>NC_086015.1:94137500-94762500 GCF_028858775.2 Pan troglodytes
ATCATATCATCTACAAACAGAAATTGTTTTGCTTTCTCTTTGCCTATTTGATTGTGTTGTCTTTCTCTTGCCTTATGCTCAATATTGTTAAAATAGCCATTCTGTTCAAAGCAATCTATAGATTAAGTGCTATTCCTATCAAACTACCAATGACAGTCTTCATAAAATTAGAAAAAAAAAACTATTCTAAAATAAATATGGAACCAAAAAAGAGCCCAAATAGCCAAGTATGCTACAGGACTACAGTAACGAAAAGAGCATGGTACTGGTACAAAAATAGACATACAGACCAAGGGAACAGAATAGAGAGACCAGAACTATAGCTGCACACCTGTAGCTATCTGATTTTTGACAAATTTGACCAAAAAAGCAATGGAGAAAGGACTCCATATTCAGTAAATATGCTGGGATAACTGGCTAGCTATATGCAGAAGACTGAAACTGGGTCCCTTCCTAACACCATACACAAAAATCAACTTAAGATGGGTTTAAAACTTAAATGCAGAACCTCACACTATAAAAACCCTGAAACATAATCCAGAAAATACCATCTGGACATAGGCCCTGGCAAAGACTTTGGGATGAAGAAACCAAAAGCAATTGTAACAAAAATAAAAATTGACAAGTGAGCTGTAAACTAAAGGACTTCTGCACAGCAAAATAAGCTATCAACAGAGTACAGAGACAACCTACAAAAAGGGAGAAAATGTTTGCAAACTATGCATCTGACAAAGGTCTAATATCCAGAATGTATAAGGAACTTAAATTAACAAGTGAGTAACATATAACCCTATTAAAAATGGGCAACAGACATAAACAGACACTTAATAAAGAAGATGTACACACAGCCAACAACCATATGAAAAAATCTCAACATCACTAATCATTAAAGAAATTCAAATCTAAACCACAATGAGATACCATCTCACACAAGTCAGAATGGCTATTACTAAAAAGTCAAAAAATAACAGATGTAGGTGCAGCTGTGGCGAAATGGGAATGCTTGTACACTGTTGGTGAGAGTGTAAATTAGGTCATCCACTGTGGAAAACAGTGTGGCAACTTTTCAAAAAACTTAAAACAGAAGTACCACTTGACCCAGCAATCCATTATTGGGTATATATCCAAAGCAATATAAATCATTCTACCATAAAGACACATGCAGTTGTATGTTCATCACTGCACTATTCACACTAGCAAAAACATGGAATTAACTTAAATACCCATCAATGATAGACGGGATAAAGAAAATGTGGTATATAGACATCATGGAATGCTATACAGGCAAAGAACAAGATCGTGTTCTTTGTCACAACGTGAATGGAGCTGGAGGACATAATCCTAAGTGAACTACTGCAGGGACAAAAAACCAAATAACGCATGTTCTCACTTACAAATGAGAGCTAAATTTTGCATATACATGGACAAAAGGAAAAGAATACCAAACACGAGGGCCTACTTGAAGGTGCAAGTTTGGAAGAGGGAGAGGATCAAATGACTGTCAGGTACTATGCTTATTACTTGGGTGACAAAATAACTTCTACACCAAACTCCCATGACACAGTTTATTGATTTACCAAAACTGCACGTGTATCCCTGAACCTGAAATACAAGTTTAAAGAAATCCTTCTATGACTCTTCATGGCTATGTGACTTTGGATAATCTATTTAAATTATTTGTGATTCAGTTTTCTCTTTCATATAATGCAAATAATAATAATGATACCTACTTCATAAGGATGTGAGTATTCAACACATTATGTGGTAATTACAGCAGGCAGTTCACAAACAGTGATAAAAAGTTAACAATAATTATTTTAATTATTTTTTAAAATCTGCAGCACAAAGAACAAGTATAGAAGAATATGATGCAGATTTGAGAAGGCTAGAAAGATCATGTGGCCAGCATAGTCCATTTGTTTCATGCAAAAGTGTTTTCATTTGACAATTTTATAAAGACTCATACATTTAGATCTTCAACCTCCTGTCAGACACATCCCTGTGTCATAGTTATGTCACACAAATATGCTCTACTATTTCTAAACCTATACAATACAATCTCTATTATCAGTGGTGAGAGTCATTGCAATTGTCTACATCTTTACTATCTATTCATTCCAAACAGTCATTTTTAAAGTCAAATTGTTCCATTGGCAGATTAAATTATATACAGAAAATGCTAAAATAATACATTAAAAACTATTAGAACTAATACATAAATTCAGTAAATTTGCAGGATACAAAGCCAACATGCAAAAATCAGTAGCATTTCTAGATAAACATAGTGAACAACTGAATAAGAAATCAAGAAAGTAACCCCACTTACAACAGCTACCAATCAAATAAAATACCTAGCAATAAATTTAACCAAGCAGATAAAAGATCTCCACAATGAAACTACAAAACATTGGTGAAAGAAATGGAAGAGAAAAGATATAAATTAGAAGATATCCTATGTCCATAAATTAGAAGAATTTATATTGCTAAAATGTCCATAATTCCCAAAGCAATTACAGATTTTGTGCAATCCTCATCAAAATACCAATGACATTCTTCACAGAAGTAGAAAAAACAATATTAAAATTAACCACAAAAGTCTTCAAATAGCCACAGAAATCTTGAGCAAAAAGAACAAAGCGAGAGGCATCACACTGACTTTAAAATATGCTACAGAGCAATAGCAACCAAAACAGTATGGTACTGGCATAAAAACAGACACATAGAAAAATAGACCAGAAAAACAAACACATATTAAGACATTAAATATGTATGTAAATCTATATATTTACAGCCAACTGATCTTCAACAAAGGTGCCAAGGACACACATTGGGGAAAGCACACTTGCTTCAATAAATGGCACTGGGAAAATTGAATATCCACATTCAGAAGAATGAAATTAGACCCTAATTTCTCACCACTTACAAAAATCAACTCAAAATGTATTAAAGACTTAAGTATAATACCATAAACTATAAAACTATTAGAATAAAAAATTGAGGGAAAGTTTTAGAACATTCATTCTGGCAAGGATTTTTTAATAAGACCTCAGAAGCTTAGGCAACAAAAGCAAAAATAGACAAATGAAGTTACATCAAGCCAAAAAGCTTCTGCACAGGAAAGGTGGTTGTGCTATGGGTTAGAAATTTGGATTACTGCTGTTTTGTGAATAAAAATAAGTATTCCTTTGGTCAAATTTTGTCCCATTGACTTTAGTCATTTATTATAATTAGAAGTAAGGTTTTTATTAATAATTTTATTTCCAAATTTTTATTAAATTGAAAGGAAGTAGATCCATATTTTAACTTAAATGTAATTTTCAATATTGTGGTTGCATAGATATACATGTAATAAGTAAGCTAAAAATAAATGTTTAAAAAATATTGGACCACTGATGAGAAAATTCTATCCTAAGATATTACCAAATAAAAACATTTCAGTACTCTAAGTTATATTGGAAAATTTATATAATAGCTTACATAGAAACACTACAAGTCAGATAAAATAAAAATCACATTATAATTTATGCTAACATAAAAGTGTATAACTACTTTAAAGGATGTATAAGTAAAAACATTAAGAATATTTCATACCTTCACACAATTACAGCAAGATTCACATTACAAACTATAGGTCATGGATACAATAAAACAGGCAAATATGTCAATAGTTTAGTTAAAAATTAAGAAAAACTACAAGTTTTTAATCAGCAAAAAGTAACTTTGTTCCAGGTAGTTAGAAAGAATAGATTAAAACTAACCCTGTAACCAAGTTTATAAATAAAAATAATTTCATGAGACAGAAATGTGATATATCTAATTAACAAGGTTGTTCATATTTTAATTTTTATAGTGATACTGATGAGTGATCATGTAGATGATCCCCATAAATATCTCCTTACAATTGTGAATCTATATGATTGAATCCATATTTATCTTAAATGAATATAGAAAAGTTTGTCTTTAATAAAATATGTTAAAGATACAATATACAGGAAAAACTTCAAAATTAAAAATTAGCCATTTTATGTATGTGTTTCAAAAGAGATGTTGGGCTTGTACCAAAATGTAAACATTTCAGACTTGTTAGGAAATATCTGTCAAATCTATCAGTGGTTTATATATTTTAATTTGTTGGTGACTACAACTTTGGCTTTTTGTCCGATGATTTATTCCTTTTGGCAATGAATCTCAGGTCTATTAGATTTATCATACAAAAATATTGTTCCTTCTCATCAATTTACTATTTAATGCTACATGTACTTTTCCTCAATTGTCCTTTATATATTCACACAGAAGTAGTTTGAAATATGTAGTGTTCTTAAGAAATTAATAACTTCAAATTAGATAAAAGTTAATGTTAACTGTGTAATGATATTAAGAACCAATTCTGTGGTTACCTTTTTTTTTTTTTTTTTTGAGACAGAGTTTTGCTTTGTTGCTAAGGCTGGAGTACAGTGTCATGATCTCAGCTCACTGCAACCTCTGCCTCCTCAGTTCAAGTGATTCTCTGGCCTCAGCCTCCCAAGTAGCTGGGATTACAGGCATGTGCCACCACGCTCAGCTAATTTTTTGTGTTAGTAGCAGAGATGAGGTTTCATTATGTTGGCCAGGCTGGTCTCAAACTCTTGGCCTCAAATGATCTGCCTGCCTTGGCCTCCCCAAGTACTGGTGTGGTTACTTTATATAAACATATATATATATATATATATATATGAATCATCATCCATGCCTCAAAATTAGAATCCCAGAAAGGAAGTTACCTAACATGACGTGTACTCAAGAAATCTGGCCAGCATGTTGATCAGGAATTAGAAAGGGACAAAAAAGGTAAAAAGAGAAGAACAATTATCACACAACTGGAAGAGTCTGAGTTGAAGGACCTCTGAATCTCTGTAGCAGCAGTAGATATGAAGGCTAGAGAGATGTAGGAAATAGGATCAATAAGATTTGAAAACTAATTAATTGTATTTCAAGAATGAGAAGGGATAAAGTTGGGAAAAAATGACTCAGACGTTTCTAACTTAAAAAACTAGATGAAAAGAAAAACTCTACCTTACCAAACCTTTTGGGAGTTAGAAAAAATTATACATTTGCCCGGGAGGCGGAGCTTGCAGTGAGCCGAGATCGCGCCACTGCACTCCAGCCTGGGCGACAGAGCGAGACTCCGTCTCAAAAAAAAAAAAAAAAAAAAAAAAAAAAAAAATTATACATTTGTGTCCAAATATGTTTGAAGGCAAAATCTCTGTTAAAATCTAGTAGGTATTGGATATATGGAGCCAAAATGCAGAACAGAAATTGGAGACAGAGATACAAATCTTGGTGGGAGCTGAAGCCTCAGGGTTGAATGTGTTTGCAAGGAAAAGTAAAGCATAGATGGGACTAATGACAGAGTGTGCCAATAACAGTCATGCAAAATGGTAAAATTTTAGAGGCAGGCCAGGGAGAGCAATATATAAAAAGACGGAACAACAACAAAAAAAACAGTTATATTGTTAAAACAAAAGAGGCAAATGATGCTAGGTGTGGTAAGTGGTCCCATTGGAAAAGATAGACCACAAATCTCTCCTGAAATATTAAATAAAGAAAATAAATAAGTCAAAAATTAATCCAAGATATAACCAGTAAGTCACTGGGAACTTAACAGAGAGAGGAGATTTGGTAAGAAGCACTAATTTAGGATATGAAGTGTATTTTTGCTTTGGTGTCTGTTAAGTTCACTGTGATGAAATCCACCCAAGAAGATATTTTCATTTGGCAACTGGTGAAGGAGCTTGAACTTGGGTAAATGGACGTGAATTCTATTATTAGATATATAAATATATGACAATTGATAATTTACTAAAATTTTTCATAGCCATTTGATTATTTTAGGTATTTCAAACATTTCAAAAATAATCCCAACTATTAATTGAACACTTGAAATATTCTAGGAATTATGTTTATCTCCTTATGTGTCATTTAATCCTTACAACAAAACTTCAATCTCAGTAGTATTATTAATGATTAGATTTTAAACATGAAAGCACTGGGAGTCACAGAGCAGTTTACGTACTTGGCCAGGGTCACATAGCTATAGAGAGAGTGGGCTACAACATGGGTACTCTGAATCCAGATTCTGAACTCTTCGCCACCATGCAGTACTTATTGCAGGTGTTAAGGATAAATGGCTTCTAAACATTCGTAGAAGGAAAATTAGTTGATTCTGCTAAAATTGAAGGACTGAATTTCTCCTTTAAAGATTAATGGAAAACGCCCATGAAACAAAATCTGCAAGAAAATAAGCAAATAATGTAATCATAAAATTAATTTGCTTCTTCAAGAAAGAGGGAACACTTTCGTTACTGAAAACTTGTGCTTGTTATAGAAAGCATATTTTAAGCAATAAGCATGTATTATCTATGTTTATGTTGATTTTATAATTTTTATAGTTTTTTAAGTTCCAAGTCCTTACATGTTTTAAAAGACTAAAACAATGGTTTTAACTTTTATCCTGAAATGTATGCAAATTTTCCAGTTCTGCTTTAGAATTATTTTTACAGAACTATAGATCACCTGGAAATTTTGAATACATTAATTTTCTCTTCACAAACAAATGGTTATTATTACAAGACAATGCAGGTGAAGATACGGTTGCATATTAGCAGTGGATATTTGAAACTAGAACAATGAGTTTTCTAAAGATGAACTTTTTAATACACTCTTACACTTCTGAAAGTAACTATGGGACATGCACTATAATTATGTGTTATAGAAAATGAATAAAAGATGTTCTTCAGAAACAAATATAAAGTAATATGAGGACTCCTTCTCATCTTTAATTTAAAACAATGCTACCGCACATTTGACCCAAAAGAGACTTTATCATAAAACATTCAGAATCACATACAAATTAATATAAAAACACAGGTTACATGCACTCTCAAATCTGCTATCAATTTTCCACGATTTTTTTTAATAGGTAAAGTTAAGCCATCAATATTTCCCTTACTTTTTCCAGTATGTAAACTCAAAATTATTTTCAAATATTTATATTCCATAGGCTACATATTACAAATTTTTTTAAAAGCAAGACAAATTGTACCTAATCATAAATTTCAACTAGGCTTTCATAAGCAAGTAAAGATTTCTTAAGATATGGCTGGGCGCAGGGGCTCATGCCTGTAATCCCAGCACTTTGGGAGGCCGACGGGGGTGGATCACCTGAGGTCAGGAGTTTGAGACCAGCCTGGCCAGCAGAGTGAAACCCCATCTCTGTAAAAATACAAAAATTACCAGGCGAGTTGGTGGGTGCCTGTAGTCCCAGCTACTCAGGAGGCTGAGGCAGGAGAATTGCTTGAACCCAGGAGGCAGAGGTTGCAGTGAGCCGAGATCACGCCATTGCACTCCAGCCTGGGTGACACGAGCAAAACTCCATCTCAAAAAAAAAAAAAAAAACGAAGACATGGCTAATCAACTACAATTAAATATGCACATTATAAATATGTTTTTAAAATAAAGATCTTTATTTCTTAGATCTTTCTAGCCATAGAATTCAGCAAAAACTATGGATCAAAGATATTCAGTTCAAAAATTAAAATAAGTTTCTGAGCACTGAAAAACTTAATAGCTGAAGGTACTTGGTGGAAGAGTAGATGTTGCTTACTGAAATCGCTTTATTACTGCCTGGAATAACTATACCCTGCTTATTCTTGAATATAAAAAAATAAAGTCTCTAAGAGAGTAAATACATACCTATATCAAATAGGAGGTATCTTATCTTAACTGGATTTAATGTTGGCTAAATTGGTCTTATCACCACGGAGCTTCTAACGCTGATCCTGGCATATAGAGCAGATTAGAAAAAAGAAAAAAGCTCACCCTTAGGTAATCAGAAATCCCTTCTACTCTAGTTTTCTAGCGGAGATTATAGATTAAAATCACAGTCATCGATATTATTTCCAAATTAATTTAAGCTAATGCCAGTTTATTTTGTCAAAGTAAAAAAAAAGTGTTAGCTCAATAACAGTGTAGAAATGTTTAGGTCATGTACTTTTCTTGCATTAAATAAGAGAGTGTTACAGAGTGTTTGATTATTGATTAATCTTTATTAATAACAATAGCCTGATTGCTTAGGGTGAAATATATTTTAACCAGGCAAATTAGTCATGCCATGAACTCTAAATCTTCCTTGCCCATCTTGTCTACAGAGGCACCAAATCCTGCCAACTCCACTTCCTAAGTATCGGTATCAAAAAATGTCTCTTCGTCAACTATCCTTCAATCTGCATAACATTCTATTCTAATTCAGATCTTTATCATTTCATTCTTATCATAACTTCAATTCAAAGTTATTTTTACTAATGTTTTTATTGGGGCTTATTATGCTTATTATTAAATATAAAGCTTAACTGATAAAGAAAAAACCTCCTCATCCAATGTTCATAAGATGTAACCATGTTCATAACCTTACAGACATTTTCAATATAAGTACAGATATGCATGTGAGTATATGCATGTTTATATTCAAGTATTTAATTTTTACAAAAATAAATTCCGACTTATTGTTTCTTGACTTGGTTTAAATTGTGTGTGTGTGTTAACAATGGGTTGTAATTTTATTAAGATCTTTGGATAAATTCTTGTATTCAGTACCTCCATGTTATATTTATCCAACATTTCAAAATTAATTTAAATATCAGAGACTAAAAAGAAGTAATATCAATAGTGGGCAAAACTTCAAAATTTTTATATAGAAATCATCAATAGACAATATCTGAAGGCCTGTTTTTTTTTTTCCAGTTTACGGGTTCCATAAGAATAAACTGATAAAAGACACTATCCTATTTGGTATTAACATACACAGTATTATTCCATTTTCACATTTAGATATTCATCAATAACTTTAGAGGTAATTTCAAAGCAATTTTACCTTATTCCTGAAAGTTATTATATCCATATAAAACAGGGAAAATTGCAAATCAGAGATTAAGCAAATTTGAAAGCAAATACCCCAAATTTTGCATTGTTTAAAGCAGGCTACATCTGTACCTCAAATTTGCATCCTGTGGTAACTATAATATCATCATAGAAAATATGCATAAAGGTATTTTGAAGTGGGAATAATATTATCCAATCACATTCCCTTGCATGGACACATTGTTTTGCTATGCAGACCCAAAAGGGAACCAGAATTGGTCTGTATGGTTGTACCTGGATGCATATAAGGCCAGTAATTTTCCCTTAAGTGTCTGTGATGTGCTTCAGGCCACCCTTTCCCAGACAGTTCCCAGAAAGATTAATTATTTTAGGACTAGTAACACTAGATGTTTTCTATTTCCATCCACCTGTTGCATAGGTAGTAAGAGAGTTAGGGAAGCTGGAATGACGGGAGGAATTATGATTAAGAGAATGATATTTAAATGTTTATACATAAGCTCTGTTTTGTAGGGTAGTAAAATAATCAAGTGGAAAATATTCAGCAAGTAATTAGAAATGAGTGGTGGGAATTCTGAAAGAAAGTAAAATGTAGATTCTAATGCTAGGTGAGAAGTGGAGCTTTCTGATGCCATGGGATTGGGGGCTATACAATAGGTAGTTTTCTATTACCATCCATCCAAGGGTAACAAGTTATGCACAATATCCTGTTTATGAAATACTAGAAATAGGTTTATATCTACAAAGCAGTTTCAAGTGCTCTGAATATTTTAGCAACAGCCAAAATCATACTGATCTCAGTGGTGCTATCTACCTGCCAAACATTGTCTTCACATCCCTGAAAATTTTCTTTAAAAAGTGGTCTATTTCTACTGTTGCAATTTACTCAGCCTACTCTTTTTTGAAGTGCCTCTAATGAAAATTATACCGTGTTCTTACAATGTACACTATTGGGGTGATTGTTACACTGAAATCTCAGTCTGCACACATACCCCCTAAATTTATACAAGAAAAAAGTTCTAAACTCAAAAAATGCTTTAAAAAATAATCACAGATTCTCCAAATATTTTAGTTTTTTTCATTTGTTTTCTTATTTTATGACACATTATCCTGGTCCTCCTAGTACCTTCATCAGTTTTGCTTACTCGTCTTCCTCCTGTGGTCAGCAGGTTAGCTGCTAGCTTTCTATTTCTCTCTCTTTATACATTTCTCTATGTAGCTCCACCAATCCCATGACATCAGAAATCTCCACTCTTCACCTAGTGTTCAAGTCTACACTTTACTTTCTTTCAGAGTTACCATCTCTCATTTCTAATTACTTGCTGAATATTTTCCAGTTGGTTATCTTACTACCCTACAAAACGGAGCCTATGTGTAAATGTTTAAATATCATTCTCTCAATCACACTTCCTCCCTCCATTCCAGCTTCCCTAACTCTCTTACTGCCTATACAATAAAATCAAAACATTTTGTTCTGTCATTTAGAAATATCCCCATCCTTATTGTAACTGCTCATCATTTCAATGGTTATGCTTCATTTTAACTTGAGCACTCACTGTGAGCACCCTTGAAATCTTGTAATTTTCTTTCTCTTTTCTGTGTACTATTCCAATTACAATTCTCTCCCAATTCATTATTTATCTAAAGCATAACATTCTCAAAGAATCTCTTAAATCTCCAAAATAATGCTTCTATTATTCTATTACACTCTGTTTATTTCTTGAGTATCACTTATCACACTCCTTAATTACTAAATTTATATATGTGTTTACTTATGAACGTATATAATCTATGTATAGGAAGACCAGGAAGATCTATAAAACATAAGCTTCCCTTTATCAAGGCCTATGTTTTTTGGGAGATAATTTTCCATTCATCTTTCATTATTCTGCATGTCTTATGATCAGAAGCATCGTAATGTAACCTCCAACGATTTACACTCCAACATAGTCTCCTCCTGCTGAGGGTGAAAAAAACTTTTGACTTCCCTCTAGCCAACAGAATATGGCAAAAGTATGGAATACTCAATCCCTTTATTAACTTACGTTATATGGCAGAGATGATGAGCTAGTTACTCCCATAGTTTTGTATAGGACTATTTCAGCAGACTGGAGTGAGAGACTCTCCTGTTGGCTTTAAAAAGAAAATGAGCTGCCATATTGTGAAAAGGCCTTTGAGAGAGCAATACAGCAAAGAACTATGGGTAACATTTAGGAGGTGAGCATGGCTCCCAGATGAAAAACAGAAAGAAAAAGGAGTTCTCATTCCTGCAATCACCAGAACCTAAATTCTGCTAACAACCAACTGATGCTAGAAGAAGATTCTGCGCTCTAGAAAAGAATTCAACCCAGCTGACACCTTAAATTTGGACTCATAAGATTAAAAACAGAGGACTCTGTTATCATGCCCAGACTGCTGACTCAAAGGAACTATGAGATTATAAATACATTGTTTTAATCCACTAAATGCGTCATGATTTGTTGCATAGAAACAGAGAACTAATACAGGCTCTGATGGTTTTTGTTTTGGGCTATCTTATCCTGAATGGCAATATGGCAAATAGCCTTGGAATATTAGTATTTCTCTGAAAACTTGAGGGCAGTTTTGCTCATTGAGTAGTGTAATAAATGTCTTCCTCCAGCACAAAGGGCAAGCAGATTGAAGCTCCTACTTCTTGATACGCCATAAGTATAAAGACCTTTATCTTAGACTCAGGAGTCTAAGATACCACTATCCACGAAACTGCCAAGCTGACTTGTTAACTTGCAAACAGGGTAAAAATATCAGATTCTTCATTGTTCTTGACAATGTACTTCTTATTCACTTTTGATTTTTTACATAAGGCTAGCAAAATGTCTAACATATAATAGGTGCTCAATTAAAACAATTTAAAGTAATAAAAAACTAATGGATTTAGTAGAACTACTATAACCTAAATGAATTTCTTCTCACAACCTAGTATGGCATTTATAATCTGTATAATTAAATTTAAAATGGAGTGGAGCCAAAATGGCTGAATAGGACAGCTCCAGTCTACAGCTCCCAGTGTGAGCGACACAGAAGACAGGTGATTTCTGCATTTCCAACTGAGGTACCGGGTTCATCTCACTGGGGCGTGTCAAAGCAGTGGGTGCAGGATAGTGGGTGCAGCCCACCGAGCGAGAACCAAAGCAGGAAGATGCATTGCCTCACCCAGGAAGCACAAGGGGTCAGGAAATTCCCTTTCCTAGCCCAGGAACGGGGTGACACACGGCACCTGGAAAATCAGGTCACTCCCACCCTAAAACTGTGCTTTTCCAATGGTCTTAGCAAATGGCAAACCAGGAGATTATATCCCTAGCCTGGCTCAGAGGATCCTATGCCCACAGAGCCTCACTCATTGCTAGCACAGCAGTCTGAGATCAAACTGCAAAGCCGCAGTGAGGGTGGGGGAGGGGCGCCCGCCATTGCCAAGGCTTGAGTAGGTAAACAAAGCATCCAGGAAGCTCGAACTGGGTAGAGCTCACCGCAGCTCAAGGAGGCCTGCCTGCCTCTGTAGACTCCACCTCTGGGGGCAGGGCACAGCCAAACAAAAGATAGCAGAAACCTCTGCAGACTTAAATGTCCCTGTCTGACAGCTTTGAAGAGAGTAGTGGTTCTCCCAGCACACAGCTTGAGATCTGAGAATGGACAGACTGCCTCCTCAAGTGGGTCCCTGACCCCTGAGTAGCCTAACTGGGAGGAACTCCCCAGTAGGGGTAGACTGACACCTAACATGGCCGGGTACTCCCTCTGAGACAAAACTAATGGAGGAACGATCAGGCAGCAACATTTGCTGTTCACCAATATCTGCTGTTCTACAACTTCTGCTGCTGATACCCAGGCAAATAGGGTCTGGAGTGGACCTCCAGGAAACTCCAACAGACCTGCAGCTGAGGGCCCTGACTGTTAGAAGGAAAACTGACAAACAGAAAGGACATCCACACCAAAACCCCATCTGTATGTCACCATCATCAAAGACCAAAGGTACATAAAAACACAAAGATGGGGAAAAAACAGAGCAGAAAAACTGAAAATTTTAAAAATCAGAGTGCCTCTCCTCCTCCGAAGGAACGCAGGTCCTTACAAGCAATGGAACAATGCTGGATGGAGAATGACTTTGATGAGTTGAGAGAAGAAGGCTTCGGATGATCAAACTGCTCTGAGCTAAAGTAGGAAGCTCGGACCCATGGCAAAGAAGTTAAAAACATTGAAAAAATATTAGATGAATGGCTAACTAGAATAACCAATGCAGAGAAGTCCTTAAAGGACCTGATGGAGCTGAAAACCACAGCACGAGAACTACGCAATGAATGCACAAGCCTCAGTAGCTGATTCGATCATCTGGAAGAAAGGATATCAGTGATGGAAGATCAAATGAATGAAATGAAGTGAGAAGAGAAGTTTAGAGATAAAAGAATAAAAATAAATGAACAAAGCCTCCAAAAAATATAGGACTACGTGAAAAGACCAAATCTACATCTGATTGGTGTTCCTGAAAGTGACGGGGAGAATGGAACCAAGTTGGAAAACACTCTGCAGGATATTATCCAGGAGAACTTCCCCAATCTAGCAAGGCAGGCCAACGTTCAAATACAGGAAATACAGAGAACGCCACAAAGATACTCTTCCAGGAGAGCAACTCCAAGACAGATAATTATCAGATTCTCCAAAGTGGAAATGAAGGAAAAAATGTTAAGGGCAGCCAGAGAGAAAGGTCGGGTTACCAACAAAGGGAAGCCCATCAGACTAACAGCTGATCTCCTGGCAGAAACTCTACAAGTCAGAAGAGAGTGGGGGTCAATATTCAACATTCTTAAAGAGAAGAATTTTCAATCCAGAATTTCATATCCAACTAAACTAAGCTTCAGAAGTGAAGGAGAAATAAAATACTTTACAGACAAGCCAATGCTGAGAGATTTTGTCACCACCAGGCCTTCCCTACAAGAGCTCCTGAAGGAAGCACTAAACATGGAAAGGAAAAACTGGTACCAGCCACTGCAAAAACATGCCAAATTGTAAAGACCATCAAGGCTAGTAAGAAACCGCATCAACTAATGAGCAAAATAACCAGCTAACATCATAATGACAGGATCAAATTCACACATAACAATATTACCTTTAAATGTAAATGGGCTAAATGTTCCAATTAAAAGACACAGACTCGCAAATTGGATAAAGAGTCAAGGCCCATCAGTGTGTTGTATTCACGAAACCCATCTCAAGTGCAGAGAGACATATAGGCTCAAAATAAAGGGATAGAAGAAGATCTACCAAGCAAATGGAAAACAAAGAAAAGCAGGGGTTGCAATCCTAGTCTCTGATAAAACAGACTTTAAACCAACAAGTTCAAAAGAGACAAAGAAGGCTGTTACATAATGGTAAAGGGATCAGTTCAACAAGAAGAGCTAACTATCCTAAATATATATGCACCCAATACAAGAGCACCCAGATTCATAAAGGAAGTCCTTAGAGACCTACAAAGAGACTTAGACACCCACGCAATAATAATGGGAGACTTTAACACCCCACTGTCAACATTAGACAGATTGAGACAGAAAGTTAACAAGGATATCCAGGAATTGAACTCACCTCTGCACCAAGTGTACCTAATAGACATCTACAAAACTCTCCACCCAAATCAACAGAATCTACATTCTTTTCGGCACTACACCACACCTATTCCAAAATTGACCATATAATTGGAAGTAAAACACTCCTCAGCAAATGTAAAAGAACAGAAATTATAGCAAACTGTCCCTCAGACCACAGTGCAATCAAACTAAAACTTAGGATTAAGAAACTCACTCAAAACCACTCAACTACATGGAAACTGAACAACCTGCTCCTGAATGACTACTGGGTACATAATGAAATGAAGGCAGAAATAAAGATGTTCTTTGAAACCAATGAGAACAAAAACACAACATTCCAGAATCTCTGGGACACATTCAAAGCAGTACATAGAGGGAAATTTATAGCACTAAATGCCCACACGAGAAAGCAGGAAAGATCTAAAATTGACACCTTAACATCACAATTAAAAGAACTAGAGAAGCAAGAGCAAACACATTCAAAAGCTAGCGAAGGCAAAAAATAACTAAGATCAGAACAGAACTGAAGGAAATAGAGACACAAAAAACCCTTCAAAAAATCAATGAATCCAGGAGCTGGTTTTTTGAAAAGATCAACAAAATTTATAGACCGCTAGCAAGACAAAGAAGAAAAGAGAGAAGAATCAAATAGACACAATAAAAAATGATAAAGGGAATATCACCACCGTTCTCACAGAAATACAAACTACCATCAGAGAATACTATAAACACCTCTATGCAAATAAACTAGAAAATCTAGAAGAAATGGATAAATTCCTCGACACATACTAAACCAGTACTAAACCAACTCTCCCAAGACTAAACCAGGAAGAAGTTGAATCTCTGAATAGATCAATAACGGGCTCTGAAATTGAAGCAATAATTAATAGCTTACCAACCAAAAAAGTCCATGACCAGATGGATTCACAGCCGAATTCTACCAGAGGTACAAGGAGGAGCTGGTACCATTCCTTCTGCAACTATTCCAATCACTAGAAAAAGAGGGAATCCTCCCTAACTCATTTTATGAGACCAGCATCATCCTGATACCAAAGCCTGGCAGAGACGCAACAAAAAAAGAGAATTTTAGACCAATATCCCTGAAGAACATCGACGCAAAAATCTGCAATAAAACACTGGCAAAAAGAATCCAGCAGCACATCAAAAAGCTTATCCACCATGATCGAGTGGGCTTCATCCCTGGGATGTAAGGCTGGTTCAACATATGCAAATCAATAGATGTAATCCAGCATGTAAATAGAACCAAAAACAAAAAAACACATGATTATCTCAATAGATGCAGAAAAGGCCTTTGACAAAATTCAACAGCCCTTCATGCTAAAAACTCGTGATAAATTAGGTATTAATGGGGTGTATCTCAAAATAATAAGAGCTATTGATGACAAACCCACAGCCAATATCATACAGAATGGGCAAAATCTGGAAGCATTCCTTTTGAAAACTGGCACAAGACAGGGGTGCCCTCTCTCACCACTCCTATTCAACATAGTGTTGGAAGTTCTGGCCAGGGCAATCAGTCAGGAGAAGGAAATAAAGGGCATTCAATTTGGAAAAGAGGAAGTCAAATTGTCCCTGTTTGCAGATGACATGATTGTATATCTAGAAAACTCCATCGTCTCAGCCCAAAATCTCCTTAAGCTGATAAGCAACTTCAGCAAAGTCTCAGAATACAAAATCAATGTGCAAAAATCACAAGCATTCTTATACACCAATAACAGACAAACAGAGTGCCAAATCATGAGTGAAATCCCATTCACAATTGCTTCAAAGAGAATAAAATACTTAGGAATCCAACTTACAAGGGATGTGAAGGACCTCTTCTAAAGAGAACTACAAACCACTGCTCAATGAAATAAAAGAGGATACAAACAAATGGAAGAAATTCCATGCTCATGGGTAGGAAGAATCCATATGGTGAAAATGGCCATGCTGCCCAAGATAATTTATAGATTCAATGCCATCCCCATCAAGCTACCAATGACTTTCTTCACAGAATTGGGAAAACATACTTTAAAGTTCATATGGAACCAAAAAAGAGCCCACATTGCCAAGTCAATCCTAATCCAAAAGAACAAAGCTGGAGGCATCTCACTACTTGACTTCAAACTATACTACAAGGCTACAGTAACCAAAAGAGCATGGTACTGGTACCAAAACAGAGATACAGACCAATGGAACAGAACAGAGCCCTCAGAAATAATGCCACATATCTACAACTATCTGATCTTCGACAAACCTGACAAAAACAAGCAATGGGGAAAGGATTCCCTATTTAATAAATGGTGCTGGGAAAACTGGCTAGCCATATGTAGAAAGCTGAAACTGGATCCCTTCCTTACACCTTATACAAAAATTAATTCAAGATGGATTAAAGACTTAAATGTTAGACCTGAAACCATAAAAACCCTAGAAGAAAACCTAGGCAATACCATTCAGGACATAGGCATGGGCAAGGACTTCATGTCAAAAACACCAAAAGCAACGGCAACAAAAGCCAAAATTGACAAATGGGATCTAATGAAACTAAAGAGCTTCTGCACAGCAAAAGAAACTACCATCAGAGTGAACAGGCAACATACAGAATGGGAGAAAATTTTTGCAACCTACTCATCTGACAAAGGGCTAATATCCAGAATCTACAAGAACCCAAACAAATTTACAAGAAAAAAACAAACAACCCCATCAAAAAGTGGGCGAAGTATATGAACAGACACTTCTCAAAAGAAGACATTTATGCAGCCAAAAGACACGTGAAATAACGCTCATCATCACTGGCCATCAGAGAAATGCAAATCAAAACCACAATGAGATACCATCTCACACCAGTTAGAATGGCGATCATTAAAAAGTCAGGAATCAACAAGTGCTGGAGAGGATGTGGAGAAATAGGAACACTTTTACACTGTTGGTGGGACTGTAATTTAGTTCAACCATGGTGGAAGTCAATGTGGCAATTCCTCAGGGATCTAGAACTAGAAATACGATTTGATCCAGCCATCCCATTACTGGGTATATACCCAAAGGATTATAAATCATTCTGCTATAAAGACACATACTCACGTATGTTTATTGTGGCACTATTCACAATAGCAAAGACTTGGAACCAACCAAAATGTCCAACAATGATATACTGGATTAAGAAAATGTGGCACATGTACGCAATGGAATACTATGCAGCCATAAAAAATGATGAGTTCATGTCCTTCGTAGGGACAGGGATGAAGCTGGAAACCATCATTCTCAGCAAACCATCGCAAGGACAAAAAACCAAACACCACATTTTCTCACTCATAGGTGGGAATTGGACAATGAGAACACATAGACACAGGAAGGGGAACATCACACACTGGGGCCTGTTGTGGGGTGGGGGCAGGGGGGAGGGATAGCATTAGGAGATATACCTAATGTTAAATGACGAGTTAATGGGTGCAGCACACCAACATGGCACAAACATGTATACATATGTAACAAACCTGCACGTTGTGCACATGTACCCTAAACCTTAAAGTGTGATAAAAAAACAGAAAGGACTATACACCAAAAAATAAAAATAAATAAATAAATTTAAAACAATTTCCTAAAATGTATTTTTTAATAAATTTAAAAATGTAAATATTATATTTAATTTTTTATTTTCAAATAGACTATATGTTCCTTGAGGACACTGACTTTTTTTCCAGTCTTTATTACCCTTTGTGTCTACAAAGTGTAACATTTAATGCATCATAAGTACCTAATAAATGTATCCACAGATTTATTAAATTTGATTTTTTAATGTAGTCACATACAATTGCAGAAGTAGATTGTGCTACATCATTTGCAAATTATCCACTTCTGGTGTTAAATAGATTATTTATTGGAATTGTTTGGATTATCAATATGAGTGTCATTGATAATATTCTCGCATTTTATTTATGACATACAGGCCCTGAATGTTATGTTCTCAAGAAGGCTATTTGACATGTTACTATGTTAGGATAGATTATACAACATTATTTTTTCTGCTTATGCATAGCATTTTATATTGTTAATGAATATTCACATTGATTACCGTTCACACTCACTAGGTAAGATAGGTAGTATGCTATTGTCTGAGTCCATTTTCTGATGCTATAGCTGAATACCTGAGACTGGGTAATTTACAAATAGAAGAAATTTATTTCTTATAGTTCTGGAAGCTGGAAACTCTAAGGTCAAGAGGCTGCATCTGTTCACTTTCTGGTGAAGGTCTCATGCTGCCTTATAACACAGTGGAAACCATCATAGCACAGGAGAGGCACATGAAAGACAGCCAAGTTGGCTTTTACAACGGACTCACTCTAATGATAACTAACCCACTTCCATGATAATACATTAATCCATGAATAGATTAATCAGTTCATGAGGGCAGAGTCCTCGTGACTCATTCGCGTCTTAAAGGCCCCGACTCTTAAGACACTTACATTGGGGATTAAGTTTCAACATGAGTTTCAAAAAGGAGAAACATTCGCATGATATCAGCTGTAAATAAATCAAAATATTTAAGTTGCCCACATCCCACACATACAGAAACACACCCCAAAATGAAAGACTTAGTGTTAAAAATTAGATCTCTTAGGCCATAGCCTAGAGCATTTTTAAGTAAGTGGCCTGCTTTATAAGCCCCCACGGAAGATAGAGAAGGACCCATGGAAAGCTTAGCCTAGAAGTAAAGAAAATATGTACCTTGGATTTGAAGTATAAAGATTCCAAATATCTTTAGTTAGGCAAAATGAACCCTCTTGGGTATGACAGTGGTGTTTTCTATGTTCAACAGTTCCGTTTAGTTTGGAATTCCATGATGTGGAACAAAGAAGAAAAATCTGTTTTAGTATGCCCCTGTCACCATTTAAGGATAATTCTCGCCAGTAAAATATGGCTTAACTATAGCAATTAGGTACTTTGATGGTTTTCACCCACTAGAGTGCCTTTGTCATCTTACATGTGATGCTTACCATTCAAAATGGCAGGTTCATCAGCAGTTATACACACCAAAAATGTGACCCCAAACACTTCTGCAGTTAACACTTATCTTTAAGAGATCTCATGATAAATTTCAGAAGGAATATGAAATTTTGTGTATGTCCTTATTTAACACATAAGCATATTTTCTGGGAAAAGTTTATAGTGGTTTGATCAGATTCTCATGGCTTGAGGAAACGAGTTGAGGATATTATAAGTGCAGTTATTCTAGAATCTAGATTAGTAGATGACTAAACCTAAGGGTACCTTTAAATGTTAAGAAATAATTTTTGATCTGATTATAAATCAGCATGTAACTTATGACATTATTTCTTATAGAAGAAAACTCTCATAAGGCAAGTTTTTTAATCAACATGAATGTGTTCATTAACAAATTATCTCTTATAATTGTACCTAGACCTTATTTTTAATAACTGTTCCATCATCAAAATTTTGATTTCATGCATCCAATCCCTTGACATTGCCATCTAATTATTTGACTCTTATCCTCCTAGCGTGACAACTGTAATGCTCTTATATTAAACATTTTTCAACTCACCTGGATCTCCAGTTCACATATCACATACTCACCATATCTCACTTCACGTTCTCACTTACCTTCTTAATTTAGATTCCATGGCCCGTTGTTATAACCATTCTGTGAATATGCCTACAACACCTTTGCTCATATTTCTCTTAATTTATATTCACTAGCTAAAGATGCCTATTTTAATGGATGGAGTGTTTATAACCTACTGGGCCAAATGCTCACCTGTGCACCAGATTCTGTTTTCTATCACCTCTGACCTATTCTAAGAATTTGTTCCTGAAATATTCACTTTTTCTCCTGCATCAAGAATTTCCACATTCAGTAGGCACTTTGTATAACTGTAGACACTCTTTAAAATAGAATTGAGAGTCTTCTGTGGAGAGATACAGAGCATAAGGTGGAAGGAAGGGAAGAGCACAGCAGTAAAAGTTGTTTTCCATCACATTTTGGTAGCATATCACAGTATATTAGCTGCATAAGAAAGGAAACAAAATGGAAGTTACACAGTGAAAAGATGATGAAATCAATGAATTCTGCATTTGGAGGCAGAAAAATTGTTGAGTGCTTTAAAAGTGTAGGTGAGCTGAAAGTAGGTAATTAGAGTAGAATGGCTAAATTTGAGATGCGAGCTGCAATATAGTTATTGTTAATGAAAATATTTTGAATTAGTCCTTGCGAGTGGTAAAAAAGTGGAGTGGAAGACAAGTAATAGAGGGGTCAGTGTTTTGGTCAAATAATTACATACTTACAGAAGACACCAAAATCAAGGTAAGAGTAGTGATGAAGAGGAACACAGTGATCTAGACATGAAAGCTTTGCATAAATGTGGTGTGAAGGTGGAAACTGACATGGATATAAGTAGATGACTTCAATAAAAAGGTTTAGTCTGATAGCTTGTACTTTAGAAAAGCTGAGTATCTGTAGAAGACAATGTAGAACTTGTCTGAAAAAGAGCAAACGAAAGCCAAAAGCATATCACTCATCCCTAGGACCTGAGGTAACAAGTGAAAGGGAGAGAGAAAAAAACAAAAACAAAATCAGAAACAAAGCTCCACTTGAGAAAGCTACAGAGGAATTGTCCTCAATGAACAGTCAAATTTCCATAAGAACAAGAAATAGAAAAGACATTCAAATCAGGTTGATAACACGAGATTACTGGTCCTTCACAAATCTCAAAGTGCTGTGGGAGTCAAAAGCACCATGAAATCCTTGGGACATCTGTTGAAATTGGCTATTTCTAAGGGGATATTAAAACTATCCCTAATTTATATTCACTAGCCTCAGATATAGTCTCTGGTATACCAAGTGCATTCATAAAGCATTTTATAATTTTACCTGATTAAATATATTTATGTTTGAGTCTCAGCCAAGAAAGTGAGTCAGAGCTTATTCACTGGAGTGATAACACACTTACAGGGAAAATAGAGGTGGACCTCATATTCAATTGAATTGATCATTTGTAAGGTCAACATGTGGCAATCAATTCTGTAGCCAGATCTTAATAGCACATCCAAAATATAGTAAAGGTTTTGAAGGGTTGATCTTGTCTTTAATTATTTCTTTCTAGTCACTAATGATAAAATTGAATCAAACTATTTTTTTCATTATTGTATTAAAAAAATCCACTTCTTAGTATTTCATCTACTATCAACATTATAGATTATAAAAATCTATTTTGTAACTGGTACTGAACAAGGGGAATCAAGAGTATATAAGGAAATAGATACTTAAGGAATATATATTTAATTATATATATTAAGAAATATATATAAGGAATAAGTAAACTTTCTTTTGACGATTGAGAAATCACTTGTGAAATTAGCTAATGTCATAAAGTACATGATGAATAAAAACCGGAATAAAGAGAACTGGATTCTCTTACAAAATTGTGTCATTGCACTTTGATAACTCTGGCCATTTTCCCACAAGAGTATGTATCTGTCAAGCTGACTTTAAATGTAAACCTCAGCTGCTCAAGATGCTCTCTGATAATTTTATAGCTGTAGAAAGATTACAAATCAAGGTCACTATGCATACGTAGTATTATTAACTTAGTTTTGGAAGAAAAAGAAAAAACAAAATAGATTAATTTCATGTTTGTTTTTAGTTGGCACCTTTCCTGTAGTCAATGCTAATTTTAATGGTTGATATGGAGAGAAGGCATATAGGAAAGATAAGAATAAGAATAATTAATATTTGCATAGTAACAGTAGTTGAAAAAATGTTTTCATATACTCGGTAAAGGAGGCCTTACTCTACACATGAAGATAAGGAGGGTTAAAAAAAGTTAAATTGTTTGTTCAAAGTTTCAATAGGCATTGAAAAGCAGTTCTGAGGTTATGCCTTTCCATATCATAAGAACATAATTTTTATATATTTCACCCTGGAGTGTTTTAAAAGCCACTTTAAAATATTAACATGCTATTTGAAAATGATGCTAGCTGATATGCATAAAAAATCAGAAAACATTACATAAAAGGAATTGTCAACAATGACAGAAGCCTAAAGAAATTCATGCCTGAGAAAACAGATTGGTTCAGTTTGAAAGATGTGTGAAGAGAACTGGGATTTAAAAGGATTTAGTGGGATAAAGAAATTGTTTAATGGAATAATAACCTGGGAAAGAAACATAAGGAATAGGAAGGAGGAAGCCAAAGTCTAGCTTTATATTGTCAGCTTTTATTTCTGACTGTTTAAAATTAAGGATATGTCTATACCGAGTTGCCTTGCATTTGGGCTGAGTTTTATTTGGTGTGTCCAGAAGGGACCTCTGACTTACAATGCTCAGCACTGGAAGAGCAACTCAAAAACTAATCACTGAAGTTTCCATTTTTGCCTTGTCATTTCATGTTTTTAACGGATTGAGCTGAACTAGAGCTAAATAATTTCTAAGTGACAAGTTATTTCCCTAGAAGAGAAATAGTTTACTCAGAGGGTAGGGCACACGAACTTATAAAACTAGCTCTCTTTTTTAAATTGTCTTTTGAGTGAATTTTAGGGCTGAGAGGTTGTTTTCAGATTTTTCAAAGGTAAAGCTAGGTAGAAAAAATAAACAATTTATATTTCTGATTATAAAAACATAAGTATATAGCTATCTGCCTACATCCAACTCAATTTAAACTAAAAATAGTAAAAGCATGTATAGAAAGCTTAATAATTAGAAATAATATTTTGTGCCTATCTCAATACTAAGGGAAATTTGAGCTTTAAGAGACTTAAATTCACATTTGAAACGTATCTGACTTTGTATTAAATCTTGTAAATAAATTATATAGTTGACTACAATTATGGCAGAAGGAATGTACTAATTATTGGTGACTCAGAATGCAGCAGAAGTAGAGAGGGTCCCTTGTTAAATGTAAAGGGTTACTCAGGTAGCTGTTGTTATTACTGTAATCTACTGTTCAAGAAAATGCAGAAAGACTAGAATTCACTTTTATTTATTTTTCATTTGCAATATTTGGCAGTATACTATTTTTTTCTGGTTTATTTTCTTGATAGAGCAATGACACAGCCCAAAGTTCTAGTTTTCATAACATTTTTTTCAACGCAAGATTTATAATAAAGAACAGTGAGTGGTTTACATTTTTGCTACTACAAACATATAGATAAAAATTTGTAAAGTATAGTATTCTGTATTGAAAAGATGCAAATAGCTCAGAATGAGTAACTCATTAATAGATCATTTGTTTAAAAAGTAAAACTCATATTTTATGATACAAACAAATAGTTGATTGATATATTTTTAAACCAATTATTCTACATTGAAAGTTGGGAAAAGAATGGTTCTTCTTTGTTTTATAACCTACTAAGGATCCACAACTTTACTTTGTATTGTACTCGTTAGTAATATCTAATTAGACTTTTTGGTCATTGCTTAGGAAACTTGCAGAAAACTGTTAACCATAGCTTTATGATATAATGCATTTATCTACTCCATTTTTTTACCTACACAGAGATAGCAAGGACATTCATGTATACGTGTGTTCAGAAGCCATTTCATAAGGTGGAACATAAATTCTCTATTTTGCAGAGAAGCATTTAGTGAATAGTCTGTTTTTGTTGTTGTCTAAAAGCCAGTTTTACTTTTTCCCTGCACAACTTATAGATCCAAAATAACTGCAACAATCTCCTTTGAGTTGGTCAGATTTCTTAGCTGAATTCAATTCTCCTGGAAAAAGAAATAAAAGCACCAATTTCTAGAATTGCTTTGCTTGACTGTGTGACCAGTATTACAAGTTCTATTGAATGCCTAATGATATTATTGATAGAGATAATTGGTAAAGTTTACCAATTTACATACCTATTATAACAGCTAGTCACACAAAGCATTCACTAAAATATATTTGATGCTCAAATTTTAAAGATTATTAATTCTATTCAGTGTACTTGCTCTGCCATTTATACAGAAAACTACACACAGTTTGATAATCTTTGATAAATTGCCAACTGTTATGTACTCTGAATATTGCTTCAATGTGTTTATTCACTTAAAATATTGATTTAACTGGGAATGTCTTAATATAGAAAATACTTAGCACTACACAAAGTAAAAATAAGCGTTTTTCTTTCTTGTTTATATAGAAAGCCATTAATTCACATTATGTGTTAGTAGAATAATATTGATTGACAAAACATATATTGTCTCTTATGTTTCACCCCATTGTGAATTTTGAGCTATTATCTTAATTGTTTATTTAAATGAGAGTAGCAATTGGTTTTCCATTTTATGTAATGCATCTTTTTTTTTAATTGTCCCTTTTATCATTTTGACCTGAGGTTAATAAATACAGGAAATAACTTACATGGAAAGATTAATTTAATTTTAATGTCTTCTAGGTATTAGATCTTTCTGCTTTGTTGGGTATAAAGTAAAAACATTAAAGGAAAATGAACACTTAAAAATATGGTTTCATCATTCAATGTGAACCCTCAAGGTACTAAAGGTAATAAACAAAAGGGTAAGAGATGAAATCAAAACGTACAAGCGGCTGCGCTGTATTTGATGCTACTTTGTTGTCTGGATGTTCTGCTTATTGTCAAAGAAAACAAATTCTTCCAAAGCATGAAAATTTAGTTTTGATATTGTGTGCATATTGTTTTAATGGGCCTTCTTTTAATAAAGTACCCAAGACTTTGAAACTATCAAAGTTACTTTAGAAAGCTATGGGGTTTATCCTGGGGCCAACAGGTAAAAATCTATGAAGACAGGCTAAAAAAGATTAAGTACTCTCTTGGGAAGAACATAATTAAGAAAGATTTCACTGAAATACACAGAACTGAACATGATAGAAATAATGTCAAGCAGACTATTTTCCACTTAAAGAAGATAACAAGATGAGAGTTCATGAATGGGACTGGGGGAAAACGGAAATTCAAGGCAGATGTCAGGAAACACTTTTTCATAGAAAGAATCACAAATACTTGGGAAGGAAGTCTAAATAGGAAAGCTAAAGGTAAAGTGAAATTATTGACTGTAAAGATTCAAGAAATTTTAATACACATTTTAAATGTGGAATATAAAATAATGGAATACACAATTATTTTTCGGTTTGACTTGCTTATTTTTACATGCAATAACGCAAGTCCAAAATAAACAATAAAGCATGCAATTCAAACTAATTTTAAATTATGAAAAATGGCGAAAGGGAGGGAGGCAGTACTAGTTTTACAAAATAAACTTTTTAAACCTACTAAATATAAATCACTCATTCAGTAAAGCGACTCTGGAATTGACAGAATCCTGTTAATTTTGAGAGACTATGCCAGTGTCTCTAATCAAGCACCAGTGTTCTAGCTCCAAGTTTTCTTAAATATAGTCACTTTACTTAAAGTCACTTACCTTTAAGTGGAAAATATTGAATCATATAAATTTTGAGAACTACCAGTATCCTAAAGATTATTAGATTCCATTCTTTAAAGTCACAGAAATTTAATGAATACTTACTAAATATCAGACCTAGACCCCAAAATCAGAACTCTGACAAGTCCTAATAATTTCATGTCCTAGAGGAACTCAAAACCAATAGGTCTAAGACTCTTTTCTTTCCACCTCTTTCAAACTGCTTTGACCTTTTATTTGCATATTTCTGGACCTCATATTATTAATAGTTATTGCTCAGAAGTCCTCATTCTTTTTAGTGGAAAATTGTTGTTATAAAATATAATCTGAACTTTGTCAGTATACAGAATTTGGAATGATTTAACTTAAAAAACAATATTGATTATGAGATCACGCTGGTATTTCCATTTCCTATTACTATCCTAGAGTCTTAACGTTTTGATTTTATAATTATATCTCTCTTTTTATACATTATGAATTATGGTTCCTAACAATATTTATAAACCTGTAATTACTTCTTTACTTTATTCTCAACATATACAGAATATTTTCAAAATAATAATACCCATATCGTAACTGGTAATAAGTCTCCTGAATGCATTTGTAAGTTTTTTATTTGCTTTTGGAATACATTCCATTAAGTACGGAAACCCAAATCTATTCTAAAAAGCACTTGTGCCTTCTGCCATGTGAGGACTCAGTGAAAAGGTGCCATCTATGAACTGGAAACATCAAATCTGCTGGAGCCTGATCTTGAACTTCCCTGCCTCCAGAACTACGAAAAATAAATTTCTATTGTTTATAAGCTGAAAAAAACACACCTGAAGTCTTTATGCATTTATACATATATCTTTATGCATTTATACATTTATCTTTATGCATTTATACATTTATCTTTATGCATTTATACATTTGTCATTATGCATTATGTCAACAACTGGAAAAATAGATAACATTTGTTCAGTTGGCTTTTCACTTTTAGGATTTTTTTTTCAATAGATTTTGCTTTTCCATTTCATTTTAGTTTTGAGTATTTAAAAAACTTTATTATTCCAAGGTCAATCCTGAATAACAAGTAATATTCAGGGAAATATTATTTCCATCTTGTCCCTTCCACTATGCTCTCCCATCACATGATGATAGTTATTTATTATGATTTTCTTTATATGTAAATGTTACTATTTGCAAATTTAAGAAAATTTATGTAGCATTCCAGTAACTCTACCCAACCAGTTGTCAAACCAGAGACTTGAGAATCATTCTTGTCTGTAGTTTTGTTTCTTTTTTAGATTGCTTGAATTTTTTTTCCTACAACTTATACAATATCTTGTCCTGTTCACATCTAACAGCTATCAAATTATCCTCTTGCCAGCAATCATTTATCCCACCAAAATATCATCCACATAACCTAGAAAGTTATTTCTTCATAAAATATAAGTCATACAATATTACATCTTTCATTGATTATACATTGCTTACAGAGCTAAGATTCAAATTCAGATCTTCAGACTAAAAATTTAATCCCATTTCAATTACAAATATTTGTCTCCCTAAGTCTAAGGGTTTTGTTTTGTTTTGTTTTGTTTTGTTTTGTTTTGTTTTGTTTTGTTTGAGACAGAATCTCACTTTGTCACCCAGGCTGGAGGGCAGTGGCACCATCTCGGCTCACCAGGTTCAACCTCCGCCTCCCAGGTCCAAACCATTCTCATGCTTCAGCCTCCAGAGTAGTTGGGACTACAGGTTTGTGCCACCACAACCAGCTAATATTTATAGTTTTAGTACAGATGGGGTTCCACCATGTTGGCCAGGCTGGTCTCGAACTCCTGACCTCAAGTGATCCACCTGCCTCGGCCTCCCAAAGTGCTGGGATTACAGGTGTGAGAGCCACTGTGATGGGCCAGTTTAAGATGTTTTAATGTCCAGTACATTTATGAATCACCTTCTTTGTTATTGATTTACTTTATGTTCCAAGAAGGTAGAACATCTTCCATATCACATAAAATTATATAATTACACATTATCTAAGAAGAAAATATTGCCATGGAATAACAAAAACAGGCTTTAATGAGCCTTAATAATGTGTTTTTTCAGTATTAGTTACATAATTCATATTTGAAGATAAAATTAGTAAGCATAGCTCTAAAAGATGAAGTGTCATGTCTTCAGCCACTAATCTACAGAACTGTCTAAATTCATATATATCACATTTGGGATAGACATATGAATTCAGATATTTTGGGTCCCTGTTCTGATATCTTGAGTAACATTCAGAAAAACTAAGATCTCACATAGACATGGAAATGTATAATAAAGTTAGGATGCATGGAACTCACTAAGAAAACCCTTCTTATATACATCCTGCTTACTTCTTTGATATATTTGATATCTTGTTATTGAAGCCTTTAACAAGTGAGTGCAACTACCACTGATTTCAAATAACTCTGATGATTAATGGAACACAAACATTTGTGAGTTATTAACTGAAAGCCTTAGTCTAAGAGCATATCTTTAATAAGACATAATTGAGTCTGGTTAACTGTGATGTGTATGTATTCATTTTACTTTTCATGGAACTTTTAAAATAAAACTAAATAGATACATGTGGCATTATATTAAAGACCTATTGGTATTTTATTCTAACTGTTTTAAGTAGACAAAACTCTTTTCTAGTCAATTTGGTACATAACCAATAGTCTAATTTTTTTGGCATATAAAAAGTAATAAAATGTCTATACTGAAATCATATTGCACACTTTGTGAACAAGGAATAAATATATGTTAATTATATACTCAAAATTATTTCATTCAAAAAAATTTACTGCCAGGTACAGTGGCTCATGCCTATAAACCTAACATTTTGGGAGGCCAAGGCAGGAAGATTGCTTGAGGCCGGGAGTTAGAGACCACCTTGGGCAACCTAGAGAGACCCTGTCCCTATAAAGAAAATAAAACTAAATAACCAGGAGTGGTGACACATATCTGTAGTCCTAGCCACTCAGGAGGCTGAGGTGAGAGGATCAATTGAGCCCCGGAGTTCAAATCCACAGTGAGCTATGATTAGGCCACTGCACTTCAATGTGGGTGACAGAGTGAAACCCTATCTCTAAATGATAATAATAAAAATAATAAATTTTAAAAATTTACTGATAATTAAATTCAAGTCACTATGCTAGGCTATCAGAGACAGAGAGCATTAAAATGAATAAAATTGCATTACTGTTCTTAAAGAGATTGAAATTTAAAGAGGGAGAAAGCATAATAGCAACTACTGTGCAAATAATAGTGCTCTGACTGGATTAAGAAAATGTGGCACATATATACCATGGAATACTATGCAGCCATAAAAAATGATGAGTTCATGTCCTTTGTAGGGACATGGATGAAGCTGGAAACCATCATTCTCAGCAAACTATTGCAAGGAAAAAACCAAACACCGCATGTTCTCACTCATAAGTTGGAATTGAACAATGAAAACACTTGGAGACAGGAATGGGAACATCACACACTGGGGCCTGTTGTGGGGTGGGGGGAGGCAGGAGGGATAGCATTAGGAGATATACCTAATGTAAATGATGAATTAATGGGTGCAGCACACCAACATGGCACATGTATACATATGTTACAAACCTGCACGTTGTGCATATGTACCCTAGAACTTAAAGTATAATAAATATATATATATATGAAAAGAAAAAAAATAATGCTCTGAAATTCCCACTCTTAACCCCTCACAAAAAAAAAAAAATAGAGATGAAGAGAAAATAAAACTTTTTAGGTATTTTTTGAAGGTTTCAGGTGGAATGTTTGTTAGTCACTAGAAGGGAAGGCTTGTGAGAACAGGGATTATATGGTTTGGGCCTTTGTCCCCACCAGAATCTCATGTTCTGTTGTAATCTCCAATGTTGGAGGTAGGTCCTGGTGGGAGGTAATTGGGTCATGGGGGTGGATCCTTCATAAATGGTTTAGCACCATCCCTTTGGTGTTGTTCTAATGGTAGAATTCTCATGAGACCTGGTTGTTTAAAAGTGTGTAGCACCTCCCCCATCTCTCTCCCCTTCCTGCTTTGGCCAGGTAAGACGTGCCTGCTTCTCCTTCGCCGTCTGCTATGATTTTAAATTTTCTGAGGCCTCCCCAGAAGCCAAACAGATGGCCAGCATCATGCTTCCTGTACAGCCTGTGGAACCGTAAGCTACAGGCTTTTCTTGATAAATTATCCAGTCTCAGGTATTCTTTATAGCAGTGCAAGAACTGACTGATACAATTGGATATGGTATCCAATAAAGGAGTTAAGGAATGGACAAGTTGCTGGGGCTGGCTAACAATATTATGAGAGAGGATTGCAGGTCAAAACGGCCTATTCCATAGATTAATTGTTGATGTCAAATACTGAATGATACAGTTGTTGGAATAGGAGATTTCCTTGAATAAAATGCTAACTCAGAAGGTAGACTAATTATAGATCAGCCAGTCTTTACATTCTAAATGAAATCTCAATATGGGCCTTGTTAAAATTAAAATCAGATGTGAATGTTCATTTCTTACTGATGAGCCTCTCCCAGAAAAAGTTATATCAATAACTGTGAAAGATTTACCCTACTTTCAAGTTAACAAGTTAACCTGCCACGATTTCATAGATGCTAGCAGAAAATATGAAACTCCTAGGCCAGAGATAAAGTGCATTATAATTCACAGTAATAGCAGTAGCAAGAGTGTCAGTATTTTCTTGAGCTGATTCCTCAAGCCTCAATTCTTGCAGAAAGACCCAGTTATTATTAATTGAGTATTTGGACCCAAGGCTGTACTTATTACCAATGAAAATCTTGGTATTAAGCTTCATTATGTGTATTGTTAAAAAATATCTGTAGATAATTTTGATTTACAGTCTTTGTTAAAAACAATTCAATAAAGAATGAATTTGAAAAAGGTTTGTTAAGCTTAAATCACGTTGGAAAGACAATTACTAGCTAAGTCTCTATTGTAAACTTTTTGTGTGTTCAGTACCATGCTAGAATTTGAAGAAAAAAAAATCTTAGATGACATCTGTGTTTTGTAAAAATTTGCATTATAACTGGAATTATAAAAATATAAGCATAATTCAGAGAAAAAATAAGTACATGGAACACAGATTAAAAGTATGGTATGTATGTAAAATAAAAAATGTTATTTAATCTGAGAATAATATGTCATATTATGACTTGTTAATTAGAAACTGATTTTCATATGTACCATAGAAATTGTTTCAATAATTAATTAATCCATATTTCTGCTGTGTATATATATAGAAAATGAAAGGTGCTATAGACAGTGGCTAAAAGTATACTCTCTGGAGCAAAAGCACCTTAGTTGAAATCCAGCTGTTTTTCTCAGAATAAATGATTTTCGTCTCTCTAGGCCTCTAAATCCTCACAGGTAAAATCAGCATAATAATTGCATCTACTACATGGATTGTTGTCATGATTAAAAAGTTAACATATGTAAAATCTTTAAAAAGTGTTTGTGTCACAGTGACTACTTAGTACATTTAACTTTTATCATTATTTCCAGGCCCTGAATTACTGTGCCATATGCTTGTCCCCCAACAAAGCACATACAGATAATTGTTTATTTGCTTGACTGTGTTTCTTGCTAGATTGTAAACACCATAAGATTAGGTACCATATTGTACTTATCATACCTGCAATACCTGCACAATTTCAGATCTGCTATAGCCATGTCATAGTTATGGAGTAGGGGAGAGGAGAAGGAGGAAGGAAAGAAACAAAGAAATCAACAAGAAAAAGAATGAAAATGGTTCCTCCCCTTAAGAAACTCATATTTTATTAGGAAAACAGATGTGCATGCAGTTGATTAAAGTACACTTGCAATGTTTTGTTGAGGAGTAAGTAACAGATGAAGACTAGGGATAGCTATCTAAAGATGGGGAGACTCGTAGCGGTTTGGGGGACTATGGATGGGAGGGTATTCCGGTTAGAGGAAGCAACATAAACATAGAAATGGAGGCGTTAAAAGACATACAATCTGCAGGGGAAAACGAGTTCACTTTGGCTTCAATATTATGTTCATAGGGAAAATTGAATACCATACAAAGCTGTGGTGGTAAATTAGATCCAGACTTCACAGGACTTGGTATGTCATAACCTTTGTTTACATGAGATGAACTCAGTTTTGTTTTTGTTTTTGGATTTCTTTCTTTGTTCAAACACTTATTTATTTTACATTTCATGTGTCTTGTAGTTACTTTGAAAAAAATAAAAAAATTGAAGTATTTTCTTTAATTCTGCTAGCTTTTGGTACATTTGTATGGTAGCTATTTTTGTTAAAAGTACGTATATGTAACATGTTTTATCACTCTGTCACTGGAAATTTGAGCCAGTCGCTGTGCTACGACGCCCTCTAAATAATTAAGACATAACTAGAGGGCTGTGATTCAGTAAATCATGGTGCTAGCCCAGGGATTGGAAAGGGCCTCGGGTTTCTAACCCCCAGCCCGCTAATGAATCCCCTCTACAACATCGCCACCAAGTGGCCATAGAACCTCTGCGGGAGGAGCTGGACTGGGTTAGAGAATGCTTTGCTCCGCAAGTAAAACCATATTGAGTTAGACTTTAAAGGTAATCAATAAAAAGTAGTGTGTTTAATTTAAAACGTGTGTCAGTGTTTATCATTAAGGTCCCCAATTCTTAGGGAAAATCCATTTCTTTTTTTAACAGAACTTGAGGATTAGAATTGAAACAGATATTTCCTAACCTTAAAAATATTCATTTTAAAATGTTTCTTTCCACACATAGTCTTCTGGACAGAGGACAAGTAAAAGAAGCCAAGGGTTCATGAATATGAACAGAGATACAGAAAAAAGAAAGCAGGAAAAAAGAGAAAAGAAATGGACAACACACTAAAAATGGCTTAGTGGGCTGCTATTTGCCTTAGGTTTTTATTTTCATTTAAAGGATGAACACATTACTTTAAAACATTTATTAGTATTACAAGTAGTGTTATATCAGCTAGTGTTTCCATCAACCCATGCAGTAAACACTTGGAAGTATAAACATATAACACCTGGCAACATATAAGCAGAATTTGAAATGAGTGCAAAGGAATGATGACAAATAATGAGGTATATGCTGCTTGTTCCTAAATATACAGAGTTGGCTTATTTTGCCAACTCAATGTTCAGGACGCAATTTTATTAAGTTGATGCTACAGATCCTTATTGTTCTCATAAAGCAACTACAATAACAAAAACAAAAGTAAATAAAATAGCCAACACTGAGCCAAAACAAAACTTCCTTTTTGTGAAGAAGAAAATATAAATTATTTACCCCATGAGAACAACAGGTAACAGTATTTATTCCCCATCTCAGTAAGGACAGAATTATTTGTGGGTAAAAAAATAATGTTACTTTTGGAAATTTGCAGCTATAGATATGTATTTTCTAAATTAGTTTCACTGTTACAGGGCAAATCATCAAACCATCAGCAGTATAAAATGTGGCACCAAGATATTTCATGTCCAGACACTATTGCCAAAATTCTACTCTTTCATCCGTCTTAATATATTTGTTCCTTTATATATTTTTTATACTGTGCTTTGTTCCAGAGTGACACACACACATACACACATGTATACATACGTAATACACACACTTAAAAAATTGAGTGTATAGCTGAGTGACAGGTTGAAGAGAAAATAAAAAAAAAAGAAAATTATAAAACCAGGCCCAATAAGCCATACCAGGTGGTCCAGTGAAGTTGCTAAATGTGATGACCATTAGATGAGACTAAAAATAGGCTCTAAAACCTTTCTTCTCAGACTCACAGGACCATAATTATCATCATTTCAAAACTGTTCATCACACTGACTGTGTTTCCACTCTTTGTGACAACCATTCGATGTCATTAGAGTCTTTGTTTGTCAAGATGATTGGATGTTGCTCTTGGGTGTCCCTGCTAATGAGGAATGTCAGTATAGCTTTTAGGATTGGGTGTAGGAGGGTGGCCTAAAATGATTGACTCATTTTACTCTTTGGAACTATGTAAAGAACGCATATCCTGAAATTGGCTTCCCTCCTAGAACCCACACTTTATGTGTCTGAAGGTATTGCAAACAGAGTAATTGCACAAAATTCAGCTCAGAACCCCAAGCTTTTACCAATGGGCCTGAAAATATTTCTTTTTCCTTTGGTGGAGATGGGATATTTGTTTTTATATCTGTTAGGCTTTACTCTTTTTTTTTTTTTTTTAGACGAAGTCTCGCTCTTGTCCCCCAGGCTCTTGTCTCGAGTGCAATGGTGCAATCTTGGCTCACTGCAACCTCCACCTCCCAGGTTCAAGCCTTTATTCTTAATATTGCTACATAACTAAAAAGAGGTTTTTTTCTTTTTTCTTTTTTTTTTCCTTTTTTGGAGAAGGAGTAGGGAAAATGCTCTAACAATAGAACCAATACCTCAACAATTTCAGGAATAAATTCCTAATATGCAATTTCAACTCATTTGACTAAATGGAAAGATATTTTCAATGTACCTTGTGATCAAATACAACTGAAAATTTGATAAAAATTTAACTAAAAACAAAACTGTAACTTCATCCATGTGGCTTTGATCACAGCACCTCATCCAAATATACACCCTACAAAAAAATCAATTTCTGTCTATTAAATAGTAACAGCCAACTATACAATATTCACAACCATATAGAACATAAAGTTCTGGCAGCCACTGTTCCAAGAGTTTACAGAAAGTAATCTATTTACCTTTGCAAAAATCCTAGGTAGGAACTACCTATGGTAGGAATTATCACTGTGTGACAAATAAGGAAACTGAGCCACTGAGAGATTAAATAACTTGCCTAGAATCACACAGCTAGTGAGTGGCAGAGCCAGGATTCACCCTGCATTCTGAGTCCAGAGCCCATGATCTCATCCATTAGATATTCTGCGTCTCAGAGAGGTGTAAAGTTTTTATGTTAACATGTCTTTCAGTACCATATTAGGTTACCTATTTTATCCTCAGTTTTTGATCTGACTAGGCAATTACAAACTTCTTTGGATATTAGTTAATCTGAAACTTTAGGTGTGTAAATATAGTTACTTAAATTCTCAAGCATCTTTGATATGCTTAGGTAGGCTGATCAAACAATAAACCAGAATTAATTCTAGGTGTGACATGGGAAGCCATTTTAACACTCTGTGGCTAGGTTTCTTCATTTGTAAAATTTGGGTTTTCATATAATATGCTTCCCAACCATAAATGGAAACTAAGCATGAATGTGATTACATAACCCAAGATAATAAAACTCCTTTAAGAAACACTGTTATATAAAGTAGTATTTGAATTGTAGACCATCTCCCTAAGGATCCTGCCTCACTTATAACCCAACTGTACGAGTACATGGACCATGGGCATACGAAACCCTGGGATGCTTACAAAACATATGGTTATGGAATCTCTACTTTACCCTACTCTATCAAAATCTTTGGAAGTTTGGCAACAGTATATGTGTTTTATGAATTCCTAGGTGATTCTTACATTCTAGAATTTAGTTATCACTGCTCCTGAACAAGTCTTTGCTTCTCCAAACTACTAACACATTCAAATAACCTGGGAGCTTCAAAAAAGTTAAACCAAATGAATCCAAATCTTGGGTGGGCATGAAGCCTGAGAATATGATATTGTTAAAGCTCATCAGCTGCCTCATGCCACCTATGCACTCAGACCTACAAACCACTGCCTGCCTTTGAGTTCATAGAAAGCCATAGAAGGGAAGTACATTCTTTCTGATTTCAATAATCTAGAAATGATATTGCATTGTTAATGATAAAAATGGTTATCTTTGCCAGGCTATTCTTTTCAACTTGTGAAAATATTAATGTTGAAATACATGTTCTGCCTCGACTGTCACAAAAGTAACTGTCCAGGAAGCTCCTGTGTTGATTTCTTTTTTAGCATTATAATGGAATACTCATGGTCTAACAAGATCATGTAATGGTAGGCTTGATTACATGACTTTAGGGGTTGTTTATATTTGTGTTTGTGGAGTTTCCTGGCCTGACAACATATGAACATACTCGGTAATGAAATGCTTGTATAAACCCTAATCTTCAGGTCCCAGGTATGCTCTTGAGGCTTAAATACTATTCATGAGTGATGCTATACAGCCCGTTAAATCTCCTCACTCTTTCCATATGGAAACACTTTGCTTAAAACTGTTCTCTAGGGACAGAGAAAAAAGAGAGGAAATTATTTATCAAATATGTTGGGATTTTTACAAGGACATGCTATATACTGTATACTCAAGTGACGATTCTGAATGGACTGTGATGACCAAAGACTTTAATTTTGTGATTTAGACTGACATTAACATCTTAACTTCCCGATTCAACAAATGGTAGTTTAGCAGTGCAATAAGGCTAGATGTCACACTTAATGGTACTCTCAGAATATATTTTAGAGAAATGTATTTAGACCCTTTTATCCCTGGAAAATACTATTTTCTGCTCTTAACTTTGAAAATAAAAACAATATGTCATAAGATAAATACAGAAATGCACAATGTAAATGAGTGAAGCTGAAGAACCAGTGGAACAGAGATGTCTCTGAGTCATTCTGGTTAGCAAAAGCAATGGATGCTTGGAAATAAAAACTGATGATTGATACAGAATAGTAAATATGGCATCACATGGAGAAATACTACTGCAGTTTCTGATAATTATCTTAGCTATAAAACTTTAAGAAACATATCAGATTTCAAAATAATCCGAGGGAGGAAGGCTTTGCACACACTGAGGACAAATTAAATTTTCTTAGCCAACAGAAACTGGTCTGCTTTGGAGAAATCTGTGAAAGATGGATTCAGTGAGGAATGCTTTCATGAAGTTAGTATATCCTTTTAAATAGGAAAATCCTTGTAAATGATGGTGATGCTTCAAAAGCCAGACTGGAACCGAGGGGAGAGAATCCTATGAATTTGAAAGGTCCTGCTGATGGTGCTCACAAATAATGCTGTGGAGATGGTGACAGATAACAGTTTTATAGGTGAGGTGAAAATCCAGTGGTTGAGATTCTAACAGCGTATGTTTTATGTAACAACAGTAAAAACTAACTTTACAAACTATATTGCATAGTATATTTACTATTTATGCAAAATATGCAAAATATGCAAACAAGGGAAAACAGATACATGCACGTTTAGGCAATAGCGTGTTGCCAAACACTTGATGTTCATTTTTCTCCATTTTAATTACATCACATTGCTCCATGCCAGAGGATATTTGGTACTTGCCCTTTGAACTAATAAATCAGTGATTCTTGTGATGATCAGGAATCTTATCTACCTACCCCATTCTCAACTACCAAAATCTTTCCATAGTGATTATATTGGACTCATATTCCAATAGGACTACATTAGACACACAAACGTAACATAAATTTGGTCATTATGTTTTAAAACTGTACAACTCAAAAAGTGCTGGTCCATGATGAAATAAGGAGCTTGCCCTAGAAAATAAATTAATGTGCTGTTTTCTTCATCAAATAAAGTCTTTCCAAAAGAATGTCAGCTGAATCTAATAGTGTACTTTGTAATGAAATTGATTTACATTCTGAGGCAAGTTCCTTATTTCATCATGGATCAGTAACAAACAGTTAATGAATTTGGCAGCCATCTGAGAATTAAATTTTGAGTAGCACTGCTAAAAGTGTTCATTTACATACATGAATGAATCTTTATATATGGGTTCAATAATGGCCCCCAAAAAGTTATGTTCCCATCCTAACCCTCAAGCTGCAAATGTGACTTTATTAGGGGAAAAAATTTTTACAGGTGTAATTAACATATCATTCAGGACATAGGCGTGGGCAAAGACTTCATGACTAAAACACCAAAAGCAATTGCAACAAAAGCCAAAATTGACAAATGGGATCTAATTAAACTAAAGAGCTTCTGCACAGCAAAAGAAACTATCATCAGAGTGAACACACAACCTACAGAATGGGAGAAAAGTTTTGTAATCTATCCACCTGACAAAGGTCTAATATCCAGAATCTACAAGAAACTGAAACAAATTTACAAGAAAAACAACAACAACACCATCAAAAAGTGGGGAAAGGATATGAACAGACACTTCTCAAAAGAAGACATTTATGCAGCCAACAAACATATGAAAAAAAAGCTCATCATCACTGGTCATTAGGGTCATTAGAGAAATGCAAATCAAAACCACAATGAGATACCATCTCACAGCACTTAAAATGGCAATCATTAAAAAGTCTGGAAACAACAGATGGTGGAGAGGATGCAGAGAAATAGGAACGCTTTTACACTGTTGATGGGAGTGTAAATTAGTTCAACCATTGTGGAAGACAGTGTGGTGATTCCTTAAGGATCTAGAACCAGAAATACCATTTGACCCAGCAATCCCATTACTGGGTATATACCCAAAGGATTATAAATCATTCTACTATAAAGACACATGCACACATGTTTATTGCAGCACTATTCACAATAGCAAAGACTTGGAACCAACCCAAATGCCCATCAATGATAGACTGGATAAAGAAAATGTAGTACATATACACCATGGAATACTATGCAGCCATAAAAAAGAATGAGTTCATGTCCTTTGCAGGGACATGGATGAAGCTGGAAACCATCATCCTCAGCAAACTAACACAGGAACAGAAAACCAAACACCGCATGTTCTCACTCATAAGTGGGAATTGAACAATGAGAACACATGGAATCAGGGAGAGAACATCACACACCAGGGGATGGGAGGAAGGGGAGGGAGAGCATTAGAACAAATACCTAATGCATGTGGGGCTTACAACCTAGATGACGAGTTAATGGGTGCAGCAAATCACCATGGCACATGTATATCTATGTAACAAACCTGCACGTTCAGCACATGTATCCCAGAACTTAAAGTAAAATTTAAAAAAAGAATTTAAATATATGTATATTGAGATGACATCACTCTGGATTATCTGGATGGACCCTGAATCCAATGTCAAGTATTTTTATATGAGACAGAACAGGTGACACAGGGAGAAATTGGAGAATACCTTGTGAGGACAGAGGCAGATATTGGAGTTATGCGACCATAAGTCAAGGAACTCCTAGAGCCAGTAGAAGCTAGAAAAGGCAAGAAAGGATTCTCCTCTAGAGCCAATCTCTAGTACTATACAAACATAAATGTCTATTCTTTAAACCATCCAGTTTGTGGTAAATTTTCACAGCAGCCTTGGGAAACTAATACAATGTCCTAGGTTTTTATAGCTATAATAACTTCTAAAAATTAGCACACATCTTTTCTGGAAATGTATATTTGGAGATATTACATACATATACCTATTTCAAGGACAGTGATTCAGTAAGAATTGGAAAGTAATGGTTGCAATTCATATTTTAATCAAAAATAATCAAGCAAGGGATTATCTCCCACTTGGCTCAAGTACATTTAATTGTCTTGAAAACACTAAAAATTAAATTAGCCTCTTATCACAGATATCTCTACCATGTTTTTGTAAGTGGAAACAACTTTTTCTCTTTTTCAGAAATTTCCTGCCATTAATTATAATAGTAAGGAATTGAGTAAGGAATTTGTGATATGTGTCCTGTATTTCAGAGTGTCACCCTTTTATTCTGATCTTTGCATACACATATACATACATTTAAATATGTAGAAACACAATTTCAAATCCTGATATCACTAGGGGTAAAAGATGAGAGTAAATTAACGTGTGAGCTAATAATTTATGTGTAAGAAATTCCCTCACTATCCTATATCCAAGAGCAAATTAATTTGGAAAATAATTGAGAGAATACACTGTAATTAGCCCAAGCATTTTGTTTTGTTCTTTCTCTATAAAAGGAAACAAATAGTTTGAATTGCATCACAGTGAATCACAGTCTACAGCTCTGGATTTCTAATCCATCAGGAATAAAACCCTTTGGGGGTCTCTCACCAATATCACTTTCCCTTTCTCAAAGCATTTCTCCTACAATTCACTACATACAGTTGCACCTGCATGGTATATTCACATTCACTGTTGGAACTGCCAAAAAGTGACTTGCAGTTACCATGTTTCTGTTAAAATTAGCTGGACTCTTTCTGTCTGTGAAACATCTGCTTTGAGTGATACTGTAGCAGCTGTGATGATCTAATAGTAAACTAAGCACTTCAGTATTCAATTGTACAAAAGGGGCTTTGAGGAGAATGATAAATGACCTAAATTAGATGATGATTTTTAAGTACCTAATTTTAACCTTGCCCATAATGAATGGTTTTTTTTTCTCAAGCTTCTTTGCACCTGTCACTCTTGGAAAGCGAGTAAAATGTGGCTGCTTGTTTGGTTCAAGTTGCTTTCTCAACAGATTGTTAAGCAGTGCCTGAAATGGTGGGACTGACCAGCATGCTGTGCTTTTTCAGACCTCTCTTTTCTTTTGCTTCTTTCAATTTCCTATAGTCTTAAAGAGCAGAAACTTTCTCCAGAGATACACATGTTCCATGGAAATAAATATTATATAAAACTATATATCCTAAAAAACTTTTTTCATATTTTAACATATTTTATTTTTAGACATCAGTATTTTCTTTACTCTGAAGGACTTTACCTACAGAAAAGATAGTATTTTGATTTAACTTTTTATTTACATGTCTATGTGGCTAGATAAATATGTGCACTACACAACATGGTTGCTGAGAAGGTATTTATGCAACCCTTTAAAATTATAACGGTAATTGATTTCTAGTCTCTTCAAAAGCAACTCCTTCCACCTCACCGATACTTTCCCTTTTGTATAGTCTAATTGGAAATAAAATATGAAATCATTTTTACCTTCTTGAAAATATTGTAATAAGATTATCCAGCTTAAAATCTAATTTCAAAACAATGTAGCATTTCCTTTGTTCCTCACAGTAGTTTCACTAAAGTACCCTTCTCCCATGACAGGTAAAGGAAACAAAATTCGGATAGTTTAACTGCGTGAACAAGATAAAGTCTAAACGGATGCAAAGGTTTGGTTTGCTTTTTATTCATTTTGTTATATGTTGTTTCTACTGCATACAACTGAAACAGGAAAGGGAGTTCTTTCAGCATAGTTTCAACCCTTGATCATCATGCTGTTCCTTCTATGTGTGAAAAATGTAGGAGAGGCAAAACTTTATCCTCTTAGAGTCTCTGGTTAGGCCTGGGAATTAAATTGACACAAGAGAGAATAACAGGAAAAAAGCATACAAAATTTTAAATGTATATCAGAGCCCCATAAAAAAATGAAAGCCCAAAGAAGTGGCAAAATTTAAATTCTTATGTAGTAGATTGAACAAAGAGTGGCAATTATGGAAGACTAACTAAAATGTATGAAGAGGATAAAGGAAGATAAGAGTTACGTTAACAAGATCTATTTGTATGGATTCTTCTCAGCTGTGACTCCCCATCTGGTGATAAGAATGTTTCTTCTCTCCTGGTACAGGGAAGATAAAGTGTCCCTTTCATATCTGCTATTTTCCAAGAGTCTTTAGCTCAAAATAATCCTCATCCCAGATTAGCATATTTGGGGTGCATATTCTACCACCCTTCAAAAGGCATAAAGATACACCACTCTTTTATTTTTTAAATTAAATTACTTTTCCAAAATTACCAAAAATAATACTTCCACATAAGAACTAGTAAAATAATGCAAAGGTATATGATGAAAGTTAATATATGCTCTCCCCAAACCTTTTTCATTGCAATCTCTCTCCCTAATAGATCATTAATATTGTCTTTTCCCTACTCTAAAAGTATGCACGTATATATATATATATGTCCTTTTAGGAAAATGTATTAATACTATAGACATTACTTGTTAACTTGATTTTCTCTCTTAGCAATACATCATTGGCATAACTCAGGTGATACCTAAATAACTCAACCTAAAACATGCTCTGTTTAGATAACAGCCTGCATTTATAACAATGGTGAAGGACATCCTCTGGCCTTCTGGTCCTTGACCCCTTCACTCTGAATGTATTCTTGTGCTTCATTCTATGTTATCAACCCAGGTCAGGACACCTAGAAGTCCCAGATATCTTCCAGGGAAAGAAACTTCTACAAATTACTTTACTTTTTCATATTTTCTTGCTTTTCATGATTACCCAGTCAAAAGTATATATAGATGCTCCTTAACTTATGATGGGGTTGTGTTCCAATAAACCCATTATAAGTTAAAAATATCATGAGTCAAAAATGCGTTTAATATGCCTAACATACTGAACATCAAAGCTTAGCCTAGCCTACCTTAAATATGCTCAGAACATTTACATTAACCTACTGTGGGTCAAAACCTTCTAATACACAGCCTATTTTATAATAAAATATTGAATATCTCATATAATGTATTGAATACTGTACTAAAAGTGAAAAACAGAATGGTTGTATGAGTACTTCAAGTATGATTTCCCATTGCTTTTACACCATTGTGAAGTTGAAAATAAGTTGGAGATTGTACTTCCGCTTTACCTTGACTTCTGGCATTTAGAGGACACGTTGTCTTATAGGTTGACTCAGTTCTGAGTACTTGTCTCCTGCTTTCCTCTTCCCCTTCACAGGCTTTCTTTCCTCAGAGTCTATCTAGTGTGTTCGAAGTGTCTGTGCCCATGATGGAGCTGAAAGCTACCTTAGAGCATGGAGGGGCATGTTTTCAGGGCAGCCTTGTCTCAAGAGGGTAGTGGGATATAGACAGATGCGTAGCCATTTTCTCAAAGACTAGCCTATTAGAAGGAACAAACACACACTTAGAGGAAGGGAATCATCAACTGTCCCAACCTGAGAACACCTGAAGCCAGTTTAGGAAAAAATGAAACAACTCCAGAAGAGTAGAAATAGCTATTTGGGCTCAAGTAGCCGCAGATAGATTGACAATTCTTTGATGAGGAATTAGCAGAAATAAGAAGACATCTATTTTGGTCTTTATTCCTGGATTCCTAACACACAGCTCCTAAAACCCTTGGAATCTCGGAAGTGGTAAGTGTCATTCTATATGCTAATGAGATGACTGATGACTAGGGGCTCCTGAGTATTCTCAGAAGGGGAGCTGCATGTCAGGGAAAGATTTGAGAGTTGGAACTTCTGGCTTAACCCCAACTTCCAGGGAGGGAGAGGTGCTAAAGTTTGAGTTAATAACCCATGGCCTATGACTTAATCCATCATGCCTAAATCCATCATGCCTATGTAATGAAGACTCTATAAAAACTCAAAAGGACAAAATTCAGGGCTTCTGAGTCACCCTGCATGTGGAAGTGCTTGAAGAGCGGTGCACCCAGAGAGGACATGGAGGTTCTTGTACCTTCTCCTACACCTTGACCTATGCTTCTCTTTCATCTGGCTGTTCTTGAGTTGTGTCATTTTATAATATATGGATATATGGGTAAAAATAGTGAAGTATTTCCCTGAAATCTGTGAGTCATTCTAGAAAATGACTGAACTCCAGGAAAGGGGATTGGGAACACAGATTTACAACCAAGTCAGACAGAGTTGTGGGTAACCTGGGGACCTACCACTTGTGATTGATATGTGTAATGCAATCCACTGCAAATGCAAGCCTGCAACTGACCCTTATACTTCAACTGCATAAGATTTAGAGGGTAAAAGAAAATGATGCAAATGTGCTCGCATTGTTTACTGTGATATCAGGAATAAATCTTTTAGCTCTGATCCAGGAGTCTCATGTCTTCTGCTAGTGTCCATTAAATAGTAATAAGCTAACTTATTAGCTTATAACTACAGGGAAGTCCCATATTCAACAACAATGATTTATATAAACATATGCATACATACACAATCATATGTAAAACACATATAATCAATGATTATATTTTTAAGGTCTTGTTTTCTTGATTGCTTTTTATCTATCTTATGTTTTACCTCATCTAATGATAAAAGTACATAAAAAATGTATATTTAAAATGGCATTTAATCAAATTGTCCTTGAATTTGGCTTTAAATATTTTATCGCTAGATTTTTTTAATCTACAATGGTCTATGACTCTATTATCTCTTTTGTGAGTGTATAATTTAATACTAAATAACAATCCATATTATCTTCCTCAATACTTTTTTGTCAAATTTTTTATCATTAATCTTTCCCTTTCAGAATTCTTTTTGTTTGCATTCTCCTAGCATAATTTACTTTTATTTTAAAACTCCTCTTTTTACACTTACTTAAATGTGTTTCTTATAACAATTATTTTACTAGACTTTTAAAAATCAAGATTAATGGTCTCTATTTTTAGCATTCATGCGGAGTAAGTTATTTATAGTATTACTTTATCATTTTTAAATTAATTTTATCCTAACTTCCCTCCTATTTTAATATCAATTTTTTTTACATTTTGTGGCTTGATTAAATTTATTTTTATTGCTTTTTCCCATGTTAGTTTGGAAATTTCTGCTAGCTTTTTATTTCTGCAAATGATTACATTTACATTTCTCATAATCATATCTAGAATGAAATTTTTCTAATAATTATATGAAAATAAAATAAAAATACCTTTTCAATTAAGATTCTTTATTTACCTACTTCTTTCCAAACCTACTAGTAAAAAATCTTTATTTTCTTTCTCTATTTTGTCACCCTTCCCTCCCAAGTGTTCATTCTTAAAGGTTTAGCTGAGTTGATTCTCAATTCTAGGTTTTCGAGATTTATATTTAGAGTGTACTCTGATGTTTCAAAAATCTTTATCCTCAAAAGCAAAAAGTCTAGTCACATTATTATCATCCCTGTACATTTAACATTGACGATGAGAACACATGGACACATGGTGGGGAACAATACAAACCGGGTCCTGTGGAGGGTTGGGGGTTGGGAATAGGGAGAGGATCAGGAAGAATAGCTAATGGATGCTGGGCTTAATACCTGGGTCATGGGATGATCTACGCAGCAAACCACCATGGCATACATTTACCTATGTAACAAAACTGCACATCCTGCACACGTACCCCTGAACTTAAAATTAAAGTTGGAAATTAAATAAATAAATAAATAAATGTAACACTGACTATTCCAGTAAAATAGTCAAGGTTTACTATTGGCTACTAAATTTACGTTTGTTTAGAGTAATCCTTCAACTATTTTCCATAGATAAGGTGGTTTTTCTATTAATTTGTGCTCATCTTTCTTTTGCACTGTTTCATGAGTGATTTTTTAAAGCAAAAGCCAATATATTTAATGTTGAATCTGAAACTAGATTCTATGGCTTCCTGTGGCACTTTGAACTGCACCTCAGTTTCTTCATTTGTAAATTGGGGAAAATAAAATGAGCTATCTCAAAGAGTTAATATGTAGCACATGAAACACATTAAAAAATGCTTGCATATTTAAAACACATAGAATGTCAGCTTATCTTGACTAGGTATATAATTTTTTTAAGATAAATATTTTCTAACAGTAGTCTGCAGATATTGTACCATCATATAGTTTCCAAAGTCACAGAAGAGAATTATCATAATAAACTGATTCTTTTTTGAACTGTACTATTTCAAACATTCTATTTTTATCTAGAATTCAGGATTTAAGAAGGGCTGTGGGGTTTTAAAATTATTCTTACCTTGGGTTTGGAAAGTCCTTAAGCATTACAGATCTATGTCTCTAAGACAGATATGCCTTGTATTATTTAAAAAGATGAATCACATACAATTTTTCTGTTTAAATTCAAATGTACTTGGTGTGTATTTTTAATTATTACTTTGTCATTCATTTTTAATCTAATTGCTAATTGACTGGAAAATACAATCTGTGTTACACTGTTTTAATGTTAATATTTCTCTATAGATTAGTATGGAGTATATATTATACATATTCTTTAAATATTTATTAGGTCAAACTTATCTATTGTGCTTTAATGTCATCAAGGATTACTATTTAAAATTTTTTGATTACTAAATTTCTGATTTTCTTTATATTTAATGAATATATGATTTTTAGTCACAGATATATTTGGGATATATATTTTTTATTTTATTTTTATTTGGCACAGTAATTTTACATATTTATGACATAGTGAGATTTCAATACACATATACAATGTGCTATGATCAATTCAGGGTAATACCATATCCACCATCTCAAACATTTATCAGTTTTTGTGCTGGGAACATTCAAAATCCTCTGTTAGATTTTTGAAAATATACAGTAAATTATTGTTAACTATATTCAGCCTATAGTCCTATAGAGCACTAGAAGTTATTCCTCCTATCTAGCTATAATTTTGTATCCATTAACAAACTTCTCCCTATTCATCCTTCCCTTCTACACTTCCCCATCTCTAATAGCCACAATTCTACTCTATACTTATATGAGCTAAACTGTTTTTAGCTTTCACCTATGAGCAAGAACATGCATTATTGATCAAGCTGGGTCTGACTTATTTCGCTTAACATAATGTCTTCCAGGCTCATTCATGATGCCACAAATAAAAGGGTTTCATTCTCTCCTGGTGTGGGGTGCACACATATTTATAATTGTTATATCTTCTTGCTGAATTGATATCTTTATATTTATAGAATGACCTTTTGTGTCTCCTTTTTACTAACTTAGTGTCTATTTTGTGTGATATAACTACTCATGTACACTTTTGGTTTTATTGGCATGAAATACAATTTTTCATCTCTTTGCTTTCAGCCAATGTGAGGTTTTACAGGTTTAGTGAGTTTGTAGTAAGTAGCATATAATATTGTGTTCTTTTTAAAATACATACAGCCAGTCTATAAATTTAATTAGGAAATTTAATTCATTTATATGCAAGGTTCCTATTGATAAATAAGAATTTTTAATCCTCTTATCTTTTTCATTGTTTTCTGATTGCTTTGTATATCCATTTTCCTTTCTCCCTCTATTATCATTTATTTTTGTGGTTTGGTGGTCTTCTGTAGTAATCACATTTTATTCATTTTCCTTTCTCATTTGTGTATCTGCTCCACCAGTGACTTTTATATTCTTGATATTCTTTTGTATTTTCAGGATAAATATTATCCTTCACTTCCAGATGTAGGACTGCCTAAAGTATTTCTTGTAGGGCCAACCTAGTGTTAATAAATTTCCCCAGTTTTCACTTGTCTGGAAAAGACTTTATTTCTCCTTAATTTCTGAAGAATGAATAAATTCCTGGAAACAAACAACCTCCTACAACTGAACAGAAAGAAATTCAAACCCTAAACAGACCAATAACATGTTTCAAAACTGAATCAGTAATAAAAAGCCTACCAATCAGAAAAATGCCAGGTCCAGATGGATTCACAGCCGAATGCTACAAGACATATAAAGAAGAGCTGGTATCGTTCCTACAGAAACTATTCCAAAAAACTGAGGAGGTGAGATTCATCCATAACTCTTTCTATGAGTCCAGCACCAGCCAGTTGTTAAACCCTGGCAAAGATATAACAAAAAAGAAAACTTCAGGCCAATATTCTTGATGAACATAGAGGCAAAAATCCTCAATAAAATACTAGCAAACTGAATCTTGCAGCCCATCAAAAGACTAATCCACTATGATCAAGCGGGTTTTATACCTGGGATGCAAGGTTGGTTCAACATACATAAATCAATAAATGTTATTCACTACATAAATGGAACTAAAAACAAAAACTACATGGTCATCTCAATAAATGCAGAAAAAGCTTTCAGTTAAATTCAACATGCTTTCATCTAAAAATCCTCAACAAACTAGGCATTGAAGAAACATACCTCAAAATAATAAAAAGCCATCTATAACAAAACCACAGCCAACAATCTGCTGAATGGGCAAAAGCTGGCATTCCCCTGGAGAACCATAACAAGACAAGTATGTTGACTCATCTGTCCTATTCAACATAATACTGGAAGCCCTAGCCAGAGAAATTAGGTAAGAGAAAGAAATAAAAGACATCCAGACAGAAAGAAAGGAAGTCAAACTATCTCCGTATGCAGATAATATGATTCCATACCTAGAAAACCCCAAAGTCTATACCCAAAATCTCCTAGATCTGACAGACAACTTCAGCAAAGTTTCAGTATACAAAATCAATGTACAAAAATCAGAAGTATTTTTATGTGCCAACATATACCATTAAGATGGCTATACTGCACAAAGCCATTTGCAGATTCAATGCTATTCCTATCAAATTAAAACAACATTCTTCACAGAATTAGAAAAAAACTACTTTAAAATTCATATAGAACCAAAAAGACCCCATATAGCCAAGACAATCCTAAGTAAAAAGAACAAAGTTGGAAGCATCAGGCCACCCAACTTCAAACTGTACTACAAGACTATAGTAACCAAAACAGCAAGGTACTAGTACAAAAACAACACATAGACCAATGGAACAGAATAGAGATCTCAGAAATAAGACTGCACATCTACAACCATTAGATCTTCAATAAACCTGACAAAAACAAGCAATGAGGAAAGGATTCCCCATTTAATAAATGGCACTGGGAGAACTGGCTAGCCATATGCAGAAAATTGAAACTAGATCCCTTCCTTACACCTAATCCAAATGTATAAGGATGGCTTAAAGACTTAAATGTAAAACCCCAAGCTATCAAAACCCTTGAAGAAAATGCAGGCAATACCATTCATGACATAGGCATGGGCAAAGGTTTCATGACAAAAATGCCAAAACCTATTGCAACAAAAGCCAAAATTGACAAATGGGATCTAATTAAACTAAAGAGCTTCTGTGCAGCAAAAGAAACTATCATCAGAGTGAGCTGACAAGCTACAGAATGGGAGAAAAATTTTGCAATCTATCCATCTGACAAAGGTCTAATATCCAGAATCTACAAGGAACTTCAATAAATTTACAAGAAAGAACCAATTAAAAAGTGGGCGAAGGACAGGAACAGACACTTCTCAGAAGAAGACATTTATGCAGCCAACAAACATATGAAAAAAAGCTCAACATCATTAATTATTAGAGAAATGCAAATCAAAACCACATTGAGATACCATCTCATGCCAGTCAGAATGGTGATTATTAAAAAGTCAAGAAACAACAGATGCTGGCAAGGCTGTGTGGAGAAGTAGAAATGCTTTTACACTGTTGGTGGGAATGTAAATTAGTACAACTATTGTGGAAGACAGTGTAGCAATTCCTCGAAGACCTAGAACCAGAAATACCATTTGACCCATCAATCTCATTACTGGGTATACACCCAAAGGAATATACATCATTATATTATAAAGATTCATGCACGTGTATATTCATTGCAGCAGTATTCATAATAGCAAAGACATGGAATCAACTCAAATGCCCATCAATGATAGACTGAATAAAGAAAATGTGGTACATATACACCATTGAATACTATGCTGCCATAAAAAGGAATGAGATCATGTACTTTGCAGGGACATGGATGGAGCTCAAAGCCCTTATCCTCATCAAACTAACGCAGGAACAGAAAACCAAACATCACATGTTCTCACTGATAAGTGGAAGCTGAACAACGAGAACACATATACACAGGGAGGGGAACAACACATACTGGGCCCTGTCAGAGTGGGGGGATTGCAGGAGGAGAGAGAGCATCAGAATCAATAGCTAATGCAGGTGACGCTTAATACCTAAGTGATGGGTTGATAGGTGCAGAAAACCACGATGGCACACGTTTACCTGTGTAACAAACTTGTACACGCTACACATGTATCCCAGAACTTAAAAGAAAATAAATGTCTAGTTGAGTCTAACAAGGACTATACTGAATTTCTAAATCAGAGGATGAACTGTTTTCCTGATTTCTTTATATTGTTTATATGTGTTCTCTTGTATCTCACTGAGTTTCCTTAATATTATTACTTTTAATTCAATTTCAGTCATTTTATTTATTTCCTTCTTTGGGGGTTCTGTTACTGGAGAATTTTTGTGTTCCTTTGGATGTGTCACATTTCCTTGCTTTATCATGTTTCTCTGTCCCTGCCTTGATATCTGCAAATTAAAAGTCACTTCTTTTAATTTTATGAAGTAACTTTCATATGGAAAGACATTTTCCTGCAGATATATCTAGAGTGTCAGTTGGGTAGGGTGCTTTGGCTTTGGTTCAAGGTAGGCACAGTTGTGCATTCTCAATATGAGGGTTTTTTTTTATTTTATTTTAATTTTTGGCTGTTGTCAACATCAGTGTTGCCTGCAAGTTCCCCAGTGGCTTAGACTGCAATTGTTTGTGGAGGCTGTGGGATGGTCTTCCTTGCATGAGGATTCTGAGCAGGCCAGTCTTTCGGCCCTTAGGAAGCACATGCGGTTGCACAACAGCCCCATCACTGAAGTGAACAGTGGGTCTCAGGTGTACTGTTTTTCAGGCCCCAGGGTGGCACATGCAAACCAATCATGATGGCAGCAGGCCCCATTGAGAACTGATCCTTGAGTCCCTGGCTAGTACACACTGGCACGCAGTGGTTCCACCTCTGCAAAGGATGGGGTCAATAGCAGTAATCTGGGTATCATTTTGTCTCTCTGTGTCCTGGGAGAAGACTCTCTGATGTGCTGGACTGTCCATTTCCTGGGGCATAGGGCGCTACCTGAGCTTGAGCGACAGAGACATGACTGCACTATGGGTCTAGCTGGTATTACAACACTGCAACCCTCTTGGTAGATGCCAGAGGATGTCAATGGGGCTTCAAAGATGTAGAGATGCAAGGGCTATTGTCCTGAGGGGAGGGTATAGTTTGACTGTGGCTGCATTCTCAGAAATGGCACCATGCTGCAGCAGTCTGAGTCTTCAGAGGTTGAGGGGGACCCAGCATGGATTCTCTGCCTGGCACAATGCAGCCAATGAAGTCTAGCAGCTCCCTGTGCTAAGCTAAGGGCATATGAGGACTGAGTGGTTCTTCTGTGGTCAGAATCACAAGTATCTGGGATGGCAATGTGAACTGCTGGGGATCTTTTGCTTACCCCTGCCCCACAATTGGGACCCCTCTTTTCTCTGAGCTGATCCCTGCTGGCTGCCTTCCTTCTCTCTCCATGCTGCCATCTCAAGTTTCCATGCCTCAGAGGGTCTATGTCACTTTCTTGCTCAATTCCAGTGTTCTTTTCTTTCTTTTCTTTTCTTTTCTTTTCTCTTCTCTTCTCTTCTTTTTTCTTTTCTTTTCTTTTCTTTTCTTTTCTTTTCTTTTCTTTTCTTTTTGGCAGCAGGGGGCTTGTGTGTGTGTGAAAAGGAACTTTACTAAGAAACCGAAAGGAAATGAAATAGGACCACTGAAGCCAGAGGCTGGAGGAGGCCACAGGGATAGGGTCAGCAGCTGCTGTCTCTGCAGGAAACCCCTTCTCTGGCTTTGGGAGCCCCTCTATGCACTCCAGGGGCCTGAAGCCCCAAACAGTCCTATGGCCTTGCCTCAGAGCACTTCCCTGTGCCTTGACTCTGCAGGGACGGGGGCTATGGATGGACAGCAGGAGGGGTGAGTGGAGGGAAAGAGGGACTGGGTGAGGCTTGGGGGACTGGGATGCAAGGCACTTGGACCTCAGGGCTGGAAGGGTCAGACCAAGTCTGGGGAGTCGGGTTGTGGGCTGGTGTTTGGCTGGAGTGTGTCTTGGACTGAGCACTGGGCTTTGGGTCCTCCTTGTGTTCTGGTGATTGCAGTCAGAATGGGAGTGACCCTGAGACCTAGGGGCCTGGGATGAGCTCAGAGCGGCTAGCAGCCACCCTACCTCGATGACTCTGTTGAAGGGATGTTCTGTTTCACATTTGGTTATCTATTTGTTTTTTTAGCATTCTTTGTTGAGGCGGTGAGTGCTGGGTGCCTCTGATCAGTTATCTTCTTAGGAGTGTTTTTCTACTTTTTACTTTTTTCATTATATAGTACCTTTTTCAGCATAAATGTTTTCCATTTTAAATTCTACTTCATTAGATATTGATATTCTAGTGCTAGCTTCATTCTTTTAGCGTTCTCTTATTTTCTACATTTTCTGTACAGATTTTTGTTTCGGTGTCTCAATACAACCTTCCTATTAACTATTTATTTCTTTAACTAAGTCCAGTAAAACAACTATTCTATGGCTTTACTGCCTAACCTTTGTCTTTATTTATTTATTTATTTATTGCCTATCCTTCACAAAACTAACATTCCTCCACTCACTCTGGAACTTTAGTTTGAACAGTTATCTCCAGTAGTGTGCTTCTATTTTAAATGTTTCTATGAACGTAGACACGGATGTGCTTTTTTCTCTCTCCCTATGCATGAGCTTTCCAGTTTCTTGGTTTGACAATTCTTCATCTAGCCTAACATGGTCCCCAGTTCAGATCTAGGTCTAATATTGGTACCTTGAGGGTATTCATCTATAAAATAAGGCAGGTTCCCTCAAGAACCCTGATGTGGCCTTGCCCAGATTCTGTTATGTGGCACCCTGTTTCTGTTTCCTCATGCCAGCCCTAGAAGTAGATCAATGGGGGCCACGACACTCTGTAGTGGTTCAGTTTGTTTTATCCTCCCAGCCTGAGTACGGAAGCTCCTCAGGTCCTGGTTTCAGGAGCTGAGTGTGGCTTTATGGTGGGGTGTCTCCTACCATATCAGAGGAGCTTTTGTCCCTGTTAACACATAGGAATAGAATCTTGATAATCGATGGCCATTTATGCCCCAGGTCCAGGTACTTTTTGATTCCTGCTGCAGGTTTTCTTTTGTTCCTTTTTCACAGAAATGTTTATATTGTTTTAAAACATGGCCATATTTTCAATATTAAAAAATTCCAGTAAAAATGGGTTTTTAAGCATTAAAAGTTACAAAGTTAAATAGGAGGACTCAATTAACTGACATTCTACCTTTAAGGCATATATTTATAAATGTCTGCCATCCTTTCTTCCTTGCCCTTGAGCAGTCAATGAACCAAACCCAGTTTGAATATCTAAAAGATGCTTTGGTGTTATTTATTCTAATACCTTGCTGTCTCAAAACATATCTTCTTTCAGAATACAAATATATGACACCTTATGCCACATACTTTTTATTTTCTGCTTCAAAACGTGTATTCTTACATACCATAGCATCTAGGAAAGATGATAGTAACTGCAGTTGTTTGTTATTAGGCAAAATAAAGATAGGCAGCTATCCAAAAGCTTTGTCACCATAGGCAGATATGATCATTAAGATTAATGTATTTTGTAAAGAATACAATTTTATCACAGTGTTTAACCATCCAAGTCTTTAATAGGGAGAATATTAATGCTTACTATATAGTAACAGAGGGGATGAATCTGAGCCAGGCCACAGTAGTCACTTCATCTACTTTCTTTTTACTTATCCATAGTCATTCTCTCCATTTTGAGTTACAGCCAATTTATTTTATAACTTATCAAAAAATAAAAGGGTTACCTACAAAGATTGGGTACTACCTCAAAAGTGAATCCAAATTTCTTGCCACTTAGAACCCCTATGAAGATTATGAAGCAAAATTATGCATTGAATGACTGTATTGAAACATCTCATGCAACCCATAAATATATACACCTACTATGCACCTACAAAAATTAAAATGAAAAGTTTAAAAATAAATAAAACCTTAAAATAATATCTGATCTTCAGCTATAAAAATTCATTTAGTAAGCTGAAATGTTACATTTTATCTTTAAAAATTTATTTCTGAAGTCACTGTATGAAAGTATTTTTCAGATAAAATATGATATTGTTTTGAAGGACACAAGAAACTACAATAATATTTGGCAAACAATAATTTATTAATTTATAACTTACAAAGCATTATAGTAGTGTGTATTGAGGAGAGTCTTGCAACCGACACTGCCAGGTCATTTCCTGGTTCTCCCACTTAGCAGTATGACCCTGAGCAAGTTACTCGACTTTTCTGGGTTTCAGTTTCTTTACCTTTAAATGGACAAAATGATAGTACTTACCTCATAAGGCTATTGTCAAAAATAAAGAATTAAATATATTTTAATAGTGTGTAACTGTACTTGGCACAAATTGTTATGTAATCAGTAATACCTTCAAGGGAAAAAAATTCTTTAAATTTGCAAAATCAAATCCGTTACTTGTAATTTCAATGTTCTTATTAAAGATGAGCTCTTTAGTCAATAGTACCTAATTTCATTTATCATTGGTATATATATTTTGACTTCTATTTTATTTTGCTGGAGAAAGTTTGAGTCCTTTATAACTAAAGTGAAAAACAGAAGATATTGTCATAAACTCTTTGATACTTGCTTGCTTTCTAAAGTGATGATATATTTACTTTTCTTCAAAACATGAAGTAATAGAGATAATGGAGAGATTTCTATTGATTACTTTTTTACTTATTTAAGATGAAGTATTTATGTAAATACTATATAAGATTAAACACACAAATTGTTAGCCTAAGATGCTAATTGATTGTATCAATTGAGTTCATATTTATTCAGCAGCTAGTATATGCAAAATATAAATTTTCCATCCTCATAACCATGACCCACCAATTTATAATATATTTACTATTTAAAATAATGAATGTAATTTTTATGATCACCTGTGATGCAATTTTGAACAGGTACCCTGTGAGGATTAATTGTATGGGATGGGTCAACTTGACTGGGCACAGGATGCCCAGATATCTGCTTAAGTATTATTTATGGGTATGACTATAAGAGTGTTTCTAGAAGAAATTAACAGTTGAACTGGTGGACTGAGTAAAGTAGATGGCCCTCCCCAGTGTGGCAGACATCATCTAGTTCCTTGAGGACCTGAAGAAAACAAAAAAAGGCAGAGGAAGGTTGAATTCACTCTCTGCCTGTCTGAGCTTGGAGGCTGATCTTGCATACTCTGCAACTCTAGTTCTCAGGCCTTCAGGCCAGGACTAAAATCTACACTTCAGCTCTCCAGCAATCAGGCCTTAGAATTATGCCATTGGCTTTCCTGAGTCTCCAGTTTGTAGATGGTAGACTGTGGAACTTCTAAGCCTCCATAATCATGTACACCAATTCCTTATAATAAATCTTATCCTATTGTTTATGTTTTTCTAAAGAGCCATAATACATGTCCCATGAGATCCTTGCAGAGTCAAGAAACAAGTTTATGAATACTCTACAAAGCTAGATTCCCATTTTCTGAGGCATTACACTCTTTTTTTTAAAGTTTATGCCATTGACCTTTCTGTTAAAATGACCTCTGGCATCAATAAGAGTCTAAATAATTGCTATTCTTTGCCTTTAAAAAGGTGGTAACCTCTACTTAATTGCCTATATTTTAAAATGTGGATATTACTTTCTTTCTCTTCCTTTCTTCTTGGCCTTTAAAATATTTTTTCTCTTCAGTATTATTTTTTCCTTCATTCCAAAATAATTCTACCAATAGACACCAGACAGGATAAATGGGACAGTAAATGTGTGCCAGGCCCATTCAAAGGGAATTAATATAGTGGATGTAATAATTATGGCCAAGATAGCAGAGTGTCAACTGGTATGGTTAGACTGAAGAGACACTAATGGTGCGCAGGTGAAGTGGGAGATCAACTACCTCCAAGTAGCAGAGCAAATGTGTAAATATATTAAGAATAATGAAAACCAGATTTCTCAATGACAGAGAATATGGAAAAGGAAAGGCTGGAATGAAGCTAGTGAAATGGCTAGAAATTGTAGACATTGTTGTGACCTCTGGTTATAAATGTATAAAAATACTTACAGCAATAAATACAGATGCAAATGTACATATACATATATATATTTCATACATAATATGCATGTGTGTATCCACACGTATGCATATATATAATACATATATATTATTATATATATTATATGTATTATATATGCATATATATATTATATATATATACACAGATTTTCTAGCTCTCTGTACTGATACATCAATGCTGAACACACTGGTATCAATGAGGACAACTTGATTTCTAAATACCAATGTCTTAGAATCCAAATTTCACCATCTATTAAAAAGAACAAGGGCTTCTGGAAGAAATGGCTGATCTAAGTTGAGATGGAAAAAGTGTTAGATGACTCTAGAACATCTTGTTGTACCAGAAATTAAGGAAGGGCTCAAAGGGCAATGGTACATATCAAAACAATATGGAAGCCAGCACGAAGGGGCTCCCAGCCAAGTCTGGAAGAAGTAGATCATCGAAATACATAACAAACTTACCAAACTTCATCTAAAGGCATGCTTAAAACTGGTAAATGAACAGAGATGTATTATAACTTAATGAATACAGTATAATTTCATGTGTTCATACAGATGAAACCAATAGCAAATAAGAATGAAAGGGGTAGGGAAAGCCCATCTTTATAGAGAATGTCAAAGATATATGCAGAGAGAATGATGGAATTATATAACTTCTATATGGCAACCACCACCGAAATAATTATTTCAAAACCTTCAATAAAATCATTTAAATAAATGAATTCCATAAAACATATTCAATATTTAATAATATAATGAATATTTCCATAATCGCAAGCTATCTTTCCACAAATTATTAGTAACAATGAAGACAAATAACAAATAAACTAAGGTATTTTATGTTGCAGAAACTTGACCATCTCTTTTAATTAAATCCACATTCTTTGCCACCTGAGAACACAGCATCAAATTTTATGCTATTGTTGCCCAAAATTGATAACCTGAGGCTATGCATGGGGAAACATCAGACAAATATAAATTGAGTGATATTCTACAAAAGGACTGGATAGTATATTCAAAAATGCCAAGGTCATTAGATTCAAGTAAAGCTGAGGACCTGGGTAACGAGCAAGGCATAACAGTATGCACTGCATGATCTGAGATTGAGAGCATTATGATAGTCATAGGTAACTGACACACCATGAATGGAGCTCTCTGGGTAAGTGGTAGGCAGTTCCTAAACATTTTTAAAATTGAAATTATCCCAAAATATATATTTTTCAGAAATATATGGGACAAAATCCATTAAAATAAAGAGTTACCTACAGTTGTTGGGGGAGGTGTGTGGTACATATGGAGAAACAGGAAAGAAAGCAAATAGAAGCTGGAATTCTCTGCATATACTATGTATGTCAGTTTGACTTGGAACCTTAAACACATAAAAATTATATTTTTAAAAAGCTATTTAAATATTAAAAGCAAAGTGAAACAAATGAATCAAATTGCATATCAGGTTAGTGGCATACTTGCACAGTGACTTTAAAACACAGGGATTTGACTGTAGCTATGCCCTAACAAGAAAAAGAACTTCAAAAAATATTAAACTGCTCTCTGTAGTTTGTTTTTTCTGGTGGTGATGTTAGTTTTATTTTAAGTCTACTCTGTGTGCGTCTGTGTGTGTGTGTGTATGCGTGTGAACAAGAAAAAGAACTTCAAAAAATATTAAACTGCTCTCTGTAGTTTGTTTTTTCTGGTGGTGATGTTAGTTTTATTTTAAGTCTACTCTGTGTGCGTCTGTGTGTGTGTGTGTATGCGTGTGCTGTGGGACAAACTGAATAAATAATTGTGTCAGTGTCATTGAGAACTAGAAAAGGGAGAATATAATTGTAAGATGGATGAGTTTAATAACATCTTTCTGGCCCTTAATTTGAATTAGAAGTATTACTAAGAACTCATAACATATTTTCTCTAAAAATATGCATATCTTGTAGCTCAGACCACTGAAAAGTCCATCTAGGCAAAATTTTTCCTAATAAGAATCATAATCCTTAAAAAGTTGTGTGATGCCAAATCTGAGTTAGGAAATGCCCACAGTGAACATGCTATGTGTCACAGCAGAAAACAAGAAAGCCATCAAAACTGCGTTTCAAATGGATTTAAGAGCTAAACCTTATATTTTTCCTTTATAAAAATTGCAAAAAAAATCTATTCTATAGAAAAGCACACTTTTCAATTAATAAAATTGCTTTCATAATATTTTAGTGTAAATCCATTTTTTCTAAATTAATCTTTATATTATTTTTTCAAATTACATGATATTTTTCCTCTAATGTTTAAAGGGTTTATCTCTAAAATATAACTGTTTTATAATAATTTACACAAATTTGGGAATAGACTATGCATGTGTGCGTGTGTGTGTGTGTGTTATACACGAGAAGATAGGTCCCTGAGTAGTGTTTAGAAAAGCAATACAACAACATTGGCGAGGTGGAGCCAAGATGGCCAAATAGGAACAGCTTCAGTCCATAGCTCCCAGTGTGAGTGATGCAGAAGATGGCTGATTTCTGCATTTCCAACTGCGGCACCGGGTTCATCTCACTGGGGAGTGTCAGACAGTGGGTGCAGGACAGTGGGTGCAGTGCACCGAGCGTGAGCTGAAGCAGGGCGAGGCATCACCTCACCCGGGAAGCACAAGGGGTCAGGGAATTCCCTTTCCTAGTCAAAGAAAGGGGTGACAGACGGCACCTGGAAAATTGGGTCACTCCCACCCTAATACTGTGCTTTTCCAATGGTCTTAGCAAACAGCACACCAGGAGACTACATCCTGCGCCTAGCTTGGAGGTTCCTATGCCCACAGAGCCTCTCTCATTGCTAGCACAGCAGTCTGAGATCAAACTGCAAGGTGGCAGCGAGGCTGGGGGAGGGGTGCCCGCCATCGCCTAGGCTTGAGTAGGTAAACAAATTTTTGCAATCTACTCATCTGACAAAGGGCTAATAACCAGAATCTACAATGAACTCAAACAAATTTATAAGAAAAAAAAACATCAAAAATTGGGCAAAGGATATGAACAGCCACTTCTCAAAAGAAGACATTTATGCATCCAAAAGACACATGAAAAAACATTCATCATCACTGGCCATCAGAGAAATGCAAATCAAAACCACAATGAGATACTATCTCACACCAGTTGGAATGGCGATCATTAAAAAGTCAGGAAACAACAGGTGCTGGAGAGGATGTGGAGAAATAGGAATACTTTTACACTGTTGGTGGGAATGTAAACTAGTTCAACCATTGTGGAAGTCAGTGTGGCAATTCCTCAGGGATCTAGAACTAGAAATACCATTTGACCCAGCCATCCCATTACAGGGTATATACCCAAAGGATTATAAAACATGCTGCTATAAACACACATGCACACGTATGTTTATTGTGGCACTATTCACAATAGCAAAGACTTGGAACCAACCCAAATGTCCAACAATGATAGACTGGATTAAGAAAATGTGGCACACATACACCATGGAATACTATGCAGCCATAAAAAATGGTGAGCTCATATCCTTTGTAGGGACATGGATGAAGCTGGAAACCATCATTCTCAGCAAACTATGGCAAGGACAAAAAACCAAACACCACATGTTCTCACTCATAGGTGGGAATTGAACAATGTGAACACATGGACACAGGAAGTGGAACATCACACACTGGGGCCTGTTGTGGCGTGGGGGATGGGGGAGGGATAGCATTAGGAGATATGCCTAATGTTAAATGATGAGTTAATGGTGCAGTACACGAACATGGCACATATATAAATACATATATAACAAACCTGCACATTGTGCACATGTACCCTAAAACTTAATGTATAATAAAAAACAAACAAACAAACAAAAAACAGCTCCTGGATTCATTGATTTTTTTGAAGGGTTTTTTGTATCTCTATTTCCCTCAGTTCTGCTCTGATCTTAGTTATTTCTTTCTTTCTGCTAGCTTTTGAATGTGTTTGCTCTTGCTTCTCTAGTTCTTTTAATTGTGATGTTAGGGTGTCAATTTTAGATCTTTCCTGCTTTCTCTTGTGGGCATTTAGTGCTATAAATTGCCCTCTACACACTGCTTTGAATGTGTCCCAGAGATTCTGGTATGTTGTGTCTTTGTTCTCGTTGGTTTCAAAGAACATCTTTATTTCTGCCTTCATTTCGTTATGTACCCAGTAGTCATTTAGGAGCAAGTTGTTCAGTTTCCATGTAGTTGAGTGGTTTTGAGTGAGTTTCTTAATCCTGAGTTCTAGTTTGTTTGCACTGTGGTCTGAGAGACAGTTTGTTATAATTTCTATTGTTTTACATTTGCTGAGGAGGGCTTTACTTCAAACTATGTGACCAATTTTGGAATAGGTGTGGTGCTGAAAAGAATGTATATTCTGTTGATTTGGGGTGGAGAGTTCTGTAGATGTCTATTAGGTCTGCGTGCTGGAGAGCTGAGTTCAGTTCCTGGATATCCTTGTTAACTTTCTGTCTCATGGATCTGTCTAATGTTGACAGTGGGGTATTAAATTCTCCCATTATTATTCTGTGGGAGTCTAAGTCTCTTTGTAGGTCTCCAAGGACTTGCTTTATGAATCTGGGTGCTCTTCTATTGGGTTTATATATATTTAGGATAGTTAGCTCTTCTTGTTGAATTGATCCCTTTACCATTATGTAATGGCCTTTTTTGTCTCTTTTGATCTTTGTTGGTTTAAAGTCTGTTTTATCAGAGACTAGGATTGCAACCCCTGCCTTTTTTCATTTTCCATTTGCTTGGGAGATCTTCCTCCATCCCTTTATTTTGAGCCTATGTGTGTCTCTGCATGTGAGATGGGTTTCCTGAATACAGCACACTGATGGGTCTTGACTCTTTGTCCAATTTGCCAGTCTGTGTCTTTTAATTGGAGCATTTAGCCCATTTACATTTAAGGTGAATATTGTTATGTGTGAATTTGATCCTGTCATTATGATGTTAGCTGGTGATTTTGCTCGTTAGTTGATGCAGTTTCTTCCTAGCATCGATGGTCTTTACAATTTGGCATGTTTTTGCAGTGGCTGGTACTGGTTGTTCCCTTCCATGTTTAGTGCTTCCTTCAGGAGCTCTTGTAGGGCAGGCCTGGTGGTAACAAAATCTCTCAGCATTTGCTTGTCTGTAAAGGATTTTATTTCTCCTTCACTCATGAAGCTTAGTTTGGCTGGATATGAAATTCTGCGTTGAAAATTCTTTTCTTTAAGAATGTCGAATATTGGCCCCCACTCTCTTCTGGCTTGTAGAGTTTCTGCTTAGAGATCCGCTGTTAGTCTGATGGGCTTCCCTTTGTGGGTAACCCGACCTTTCTCTCTGGCTGCCCTTAACATTTTTTCCTTCATTTCAACTTTGGTGAATCTGACAATTATGTGTCTTGGAGTTGCTCTTCTCGAGGAGTATCTTTATGGCATTCTCTGTATTTCCTGAATTTGAATGTTGGCCTGCCTTGCTAGATTGGGGAAGTTCTCCTAGATAATACCCTGCAGAGTGTTTTCCAACTTGGTTCCATTCTCCCTCTCACTTTCAGGTACACCAATCAGACGTATATTTGGTCTTTTCACATTGTCCCATATTTCCTGGAGGCTCTGGTCATTTCTTTTTATTCTTTTTTCTCTAAACTTCTCTTCTCACTTCATTCAATTCATTTGATCTTCCATCACTGATACCCTTTCTTCCAGTTGATCGAATCAGCTACTGAGGCTTGTGCATTTGTCAGGTATTTCTCATGCCATGGTTTTCAGGTCCATCAGGTCTTTAAGGACTTCTCTGCATTGGTTATTCTGGTTAGCCATTTCTCTAATCTTTTTTCAAGGTTTTTAACTTCTTTGCCATGGGTTTGAACTTCCTCCTTTAGCTTGGAGTAGTTTAATCATCTGAAGCCTTCTTCTCTCAACTCATCAAAGTCATTCTCCATCCAGCTTTGTTCCATTGCTGGTAGGGAGCTGCGTTCCTTTGGAGGAGGAGAGGTGCTCTGATTTTTAGAGTTTCCAGTTTTTCTGCTCTGTTTTTTTCCCATCTTTGTGTTTTTATCTACTTTTGGTCTTTGATGATGGTGATGTACAGATGCGGTTTTGGTGTGGATGTCCTTTCTGTTTGTTAGTTTTCCTTCTAACAGTCAGGACCCTCAGCTGCAGGTCTGTTGGAGCTGCTGGAGGTCCTCTCCAGACCCTGTTTGCCTGTGTATCACCATTGGAGGCTGCAGAACAGTGGATATTGGTGAACATCAAATGTTGCTGCTTGTTCTTTCCTCTGGAAGTTTTGTCTCACAGGTGTACTGGCCATGTGAGGTATCAGTCTGCCCCTACTGTGGGGTGCCTCCCAGTTAGGCTTCTCAGGGGTCAGGGAATCACTTGAGGAGGCAGTCTGTCCATTCTCAGATCTCCAGCTGCATCCTGGGAGAACCACTACTCTCTTCAAAGCTGTCAGACAGGGACATTTAAGTCTGCACAGGTTTCTGCTGCTTTTCGTTTGGCCATGCCCTGTCCCCAGAGGTGGAGTCTACAGAGGCCGGCAGGCCTCCTTGAGCTTCACCCAGTTTGACCTTCCTGGCCACTTTGTTTAGCTACTCAAGCCTCAGCAATGGCAGGCGCCCCTCCCCCAGCCTCGCTGCTGCCTTGTAGTTTGATCTCAGACTGCTGTGCTACCAAAGAGCGAGACTCCATGGGTGTAGGACACTCCAAGCCATGCGCAGGATATAATCTCTTGGTGTGCCATTTGCTAAGATCATTGGAAAAGCACAGCATTAGGATGGGAGTGACCTGATTTTCCAGGTGCTGTCCATCACCCCTTTCCTTGGGTAGGAAAGGGAAGTCCCCAATCCCTTGCACTTCCAGTTGAGGCGATGTCTCACCCTTCTTTGGCTCAGGCTCGGTGCACTGCACCCACTGTCCTGCACCCACTGTCTGTCAATCCCCAGTGAGATGCACCCGGTACCTCAGTTGGAAATGCAGAAATCATTCGTCTTATGTGTCACTCATGCTGGGAGCTGTAGACTGGAGCTGTCCCTGTTCGGCCCTAGGAGCTCATTTTTTGAAAAGATCAACAAAATTGATAGACCGCTAGCAAGACTAATGAAGAAAAGAGAGAAGAATCAAATAGATTCAATAAAAAATGATAAAGGGGATATCACCACCGATGCCACAGAAATACAAACTACCATCACAGAATACTACACAAATAAACCTCTACACCTCTACACAAATAAACTAGAAAATCTGGAAGAAATGGATAAATTCCTCGACACACACACCCTCCCAAGACTAAACCAGGAAGAAGTTGAATCTCTGAATAGACCAATAACAGGCTCTGAAATTGAGGCAATAATTAATAGCTTACCAACCAAGAAAAGTCCAGGACCAGATGGATTCACAGCTGAATTCTACCAGAGGTAAAAGGAGGAGCTGGTACCATTTCTTCTGAAAATATCCCAATCAATAGAAAAAGAGGGAATCCTCCCTAACTCATTTTATGAGGCTAGCATCATCCTGATACCAAAGCCGGGCAGACAACACAAAAAAGAGAATTTTAGACCAATATCCCTGACGAACATCGATGCAAAAATCCTCAATAAAATACTGGCAAACCGAATCCAGCAGCACACTAAAAAGCTTATCCACCATGATCAAGTGGGCTTCATCCCTGGGATGCAAGGCTGGTTCAACATATGCAAATCAATAAACATAATCCAGCATATAAACAGAACCAAAGACAAAAAACTCATGATTATCTCAATAGATGCAGAAAAGACCTTTGACAAAATTCAACAGCCCTTCATGCTAAAAACTCTCAATAAATTAGGTATTAATGGGATGTATCTCAAAATAATAAGAGCTATTAATGACAAACCCACAAGCAATATCATACTGAATGGGCAAAAACTGGAAGCATTCCCTTGAAAACTGGCACAAGACAGGGGTGCCCTCTCTAACCACTCTTATTCAACATAGTGTTGGAAGTTCTGGCCAGGGCAATCAGGCAAGAGAAGGAAATAAAGGGTATTCAATCAGGAAAAGAGGAAGTCAAATTGTCCCTGTTTGCAGATGACATGATTGTATATCTAGAAAACTCCATCGTCTCAGCCCAAAATCTCCTTAAGCTGATAAGCAACTTCAGCAAAGTCTCAGGATACAAAATCAATGTGCAAAAATCACAAGCATTCTTATACACCAATAACAGACAAACAGAGAGCCAAATCATGAGTGAACTCCCATTCACAGTTGCTTCAAAGAGAATAAAATACCTAGAAATCCAATTTACAAGGGATGCGAAGGACTTCTTCAAGGAGAACTACAAACCACTGCTCAATGAAATAAAAGAGGATACAAACAAATGGAAAAACATTCCATGCTCATGGGTAGGAAGAATCAATAACATGAAAATGGCCATACTGCCCAAGGTAATTTATAGATTCAATGACATCCCCATCAAGTTACCAATGATTTCTTCACAGAATTGGAAAAAACTACTTTAAAGTTCATATGGAACCAAAAAAAGCCTGCATTGCCAAGTTAATCCTAAGCCAAAAGAAAAAAGCTGGAGGCATATTGCTACCTGACTTCAAATTATACTACAAGGCTACAGTCACCAAAACAGCATGGTACTGGTACCAAAACAGACATACAGACCAATGGAACAAAACAGAGCCCTCAGAAATAATGCCACATATCTACAACTATCTGATCTTTGACAAACCTGACAAAAACAAGAAATGGGGAAAGGATTCCCTATTTAATAAATGGTGCTGGGAAAACTGGCTAGCCATATGTAGAAAGCTGAAACTGGATCCCTTCCTTACACCCTATACAAAAATTAATTCAAGGTGTATTAAAGACTTAAATGTTAGACCTAACATTTAAGACCTAACATAAAAATCTTAGAAGAAAACCTAGGCAATACCATTCAGGACATAGGCATGTGCAAGGACTTCATGTCTAAAACACCAAAAGCAATGGCAACAAAAGCCAAAATTGAGAAATGGGATCTAATTAAACTAAAGAGCTTCTGCACAGCAAAAGAAACTACCATGAAAGTGAACAGGCAACCTACAGAATGGGAGAAAATTTTTGCAATCTACTCATCTGACAAAGGGCTAATATCCAGAATCTACAATGAACTCAAACAAATTCACAAGAAAAAAACAACCCCATCAACAAGTGGGTGAAGGATGTGAACAGACACTTCTCAAAAGAAGACATTTATGCAGCCAAAAGACACATGAAAAAATGCTCATCATCACTGGCCATCAGAGAAATGCAAATCCAAACCGCAATGAGATACTATCTCACACCAGTTAGAATGGCGGTCATTAAAAAGTCAGGAAACAGCAGGTGCTGGAGAGGATGTGGAGAAATAGGAACACTTTTACACTGTTGGTGGGACTGTAAACTAGTTCAACCATTGTGGAAGTCAGTGTGGAGATTCCTCAGGGATCTAGAACTAGAAATACCATTTGACCCAGACATCCCATTACTGGGTATATACCCAAAGGATTATAAAACATGCTACTATAAAGACATGCACACGTATGTTTATTGTGGCACTATTCACAATAGCAAAGACTTGGAACCAACCCAAATGTCCAACAATGATAGACTGGATTAAGAAAATGTGGCACATATACACCATGGAATACTATGCAGCCATAAAAATGATGAGTTCATGTCCTTTGCAGGGACATGGATGAAGCTGGAAACCATCATTCTCAGCAAACTATGGCAAGGACAAAAAACCAAACACCGCATGTTCTCACTCCTAGGTGGGAATTGAACAATGAGAACACATGGACACAGGAAGGGGAACATTACACACTGGGGCTTGTTGTGGGGTGGGGGGAGGGGGAGGGATAGCATTAGGAGATATACCTAATGTTAAATGATGAGTTAATTGGTTCAGCACACCTACATGGCATATGTATACATATGTAACAAACCTGCACGTTGTGCACATGTATCCTAAAACTTAAATATATTAAAAAAAAGTAAAGCAATATAGTTGTGAAGCTAGTTGCAATACAGTTGGAAACCTAGTTGCAGTACCCATCTAGAGAAGGATCTACTCTCAACCTCTGAGATCTCAATGAGTGTAAGTGAGCAGGTGCATCTAAAAAATCAGCAGTGAGAGAAGTTGTGCGTGTAAATAGACAAGCGGTATGGCTTCTATGAAAACCTTGTAGATTTAAAACCTATATTTAGTGCTTGCTAAGGATGAGAACTGGTTAAAACTCTAGAGCCTTGCTCTATGAAGAAAATTTTTTTTCTGGAAAGGAGCATCTGACACTTTATATGCAGATAATATTTGTGACAAATATGACTAAACTACAAGATTTTGTTTTTCAATAAAAACATGCAGTTTAGTCTTTTAATGCAAAGCATTGGTATAAACTTCAAACAACAATTCAGAGATGCAGACAAAATAATATTTTAAGTATATGTAGCTAATTTGATCATCTTCAGAAGTTTTTGCCATGATTTACTAGAAAAACAAAATAAAACTTTTAATCCTATGTTTTAAATGTGGCTCAATCTTGTAATTGAAAAACTTCTAAAAGACATTGTTCAGTCTGATATAGAAAATAAATTTTCCACTGCTTAGTGTCTTTCTTACATAGCCTCACTCTGCCCTGCTTGTCTCCTCTAAATGGAAAATGGAGGTAGGAAGTAGAGGAAGTTTATTCATCCTCTTCGCAACAAGAGAATCAGGGACCTCTGTCTTCCCATCTCCTCCAGCAATCCCTGGTCCACCTCAGTTGCTCCTTGTGACTGATTCTGTAGCTGCTGTAATTCTGATCTGGTTATGTTCTTTGACAATGAAAGCCAGGTGACTTTCCTAGACACCAGCTGTTGCTGGTGCTATAGGACCCTGGAATCTGGCTGTGACTTATGTCTCTCAGCTCACATGGTCTGTTGCAGGCACAGAGCCATTTCATACCACCATTGCAGACTTACTTGGAATACTATTTGCCAAAATATCTACAACTCTTTGTCTAAGACCTGAGGAGTGAAAAGAGGCAGGGCACTGCTAAGCCTCAAAGTCTCCTGCTGTTATCAACAATGCACCATTGTGGTGATAATCTCACACCTGAAGCTGATACAGGGGGTGGCTTTGAGATCATATCCTTTGAGTCCTTAAAATTGAGTAGGAAACCAAGCCCTCAACCTTCACATCACACACACTTATCTAACAGTATTCTGGCATCTTGGATGGAGCAAAACTGGGACACACATGTGATCACTTTGCTTTTCTGCCTTTTAAAAATCTCTGTTGTGGGCAATGTCTTTCCTTGTTCCATCTGGCACTTGATGACATCATTCTTGAAGAAACCAAAAATGAAGGTCAGTCACTCTGTTTATTAGGAACAGAACCAAATAAAAACAAATGTCAGTCTATTGCTCTTGCATTCAAATTCTCTTTCGGTCGGATGCCTTAATCATGGACACCGGTCTCTTTAAACTCCGATAGAGATGTAAAAAATGGGAGGGAGATCTCTTTAGATGGTACCTGTCTTAGTCAATTTTTGCTGCTATAAAAAATATACTCCTGCTTAAACAGCAAACATTCATTTCTTACAGTTCTGGAGGCTGGGAATTCCAAGACCAAGGTGCCAGAAGATCTGGAGGTGACTGGTGAGGACTTGTTTCCTGGTTTGCAGATGGTTGTCTTCTCACATGGCAGACAACAGAGAGAGATAAAACAAGCTCTGTTTGTTTCTTTTTATAAGGGCACTAATCCCGTTTATGAGGGTTCCACCCAAGACCTAATCACCTCCTAAAGGCCCATACCATTATATTGGGGATGAGAGTATTAACACATGAACCTTTGGGGAAACAGAAACATTCAGTCCCATACCAGTATGCTAGCTTGAAAATCTCTTATCCAGTCTTATAACCCAGATTTGAATATGAAAATCACATTTCACTAGGTTTTATTTTGTCTATTGTTTATTTTGTACTAAAGTTCTCTGCTCTGGCACATGGATACCTTGAGGGGACTAAAATAAGAGAAGGCAAAAAGAAGAAAGCACAGAAAAACCATTACTCCTTTACTCTTTTTTACGATAATAGACAGTATTTTGGTAGCATTTGTTAGGTACAGCAAGGGGAGTGATGGTTCAGTATTTCATTATGATAATTTGGAGTTTCCATCTTTTTTTGCTACAGTGGTTTATGAGTAGATTTTCAGACAATAAAAGGCTGTTGTTTGTCTCTTGCTTTTTTATTAGCACACAGCATTACAGTCCTTCAATGGCTAAAATGCTTTCCCCATAACTAAATATTTTATTTGGTTATATTAAAATTTTCTATTTAGCATATTGCAGGGAAATGACATAAATCAGAGAACTATGGAAATTTTAAAGCTCACAGAGATGCAAGACAATCAGATTTAAGCACTCTCCCACATATTTATCTGTTTTTAGGTAAACAGCATGTAAAAAGTTCAGCATTCTGGATTGTTAGCCAAGATTTTAAAAATGTAAACCTAGAAAATGTTAACAAACTTAATTGATCAGCTAACTATAATGAATTTGAGATTTCTTTTGATATTTTACTATAAATACAGACTACGTGGAATGTATGATCGATGCAGTAAGATTAATTGAAAAAAGAATAAAGGAAAATTAATATAAAGTAATTAAAAGTAGTATTGACAAGAATGCACTTGTCTAATTTCTTTTAAGAATATCTCTGTGTTTGCCAATGGCAATGAAAAACAGATTTCAGTTTTCTTAGGTCAGAATGTAAACAAAGTATAATTCTATAAAATGTATGATCATTTATAATTGTGGATGGGTAAAAGATAATATTCTAGGAAGAGTTCCACTCATTCGAAAATGAAGAATTTCAGCAATTAAGGAACTACCGGTTAAGGACAATTGTACATCATAGGTTGATTGTAGCACATTTGCAATAAAAGGAATAACAAGTTATTTTCTATTTTCTTATAAAATATAGAAGAAATACTGTAACAGAACTCTTTGCAGCCTTTGCCAAAGCTACAATTCAAATCACAGACATGAAAAGGAATTGCTAATGAATTTATAGGGATTTTTAAAAATTCCTCTATAACTTTCAATAGAAAACAGCTAAAGTTTCTATTGAAAATGTATTACAATTTTACTTCCAGGCATTTATCTAGGTTATATATTGTATATTTTAATGTGTTCTCAATATGAACTATGTAATAACAACTAGCATTGAATTTGCAAACTCCATTGATTTGGTCAATAAAGCTATTTAATCATTTAGTAAATGACTATTTGCCATAAACAGTACTAAATGCTAGGCCTAGACCTCTGCCCTCAAAGAGTTTATGAAATAATGGCAGTGCCATGTAATGTGAACAGAGCAGTGATTCATTTAAACTAAAGATCTGCTTAAAATGTAGTCTTCAAAATCTGTTACGTAGGTAAGAAAATAATTTAGACTAGCTTAAAAGTTGGTCAAAACCAAATGGGCTACCAAAGCTTTTATAAAAAATAAAAATAAAAGCAAGTATTCAAGTGTGTTCCCTGAAAATCTCTAAGGTATCATATGCAACAGGTACAAAAGGCTCTCAGGAACATATACCACATACATTTCAATGAGATGCCATATTATATTATTTTATTCCCTGAAGACGTACAATATTACATAAGAATACAAAAACAGCACCTGCCTTCTGCTAGAATCCTACAGGCAATAAATTTGAGTCTGACAGATGAAAACTAAGGACAAGTGCAACGTCTCCAGAATATATAACCAACAGATGTGCTGTTTGCCAACCCTTCTATCCCATGAACCTATTCCTTGGCTATTGAGGTCATCATCCTTTAAAAATAATCACTCATTAGGCATTTGCCTGGACATTAAAATTATGGTTATACAAATATTGAAGTGTTCTAAATTTTGAAAAATTGATAAGCATCTGAAAACTTTTCATATATAACTGTGTATTCTCACAATAATGAGTTCTATAGATTTAAGGTGAGAAACTTTTTATTTCTGACGTCACAGATGTGATGTCAGAAATATTTAATTCTTGAATATTCCTATTATTTAAATATCACTGATTGAGCCCAAAGCCCTAAATTTGTTGTGATAGCCCTAGTTTTCCATTTGCAGATCCATTTTTCTAAGAATGAAAAATTCTGATATAGTACTAGTGTGGCCTGAAATGACAATACTGTTTGAAATTTCTCAGCTGGATAAACACTAAAAGGTTTGTTGATATTGCTATTCGGTTTTTAAATTTTTTGCCCGTGGTGATTCAAATAAATGTAAAACCAAAGAAAGGACAATTTATTAGGGTATCATAAGGATATCTAAAATGATGAGCTATTCTGTACTGACTGAAAAAATATTGTAATCAATTTGTATCACTAAATTCATACTGAAAAAAATTTCTTTCCTAATGTTACACGATGGCGTTTTGAACATGAACCTCTCTTGGAGAGACATAACTACTTCCAGATGCAACATACATCTGGTTAGGAAATGAAATGTTTCTACGTACATTTATCAAGACCAAGGCCTTCTATCAACTGGCTCCTATATATAGATAGATAGATAGATAGATAGATAGATAGATAGATAGATAAATAAATACATATATATATATATATATTTTTTTTTTTTAACAGGGTCTCACTCTGTCACCAAGGCTGGAGTGCAGTGGTGCTATCTCACCTTACTGTAGCCTCCACCTTCCAGGTTCAAGCAATTCTCATTCCTCAGCCTCCAGAAGAGCTGGGATTAAAAAGGCGAGAGCCACCACACCCAGCTATTTTTTGTATTTTTTAGTAGAAACAGGGTTTTGCCATGTTGGCCAGGCTGGCCTCAAACTCCTGACCTCAAGTGATCCTCCTGCCTTGGCCTCCCAAAGTGCTGGGATTATAGACGTGAGCCACAGTGCCCAGCTGGGCTCCTATATTTTTTCAAGATTGTCTCTCACTACCACCCAAAATGCCCATTGTCTTCTACTTACCATCTAATGAAGGGAATGAGTGCTTACTGGTTACTGCATGTGATTGGGGCGTGGTCTATGGCTGTTAGGTATGTTACCTTTGTGATGATTTGTCTGCCTTCATTTAGTCTTGGGAATAAATGCTAGACAATCAAATTAGCCTATAGTCATTCTGCCTACATGTTTCAGATGAGGGTTTTGCCTTGCATGAAACTTGTTGAGAAGTCCAATTTTCTGAAATTATCACACCCTTCAATTCTAGTATTTTCAGCTGTTTTAGAAGCATATGGCAGCAAGAACAGTAATTACCATTGTTATGCTAATGTAGGATAGGCTACATTAGTTTAGTCTCAGAAATGAGAAATAGCAACAATAATACTACCATTAAATGATTTGCATGACTATAATGTCAGATACTATGCTAATATAGTTAGACATATTTTATTTTTTATAACATATCTGAGCAATAGATATTATTATTTCCATTTTATGTATAAAGAAACTGAGACATAGGCCTGGCACCATGGCTAATACTTGTAATCACAGCACTGTAGGAGGCCAAGGTAAGAGGATCACCTGAGACCAAGAGTTCGAGCCTCATCTGGGAGACATAATGAGATCCCCTCTCTACTGAAAATAAAACAAAAAAGTTAGCCAGGTGTGGTAGAGCATGCCTGTAGCCCCAGCTACTCAGGAGGCTGAGGCGCCACTGCTCGCCAGCCTGAGCAGTATAAGACACTGTCTCAGAGAAAACAACAAAAAAGAAAAGAAATCAATACAATTGATTAAATATAATTTAATCCAGGATGTGCTGTTCAAGAAACAGACAAATCCAGATTCATGCTTTTAATAATTTATTAGACTGCTACCCTCTACTTTTTAACTTTCATCTCAAGAATATTAAAATTGCTTTTCCTGTGCTCATTTAAAAGTTGTTAGTGTTGCCTTAACATTATTTTAATATTTTAGCAGGATTCTTTTCGTGTCTTTAGAATTATATTTCCATTTTTATTGTATGCATGTTAATTTTCTTCCTTATTTCTTTCTAATACAAGAATTCAACCATTTTGCGATTGCTGTGACCTACTAAATGTGTCAATTGATATATTTGATTTATAGTTGCTTTTATTTTTAATTGCGTTTATACTTAATGATTCAATTAATTTAGTTTTACCTTTTTTTACAATTACATTATGTTTCTTGGTGATATGCATAAATATATTTAAAAATAAGCACACTAAAAAAAGCGAGGACTTTACCAATACATCTATTCTAGTCAGTCATTACACACTAAACTCCAGCAATCCAAGGTTGATCATTTTAAATGTATAAATTCTTTAGTAAAATGAAGCTACTGTTTGCTGAATGCTTCAGAATTTTAAGTATTTGTGTATATTGCTTACAATTATACAGCAATTAAGTATTAGCAACCTATTTCCCAGATAAGGAAAATAATAATCATAAAATTTAAGTAACTCATCCACGGTCACTTAGCCAGTATGAACCCAAGCTGGAACTGAACCTAGATGAATGCGACTCTAAAATCGATGTCCTTTCCAATACATGGAACTGTCATACTGGTATCACAATAGAAAACCTTTTTTAAATAAAAAGATTCTAAGTCTCGCACTAAGAAGATGCAAAATCCCATGAAGCTGTAAGTCACTTACTAGAAATCATCTGATATGACTGATGTCTTCAACATAGCCTTGAATATAAAGAAAACTATAGTAAATGTTATCATATATCACTAAAAGTGTGTAAAGAAATTATAATGCACACAAGACTGCATTACTTTTCAGATGACAAGCAAAAGAAGTTTAAATTTAAATCCGCATTAGGAAAAAGTGACAGCCTCTTTGAAACTGACATTAGAAGTCCAAAGGCTGGCTAAGCCTGGCTCTCTGGATACCCTATTCTTCCCTTTGGTGTGTGGGACCATTTAAAGACCCAGGTCACTAAAAGTAAAAGCCTTCGAAAATGTCCTGAATTGTACAAACCACAAGGAAAACCTCAAGGTAGAATAAAAAATATTGAAAAAATTAATTTGGACATCCTATAGAAGTCAAACTGTTCTGACGTTGATGGTGTTATCCTGGAATGTATAAATAAATGTAAAATATGAAAATGCTGTTCATGGTTGACCAGATAAACTTGAGAGTGGAAGAAAAAAATTTATGTTTTTTATGCCTAAAAGAAAAATATTCTAAATACTCAATATTATTTATCTCTTTGTTTATAAGTATAAAAGGTGATTAGTAACTAGGATAATAAAGAAAAACAAATAATTGACCAATTGAAAACACATATGCACACTCTACACCTTGGTTACAATGATGGATGAAAATCCAAAGCACAGACAATGCCAATCCTGATGAGAATATGGAGCAACAGAAACTTATTCATTGTTAGTGGGAATGCAAAATGATAACTTAATGATGCTGAAAGATAGTTTGGCAGTTTTTAAGAAAACTAAACATACTCTTAACCTGTGATCCAGCAATCATGCTCCTTGTCATTTACCCAAATAAGTTAAAAACTTGGGTACACAAAAACCTGCACAGAAATATTTACAGCTTCATTCACAATTGCCAAGAGTTGGAAGTGATCACAATCTCCTTCAATATATTAATAAATAAATAAACTCTGTTACATCTATACAGTGGAATATTATTGAGAGCTAAAAATAAATGAAAAGCTATAAGCCATGAAAAGACAGAAGAGAAATCTTAAGTGTATGTTATTCTATCAATAGACAAAAACCAAACCAAAAATTGAATCTGTGAGTTTAACTTCTAGTGGTGAGAGACAGTCAATAAAAGGTACATAGCTCAATAGAAAGTAAAAAAATTATATGAATAAAAAGTAGGCGTGGAATGCAAAAGAAATGAAATTGATTCCTTACATCATAGAGTGTTACTTACCCAAATCTACATGATACAACCTACTACATACCTAGGTTATATGGTATAGCCTATTGCTTCTAGTCTACAAAACAATACAGCATGTTACTGTATAGAAGAGTTACAGTAAAAATATAATGTAAACGATTTTATTTTATTTTTTTTATATATATAATTTTTATTATACTTTAAGTTCTAGGGTACATGTGCACAACGTGCAGATTTGTTACATATGTGTACATGTGCCATGTTGGTGTGCTGCACCCATTAACTCGTCATTTATATTAGGTATATCTCCTAATGTTATCCCTCCCCCATACCCCCACCCCACAAGAGGGGGTGTGTGATGTTCCCCTTCTTGTGTCCATGTGTTCTCATGGTTCAATTCTCACCTATGAGTGAGAACATGCGATGTTTGGTTTTTTCTCCTTGTGATAGTTTGCTGAGAATGATGGTTTCCAACTTCATCCATGTCCCTACAAAGGACATGAACTCATCATTTTTTATGGCTGCATAGTATTCCATGGTGTATATGTGCCACATTTTCTTAATCCAGTCTATCATTGTTGGACATTTGTCTTGGTTCCAAGTCTTTGCTATTGTGAATAGTGCCACAATAAACATACGTGTGCATGAGTCTTTATAGCAGCATGATTTATAATCCTTTGAGTATATACCCAGTAATGGGATGGCTGGATCAAATCGTATTTCTAGTTCTAGATCCCTGAGGAATCGCCACACTGACTTCCACAATGGTTGAACTAGTTTACATTCCCACCAACAGTGTAAAAGTGTTCCTATTTCTCCACATCCTCTCCAGCACCTGTTGTTTCCTGACTTTTTAATGATCGCCATTCTAACTGGTGTGAGATAGTATCTCATTGTGGTTTTGATTTGCATTTCTCTGATGGCCAGTGATGATGAGCATTTTTTCCTGTGTCTGTTGGCTGCATAAATATCTTCTTCTGAGAAGTTTCTGTTCATATCCTTCCCCCGCTTGTTGATGGGGTTGTTTTTTCTTGTGAATTTGTTTGAGTTCTTTGTAGATTCTGGATATTAGCCTTTTGTCAGATGAGTAGATTGCAAAAGTGTTCTCCCATTCTGTAGGTTGCCTGTTCACTCTGATGGTAGTTTCTTTTGCTCTGCAGAAGCTCTTTAGTTTAATTAGATCTCATTTGTCAATTTTGGCTTTTGTTGCCATTGCTTTTGGTGTTTTAGACATGAAGACCTTGCCCATTCCAATGTCCTGAATGGTATTGTGTAAGTTTTCTTCTAGAGTTTTTATGGTTTTAGGTCTAACATTTAAGTCTTTAATCTATCTTGAGTTAATTTTTGTATAAGGTGTAAGCAAGGGATCCAGTTTCAGCTTTCTACATATGGCTAGCCAGTTTTCCTGGCACCATTTGTTAAATAGAGGATCATCTCCCCATTTCTTGTTTTTGTCAGGTTTGTCAAAGATCGGATGGTTGTAGATGTGTGGTATTATTTCTGAGGACTCTGTTCTGTTCCATTGGTCTGTATCTCTGTTTTGGTACCAGTACCATGCTGTTTAGGTTACTGTAGCCTTGTAGTATAGTTTGAAGTCAGGTAGCGATATGCCTCCAGCTTTGTTCTTTTGGCTTAGGATTGAATTGGTGATGCAGGCTCTTTTTTGGTTCCATATGAACTTTAAAGTAGTTTTTTCCAATTCTGTGTAAAAAGTCATTGGTAGCTTGATGGGGATGGCATTGAATCTCTGCAAGGCTTTGATATCAGGATGTTGCTGGCCTCATAAAATGAGTTAGGGAGGATTCCCTCTTTTTCATTGATTGAAATAGTTTCAGAAGGAATGGTACCAGCTCCTTCTTGTACCTCTGCTAGAATTCGGCTGTGAATCCGTCTTGTCCTGGACTTTTTTTGGTTGGTAGGCTATTAGTTGTTGCCTCAATTTCAGAGCCTGTTATTGGTCTATTCAGAGATTCAACTTCTTCCTGGTTTAGTCTTGGGAGGGTGTATGTGTCGAGGAATTTATCCATTTCTTCTAGATTTTCTAGTTTATTTGCAAGAGGTGTTTATAGTATTCTCTGATGGTAGTTTGTATTTTTGTGGGATTGGTGGTGATATCCCCTTTATCATTTTTTATTGTGTCTATTTGATTCTTCTCTCTTTTCTTTTGTATTAGTCTTGCTAGCGGTCTATCAATTTTGTTGATCTTTTCAAAAAACCAGCTCCTGGATTCATTGATTTTTTGAATGGTTTTTATGTCTCTATCTCCTTCAGTTCTGCTCTGATCTTAGTTATTTCTTGCTTTCTGCTAGCTTTTGAATGCGTTTGCTCTTGCTTCTCTAGTTCTTTTAATTGTGATGTTAGGGTGTTAATTTTAGATCTTTCCTGCTTTCTATTGTGGTCCTTTAGTGCTATAAATTTCCCTCTACACACTGCTTTAAATGTGTCCCAGAGATTCTGGTATGTTGTGTCTTTGTTCTCATTGGTTTCAAAGAATATCTTTATTTCTGCCTTCATTTCATTATGGAACCCAGTAGTCATTCAGGAGCAGGTTGTTCAGTTTCCATGTAGTTGAGCAGTTTTGAATGAGTTTCCTAATCCTGGATTCTAGTTTGATTGCACTTTGGTCTGAGGGACAGTTTGTTATAATTTCTGTTCTTTTGCATTTGCTGAGGAGTGCTTTATTTCCAATTATGTGGTTAATTTTGGAATAAGTGTGATGTGGTGCTGAAAAGAATGTATATTCTGTTGATTTGGGGTGGAGAGTTCTGTAGATGTCTATTGGGTCCACTTGGTGCAGAGCTGAGTTCAATTCTTGGGTATTCTTGTTAACTTTCTGTCTCATGGGTATCCCAAAGTAGCCTAACTGGGAGGCACCCCCCAGTAGGGGAAGAATGACACCTCACACGGCCGGGTACTCCTCTGAGATGAAACTTCCAGAGGAACGATCAGACAGCAACAGTTGCTATTCAGTAATATTTGCTGTTCTGCAGCCTCCGATGCTGATCCCCAGGCAAACTGTCTGGAGTGGACCTCCAGGAAACTCCAACAGACCTGCAGCTGAGGGTCCTGACTGTTAGAAGGAAAACTAACAAACAGAAAGGACATCCACACCAAAATGCCATCTGTACTTCACCATCATCAAAGACGAAAGGTAGATAAAACCACAAAGATGGGGAAAAAACAGAGCAGAAAAACTGAAAATTCTAAAAATCAGAGCGCCTCTCATCCTCCAAAGGAATGCAGCTCCTCACCAGCAACGGAGCAAAGCTGTACAGAGAATGACTTTGACGAGTTGAGAGAAGAAGGCTTCAGATGATTAAACTACTCCAAGCTAAAGGAGGCAGTGTGAACCCATCGCAAAGAAGTTAAAAACTTTGAAAAAAGATTAGACAAATGGCTAACTAGAATAACCAATGAAGAGAAGGCCTTAAATGACCTGACGGAGCTGAAAACCATGGCATGAGAACTAGGCGATGAATGCACAAACTTCAGTAGCTGTCTTGATCATCTGGAAGAAACGGTATCAGTGACTGAAGATCAAATGAATGAAATGAAGCAAGAAAAAAAGTTTACAGAAAAAAGAATAAAAAGAAATGAACAAAGCCTCCAAGAAATATGGGACTATGTGAAAAGACCAAATCTACATCTGATTGGTGTACCTGAAAGTGATGGGGAGAATGGAACCAAGTTGGAAAACACTCTACAGGATATTATCCAGGAGAACTATCACAACCTAGCAAGGCAGGCCAACATTCAAATTCAGGAAATATAGAGAACGCCATAAAGATTCTCCTCCAGAAGAGCAACTCCAAGACACATAATTGTCAGATTCACCAAAGTTGAAATGAAGGAAAAAATGTTAAGGGCAGCCAGAGAGAAAGGTTGGGTTACCCACAAAGGGAAACCCATCAGACTAATAGCTGATCTCTCAGCAGAAACTCTACAAGCCAGGAGAGAGTGGGGGCCGATATTCGACATTCTTAAAGAAAAGAATTTTCAACCCAGAATTTCATATCCAGCCAAACTAAGCTTCAGAAGTGAAGGACAAATAAAATACTTTACAGACAAATGCTGAGAAATTTTGTCCCCACCAGGCCTGCCCTACAAGAGCTCCTGAAGAAAGCACTAAACATGGAAAGGAACAACCAGTACTAGCCACTGCAAAATGATGCCAAATTGTAAAGACCATCGAGGCTAGGAAGAAACTGCATCGACTAATGAGCAAAATAACCAGTTATCATCATAATGACAGGATCAAATTCACACATAACAATATTAACCTTAAATGTAAATGGGCTAAATGCTCCAGTTAAAAGACACAGACTGGCAAATTGGACAAAGAGTCAGGACCCATTAGTGTGCTGTATTCAGGAAACCCATCTCACATGCAGAGACACACATAGGCTCAAAATGAAGGGATGGAGGAAGATCTACCAAGCAAATGGAAAACAAAAAAAAGGCAGGGGTTGCAGTCCTAGTCTCTGATAAAACAGACTTTAAACCAACAAAGATCAAAAGAGACAAAGAATGCCATTACATAATGGTAAAGGGATCAATTCGACAAGATGTGCTATCCTAAATATATATGCACCCAATACAGGAGCACCCAGATTCATACAGCAAGTCCTTAGAGACCTACAAAGAGACTTAGACTCCCACACAATAATAATGGGAGAGTTTAACACCCCACTGTCAACATTAGACAGATCCATGAGACAGAAATATAAAAGATTTTAAAAGGTACCCTTGTATGGGGCACTTAATATGAATGGATCTTGCAGGAATGGAAATTGCTGTACATGAATCAATGGGTGAGTGGAGAGAAAATGTGATGTCCTAAGATATTACTGTACATTACTATACACTTTACAAACACTGTATACTTATGCTATACTCAATTTAATCCTTTTTTGTTTCTTCAATAAAAAACTAACCTTAGCCTGATTTAAATTTATTACTTTATAAACTTTTAAAATTTATTAACTTTTTGACTCCCGTAATAACACTTAACTCAAAACACAAACACATAGTACAGCTGTACAATTTTTTTTTTGTTTATATCCTTAGTTTATCAGGTATTTCATTTTTTTTAAATTTTTCTTTACTTTGAAATATTTTGGCTAAAAACTAAGACACGAACACACACATTATCCTTGGCCCACACAGGGTCAGGATCACTCTATCACTGTCTTCCACCTCCATATGTTGTCCCACTGGAAGGTCTTCAGGGGCAATAACATGCATAGAGTTGTCATCTCACATCATATCAATGCCTTCTTCTGGAATATCTCCAGAAGGACTGGCCTGAGGCTGTTTTAAAGTTAACATTTTTTTTTTACATAGGAGTACACTATAATGATAAAATATATAGTAAATACATAAACTAGTAACATAGTTCTTCATTACCATTATCAAGTTTTATGAACTGTATGTAACTGTATTGCTATAGTTTTGTATGACTGGCAGTACAGTAGGTTTATTTGGTTTATTTATACCGGCATTACCACAAACACATGAGTAATGCTTTGTCACTGGGTAATTTATAAAGAAAAAGAAGTTTAATGGACTTATGGTTCCACATGGCTGTGGAAGCCTCACAACTATGGCAGAAGGTGAAGCAGAGGCACATCTTACATGGCAACAGGCAAGAGAGCATGCACAGGGGAACTACACTTTATAAAACCATCAGATCTCATGAGATTTACTCACTCTCACGAGAACAGCATGAGAAAGACCCATGATTCAATTACCTCCTACTGGATCTGTACCATGACATGTGGGAATTATGTTTAATGACCTAGAATATGGTCTCTCTTGGCGTGTGTTCTATGTACACTTGAAACATTATGTATTCTGCTATTGTTGTATGGAATTCTCTATAAATGTCACTTAGGTCTAGTTCGTTATTGGCTGATAATTGCCAGTTTTGTTCCATTTGTCTCGTTTGTTCTCTGTTTTCTACTTCCTCTTTTTCTACTTTCCTTTGGATCAACTGACAATTTTTATATTACCACTTTATCTCCTTTATTGGTTTATTTGTGTTAACTTTTTGTTGTGTTATTTTAGTGGGTATATGTTAGAAATCTTTAACTTATCACAGTCTACCTTTGTGCAATTTACTATCATTTTAGTTATAGTATAAACTTGGCTTTTTAGTGGTGAGAAATCTGCTGTTGGACATCATTACCTTTGTTTCTCTGAATGTAATGTATCCTTTTTCTCTGGCTGCTTTTAAGATTTTCTGTTTGTCACTGATTTCAAACAATTTTATTATGATGTGCCTTGGTGAACTTTTCTTCATGTTGGCACACTTGAGCTTTGGTTCACTGAGCTTCTTGGATCTATGATTTTTCATGCATAACAAATTTGGAAATTTTTCTTCAAATAATTTTTCTCTCTCTCTTCTCTCTTCCTAGGACTTCAATTACATGTATACTGGTCCATTTGAAGTTGTCCCAGAGTTCACTGATGTTATGGTTTCTTTTTTTCACCCTTTTTCTGTGCCTCATTTTGTAAAGTTTCTGTAGTTATTTATTCAGGTTTAGTAATTTTTCCTGCCATTTTTTATCTGCTCTTAATCCCATAGAGTGTATTTTTCATCTCAGACCCTGTCATTTTCACCTTTTGAAGTTCTATTTGAGTCTTCTAAAAACACCTTCCATGTCTCTTACTAATATGTTCAATCTTTTTTCTGGTTTCTTGAATATGTGAAATATTGCCATAATGAATGTCTAAATATCCTTATCTACTAATTCTATTTTATTTCTGGAGAGTTTGATTGATCATTCTATTCATTATGATTTATATTTTTCTGATTCTTTGCCTGCCTTGTGGCTTTTGATTGGATGTCAGATATTGTAAAATTTACCTTGTTGGGTGCTGACTATTTTTGTTTTCTTATATACAAATATTCTTATTTTCATCCTGAGACTCACTCACATTACTTGCAGAGTTTTATCTCCTTGAGTGATACTTTCAAGTTTTGTTAGATAGGACCAGGAAAGTATTTTTCCAGGTCTTATTTTGTTCCATTATGTATGCAAACAACAATGTTCCTTAAATTATGAATTCCCACTTTTTCTCATGATAACAGGAATTATTCTCAACCTTTTATTTCCTGGGTGCTATTTTACCCTAATTCTTTTAGAATTATGTTCTCTGGCCCTAAGTAGCGTTCTCACGTACATATGCTGATCAGTACTCAACTGAACACTCAGGGGACACTCTAAAGATTTCCAGAGTTCTGCACTGTGAGGGTCCCTGGTTCAACAGCAAATATGGGCACTATTGCTAGTAGATAAGTAGAAATGGTGGCTGGAGATTATGAAACATCTCTTCTGACTGAGTTTTCTCATATAATTGGAAAGATGGTCATCAGCTGAAAGTATGAAATGAAAAGAGATGGGTAGTGTTAGATTTTGAGAAGAGAGGAATAAATAAGGAATGGGAGAGTGGTTGGAGAAGGTATAATAATTGTTAGAATTAAGGGGCAAGAAATTTGAGGGTGGATACAAGGAAATGAATATAATTATTGGCTAAGAAGTATAAACTGGGAAGGAGAGAAATTAGGATGAGAAGAGACTAAAACAAAATGAAGATGTGGTAGAATCAGATGAAGGGGTTGAGGAGCAGGATCGTTGAATTTACTAATTACAGTGAGTTAAAAGGACAAAAGTGGTTGCCAGAAGGATGCTTGATATTGAGATTTCTGATGATATCATCGATATTAATTCTGACAGGTCTAGGATACAATCCAAGGAATGAAAGTTTAGGTGAGATAAACATGAAGTTCAGGGAACTGAGAAGCCAATGTTTTGGAAGCGTCAGCCATGTGGACACCAAAATCACAAATATATGATTTCAGAGTGACAGAAAATCAGAAGCAAAAGCCTTCAAGATACAGGATGCAATTGGATTGAAAGGGGAGATTATAACCCAGTGGTAGGTATATTATTGCAACAAAGAAGGTAATGGACACTATAACCTGATACATGAAATTCAAAATTAAAGAGTCTTAAGGAAGCAGGAGCAAGAACACTCTAGAAAAAATAATTCAGAGGAGGATGCTCAAACCAGATTTAGGCTCATGGTATAGAGAGAGGACTACGGGAAAGCAATATCCTCAAGGAAGACTTGAATTTATGTTAGAGCCAGAGGTAAAGGGAGCACTCAGAAAAAGGTTTAACGTATAGGAAGATTTCTCTTTTCCATGACTAATGTGCTATGTGTTCCAAAGGACTCAGTGGAAAGCTTTCAGAAGTTGGAGATGGCTAAGAGATAGAGAGAGAATTGGGATTGCACACAGTCTTCAGTGAAATTAAATATAGAAGGGGAGAATGCCCTGGGAGTCTGGGGATTCTCATGGTCACTGGCATAATCAGGATAAAGGCATGTTGGTATTACTTCTGTTTGTCTCAAGTTAGAGAGAACAGGCAAGGCCATGATTCTTGTAGAAACATTTAAGAGTAGTTTAGGCCAGGAGCCTCCTGTCTTTTCTTGTAATAGGAAAAATAGTAACTAGAGAAGGGCCAATATTATATCTAAGAGGCTCCCCTTGACTCCCGTGGATGGATGGAGGCTTACAAGTCTGGAGAGGGGCTTAGTTCCTTTTCTGTTGCTGTTACAGAATATCACAGGTAGGGTCATTTATAAGGAAAAAAAGTTTATTTGGTTCCTGGTTCTGGGGTCTGGGAAGTCCAAGAGCATAGCAGTGGAATCTGGCATGGCAGGAAGATGGAAAGCAAGAGGGCAAGAAAGTGCACGTGGGAGAGAAAGCTTGTTTACACAAGTCACTCCTGCAAAAACTAACCCACTCCAGTGACAATGGCATTAATCCATTCATGAGGGCAGAACCCTCATGACCCAATTGCTTCCAAAGGCTCCACTTCTCAACACTGCCACAGTGGCAGCCAAGCTTTTAACACATGAACTTTGGGGGAACAAATTCAAATCATAGCAGAGGCTTTCTAATGCTCAGTCCACAATGTTTCCTCTGGACCCCAGCAGGTAGGAATAATTTCTCTCCTAAGTGACTTCAATACCACTTTCTGAATATGTAATAGATTACCTAAACGGTTCTTTCTCAAAGATGATCTCTTGTGCCCAAGTGGTAGAGCAAGAATTTCTTTCAGCTCCACTCAACTCCTATGAAATAATTAAAAGGTTTTTTTAATGTGCATTCTTTTTTCATTCTGTATCTTTTTCATGCTGATGCAATAACCCTATTGTCTTTTACACATGACTAAAAGAATGGCCTTCCAAACTGAATGATTATTCAAATGAAAAATTCTAAGCTGGCTGACATCCTTCCAAGATACACTACTGTCAGGTAGAATCAAATATCAAATAAGTGTATCATTTTACCCACCCACTAACCTCCTCATCTCTGCTAAATGGAATATAATACCGTGGATATCAATGACTGGCAAATGAATTTTAAACATATAATAACCTGAATATGAGAATGAGTATCAACACACATTAATTTAATTTAATGACAGTATTACCACTAACACATTTCTGTAGCACATTATAATTTACACTGTAATTTCTTGTTTGATTCTCCCTCAATACTGTGCATATATTATTATTACTGCTTTGCAGATAAGAAAAGTGGCTTTCAAATAGGTTAAGGGCATAGAGGTGGGCTGTGTTGAAACCCAAGTTTTCTGAGCGTATTGTGCTATTCATTTCAGAATAATTCCTATATTGAAACAAGAGAATGAACTAGAGTCTGCATCTTCTGACTCCAAGCCACGAGTCCTTTAACCTACACCATCTCTGTATGCAACAGACAATTTGGAGCATTTGATTTTGATTAGGCACAGTTCATCCAAAGTGTAATACCTGAATTATTGTTTTTTTTTTTCTACTTAAGAGGGCCACCTTCATAATATGCATTTACTCATGCTCCCTTTCTTTCTCTTCCTCTTCTTTCTCTTTCTTTCTTTCTCATTTTCTTTCTCTTTTTCTCTTTCTCCTTCCCTTTCCCCTTCTCAATCTGTCTCTCTCTCTCCTCCACAAAATTACTATCTGCTCAGTTAATATCTTCCTTGTTATATTTATTTCTGCCAACTATATTTTGTTATTTTTATTTTAAATTATAAGCCATGAATGTGAAAAAACATGACTCTGCTTTTCAATGTCTTTAGAAATTAATTTAAAAATATCTGGAGTGATTAATTTGGTTTAGCACTCTGAAATCATGTTAGTCACATGTGTCTCAGAGGGCGAATATAATTTTTTAAATGATGACATGTAATTTGCATATAGACAGTATTTGGATACTAAATATATTTAATTGCATTCCATTAATATATTCCCATTTCACTTTACTTGCGGCAAGAAAATGATTATTCTTACACTGATTTGAACACACACACAAAATCTAGTATCTTTTTAAACGTTGCATTCCTACAAATGGTGGAAAAATATATTTAAATATATTTTTCAATTAATTAGGTAAAAAGTAAAATAAAATTTAACAATAAAATATTCTGCCTTTATCTTGATGTAAGAGCTTCTTATATATGACTACTGTGTGCATTGAGAACACTGATGCCTCTATGAAATCTTAAGGAAAGAACCATAAAGAGGTATGTGGTAATAATCTGAAAAAAAAAGAACAAACACATTAAACAGAAGTGCCACATCATGTGTTTTTCTTTTCATAAAATTGTACAAAAAATTTATTTGCACTTAACTAATGGGTAAGTTATTCATGAATAGGGATTTAAACTCACCCCCACTTGAATATTTTGGAAATAAATTAATATTAAAAAAACAGCTAAATTAGAAAAATATCTTAGTTATTGAGGAATTTCAGTTCCAAAAGGTAGGAAATAAATGCAAACTATACTGCCTCTTGATATTTTTAATTTTGTTTCAAATCTTAAAGAGAGTCATAGTCCCATTAGAATATTTCTACAAGACCAGTGCTCTAACCCCTGAGCTATGAAGCCACTAGAATATTTCTTAAATAATACAAATACATAGGATTTACACTTTCTCAAACATTCCATTTTCGGAGTAGTATCAGGAATCACAGGCATTACATTTCAACCTACTGGAAGAGTCTTACAGAGTCTTTACCAGCCTATCCACTTGGACATATTATTCATATAGAAAAAATATTAATCTTACTTCTTATTTGGGAATACTATCATTTTCCTAATGTTCTCCCAATTTCTTACCTAACACTTAACTTAGCCACCTTAAGATAAACTTAATAGAATGAGTTTCAATTCCCCTTGGGACAATGAGTTTATAATATATATATAAGTAACCATCCACAAGGAGGGATATGATGTCTGCTGTTTAGCAACAAACCAAAGATGATAATAAAATCATTAACTCTGTCAATATAAATGCTAATAGAAAAGGGAAATTGGATCCATGCCTGGTATCACATTTTCTCTGATAGGAAATTAGAACAGAGAAATTGAATCTGACAAATCATAGCGTTTAGAGACCAACATCAAAATTGTAGTCTGGAGTACACAATAAATGGCAGAATGCTTCTTAATTAAACTGTGCTTTTGTTAGGCCAGAATAAATACCTTCTCCCTGGCCAATAAAGTGAACCACAGACTCTCAGAGGGACCCTTAAAAAATATAGTACAAAATAAAAGCCATAATGTTAGCAAAAATCAAGTTGACAAGCCTGCACTAATTATCTTTAGTATTACAACACTGCTAATGGAGCTGCAGTTTGAAAGATAATAGAGGTGAACTCATTAGCAGTGCCTTGAACTAATGTTTGTATGGGAGCATTTATTGCCTGCTAGTCCTTACGTAGCTCAACATTTTACATTAGCATATTAAATAGGGCTCTAACTTGATTTGTGAGCATTTTTTCAACCTCTTGGTATAAATGACTTCATTTAGGGGAAAACAAATTTAAATCAACTGGAGAGTATATAAGTCTTCATTCAAGGGCAAAGATCAGGGAATTGTTAAGATAATTAAACTTTTGAGAAATAATTTGAAATTACATTCAAAGTTAGCCTTGAAACATTCCTATTAAGCTTTATTTATATAAACAAAAAATAGTCTATAATAATACGGGGACATGTTATAGCTTTTCTAGAGTTTTATTATGTTTAGGGAAATTTAACCATATTTTAGTAACACAATGGAAATAATTTCTATTGTTTTATAATAAGAAAAGTGTGGGACTTGTGTGTTTGGAAAATAACAATGGAATAATCAGTATGACCAGGTTTTTGCTGGTTACTTTTAGTTTAGTTTACTAGCTTATTTGAGTACAAGATTAAAAATCTGTGTAAATGCCCACAAGAAACCCTATCATCTTTGAATTTTCACTGACTGTAATCACACTCTAATGATGCTTTATTACACTAATATTTAATGTGTACTTCTCTCTATTTCATATAGTATAGAAGTTTTTATGCTGTTCCTTTTCACTTGGCTAAAACTACAGTCTTAACTAAGTTATTAAATCGAGTTATGAGTTTTCTCTCTCTGAATTTAATTTCAATGCCATTTTTTCTATGGTAAATTTTTGTAAGAAATATTTAATTATAAAAAGCCTAAATGCTATCAAATGCCCTTTAAAGGAGAAACACATGTTCATGACCTTAATTTAGCATATTTCTCCAATTTTATGTATTTCTCACAAAGAAAATTAATATGTGTTTTTTATAAATAATATAATTCATACTACCTGGATATTAAAGGAAATTAGCTATAACAGTAAAATGTATTATATGGCCTTAAAACTGTCATAAAATCCTATTGTTTAAATTAACCCACACCCATTTCAAACATATCATTTTCCCTGTAGACATTTTGTATATTTAAAAAATTGCTAACATATATCCATATCAACAAACAAAACAAATATTATGGGCCAGCCATGGTGGCTCACTCCTGTAATCCCAGCACTTTGGGAGGCCAAGGCAGGCAGATCACTTGAGCCTGTGAGTTCAAGACCAGCCTGGGCAACATGACAAAACCAGGTCTCTACAAAAGATTTTAAAAATTAGCCAGGAATGGTGGCATGCACCTGTAGTCCCAGCTACCTGGGAGGCTGAGATGGGAGGATCACCTGAGCCCCAGAGGTCAAGGCTGCAGTGAGGCATGATTATGCCACTGCACTCCAGCCTGGGCAAGAGTGAGACCCTGTCTCAAACAAATATGCATATGTAAACCTATTTAAAGCTATGTTTTGGAGCACTACATGTGTATGTTTACATGTGTGTCAAGTTCTTAAGTATGCTGTACCTAGGCACATACATATACTTGAACTTAACAATTTTGTAGATGTGTAGTTATAAATTTAAGAACAAAATGGAATTAGTGTAGTCATATGTTGCTAAACAATGGAGATACATTCTGAGAAATACATCTTTATCCAATTTTCTTGCTATGTGAATGTCATGGAGTGTACTTACAAAAATCTAGGTGGTAAAGCCTATTACACACCTAGGCTATATGATATAGCCTATTGCTCCTAGGCTACCAACCCATACAGCATGTTTCTATACTAAATACTATAGACAATTGTAGCACAATGGTAAATATTTTAGTATCTAAAAATAGAAAAGGCACAGTAAAAATATGGTGTTATAATCTTATGGGACCACTGTCACACATGCTGTCTGTCATTGACCAAAACATTGTTACATGTGCATGGCTGTATATTTAAAGTTACACAAAGTTTGAATTGGAAGAACCAGAAAATGAAACAAGAAAAGTTACATAACCTCTCCCTAGCTGGCTAGTAAAATTCTAATAATCTTAAAATTGGTGTAGATTTTTGGGATGAGGATCTAGGAAAATTTTGACCTTGGAAGAATGCACTGAGTTATCCATCCCACTCCTATTACTTCTCACCTAGTGAGAAGTGATAGCAGCCAAGTGAATCTAGACCTGAACCAGACAAAATGGTCCCCTCAGACATATGACCTTGAAGAGCTCTGAAAAAGACAGCCTGTTTTTGTCTTGCTTGAGAGAATGTGTCTGCCTACTAGGAAGTTATTAGAGGTCTTAATAATATCTATACTAACTTCTTTCATATAAATCATCAAAAAAGCAATTTTAATTGATAAATATTTATCCTGTAAATAGGTTACTTTATCACAGATTTATTTAGTAGGTTCTAGGGTTGTTTTGGTTTTAATTCCTTCTCATATATTTCAAACTGCTTAGGTGACCTCCAATGCTCAGATGAATTAGAATTAGAAACTATAACCAAACATTAAGGAATATTGCTAATGTCACACACATACATACAAACGTTCCTCCAGCTTTTTCCAGAAAAAAAATAGAAGTGGAGTACCTCTATCCATGTCCACATCTAAGTACTTTGGTAAAAGTGAAACAGTAAGAATAAAAAACAGTAACTTATTTAAAAAATAAAACAAAAATAGAACTTAAATTTCTAGACTTTGCAAATAAAATATTTTACCAGCATTCCTAGAGTTCTACTTTTAATTTTCTCATGTGATTGAAAGAAAACAATGAAACTACCTAATGAGGTTGCTGCATAGATTAATGCAAAATAACTAAAGCATGGTGAAAATGTGGCACACTTTACAAATGCAAATGAACAACTGAGATGTCAGTAATTAATAATATATCTAAACAAGGTTTATTATTTTAGTAAATTAAATTAAATTGCCAGACACTTTCAGTACATTGCACAAGCAATTACATTACAAAAGAATGTTTAAGTAATTTTTTGTCTAAAAATTTAATGATTACTGAAATAAAACATACATAGTAATCATTTAATGGTACCTAAGAAATATCATAGAGAGTTCCTAGAAAATATTTCATTTGGCTGGGAGGCCAGTACTTCTGGAGAGGCCAGTACTCTGAATGTCCCTGTGTTGTGTCTTGTCATCGAAAGAATCTTTAAATCTTACAAGGCAAGGAATCTCAAATGTCACCCATTACAGGAGTCTTGCCTCTTTCAGAAATGAGCCTGCACGAGGATCATTGTCATGGAGACGCATGGGGAAAGTATGACTCTGAAAAACAAACAAACAAAAAATGCAATGGTGGAAACAGGGAGGTGGCAACTGGGTCTTCAACTTCCTATGCTCTCTGCAACTAGCCACGGAACCACGCTAAACTAGGAGGTGGCCTGAACTTAGACTCCATGTTATGTGTTATCAAAGTCTGGGTATCATTCTGCCTTTTATAGCAAGCAGTGGCCTACATAATTTACTTTTTAAATGCTTTACTGATATAGGTGTGTACTTTCACCTATGTAAGAAAACAGCATCTGAACATCCAAAACAATCTATTCAGTGAAGTCTCAATAAAGCTTATTCATTCTGGCGTTTTTGTTTTTCAACATATGCACTTCAACCAGCTCTGTGTATCTCTGTATGGACTGAGAAGACAAATAGCAATGAACTACATTAGGGACGATGTTTATAAAGAAATCTCATATAGCACGCTCTTCTGGTCACCTCTGGAAATATTGGCATATTTTGACATTGTCATTTTTAAAAATGCAAGAATTGGCTACAGTTGATTATCTTCTTTACATTTGAAAAGCGTATTGATCACTTGAACTAACGATTCAAGTTTCTTAATTGGACAATCAGGATCCGAAAGCTGGATAAATGTTAAACAGAAGAGCTTCTTCTTTATTGACTACTTCAAAGGCACTAATGAGATTATTTAGGGTAATTTTGTTCCTTCTACTAATTAAATATTCTGATTGTACAATATTGACATTCCTTGATGATAAAATGCAATTGGATTATCAAAACTCATTTTAATGACTTGGGATTCATTGTGTAATTTATTGCAGACATTCTTAATTATTTAAGGAATGATTTTTTTTTCTATTTACTAAAAATTTTATTTTCTACAGAGTGCAGTCTGAACCACCTTGGCTTTTTTCTTAAAGTCAAGACATTTAAACTTACACCATAGAAGCCACTGAATCTCAAACCTTTGGGACTTCTCTAAAAATACAATTCATAAAATTCCCTGAAAACTATGGCTAATTTCATGGTCTTGATGACCAGGGAAAAATGATATATTATGAAGAAATTAGAGACCATGACATTGAGAACAGTCGTTTTCCTAGAATTTCTTTTTCTTCTTTTCCTTCTCCTTCTATTCTTTTTTATCTTTTTTATAATCTATTGCACTCTTGATCGCACATGCATTTCAAAAGCATCCACGTCTCATCTCATTTGATATCCCAATTTGAGTCAGGTGTTACTTCTCATATCTTATAAATAAAAGTATTGAATCTCAGGTAATTTGATATTTGCTTTACATCGTAGTTAGTTGGTGGCAGATCTAGAATTAGCACGTATGGCTTTTTTTTCCTTTTCATATTGCTTCATGGTCTTGTCCAAATTCTTTTCATCTGAATATAAATTGATTAGAAAATTATTAGTGTGCTGACTTTTATATGCATAGCATATGTAGTATATTTATATGTTACATTTAGAAGTACATATTATTCCCATCTCTAGTTGTTTTTTTCCACCTCTATTGAATGTATGTTCATTATCACAGTCTTCTAATACACAGAATTTACTTTCAGATGTGATTTGAAACAAGTAGAGACAGAATTTTCATGTCACTTATTTTGAAAAGAGCTACCATTATAAATTCTAAATAAAGTCCTTCTCCAAGCGATAAATTGTCATTTATTTTCCTTGTTTCTAAGACAAGTATACCCTTAATATCAGGTAAAGAAGAAAAAATGAGGATTTGGCATAAGTCCTTGGTATCCCAGAGCCCAGCACATGTTCCCACAGCATAGGGTAGACGAAAAATTAGTTCATTTTTTAAAATTTCCTATGTGCTCCCTGGAAAGCTAAAGGAGCTATAGGAGTCCAGGGCTGCCCTAATTGCTTTCTATTCATTACTGTTTACTAGTTTATGAATATGCTTATTAAATACAAGTCCATTGAATTGCATACTTTCATGGGGCTCACAATGGGGACCATTCACCCATTCACCACACTGAGTTCTTTCCAGAAGCAAACAATAGGTTAAAAGTGTTCCTAAAACACAGAAGCAGCAGTCTCTGAATCCAACTTCAGTATACAAAGCCTTTGTAGTCAGTCACTTATCCCAAGTGGGATGAAAAGTAGCCTCAAAAAATGTATTAGTGTAATTCAGTCTCAAGTTGGGAATAAAATTGAAACAGAATAGTTCTCTTGACCCCTTCAAGAGACTTGTGAAAAGGTTGGCTCATTTACTCAGCCCTTAGCTCTCAACCCCACACGGGATGGGGAGCACACAGGTGAGCCAGGGCAGAGGCCAGTATGAGTACTTCTGAGCACCCAACAGCAGTAGAACTCCCTGTGGGCCTGCAGCAGCATCTAGGGGTTGTCCCCAACCCCTCAAGCCCTAGAGGGCGTGTGTTACAGTGTGCTTTTTCAATTTGGCCATCTGTGGATGGCTCAAGTATTAGACAGCTCAGTGGAGGGTCAGTGTGACAGCCTCTTGCACCTGCACCTGGGTCCTTGTCCAGTGTTCAGGAGGAATCAGTTTGCACGAATGAATTGAAGATGGTAAATACAGAGGATTTGATTGCCAATTGAAATGGTTCCCAGCAAGATGAGGAGGTAGAAAGGGGATGGAGTGGGAAGTTGGTCTTACTCTGGAGTTGGACCATCCCCAGCCAAACTCCTCTCCAAGGTCCCGCCATCAAGCCATCCCTCTGAATTCAAGCTGCTTGTCTCCAATGTCCAGCTGCTTCTTCTCTTCCCTCCTTCTCTGCTACTCTGACACTCCGCCAGTAAAGCCTGGGATTTTTATGAGTACAGGATGGGGGTTGGAGTGTTCCAGGATGGTTTTGGAAAAAACAACATTTGGATGGGAAAACAGGAATGCATGTTCTCACTCAGGGCCATGGGTCCAGGCTTGAAGGTGGGACTTCGCCAGGGACCCCACCCTATTCTGCCTAGTACTTCCCTGCCTCCTGTCTAGATCAAAATTACTCAGGTAAGGTATTTTCTATGCGGTCTGTCAATTAATATATGATTACCCAATATAAAGACAGGGAGGAACAAGATCACTTTTATTTCATAAACTCTACAAATTAAAGTTTCAAATATTGACAGAACTATTAACCCTATTTAACAATTTAAATGATAAGAGGACAAAACATAGATTCTCTCCTTAAGGGAAAATTTGAACCATCTTCTGGTTCCTCCTGACAAATGCATCATCTTAATATTACCTGAATTACAATTTCACCTGTTACAAATTCATTAATTTCTTATTGAAGCACAGGATTTGTGACTTTTGAGTACTTAGATGTTGAATGTGTAAATGACCATACACTAACAGAAGGACTTCTGCCTTTAATAGAAATTATCTTCAGCTGGGTGAGGTGGCTCACATCTGTAATCCCAGCACTTTGGGAGGCCAAGGCGGGCAGATTGCCTGAGGTCAAGAGTTTGAGACCAGCCTGGCCAACATGGTGAAACCATGTCTCTACTAAAAATACAAAAATTAGCTGGGCGTGGTGGCAGGCTACTCAGTTGCTGATTACATTAATCTGGTGCTGCAACTTAGGAGATGAAAGACCAGCCTCAAATCCATCTCTCTGACTAAGAGTACCTGTAATCTCAGCTACTCAGGTGACTGAGGCAGGAGAATAGTTTGAACCCAGGAGGGAAAGGTTTCAGTGAGCTGAGATCACGCCATTGCACTCCAGCTTGGGTGACAAGAATGATACTTCATCTCAAAAAAAAATTATCTTTTTTATTTTTATGCAAAAGCCAAAATTATCTCATTGTGGAAAACTCATTTTATGATATTGCTTATATCTACTTGTATGTTATTAATGAAATAATACATCCATTCCTGTATTATGTTATTAATGAAATAATACATCCGTTCTTGTATTATGTCATTCAACAAAAATTTTTGAGGGCCTGATCTATTCAGAGATTGCTTGGGATTAATTACTAATAAATCCAAATTTTATTTGGGAATAAAACAAAGATCCTTCCTCCCTTCATGGGTTATTCCTACAGAATAACAGATTTATGTGGGATAAAATTAATAAATCATATACTGCCAAAAAGATGGTGTAGTTAGATGTAGCCTCGTTGTTGCTAGAAAAGCACCTATGTAGCATAGATAGAAAATTTCTATTGGCGAGGATTGAAGAGTAGGTGTAGATAATGAGAGATGGCATAAAGACTCTTCCAGAAGCAACAAAACAAAGATTGCATAAATATGTTGTATCAATAATTTCAGGTCTTAAAAACCCCTGGAAATGTAGGACTCTTTGACAGAACTTCCTGGAATAGCAGAATTATCAACTTATGTGACCTACTTGTGTGTGTGTGTGTGTGTCTGTGTTTGTCATGTGTGATGACTTGACCATTCCAGCTGGTGCTGTTACTGAACACCAGGGGTTTGGTCTAGGTCCTGCTGTTCACTGCACAGAATGCCAATCACTGAGACAATGTGTATTGCCAGGGAAGAAGGCATTAATCAGGTGCTGCAACTTAGGAGATGAAAGACCAGTCCCAAATCCATCTCTCTGACTGATTAAAATTATGATTTCTTATCCAGGGTCTTTGGCTGGGCTTTGAATATCAGCTTAAGGCCATTTGAGGGTTTACAAGAACATTACTATTTCCCCTGAAGGGAATGCCAGAGAGATTGGTTTAACCCAAATATGGTTAATCCACAGCTCAATATTATATAGTGGGGAAGGAATGTAACTACACGTGGGTAAACAGGAATTAGGGAGGAGTAAGTAAATCATGAGGGATGAAGGGTCTGGCTTCTCCTTGTCTGGATATAGTGGATCTGGTGAGTTTTAGTCCCTTGATACTACCTGGGAGGCCTGAGGATCAGTGGTCTGAGGAAGGAACTGAGATAAGACAAATGCAAGTTGCAAGCTTTAAGACTGTAAAATCAGTTCTATAAGACAATTGGGTTGGTTTCAGCACCTCCTTTAAATTTATCAGTCCCTCAATCATGGTAAATCTGGTCATATCTATTTGACTGCTTCATGCTCAGAAGGGGCATCATGGAATAATATTGATGAATAAAAATGTCACCCCTGTAATTGAAAGTACTCCGAGGTGCCTGGTCGACATCTGGCTTGTTGAGCACTGTAACCTGGGTACTTTCATTATTGATTTTAGAACAACAATTTAAGCCACATTGACTAGGATGATTAATAACATAGATAACTTGAAATTAAAAATACCAAAGGATATAGACTGAATCCCCTGGGGAATCTAAGAGAATAATCCTGAACACTACATCATGTTCCCTTTATGATTTCTTATCTAGGATCTTTGGCTTGGCTATGAATATTAACTTAAAACCAACTGAGAGTTCACAAAACCATGACTATTTACCCTGGAGGGAACCCCAGAGAGACTGGTTTTACCCAAGTATGGCTAATCCACAGCCCAACATCAGCTAACTTGACAGATGAGTGGGTGGTCAGCAGCACATTAAACAGAGCTGACCTCTTGTGGATGCAGTTGGTCTTCAGCCTGGTGGGATATCCAGGTCTTCAGCAAGACTTGGTCCCACAGTTTCAAAGAGTGAAGAGGCACATTGGTAGGAAACTAGAGCCTGTTGGAAACAAACTCAGAGAGAGTAGTTAATATATTTCCTAATTTTTTATGTATGATCTAGCTTCTGTTTCAAGAGAAGAAAAAGGTCCTCAAGTGTCAGGGAGTTTAGGGATTTGGAGAAATGGTCTTCTGTACACATTTTAAATGGGCTCAAGCCAATCCACTTCTGAGGGCTACCTGTATCCTCAGCAGGGAATGGGACAAGACCTTTTCCCAGGTAAGATTTGTCTCTTGGCAACTGGGGTCCCTTGGCCACAAGTGGGCATGTTCAATTGGTGGAGGGCTTAGGATTGTATTTTGCCCCATACCATTTCTGGGTTGGTATGGCTACCTGCTACAGGTCCATCCTGTCATTTGTTGGGACCCTACAGCTAAGGGACTTAAATCAAAAACTCATAGCCAATTACACATTCTAGACCAGACATGAATGGAGGTGGACAGACATTCATGAACCCTTAAAACCTTTTAAGTAACATAGAGCCCAAAACTAAAAGCCACAGACTAAGGTTACAGAATTGCTTGTGATTCAAAGGAATTTCCTTTGCCATTTAAGAGGCCACTCCCTGGCCTGGGAGGCCTAGGTCTCCAGGCCCCAAAGCAGTGTTATGTCTTCGGCACTGGTATAGAATGATGAGCTGTTTTTAAGGTCTATGTAAGATTGTAAACAACCACTACAAAATAACTTACATAACTAATTTTGTCCCTCAGAATTGGCCCTTACGGTCTCACACACCCATCTCTTCTATGAGCCTAGAGGAATTAAATGATTTTAATTTCTGGCCCTGTGTCGCATGAAAGCAGTTCATTTTGATTGTCATCTTCTCCTGAGTCTGAAAATGAGGCTTGGAATGCCAATATTCAAGATTTTTCTGGAGTCTATGCCTTTTTCAGACCCAGGAGTGAAGTCCTATAACTTAACTGCATGACATTTACACTGCGAAAGTCCTATCATTCTCTCTAACACATCTCAAATTAAAACACTGTCATTTGGTGCCTAGTAGTTACTGCCTGCACACTTCAAAACACTGTATTAAAGTGGTTAGGTTATTTCTTACATATGTCCAATTGCTAGCATTCTAGTGACAGAACAGTGACCAAAAGCATCAAAACTATGATGGGTTATATACCAAACTCTATTGTTATTATTATTATTATTATTATTACTTTAGATAGGATCTGGCTCTGTAACCCAGGCTGGAATACAGTGGCACAATCTAGGCTCACTGCAATGTCTGCCTCATGGGCTCAAGCCATCCTCGCACCCCATACTCTGGAGAAGCTGGGACTACAGGTGTGCATCACCACACCCAGCTAATTTTTGTATTTTTTGTAGAGATGGAGTTTTGCCATGTTGCCCAGGCTGGTCTTGAACTTCTGAGCTCAAGCAATCCACCCGCCTCAGCCACCCAAAGTGCTGGCATTACAGGCATGACCCACCACTCCCATCCTATTAAAGTAAGACAATTACATTTTCTTTTCATAAAAAATGGTAAACGCAAATACCAGTTTGGGAAATTCAGTATGAGGATAAATAGCCTACTTTTGCTTAAATACTACACAACAAAATGGGAACAGAGTAAGAAAAAGCACACAATAATTTCTTTACAGCTACTTCAAAGAGTATTATCCCACAATTCCAAGATTGGTTTCCAGATATAGTATTGAAAACTTCTTAGTTTATTTTTACCACTAGAACCTTCAAACCAGTGCAACACTTGTACCTATTTTGTTTACAAAAGTGCACACATGAAGGCCCATCTGTGATAAAAGACTCAGGAAAAAAATCATTAGTAAGTCTAACTTTTTAAATTATGATTTAATCCAAGTGAATGTCACTTAATTTTAATAATGGTAGACACAACTAAAGTAGTTTGAAAGAAATTCCAGTCAATATAATTTTCTTAAGAACAAGGCCAATCGTTCCTGAAGATTAGAACCTTGTAGCCATATCATGTTTTTTTCCTCATTACCTAAAGGAAAAGATCCTTTCCTTTAAACTTTCATGGGTATATTAGAACTTTGTGCCCATATCACAGTTTTTCTCGTTACCTAAAAACATTTTTTCCAATTAAATTTCAATTGAATTGAATTATCTTGGAAATAACACCATTTAAACATTTCTACTCTCATTTACATTTCAGAATAGCAAAATGAATAATGTACTATCTCTGTTTAAAATTTGTAAAAATGAGTGTTAAATTTTTTGGCCAGAAATCTCAAAGCTCTTATAGCTCTCTTAATTATCAGAGCTAAGTAATATCAATCCAATTTTCAATGACTGTTATGCTCTATCAGTTTCGGAGGCTTGAAAGGTAGCTTAAGAATTTTACATAAATAGAGCAAATAATTAATTATTGGAAATGCGTAGGAAACAAAATGACTATTCATAGAACCAAATACAAACATTCCATTAGAAAGTAAAAAAATTAATGGAGATATATATATATATGTATATGTAAAATTTAAAGAACAAACAGCAAATAAATGAAAATTAGAAGCACAAACAAATAAACAGGAAACAAACCCCAAAATTTTCTCCTATTGAGTTTACCTTGGAGGCTACACTACTATCAAGAGCCTTTAAAAAAGCACAAGGTGAATATTTTGTTCCTGGTATACAAATTAATATCCTTAAGTCCTCCAATACCACTATACATTTTGTGCAATTATGAAATTCACTTCAGGCATCTGATCAGTAAGTACTTCACTGCTAGTACTATCTATGTGAAATAGCAGATAGAGTGTGAAACAAAGCAATGCAAGCACTTATATGAAATTTGGATCCACGTTAAATATGGCTTCATGCATAACTGTATTAGAATTGCCAAATTGCCAGTTTTTTCTTTACAATATTTATTTTACTTTTATCAAGACTAAGTGCTTTAACTATGAACAATGGTAATTAGCAAATTTCTTTAATTTTCTAACAGCTTTTAAAGAATATTTTACTATTTAAACGTGTGCAATTTTCTATTTTCTCTGTATGTGCATGAAGATAGACACACAAAAACAGAAAAGAAAAAGTACATATGCCTTGCACACACCATCTATAACATGCTTGGACTTTCTGTTTTGTCCTAGGACAAAAATTTACCATACAAGTTTCTCATACACAATGATTCTCATTTTTCAATAATCTTCTTTACAAAAAATACATCTGCATATTTATAATTTTCTTCACATCTCTTTCCCCTACTTACTGGTTCCTTTCTACCTTATTTCATAAATGACTTTTCCAAGTCCATTATTTGAGTTAATATTTAGATAAATTTGAAGTAGACAAAATTAGTCTTTTTCTCAATAAGAACATATCTTTTTGGCACATTTTACATACCAAGTTATACATTAACTACAATTCTTGTTCTTAGTAACCTTAAGTTTTCCATAAAAACCTAGGAAGCAAGAAATACTGAACTATCAGATATTAGCATTTTATATATAAGAGCATTCCACAATTTTGAAAATGACCCAGATATCCAAGGAGCATCAAAAATAATTTAAAAATTTTTAATTACATTTATTCCATCTACATATCATTCATATTTAGCAGCTTATCTAGATTACATAAGAGAACTGACATATTAGACAAAGCTGGTCATCATTTCCTTGTTAACCATTTTATAACCTGTGAATATCAGATGTTCACCTAAGTAGGAACGTGAAATTTAACTACCTGGGTATTTTCACAGATAACACAGAAGATTCTGCTGTTTTCATTAAGCCAACAACATTAAATTAGTCTTACTTATCAAAAAAAAGTCACATAAAGGTCATTTTGTTTTGGCTGGGTTTATAGTTTTATAACCTTCTATGCCAAGCCCTCATACTTCAAAATATCTAGCAGAGACAAACCTAAACCATGTATGTATACTGATGATTCTTAAAACATTCCTATTTTTATCTTACCAACAATTTTAATGTCTTGAAAATTGACTGGACTTATTTCCTGAATTTATGAGTGCTTTTTTATTTATAAGTTAATTTGGTAGTCACAACATATAATAAATGTATGTAAACAAAAATACATCTAAATATGTATACACCCACAAAGATCCAATAGCTTTTACCTTGGAACTCTAGCCATGAGATAGCAATAGAAACTCACCAGATGATGAACATGCTCACGTGGCTAAACTTTGCCTCCATAGGTAATCCAAACAAAGCTGTGAACCAAAATTTTGGGTAAAGCAGTTTCCATGGCAGTTTGATTTTTAAAGGCCAAACCTCCCAAGACTCCAAAGAATACTCAGGCCAAACAACACCACAGAAGGGCATCTTGTGTTAATCAGGCCCAACCCTGTTTTGAACAGCACATAAAAGACAGGAGAAACAAAATTCTATCCACTTTCTCATTTGGCAGCAAAATAAGACCCATGGAGAGGCCATAGTTCTCCAGATTGCAAAGAATACAAAGCCAAACAGTATTATAAAATATTATCAGTTTATCAGATTCTGAGTTATCTTGACTATATTGACATATAAACAATCACCAAAACACAATCCAACTGCTGCAGTAACCATTAAGCACCAAGAGGTTCCAAACTGAAACAGCTGGGGTGCTTTCCTCTCTCAATTGGTTGGGCTTGTTCAACCTGCAAATGGAGAATTTCCCAAATGGAGAATTTCCCAAATGGAGAGAAGCAGATCCTACTGTCTGGTACCCACAAGTGACATTCACCAGACCAGATGCAGATGACAAATTCCAAAGGCTGTTCTTGCTAGGCAATCAGGAACGTGGTTGTGAATGGGAGTGGCAGGATAAGAAAGAGATCAAAACCCACCTCCAGCCAAAAAAGGGTCAGGTAGCTGCTCAAGAGGGCTTCTCAATCTCCTGTCCCATGGCAGCCAAGCTACAAGCAACATGTTCCCAGTCAAGGAACCAAAATCTGTTACCAAAACACAAGGTATTTGGTCTAGGTGTGCTGCTCACCATACAGAAAGACAATCACTGAGACAATGAGTATTGCCAGGGAAGAAGGCATTAATCAGTTGCTGCAGCTTATGAGATAGGAGATCAGTCTCAAATCCATCTTCCTGACCAACAAAAATTGGGATTTATATAGTGGGAAGGAATGTAACTACAAGCAGGTAAACAAGAAATAGGAAAGAATAAGTAAATCATGAGGGATAAAGGGTCTGGCTTCTACTTGTCTGGATGTTGTGATCTGATGAGTTTCAGTCCCTTGATATTATCTGGGAGGACTGCGGTCCAGTTTCCTGAGGAAGGTACTCAGATAAGACAAATATTAGTTTAAAGCTTTAAGACCAGGAGGGTCAATTTCTATGTTTGTTTTAAAAGATTGTAAACATCAGTTCTCTAGGACAATTGGGTTGGTTTCACTATGAGGGTAGCCATTTGTTCAGAGTTCCTCAGAACTGGTCATGTACTCTCCCACCTTGATAATGCTTGTGAGTAGAACTAATTGAGTCTAGGAACTTCTTTTGCACCATCCTCAAATCCAGACTCAGTCTTCTGGGACTCTGTGTATGAGACATTAAGTTAGTTCATCCTAAGTCAATGAAGGAAGATGCTTAGAGATATGTCTCCTCAACTAACTTGCATACGACTTCAGTTCACTTTCCTTTCCTTTTATTTCTGGACCTGAGGTATCTTCTTAGTCAGTATACTCCAAAATATAATCATTTTTATATTGGATATAATCTATTATAATCCAAGTGCTCCTCTATATCTCTTATGAGTCTTGTGGTCTAATTGCCATTCATGTCCTTTAAAGAATTGGGTTCTGTTAAACTACAAATAACAATTTATACAAACAGAAGTCAAATATGAGGTTTACCACTTTTGGTATCATAATGGACTCTTTAATATTAATAATCATTCTTGGGGTGGAATAGAGAAAGACAGAGAAAAAGTCCCAAGAATGAACAAACAATACTGTTAAAAAAAGGAATGGTAAATTTTAATATAGCTGCAAAAAAAAAAGTTATTTCTTTTTAAAGGTTTAGGAAAAACCACATCGTATTGTGATCTACCTTCATAATTTTACTACAGTAAATGTGAAATGATATTTTCATGATTCTCCTCTTTTCAAGCACTTAGTAAAATGAATATATTTTGAATCTCAATTCAAAGGAAATCTTCACTAGTCCCATTGAGGCAATCTGGCTGATCAGCAACATTTGGTGCAAATAGTAATCAAGCTTAAAAATTATGCAAAACATTCTTCACTTCTCAAGAATTTCACTGAATTATTTAAAACTCAGTGGTGGAAACAAGCAGCAGCTGTGGTGTGAAGGGAGTGGGGATTTGCAACGAGGCACAAAGGATTGGAATGCTCAGTAAGTATAACTCATGTAGTTGCACATCCTTTCTCTAGCTAGACCCTGGTAAAATCATGCTGAAATCTAACTGTGCAACACACATCATTTACCCAAAAAGGATTTTTTTTTTGTTTGTTTTCAAGTAAAAAGTGTTTGTCACAGTATCTTGCCATCTGCTTAAAACTTTCAAGCAATATTACATAACTCCATCTCATTTGTATGGGCTGTGTATTGACGTGATGTTAACTGCATAATGTGTTAATGGCTGAAATGTATAGCAATGGCATAGACCCAAATGGCACCAAAGCAAGAATCAGCATTATACTCTTCCCAAAAGATTGTCACTTTGTGGAAAATAGTGTATGATAAGTTAGACAACAAAAATAAAATAATAAAGAAGAAAGCAAAAACAAAAGCAAAAAACTTAAGGAGTTATTGTAAAGCTAAATATTACTTTCAGTTATATCGAGAATATAGTAGAGATGGCAGAGACTTGGCTGTCTTGACACATTCTTTGTTGCATAGCAATCAGTAACAAAATTCCATAAGATAAACACATGTAACTATAGTGATGTTTCTGCTTTTGCTTCTATCAAAATCCCAAGTTAGACAGAAAAAGATGAAGGTGAGTAGAAATGCATATTGACCTGTTTGCCACACTTATGTTACTCTATTGGCCTATGATCTTGAGAGCCACCTATCAATTATACTTTCAACAGGATGATAATAGGCTAATGTCTTTGCTGTTTCTTCAGACCATTGCACACTCTCTCCAAAAGTAGATAACATTTCTATGATTCACATTTTTGTCTCAAGTTAGAAGATACGTTAAATCAACTGGGTGTATATTTATAAAACTTTTATTATACAGTCTTGGAACTTTGAGATAACCAGAAGAGTAAAACATGGACCCTCTCTAAAAAGAATTTAAAATCTTGTTTGTAAATATGTGTGATTTAGCAAACCAGACACCTGCAGCTATTGACCATTAAAGAATGCCCATGTTGCACATAAATTTAATGATAATAAACATTTCAAAAGTTAAACTTTTGAGTAATATATATTAAAACTGATAGAAAGGAATATATTTTCCTTGTTGATATGTTAGGCAATGCATTCTTCTGTGAATAGGTATAAACATGTCCAAAAGGTGAGGATTCTTTTCAAGCCTCCTTATACATTGGGGACGGAGAGGAGATAAAAATAGTCAAGGTGGCCAGGCGCGGTGGCTCATGCCTATAATCCCAGCACTTTGGGAGACAGAGGTGGGCAGATCACGAAGTCGGGAGATCGAGACCATCCTGGCTAACACAATGAAACTCCGTCTCTACTAAAAATATAAAAAAAAAAATTAGCCGGGTGTGGTGGTGTGCACTTGTAGTCCCAGCTCCTCGGGAGGCTGAGGCAGGAGAATTGCTTGAACCTGGGAGGTGAAGGTTGCAGTAAGCCGAGATCGTGCCACTGCACTCCAGCCTGAGTGACAAAGTGAGACTTCATCTAAAAAAAAAAAAAAAAAAATTCAAGGTTATGATATTACTCCATTAATTTGAGAAGAAAAATTAAAAGACGTTTCTCCTGGCCTGAGTATGACTTGCCAAACAACTTCTTGCTTTGTGGATTCTCTCTCTTAATGGAGGAGACAAAAAAAAAAATGAGCAGTTGAGAGAATGAATAAGAAAGGAAATTATTATTGGAAAGAAAGTAGGCATCTTGGACATCTTAAATGGAAATAAAGAGAAGAAAGCGGGAAGACCTGGTTGCAAAGAGAGCTTCAGAGAGATCATAAGAATTTTGGTAAAGCTGAGCTCAACAGTAACTTACTTAGCTCTATCCCAAAGATAGTCAGTAAATAAAGAGGCTCACAGGATGCATTTTCTCTCTCTCTTTTTCATGCTTTTCTTTTTCAAGGAAGCACCTCTATTATATGTTGTCTCACAGAGCATGTGGTTAGTCATATTCCAAGTAATTTTGCTTGAAATAATATGGTTTTATTGAAAACACGAGCAGGAAACAAGAAGTGTTTATGTCTCAGATGAGGATTGTCATAAACATTTTGCACAATTTCACTGTATGACGTGTCTACTCTAAGTGTATGTGACATTCTAAATTGCCTGTGGGAAAGCATGAGACCAAAGAGAAATTAAAGTAATTCCTAAACTAGAGGGAAAGCCTAAGCCTTTACTCATTTTATTTTACATTGTGAATAAAATAGCTTGCTGTCTTTTAAACTTCTAAAGCCACAGTGATAGCGATATTTTTATTTTTTATCATTATACACTTAAAGTGTGTTCTTTTTAACATTTCAAAAAGAAAGAGTTATAGTGGGCAGAGTTGTGGAAAAAGTATTTATATTGATATAGTATGCTAAAATTTGCAGATTACTTTTACACGCATAACATATTTAATAATTATAACCACCGTATAAGTTAGTATTAACATCTTAGTTTTACTGATGATAACAGAAGAGATTAAATTATTTGCCCAAGGTATCCTAAATAAATACTGGCAAAGTCTGGATATAACCCAGCACTTCTGACTCCATGTTTGATAGTTTTTCTACCACAATGTGTGCTATTTTGCTCCTTTCTGCCTTCGTTTCTCCACCCTCTTTTAAGCCATCAGTAACATCTGTTAACACTATTTTTCCCCCCTCTTTGCATGATTTGCCCTTTTTCATAGAGCAGACTCATAAGTAGCAGACTGTTTGAATGTTCTGACCCTTAGCCAACTCAAACATGATACTAGTAGAGTAAACCTACACCTTCATTGAGTCCTTGATATATTTTACATTAATAAGAATGCCAGAAGAGTCTCAGCAAAGCAGCTATCTGGCTAAATGAATTTAATTTTCCCTAAGGAAATAGATACAGTGAGATAGAACAAGCCTTAAAATCTTAGGCCACAGGGCTTATTAGACACATCCATACAAAACTGAAACTTTTCCTTATTTTGTTCCTTGTTTTATTCTTCCTAAGTTCCCACACAGTACTTCTCTCCAGATTTTGCTTTTATAGGTTGCTTCTATTTTTCATCCTTTTTCTTCCCAGATACCCGTTTTGCTCTGTTTTTAATGTTTCTAAAATATATTGTAGCTTTGCAAACTAATATATCACACTTTTTTATTGCATGGTCTCTTTTCCAGTCATTGATTCAGCAAATATTTGCTGTGTAGTCGAATTTGTGCTATGCATTAGTGACAAAAACACGTTATCTTTTAAAAGTTATTTCAAGTCACTTTCCCTAATTTAGAGAGAAATATAAATGCAAGTTGTTGTGCAGCTTGTTAATAGACAGTGTAAAAAGAGCTTCAGAAACAATGAGAGTGGCAGGAGGCAACCAAATGTCTGGTTAGATAGGGACGGGTCCCCAGTGAAACCCCACCTCCAAGCTGAAGGCAGTTTAAAGCCTGAAAGCCAAGCCACAAGTTAAATCCTCAGACAGGCTTAAGAGCTTGTCTTCCTGTTTGGAGTGTTTTCCTCTGATTGGTCCTCATCCTTCACCTATTTTACACATACCTACCCTTTCCTAATTGGTTTTCTACATTGTCATGCCCACCTTTGAGTGGTGTCTTTGTCTTAAACTTTTTTTGCATACTCACATACCAATCAGCATTCACTCCCCATTCTAAGTTCATAAAAGGCCCCAGAACCCAACCACATGGGTAGGGAAACCAACTCCACATCCTCTCTCTGCTGAAAGCTGTTTTCATCACTCAATAAAATTTTTCTCTGCCTCCTCATCCTTCAATGTCCCCTGTATCCTCATTCTTCTTGGATGCAATATAAGAGCTTAGGAACTGCCAAATGCAGGTTCAAACTATAACACAGGTGAGCTGGGGCACACCAGCGTGACCAACTGAGGCCCTGGTGGGGTGTTGTGGCCAGGGGTCCCTGGCTTACAAAGTGACCAAGAAGAAAAATCCTACATCAACAGTAAAGGGAATTTATTAGAGGGAAGATGGATGTGGATGAGGTGTTACGAGGATTAGCATTTGAACTGACCATAAAGATAGAATTGGGAGATTGCAAAAATGTGGCACTCCAGAGAGAGGCAGCACAATAAGTAAAGCCGGAGAACACAGAAGAGCATTATGAGTTTAAACGATGACTGAACTATACATTTTTGGAAGTGATAGAAGACAAAGTCCAAAGGGTATGTAAGAGCCAGATTGCAAACATACTTTATGGCACATCAAGAAGCAAATCATTTATCAATGTGGATACAGTAACAAAGTAAAAAGGATCTACTTAAGGATTTTTTTAAAGGAAATAACATAATTAGCTATACATATTGAAAAGGTGGATTGGTGCCAGTGGAGAGGATGAATTGGTGAAGGGGAGAGCTAGGAGGCAGAAGAAAAAAGTTAGGAAGTAGTTATATCCAGTTATGTCATGATGAGAATTTTAACTATGGCAGAAGCTAAAGATAAGCATTAGATCACTTTCATTTTAAGGAAACTAAAGTGTGTGTAATATACTTGAAGAACACAGAAGACAATATTGTTGATTCTGACAGGGGAAAGGTTGGGTTCAAAGAAAAAGTCACAGGCTATAGGAAACTTATAATTCAGTAGGATTATCAAAGTGAATGACTGCCACTCTGAATGGCATTATATTGATGGAGGAGAAAATGTGGTGAAGTTGTTCTGAAGATGGAGATGTCATGTGTCACCTAGGATAATAATTGATAGGAAAGGTGACACTTGCAGGTGGTAAAACAACTGCGAGTCAGAAATTCTTGGTTTCTGGAGGAAAACGTCTCAGTGGAGAGAGATTGCATTCTCTTGTGCAAATTCTCAAACCCAAAGGGAAACTGACATTTTATCACTGTCTAAAAGACACACCGAGGCTAAAACATATTAGCTGATGCATTAGAGCTTAGTGGTATCAGCAGCTAAACTTCCAAGAGTTTGGAATCCTCAGAGTTCTCTCCTGAAGGGAGATGGCAGTTTGTACGTTCTTTCAGACAGGAACCACGGAATACACATTATTCATTTGAGGACGAGACCAAACATGGAGATTATAAAGACACTCAAGCAGATAATTCAAGATTCTTACCCTGCCCCCCCCCAACAAAACTAGCTCTCAAGGGTCACTAAGAGAGAAATCTGTAAAATATCTTAAAGCATTTCAGGAGGTAGCTGCCAATGTAGAAGCTGAAAATGATATTGCTGGGATAATCATGTCAAAAAGTAGACTCCTGCAGAGAACTCACTGAGGCAAAAGCAAAACAGATGTGTTTGACAGGTTGGAAAATGGCAACAAAAGAATAAAACATTAAATTTGTAAATTTATATAAAAATCAACTTCCCTAAGCATTTTCCATTAAGTATTTCTGAGTAAAGTAAAAGAACTTCTTAGAAAGAAAAATGACATTGTATTTTTAAGGGCTTAGGACAAAAATAATTAAATAAATGAAACTAGTTTAAAATCATAGACTTTAGGTATTAAAACTTTCCTTAGCATCATTTAGTCTACCAATATGGAGAGTAGAAATATTACTAGAACCCATATATATGACCAGAAGAAAAAAATTAAATGGAGCAGGGAAGAAAGCCGATATGTATTAAATAGCTACTATGGCCTGAACACTTTACTAGATGTTTTTACGTATGTTTTCTCATTTAATCTTCATAGAAGTCATATAAAACAGAAATTATTCTCCCTATTACATAGGGAATGTGACTGAAGCTGAGAGATGTTAAGCAAATGTATTTATTTATATAGCTATCTTGTTCCAGAAAATATTTCAAGTGTATAAGAGTGATTAAAAATACTTACAGCATGGTAAAAACTACACCAATTTTACAGTGGTCAGACGAATGCTAAAAATAATCATATCAAGCAAAAAATACATAAAACTACATTATTCAATAAATCTAAAAATGGTTTAGTTGAATACATCTCTGTGATAAGGACAAATAAATATGACGCTTCCCCTTTTTATGGCTCCAATCCTAACCAGAGAATTCTTTTTCAGAATTTCTAGAAAAGTTTCATTAACTATAGAAAATCCTCTAGTTCTTTGTTCAGTAAGTTCTTGTGGGCATCTAGGATTCAGTAAGAAAGTCAAAGCAGTACTTTCAGGTATGGCTACTACCTAATAGTACACATAAAGCTAGCTGCATTTTGTAAACCAGGTTTCAGCAGGATTTGTGAGAAAAGTATGATTGAAGGTTTGGTTGATGGGAAATTATATCTGGCTTTAGAGAAATACAAATTCTGCCCAGAATATGCAGGAAATATTAAGAAAAAAAAATATTGCTAATTTTAGGAGTCATCTGTGCCCAATTCATGCATGGAAAAGAAATAATAGACTATGACTTAGGGAATGTTAAATAAGTTGTAAGACTGGATACACACCCGCCCCCCACACACACACGTATGTATAGCCATATAAAAAAGAGAGACTTACTCCTTGAATTTTATCTGAAATTGTACGTCAAAGGAAAGAGCTTCAATAGATCCACTCTGGGATTATGGGAGAAGAGTCTTAGATTAATAAAGTTAGGTGAGGGGTACCAGAATAAAATAAAACCGAGGGCATAGATGAGCTGAGTAAACCCGAGGCAAAAATATGTCTTTTTTAGGGGAGCCTGTAATGAATACTAGATTATGTTCCTGACTGGCTGCCTCCACAAATATTTAGCCAATAATTTCCTGGAGGGATCCTATATCAAGGGTGAAATTAAAAAAAAAAAACTCTCCAGTGTATAATTTACAATATCTAATATATATATATATATATACACATATATATATACACACACACACATACACATACATATATACATATATAGTACATACATATATACATATATATGTATATATACTAGATATTGCAAATTATACACTATTATATATATATAGTATTGAAATACAAAGAAACAATACAATTAAATCAGACTTTGATAACAATAGAATCTTCAAATATTTGGAAATATGCAACACATTTCTAAAGCCAAAAGTCAAAGAAGAAATCACAACAGAAATTAGATTTTGCATTGAGTGATAATACAAATGCAACATATCAAAAATGATGAAAGGCCACTAAAGTAGGACATAGAGAAAAAAATTATACCTTAAAATTCTATATTAGAAAAGAAAAAAGGTTTAAAATCAATGTCTTAGGCTTCCATCTTAAGAGGCTAGTTTAAAAGAGATTAAAGTAACACAATGGTAATAAATAAAGATAACAGGGAAAAACAATAAAAGTGAAAATAGATAGAGAGAAAAACCAACAAATCGAAACGTGGTTGTTGGAAAAGATTAAATTTATAAACATCTAGGCAGATTAACCAAAAGAAAGAAAAAAAAACACAAATTGCCATTATCAAGTTAATAGAGGTGTCATTATCACAAACCTTAAAGACAATAAAAGGATAAGGGAATATTATGAAAATTTTTATGCCAATAAATTTACATTTTTATGTCAAAGAATTCAGCAAATCCTTTGAGATAGCAACTTACCATAAACAATGTAAAATCTTCCCTGAAAGAAAAATTCAGCAACAAATAGTTTCACTAGTCTATTCTACCAGACATGTAATGAAGAAATAATACAAATTCTGAACTTTTTTTGGAAAATCTAAAAGGAAGTAATACTTCCTAACTTGTTTTATGAGGCAAACAATCTGACAAGGACAGTAAAGAAAAAAGAGAGACAATAGCCATAAAGAAATAGAGAAAAAAAATGCTTAGAAAAATACCAGGAAAGCAAATTCAAAAATTCATAAGAAAGAAAATTCACCCAAATCAAGTGAGGTTTGGCACAAGAAAGCAAGAATAGTTTAATTTTCAAAATGAGTCAATGTAACTAATCACACTAAAAACTAAAGGAGAAAAACTATATGATGATTTTAATATTAAATAAAATGCTAGGTGGAAAGAAGAAATTGTATATGAGGAAAATACTCCTACCATAATTCAGCAATTGATTGGAGCCTAAAAGATGACATTAAATATGGGAGTGAAAAGAAAGGGTGGTTTCACAATCTAAATAAAATATAACAAAAAAAATCTAGTAATGACTGAGGAGGTGGCAACTAAAACAATCATCCTCAATTGCTGTAAGAATTCAAATAAACACAAAGTCTGTGAAAACTGTCAGAATTAAAATAGAGTCATTTGTATTAAAAAATAATAATAGTAATAAATAACCCTGACTAATAGAGCTTGGAAGACTATAAAGAGAGGGCTCTCATGAACAAATGCTTGACTACAAGAATTATCACAAAAGACTGCAAAAACCAAAATCATGCACAAAGGCCATTACAACCTTACACAAAAATTACTTCTGTGAGAACATGTGCCCAACAAATGCTTGTCTAACCCCAGGCTGGTGCCATCCTTGCTATTGATTCCTTTTAGCCAAAGATAATTGTACTCAAAATATTTACATAAGCCTCATTTTTTTTCTTTAAAACCTTGTCTTCCTTTACTTCTCTGAAAACACAGTTTACTATGGGATGCATATTCCCATTGCAATAACCTATTCCTGAATAAACACAATTTTCTTCTAAAGAGCTTCTCTCTATTGTTATTTAGGTTGACATAAATGGTGCCCAGAGAATGATGTGAAACAAATCACTCTGGGAAGGAATCAGCGATTTTTAGAACTGATGTGCAATATTCTCTTGAGCTCTTTGAGCTCTCTGTTTCCACATTTCACCTCTTCTGCCCTGGTTAGTCTTCTTTCAGGCTGAGCCTCCTTATTTTTTGGTAGAGGCTTTTTTTTTTTTTTAACTTTGAGATTTGTTTTAGTTGTAAGGCAAACTTAATAAAGAACCTTGTGTGGCAGGATATTTTTGGTGCCGCTTCACCAGCCAGAGACCTACACTACTGGTGACACCCCTGCCCAGGGCCTCACTCAGTTCCAGGCTTGCCACAGAAAGTACCCTGCTCACTCAGCCTGACAGGCTGCACTTGGTCTGTGCTCCAGCCCAGATCCTTCACTCACCATAGGATCCACGCTCAGCCCATGGTTTGGTGGGGTAAGCTACAACCTGCTTCTGCCTTGGACGCTGGCATCTAGATAAGGGGAACAAAGTAGCATCCAAAAAACTTGGAGACATCAGCGACCCCAGAGCCCCAAAGGAGGTGTTACAGTGTGTTAACAGCTCTTTCAGTCCCACTGTCCACAGCCTGACACATGGGGGTGTGTGGCACCCAGCAGCTCCCTCTCCCATTCTTGGTGAGCAGGAAGGGAGTGCTACAGGGTTACAGCTCTGTTCACACTCACCATTTGGAGGGTCCCGAGTTCTTGTCCCACATCCAAGAAGAATGAGGTTATGCTGACAGCTGGCTGGTAAGCAAGGCAAAGAGTTTTATTGAGTGATGAAACAACTGTCAGCAAAGAGGGGGACCTGAGTTGGGCAGCCCCCTGCCCAAAGTTGGGTAGTATTTCAAAGTGTGGCTGAGTCTGGGGTTTTTATAGACACAAAATGGGGTGTTCCAAGCCATAGGTAGCATTGAAAAAGGCAATATTCAATTGGTTAAAAAGCATTATTCAGAAAGAACCAATCAGGACAGAGCAAGCAAACAGGAATAGAACTTCTCACTCTGGATCACAGGCTTCATCCTGAACCAGCAGCCTAGTTTTCAAGCTTTGGGCTGTTTTTGGCTTGAAGGTGGGGTTTTACTGGGGACCTGTCCTTCTCTGCATAGGGATTTTGTCTGTCTCCTGCCACTATCAGTTTCCTTCCTCCTGGATGATAAAATACTTTTTGACTTTTCTGGCAAGTCCTTTCTTGTATAAAAACAAGTGTCCTTATAACTTTAATACTCTGGTTACTACAGAATTTACATTCTCTCTCTGATGAATGTCTTTTTTGGTGAATTTACTTTTGGTTCTTTCTGCATGCCTAATTTAATATTTTCTTTGTTCTGCATGCCTGGGTAAAAATTATGGCATTCTGATTTTGATTTGGTAGCACATGCCTATACAGGATTTGGCTTTTTTCCCTTGTTTGTTTCTGAAACTCTTCTGAGAGCAAAAATAAGCATTTTAAATGGTAGGTGCAGCTAAAAGACATTAAGGCAGTCATCACCATTTAAAACACCAGCCCAAACTCCTGACAGTCTGACAGGATTTGTAGGATTTTCTTTGCTTTTAGGAGATCAATAAAAAATGAAATGAGATTCTCAAACATTAAGGCATACCAGGTTTTCTGAGACTCCAGCTTGCTACAAAGCTTTTCCTTCATGCACATTTTGGATCAATGGCCATCACAGGGATCATTTGAGTTTCCCAAGCTTGTTTTTTCTTAGTATCAAATTAGGAAAGTACAACTGTACAGTTAACATGTAGAGTCTTATAAGTTCTCTATCTCTCTATTTTTTTCTGCCTAAGTTTAATCGGCTGACTTTTCTGGAGGTGTTGAGATAAAACTCACTGCTAATGGCATTCCAACCAAGGTTTTTTTTTAAAAAAAAAAGGCTTAAAAGGCTTTCAAATTAATGGCTTTATAAATGACAACAGCTCCATGGTAGCCAATAACTTAGGCCTAGGAGTCATCCCTTTCGATGTAAATTTAAGTTTGCTAGACTAACAATTAATTAGAGTGAGTTAATTAAAGGATTAATAGTCTAAAAAGAACTGAATAAATGTTTATAAGAGTTAGGCTCTCAGACCAAACAGGTCAAAATCTTGGACTCAGAGCAATAATATAAGGTATCCCTGTCCAACGTAAAAATTGCTTTGTCTGCAGGATTTTTAGGGGGAAAAACCCTAAAAACCTGCTACAGTGCTTCCTTGCCCATGTTGACTAGTCAAGCAAACCAAACTGACAAAAGATAGATTTATATAGATAGATGTATTATTAAGGCTACTTCGATATTTTGGTTTTTTTATATAATTCAGCCACTCCTACCTAAAATGTAAACATTGAAATTTTAACTCTAAATTCATCTGAAACTGAAAGAAAAAGGACAGAAAAAGTGAACGAGGTTTTTTGTTGTTGTTGTTGTTCTCTGTTTTTTGAGACAGGGTCTTGCTCTGTCACGCAGGGTGAAATGCAGTGGAACCATCATGACTCACTACAGCTTCAGCCTCCCAGACTCAAGTGATCCTCCCACCTCAGCTTGTTGAGTAGATGGGACTACAGATGCACATCACCATGCCCAGATAACTTTTTATTTTTTGCAGAAGCAGGATCTCACCATATTTTCCAGGCCGGTATCTAACTTCTGGGCTCAAGTGATCTACCTAACTTGGCCTCCCAAAGTGCTGGATGATAGGCATGAACCACCATGACCTGATGAAAGAAATTTTTTTAAACCAAATTGTTTTACCCAAAATTTTAATCCAGAGCTTTCGTTAGATGACATATCAGAGAAAATAAAGTTGAGCCATATAAACATGTCTCTTTTAGCCAGAAATATAATTTAGATTCAATACTCTTTTATAAACTGAGTTTTTATTACTATCTCATTACTAAAGTCCTAAATTAAAGCAATAAGATCTTTGTGTGTGTATATATGTTGGATGTGTTGACACATAAGTGCATATGTTATGTTGTATGATTTGTCTATATAGTAAATTTTGGCATAGTTGGCCAGAAATCCCTTAAAAAGTTCTATTCAGATTGGCTTAATTAGTGCTAATGTAAATTATATAGTAATTCTCCCAATTCTCTTGTACTTCACATGACTTAAGTAAACCTTTAAGAAATAGCTTGTTTTTAAAGTATTGGTAAAATAAAAATAGAAATGTTTACAAATTGTCAGCATATATTTTTGTCTGGAGTTAATGATGGAACAGTTTTATATTTGTCTCTGCTAAACTTTTTAAAGTTGTAAAACTGTGAACCCAACTTAAAAAGAGAACAATCTTTGTTCATGTAACACTTTGATTTAGTATTGATTTAATAAAAACAACCTATCTTCTGAGTTATTGGTAAAATACCCATATGTTTAACTTCAAGATTCTTAACTTAAGTGAACACCTGATATTTATAGTCTATAAAAATGGTTAACAGAGAAATAACTTGAAATGATGACTAGTTAGCTCTAATATATCAGTTTTCATAAGTAATCTAAGGGTAATTTTTAAAATTAAACAAATTCAGTCAATTTAAATGGAATAAACATTTATAATAAATTTTTCATGTAATTTGAAATCTTGAAGTTATGTTAAATTAAATAATAGACACTCATTAAATGCCTGTGTCATTTTCAAGCAAGATTTTTAAAACTTAGGCTGAAGAGCTTTAACAGGTAAGTGTGCATGATAACAGAAAGCTGAAATCTGGCCCGATTTCATTAGAAAAAGGATAACTTAAGATATTTTATTATTTCATAGATAAAATTATGAAGAAGCAAACCGAAGCAGAAATATGTTTTTTCCTAATCTTTCTTCTAATTCTTTATGTTACTTAATTTAAATAATTTTAGACCTGTGTGGAGGTTATTGGTGAACCCCAAATGACAAAACTAGTCCTTAATATTTATCTGTAATAATACATGGTGATTAAATGCTCAATAAAGGTGTTGAATAAAAGAATAAAGTAATTACATTTATTAGAATCCTTTGGTGGTGAATTTATAATATTTTAATTTTAAAACCTTTAAGGTTAATTAAACAAACTACACTGACCAGTTTTGTATCCTTGAGAGAAAAAGATATGTTAAAAAATATACATACACAAAAATACATAAGTGCATATGTATAAATAAATGTATATATGCTTTCTCTTCTGTCTTATTTTCCCTTGAATTTAAATTTATTTTTGTATGTATATATAATGGAAAATAAATGTACATTTGATTAAAGAAATACATGCTTATTAGGAACTTATATGCTTCTTTTTTCCATTTTTATAAGATTTACTATGTTGTCTTTTATGTAAATTACAGATATAATATAAATTTGCATCATTAAGAACTTTTGATTGTATAATTTATGGCTGTAGTACAGAAAGAAATCTGCAAGTCAGTATTTACCCCACTTAAATGTGAGCTCCACATTCCTCCAACATTCACACATTCACATATACACAATATAATCTAAATTATAAAAAGCAAGATTTTCTATTTTGCTCAGCAGTTTTCTCAATGTCCAATACATTTTCTGAAACACAGTGTTACATAATAATTTGAGTTAATTAAAAAATAAAAAATAAGCATAGACTCTGTATATGTCATCAGAAGGCCAGGATCAGATAGGGTATAAACTTTGTTTTTTTGTTGGATGGAAGTCAGTGTTGTCCACAAAGGAGATGCAGCTTAAATGATGAATTTAAAAGAATTCTGAGCCAAGCACAGTGGTGTGTTCCTGTGGTCCCAACTACTCTGGAAAGAGATGCAAGAGTATCACTTGAGTCCAGGAGTCTGAGTAGTATAATGAATATAATGTGACCACACCTGTGAGTAGTCACTGCACTCAAGCCTGGGCAACATAGAAAAACCCCATCTCAAAAAAAAAAAAAAAAAATTGCTGAAAACAGTAAATGGCCAAATAACATAAGGCTGGGTTATCAAACAGTTGTGGATATAGGAGGGAGGGAAAATACTGGAAAGTCAGAAATATAAAGAAAGAAAATTTTATTTGTTCTCCCAACATTATGTCATTCTAGTTTATTGCTGTATCTTTCATATTTGGGACTTCTAGGTTTGTTAAAGGGTTTCTATGCAGAAAAAAAATTTCTGTTTATGAAAGTGTTATACTTTTCTACTTATAAAAATAGCACAAAGTTCTACTAGGCATGTCCAAAAGAGCTTGCCAATAGACATACTTTATAGTGCTCTGCAATAGAACTTTGCAGTAGAACTTTCTGCAATAATGGACACATTTTTTATTATCCAGTATGGTAGTCAATAACTACATGTGGCTATTGAGCCCCTGAAATGTAGCTAGTAGGACAGAGGAAATAAAATCTTGATTTTATTTTAATTAAACGTAAATGTAAACCGACACACATGGCTAATGGTTACAACATTGGAAAGAGTAGCTCTTGGTGATTAAAATGAGGCAAGTCTATTTTATTTGCGTAACACAGTACAATACTACTATAAGGCAGAATCTGAAACATTTCTTCCAGCCAGCAACATCAGCGGACATTTAGTCTCTGGAATGAGTATAGATTTCAAAATGAATTAACAAGAAAGTGGCAACATAGCAATTAGTTGTGATAATACAGTAAGTTGACAGGATGGTAGATGTAATGTCTGGAAGATATGAAAAAAGCATTATTTTTATAATAAAATATGTCAATACATAATTATTTTATGCTGTGTATCAAAATAATGATTCACAAATAATAAAATGTGATTTTTAAACTAAATTTTCATGCTAATTTTAATAATTTATTTACTAAAGCTCCTTAATGATATTTGGAAAACTGATAATATCATGAGTTTACATAATCTTTTGCTTCTAAATGTAATTGTAAGACTTTGATTATTAAATGAAAAATATAATTGTTTATGTTCTTTTAGATTTCAACATTAAATTTTGGTTGCATTACTATGATTTTGATGACAATATCAAAAGTCTAAAGACTCCTCCTAGTTTAAAAGATCTACAAGAAATATTATTTAAAAACTGTATTCCTAATGTTTTCTTTTTTATTTTATTTTATTTTTCTATTATTATTATACTTTAAGTTTTAGGGTACATGTGCACATTGTGCAGGTTAGTTACATACGTATATATGTGCCATGCTGGTGCGCTGCACCCACTAACTCGTCATCTAGCATTAGGTATATCTCCCAAAGCTATCCCTCCCCCCTCCCCCCACCCCACAACAGTCCCCAGAGTGTGATGTTCCCCTTCCTGTGTCCATGTGATCTCATTGTTCAATTCCCACCTATGAGTGAGAATATGCAGTGTTTGGTTTTTTGTTCTTGCGATAGTTTACTGAGAATGATGGTTTCCAATTTCATCCATGTCCCTACAAAGGACATGAACTCATCATTTCTTATGGCTTCATAGTATTCCATGGTGTATATGTGCCACATTTTCTTAATCCATTCTATCATTGTTGGACATTTGGGTTGGTTCAAAGTTTTTGCTATTGTGAATAATGCTGCAATAAACATACGTGTGCATGTGTCTTTATAGAAGCATGATTTATAGTCCTTTGGGTATATATCCAGTAATGGGATGGCTGGGTCAAATGGTATTTCTAGTTCTAGATCCCTGAGGAATCTCCACACTGTCTTCCACAATGGTTGAACTAGTTTACAGTCCCACCAACAGTGTAAAAGTGTTCCTATTTCTCCACATCCTCTCCAGCACCTGTTGTTTCTTGACTTTTTAATGATTGCCATTCTAACTGGTGTGAGATGGTATCTCATTGTGGTTTTGATTTGCATTTCTCTGATGGCCAGTGATGGTGAGCATTTTTCCATGTGTTTTTTGGCTGCATAAATGTCTTCTTTTGAGAAGTGTCTGTTCATGTCCTTCAACCACTTTTTGATGGGGTTGTTTGTTTTTTTCTTGTAAATTTGTTTCAGTTCATTGTAGATTCTGGATATTAGCCCTTTGTCCGATGAGTAGGTTGCGAAAATTTTCTCCCATTTTGTAAGTTGCCTGTTCACTCTGATGGTAGTTTCTTTTGCTGTGCAGAAGCTCTTTAGTTTAATTAGATCCAATTTGTCAATTTTGGCTTTTGTTGCCATTGCTTTTGGTGTTTTTGACATGAAGTCCTTGCCCATGCCTATGTTCTGAATGGTAATGCCTAGGTTTTCTTCTAGGGTTTTTATGGTTTTAGGTCTAACGTTTAAGTCTTTAATCCATCTTGAATTGATTTTTGTATAACGTGTAAGGAAGGGATCCAGTTTCAGCTTTCTACATATGGCTAGCCAGTTTTCCCAGCACCATTTATTAAATAGGGAATCCTTTCCCCATTGCTTGTTTTTCTCAGGTTTGTCAAAGATCAGGTAGTTGTAGATATGCGGCGTTATTTCTGAGGGCTCTGTTCTGTTCCATTGATCTATATCTCTGTTTTGGTACCAGTACCATGCTGTTTTGGTTACTGTAGCCTTGTAGTATAGTTTGAAGTCAGGTAGTGTGATGCCTCCAGCTTTGTTCTTTTGGCTTAGGATTGACTTGGCGATGTGGGCTCTTTTTTGGTTCCATATGAACTTTAAAGTAGTTTTTTTCCAATTCTGTGAAGAAAAGCATTGGTAGCTTGATGGGGATGGCATTGAATCTGTAAATTACCTTGGGCAGTATGGCCATTTTCACAATATTGATTCTTCCTACCCATGAGCATGGAATGTTCTTCCATTTGTTTGTATCCTCTTTTATTTCCTTGAGCAGTGATTTGCAGTTCTCCTTGAAGAGGTCCTTCACATCCCTTGTAAGTTGGATTCCTAGGTATTTTATTCTCTTTGAAGCAATTGTGAATGGGAGTTCACTCATGATTTGGCTCTCTGTTTGTCTGTTGTTGGTGTATAAGAATGCTTGTGATTTTTGTACATTGATTTTGTATCCTGAGACTTTGCTGAAGTTGCTTATCAGCTTAAGGAGATTTTGGGCCTGAGATAATAGGGTTTTCTAGATATACAATCATATCATCTGCAAACAGGGACAATTTGACTTCCTCTTTTCCTAATTGAATACCCTTTATTTCCTTCTCCTGCCTAATTGCCCTGGTTAGAACGTCCAACACTATGTTGAATAAGAGTGGTGAGAGAGGGCATCCCTGTCTTGTGCCAGTTTTCAAAGGGAATGCTTCCAGTTTTTGCCCATTCAGTATGATATTGGCTGTGGGTTTGTCATAGATAGCTCTTATTATTTTGAAATATGTCCCATCAATACCTAATTTCTTGAGAGTTTTTAGCATAAAAGGTTGTTGAATTTTGTCAAAGACCTTTTCTGCATCTATTGAGATAATCATGTGGTTTTTGTCTTTGGCTCTGTTTATATGCTGGATTACACTTATTGATTTGCATATATTGAACCAGCCATGCATCCCAGGGATGAAGCACACTTGATCATGGTGCATAAGCTTTTTGATGTGCTGCTAGATTCGTTTTGCCCGTATTTTATTGAGGATTTTTGCATCTATGTTCATCAAGGATATTGGTCTAAAATTCTCTTTTTTGGTTGTGTCTCTGCCTGGCTTTGGTATCAGAATGATGCTGGCCTCATAAAATGAGTTAGGGAGGATTCCCTCTTTTTCTATTGATTGGAATAGTTTCAGAAGGAATGGTACCAGTTCCTCCTTGTACCTCTGGTAAAATTCGGCTGTGAATCCATCTGGTCCCGGACTCTTTTTGGTTGGTAAGCTATTGATTATTGCCACAATTTCAGATCCTGTTATTGGTCTATTCAGAGATTCAACTTCTTCCTGGTTTAGTCTTGGGAGAGTGTAGTGTCGAGGAATTTATCCATTTCTTCTAGATTTTCTAGTTTATTTGCGTAGAGGTGTTTGTAGTGTTCTCTGTTGGTAGTTTGTATTTCTGTGGGATCGGTGGTGATATCCCCTTTATCATTTTTTACTGTGTCTATTTGATTCTTCTCTCTTTTTTTCTTTATTAGTCTTGCTAGCGGTCTATCTATTTTGTTGATCCTTTCAAAAAACCAGCTCCTGGATTCATTAATTTTTTGAAGGGTTTTTTGTGTCTCTATTTCCCTCAGTTCTGCTTTAATTTTTAGTTATTTCTTGCCTTCTGCTAGCTCTTGAATGTGTTTGCTCTTGCTTTTCTAGTTCTTGTAATTGTGATGTTAGGGTGTCAATTTTAGATCTTTCCTGCTTTCTCTTGTGGGCATTTAGTGCTATAAATTTCCCTCTACACACTGCTTTGAATGCGTCCCAGAGATTCTGGTATGTTGTGTCTTAGTTCTCGTTGGTTTCAAAGAACATCTTTATTTCTGCCTTCATTTTGTTATGTACCCAGTAGTCATTCAGAAGCAGGTTGTTCAGTTTCCATGTAGTTGAGCGGTTTTCAGTGAGATTCTTAATCCTGAGTTCTAGTTTGTTTGCACTGTGGTCTGAGAGATAGTTTGTTATAATTTCTGTTCTTTTACATTTGCTGAGGAGAGCTTTACTTCCAAATATGTGGTCAATTTTGGAATAGGTGTGGTGTGGTGCTGAAAAAAAAAGTATATTCTGTTGATTTAGGGTGGAGAGTTCTGTAGATGTCTATTAAGTCCGCTTGGTGCAGAGCTGAGTTCAATTCCTGGGTATCCTTGTTGACTTTCTGTCTCGTTGATCTGTCTAATGTTGACAGCGGGGTGTTAAAGTCTCCCATTATTAATGTGTGGGAGTCTAAGTCTGTAGGTCACTCAGGACTTGCTTTATGAATCTGGGTGCTCCTGTATTGGGTGCATATATATTTAGGATAGTTAGCTCTTCTTGTTGAATTGATCCCTTTACCATTATGTAATGGCCTTCTTTGTCTCTTTTGATCTTTGTTGGTTTAAAGTCTGTTTTATCAGAGACTAGGATTGCCACCTCTGCCTTTTTTTGTTTTCCATTTACTTGGTAGATCTTCCTCCATCCTTTTATTTTGAGCCTATGTGTGTCTCTGCACATGAGATGGGTTTCCTGAATACAGCACACTGATGGTCTTGACTCTTTATCCAATTTGCCAGTCTGTGTCTTTTAATTGGAGCATTTAGTCCATTGACATTTAAAGTTAATATTGTTATGTGTGAATTTGATCCTGTCATTATGATGTTAGCTGGTTATTTTGCCCATTAGTTAATGCAGTTTCTTCCTAGTCTTGATGGTCTTTACATTTTGGCATGATTTTGCAGTGGCTGGTACCAGTTGTTCCTTTCCATGTTTAGTGCTTCCTTCAGGAGCTCTTTTAGGGCAGGCCTGGTGGTGACATAATTTCTCAGCATTTGCTTGTCTGTAAAGTATTTTATTTCTCCTTCACTTCTGAAGCTTAGTTTGGCTGGATATGAAATTCTGGGTTGAAAATTCTTTCCTTTAAGAATGTTGAATATTGGCCCCCACTCTCTTCTGGCTTGTAGGGTTTCTTCCGAGAGATCTGCTGTTAGTCTGATGGGCTTCCCTTTGAGGGTAACCCGACCTTTCTCTCTGGCTGCCCTTAATATTTTTTCCTTCATTTCAACTTTGGTGAATCTGACAATTATGTGTCTTGGAGTTGCTCTTCTCGAGGAGTATCTTTGTGGCGTTCTCTGTATTTCCTGAATCTGAACATTGGCCTGCCTTGCTAGATTGGGGAAGTTCTCCTGGATAATATCCTGCAGAGTGTTTTCCAACTTGTTTCCATTCTCCCCATCACTTTCAGGTACACCAATCAGACGTAGATTTGGTCTTTTCACATAGTCCCATATTTCTTGGAGGCTTTGCTCATTTCTTTTTATTCTTTTTTCTCTAAACTTCCCTTCTCACTTCATTTCATTCATTTCATCTTCTATTGCTGATACCCTTTCTTCCAGTTGATCGCATCGGCTCCTGAGGCTTTTGCATTCTTCACGTAGTTCTCGAGCCTTGGTTTTCAGCTCCATCAGCTCCTTTAAGCACTTCTCTGTATTGGTTATTCTAGTTATACATTCGTCTAAATTTTTTTCGAAGTTTTCATCTTCTTTGCCTTTGGTTTGAATGTCCTCCCGTAGCTCAGAGTAATTTGATCGCCTGAAGCCTTCTTCTCTCAGCTTGTCAAAGTCTTTCTCCATCCAGCTTTGTTCCATTGCTGGTGAGGAACTGTGTTCCTTTGGAGGAGGAGAGGCGCTCTGCTTTTTGGAGCTTCCAGTTTTTCTGTTCTTTTTTTTCCCCATCTTTGTGGTTTTATCTACTTTTGGTCTTTGATGATGGTGATGTACAGATGGGTTTTTGGTGTGGATGTCCTTTCTGTTTGTTCATTTTCCTTCTAACAGACAGGACCCTCAGCTGCAGGTCTGTTGGAGTACCCTGCCGTGTGAGGTGTCAGTGTGCCCCTGCCGGGGGGTGCCTCCCAGTTAGGCTGCTCGGGGGTCAGGGGTCAGGGGCCCACTTGAGGAGGCAGTCTGCCGGTTCTCAGATCTCCAGCTGCGTGCTGGGAGAACCACTGCTCTCTTCAAAGCTGTCAGACAGGGACATTTAAGTCTGCAGAGGTTACTGCTGTCTTTTTGTTTGTCTGTGCCCTGCCCCCAGAGGTGGAGCCTACAAAGGCAGGCAGCCCTCCTTGAGCTGTGGTGGGCTCCACCCGGTTCGAGCTTCCCTGCTGTTTTGTTTACCTAAGCAAGCCTGGGCAATGGCAGGCGCCCCTCCCCCAGCCTTGCTGCCGCCTTGCAGTTTGATCTCAGACTGCTGTGCTAGCAATCAGCAAGACTCCGTGGGTGTAGGACCCTCTGAGCCAGGTGCGGGATATAATCTCGTGGTGCGCTGTTTTTCAAGCCCGTCGGAAAAGTGCAGTATTCGGGTGGGAGTGACCCGATTTTCCAGGTGCCGTCCGTCACCCCTTTCTTTGACTAGGAAAGGGAACTCCCTGACCCCTTGCGCTTCCCGAGTGAGATAATACCTCGCCCTGCTTTGGCTGGTGCACGGTGCGCGCACCCACTGACCTGTGCCCACTGTCTGGCACTCCCTAGTGAGATGAACCCGGTACCTCAGATGGAAATGCAGAAATCACCATCTTCTGCATCGCTCACGCTGGGAGCTGTAGACCGGAGCTGTTCCTATTCGGCCATCTTGGCTCCTCCCAGAAAAATCCTAATGTTTTCAATGTGAAATATGTATTTCTATTTTAGTCTGGGTAAGTAGCATTAGATTAAGAACATTCGTTTATTTTTTATAGATGCGTAAGTCTCATTTTTCCCATTCTTAAAATGATTTCTGGTACAGACTTTGGTGCAGTACCATATAATTGTACTATCACATCTCCTTTACTATGTAATACATACCCATCATATAAAGTAGTTATATACCAGATCATATGCTAAAATAGTCCATGCTCATAAACCCAAGACTGTGAAATGGACAAAAAAGGTTAATCCAAATTGATGCTGCCTCCTGTTTACCTGCAAAGTCTTTCTTATGAATAAACCAATAGACTAAAATCTTTGATCTCAAAGAAGATAGAGCCATCTCCATGGTGATATCCCAGATTCCTCATTGTTACTATTAAATACTTTTTAATATTCAACTGTTGCTGCCAATCTTCATCAATTTGATTGTAACTTGTACATACTTTTAAAGCATTTTTTTTTTTGCTATAAACAGCCAGAAATTAATACTAGTAAAATTTAAGGAACTCATATTGCAAACTCTCCCTCCCACCAAAAAAAGAGTGTATCTCCCTATAAAATTCAATGTAGTACTGGGGGAAGAATTCATTGGAGGAAGGAATACCTGCACATTTCCTAAAGGTGTAAATAAAATAAAAGCATAATATGTAGGATGCTTGCTGTTTTTATATATTTCACTTACTACTTCAATCAACTTCAATCACTAGGTTAGTTTTAGGATAGGCAGGCCCAGGAGGGAATAATTCTATCCTGCCTCAGTATGACCTATTAGTTATGATAAGAACTGCTCTTTAGCATTGACATATTCCAGTGCTCTCATTCATCAAACCAGAATAATATATCTAAGAAAGATATGATAATCGTGGGGAAAAGGACAGATCAGTGAACCACATTTTGAAACTAGTTTTAGATTACTACCTTTAGTATTTCTAAAAAGAAAATTACATTGCTGTGGTTTTAAATCCTTTGAAATAAATGTATTTTAAAAGTCATCAGGGAAAACCATTGTTACACGACAATGTTTCTTCTAGTTGTTGTTTGTTTTGTTTTCTTTCCCTTGCTAAGTTTTACTTTCTTCCCTGAGAAAAAGAGTAGGGAACAGCTGTATGATCTATGCAATAGTTGATGCAAAACTACATCGAATCCCCATGCTGTTTGCCATGTCTTTGTCTATTGATATCACTAAAAGCAACATGACTTGGTTTCTCAAACATACAAGTGAGATCACTCTCCTCATGAGCAACATTCAACATGCTGGAAGACCAAGTAAGACTGCAGAGAAATGCTTCATAATTTGAGACAAACAAAATAGATTCTAAATATTGGTGCGTTCCCTTCATTTTATTGCAGAGACCTCGGTGCTACCTGTATTTTTTTCTAGATGGAGAATGTGTAAAAAGCTTTAAAGTACAAAGTTTTATAGTGATCTCCCTATTATTAAACAAGATTTTACTCTTCTTTCAAAAGCTGTATATAGAAGTCATATGCGTCTCTATCTCTAAAATTTTAAGTAAACCCTTTGGAGAGATTTAGAATGAATAAATGGGAGGAGAAAGAAAACAGATGTTTCTTTTTTTTTCCAAGATGGTGGATTGGAAGTGGTGTTAGCATGCCTCTCCCACTTAGAAAGACAAATAGTGTGTAGAGATTCACACTGTGAACTTTTTTCCAAGAAGCCATGCAAAAACTTAACTGGAAAACTGAAATAATCCACAGATTCTTAAAAAACAAACAAACAAACAAAAAACAAACAAACAAAAAAACCCAGCAGGCTGCAGTCTACACCATGAGCCTGACAAAAAAAGCTGTAAGTCCCCAAAGTGTGGGAGAGGGAAAGACTACCTCCAGGAAGTGCTCCCACTGAAGAACCTGGCAATGTAGGCCAAGGGGCAAGGCCTTAACCCTACCCAACCCTGGAAATGATTTAGGGAGTGGCAGGGTGTGGTGGGGAATGTAATAGTAGGAGCAGCAGCAGGAAGATCCTGGCACTCATTTCCAGTCTCCAGCACAGATTGAGGGAAATCATAACTCACAGGGGACCTCGTGGAAATCTACCAACTAACTCAGGCAGTGGTCATATGTTGAAAGTAGCTCCCAACTGAAATTTTCAATGTAATCTTCAGTGGGGACAAACTCCCTTGGCTGAAACCAGGGGCTGTATGGAAAGTGGGCTACAGTCACAAGCACAAAGCTGGGCACCCTGGCTTTGTAGGATAGCTCGAAGAATGGTGCCTGAAAACTGCAGTTGCTGTCCCTGCTGGGGAGACCTATGGCCTGGGGCAGTTTTGGGTTCTGACCATAGTCTGCCTGGAAATTAGCTGCTGCTAGTGGAACGGCACAGATGAGAAGTCTGCCTTGCCAAATGCATGGGAACTGACTGGATCTAACTGCCACCTGCTAATCCCTACTCCCTGTGTGACCTCTTCTGTGCAGCAGAGGTCACTACATTCATCCCTGTAACATTATCCAGTGGCCAGAGAACTGTCCCCCAACCCCCACAGGGGCCACTGCTTGCCCCACACATGGAGAGCCAGAGCACAGATTTGCTGACCTAGCCCCTAAGTGGCTTTACCCTATCCCCTCCTCCAGTAGCTTAACACAAAGGACAGAAGCTTTTGGGAGCTCTGTGGCCCCACCCATCACCTGAGAAACCAGAGTAGCTCCGCATGGTAACATAAGGCAAGCAGAAATCCCACCACTCTACCATAGCTGGTGCTCTTTTGCACGTGCCACCTCCTGGCTGGAGGCCAGCTGACATTCCATTACAGCATCTGCAGGTAGAATAATTCTGTTCCCAGGACAGAGAAAATTTGTACATGACCTAAGCTATTACAATTAACTGCACCCCCCTGGCTAACCAGGAAATCTTGAGTCTCTCCACATGACCTGTTGATTACTTATACAACTGGCATTTGAGAAAGCCAACACACCAAGGCTATTTTATAACCAAGAAATCTTAATCTAATGAATGTCACTCCTCTGCCACCCCCATCAGAGCTGGTGCTGGCCCCTGCTGCCAGGAGCCTTGATGACAGTTGACATCATTGGATCCCTTACAGACAATGCCCAGCACCAGCCTGAAGTGTGGCAGCCACACTGGGCAGCTAGAACTGGAGAACAAACAGCATTCACAGTAGTCTGGCCCTCAGGGACTCCTAGTCTTAGGGGAAAAGGGAGTGACCACATCAAGGGAACACCCCTTGATGAACAAAAGAATTCAAATGACAGGCCTTGGGTCCCAGATCTTTCCACTAGTGGGAAGTTTGTTTCAGCAGAAGCCCAGTTGCTGTGCTGGGCTCCGTGGGAAAAGACTGCAGCTCTGTCTCAACAGTCAGGCAGCCTTGGTGCTTGTGACAGGTGCTGGAGAAGAGCACTTCTTTTTCCCGCTTGTCTACCACTGCAGACACAATTGGGGCTTCTAACACAAGAGTTCAGTGTGGGTGCACCTATAGACAGTGTTTCTGGAACATTTCAGGGTGACTGCATCTCCACAAGAGGAGCGCCTTTCAGTTCAGGCTTGCACAAAAGGTAGAGTCACAGTTCCTCTCTACTTGAAACATCAACATTCCTGGAGATGGAAAGAGGTGCCTGTCTGATCTGAATAACCAGAACACTGGGTCAGGAGTATGTCTGGGAAGTGGATCGTTCCTGCTGGGCTGGCAGGAGAGCTGAGGTGGCTTCCACCCTTCCTCTTGATAAGACCTCTGCATTTCACTGAGACCTCCCCCAGCCACCTCTGTCAAAGCTGAGACCTCTGTCCACCATTAAGTATTGCATTTACCCACCTGCTTTAGCCACCACTGATTTCTACCCAAGGACACCTCTCTTGCTGGCCGGAAGCCTAAACTATTCAACCCAGCAAATAAAATATTGGGAAACAAACAAACAAACAAACAAACAAACAAACACTACAGGGGAATGAGATAAGCTTCAAGAGACCTCTGCCACTCCAACCCCATAGAAGACAGTGAACTTGCTCACACACTGAGCACACTGCTACTAAAACCAGCATCTGAGAAAGCCATCATACAGACTCTGTTTAACCAAGGAATTTATGCAGAGTCTTCACCCCTGAAAGCACCAAGAGCCAAATTAGGCTACAGTAAATTGTAAACATTAAAGTCACATCCCTAAGGGGAAGAAAAAAAAACTTCAAAAAAGAAAACTTAGTCAAATCAAAAATAAATTCAAAAATGATTAGAAGAAATAGACTACCCAAATAAGAAGAAAGTAGAAAAAATAATTCTGGTAAAATGACAAAACAGGGTTCCGTAATATCCCCAAGATATGACACTAGTTCTTCACCAATAAACTCAAACCATAATGAAATCTTTAAAATACCAGATAAAAAAAAGTCAAAAGGTGGGTTATTAAGCTACTCGAGGCAATACCAGAGAAAAATAAAAACCAACCTAAAGAAATTATTAAAACAATTCAGGATATATATGAAACTTTTTCTAAAGAGATAGATATTTTAAAGAAAAGCCAATCAGAACTTCTGAAACTGAAAAACACACTTAGGGAATCACAAAATGCAACGGAATTTTTTTTTTTTTTTTTTTTTTTGAGACGGTGTCTCGCTCTGTGGCCCAGGCTGGAGTGCAGTGGTGTCATCTGGGCTCACTGCAAGCTCCTCCTCCCGGATTCACGCCATTCTCCTGCCTCAGCCTCCTGAGTAGCTGGGACTACAGGCGCCCGCCACCACGCCCAGCTAATTTTTTGTATTTTTAGTAGACATGGGGTTTCACCATGTTAGCCAGGATGGTCTTGATCTCCTGACCTCGTGTTCCTCCCTCCTTGGCCTCCCAAAGTGCTGGGATTACAGGCTCGAGCCACTGCGCCCAGTCACAATGGAAAGTTTTAACAATAGACTAGAATAGGTAGAAGAAACAATTTCAGAGCTCTAAGACAAGCCTTTCTAATTAATCCAATCAGACAAAAGTAAAGAAAAAGAATTATAAAAATGAACTACAAGCATGGGCCACCATTCCCAGCTACTTTTAATAATTTTTGGTAGAGTTTCACTGTGTTGCCTAGGCAGGTCTCAAACTCCTTGGCTTGAGTGACCCTCCTACCTCTGCCTCCTGAAGTATTGGGATTACAGGGGTGAGCCACCATTCCAGGCTGAAGTTTTCGTTGTATGTAAAACGCCATTCTGTGAAAGAAGTGTGCCTGAATGGAGCACTCAATCTCCACCAAACTTTAAAGAGAAACTACAGGGATTGTGAAATTTTCCATTGTTGAAAGGAGCAGCACTGGAGATAGAAGAAAGGCATCACATTCAAAATGTCTTAGTGGCTCTGAATGTCTTTTGGATATATTTAAAAGCCAATATCCAAGATCTTGTGGAATTTTAGTAATTAACTAAAGGTCGCTCTTCTTTCAATTCAAATGACATAGCAGACATTATAATTAAATTTTGTTTAAATGAAATCATACTGATTTATATGGAATTTATTATTATGTATGTGGCAAAAGCCAGAAATAGTCTAGTAATTTTTCCTGAGAATATGCCCCATCAACTGCAGATAGAGTTTTTGCCAGCTTGAAGGGCAGCAGAGCAAGCTTTGTTTGAAAGAGGCGAAATTGTTTTGTTTCCTGTGTAATGCCAGTGAATTAAGAAAAGCTCTCACAGCGATTACATATACCATTGATTTTCCACTGGAAGCTGGAACTTTGAAGGTGGCAGCTAATTTGGTCCATAGGGAACCAAAGGATAATGTAGATATTGCATGACAGCCTCCTGATGCTGGAAAAAAGGGAAAGAATAACCCAGTTTCTCTGTCTTCCTACCCTCAATTTTACCCCCAGTGCTGCCCATTGGCTAAACCTTTATGCTGATATAGTATAAATAACAATGCAGTACGTAGTTGAAATGTTGTTTAAGAAATCAGACCAATGATGAAATAATAAATAATTCAGACACAAAAATTTTCTTTCTTCTCATGAGGAAGCTCTAACTGCTAAAATATTTGAGGAATATCATTTATTCTTTATTTAAGATATGGCACATTCCTCAAGTTTGCCAACAAATGAGAATGAATAACATTTTATATTATATGAATTATATATATGAGAGGCTGTGAAATATTCTGAAATATTAATGGCATCATGTACATTCAATTCATTACATATTTTCAAATTGAAATATATTATTTACACTATGATAGCTATATATATATCTCCTATATGTGTTCCTTGCTATTTTTCTAAAGTGATAAAAATGCTTACTCTATTTTTCTATTTTTATTTATAATCTCTAGAGGAATAAACAGTTATGTATTATTGTCCTCATTTTTTACATTAAAACAAAATAAAATGAAGAGAATTTAAATCTGGTCAAAATGATATAGTCACTTGCTAATACAAGCCATATGGTATATTTCTTCCTGATTCAGTGTGCCTCTTAAATAAATTCATTTTCCCACATATAAAAAGTATTATTTATACCTACTCATTAGTTTTACACATATGCAGAACTATATGCATTGCTTGCATATTGCTCATAATTACTTATATCTAGAATTCCATTCCATTCATAAAGATTCTAAGCACATAAAGCATGAATCAGCAATGTAAATGATCATCTGTTTCATTATCAGCTTAAAGCACAAACCTCTGGCTAAAAAGGAAAATATATTTCTCTTAGATATTACAGGATACTACCTCTCATGAGAGTTGTCCTTCCACTGTGGAGATGTTAAGTAACAAATCATAATGAAATAACATTCATATAAACCCACAGAACTTGGAGAAGAAAAATCATACATTTAGAACAATTTCCTAAGCTGTTCTTCTCAAAAGTAGAATGTTAGACAATACAATAGCATTAGTTTACACAGTTTTTTTCAGTAGACATTCATTACTAGTCAGTAAGCTGGATATTAAAAAATTAGGTGATGAGGTAACAGTCTGGTAATAAACAACTAGTGGTGAAACTTCCTCATAAAGACAACAACAAAATACTGTGTGCATTATATGCACACACACACATACCCACAGACACACAAAGTAGAGATGATGCTGAGATGTCTTCCTACAGGGAGGGGGGTGCAATGGGAAAGGGTTTGTAAAAAAGGATGTGCTTGAGTTGAGCTTTAAATGTTGAAATGTGATCACCAGAAAAACATACAAGAGAAGTGTAATCCAGGCAGGAAAAATAAGATATGCAATGCACAAAAGCAGGGAACAGAGGATGTGCTCAGGACGGTTGATGTGTGTGTATTCAGGGGGCAGGATAAATAATGAGGTAAGCAGTGGTCTGTCTCATCAAGGGGAAGCTGATGGACAATTTCCTGGAAAAATATATTGATGATTCTACTAGAGTATGATAGAATGTGCTAGCCTGGAAAAGTTGTCTGCTCTCTAGGATATTCAATTCACTTAATAAGGCCTGAGGAGAAAGTTTTCAAGCCACAGCCTGTATCCAAAGAAATTTAGTTCATGAATTTAGAGCTTAAGAAAATAAATACTGGATGGGAGGTTTCTTCTTCAGTCCAGGCCCATCCAGGACCCCCAGTTTCATTTAGGTCTGTCTAGATGACTTGCAGATATAATTCTTTTGGATCTTAGAGATCTTCCTAAACTTAGGTTGAGTATTCCATGACAGCTGATGAATTTTACACAGTCCTAACCCAATCTTTTAGGCAGTCCTAAGTACTTCAAGACTGTACAGAAGGCTGTTCTCCCATCATCAAGTACATGGTAAAATACTAATAATAACAATAAAATAAAATATTTTTTAAAAGAAGGCTGTGTAGTACATGTGAAGCCTGAATGCAACTGCTAGAAGAAGAAAGTGTTAGGTCTTCCCTTATGATGGTTAATGGTTCAAATCAATTTGATTTAATTTCAGATAATTGTATTTGAGCCACTATTGTGTGTTAATACAGTACTGTAAGGGCTATGTAGTGTATAAAGTTTAATAAGACACTCAAGTCTCATGACCCAAAATCAGATGGATGGTGATATTACAGTTGGAAAATAGTGGAACAGAGAATGCTTTTCCACTTTTTTCTTTTTTCTTTCTCTGTGTGTTCATGAAAACAACAACTTTTTGGGCGGGGTGGGGTGTGGTGAGACAGGATCTCACAGGAGTGCAGTGGTGTGACTATTGCTCATTGCTGCTTCAAACTTCTAGGCTCAAGTGATCCTCCCACTTCAGCCTCCCAAGTAGGTAGGACTACAAGTGCCAGCCACAGCATCCAGCTAATGTTTTGTTTTGTTTTGTTTTGCTTTGTTTTGTTTAACTTTTATTTTTGTAGAGATGGGGTCTCACTATGTTGCTCAGGCTAGTCTCAAAATCCTGGCCTCATGCTATTGTCCTAACTTGGCCTCCCAAAGTGCTGGGATTACAGGAGTGCTTGTACTACCATGCCCAGCTAAAAATAGTAATATTTATGAGGCAGAGGTTTACCAAAGTTACGGTGAATCAGAGCAATGGCTTATAGAGATAATTTCTACCATTGGCTGTGGTCTCTTCCAACTGTAAGTCTTTAGACAGTTTTAGAGTTTTCCAGCCATGGCATGTGAACTTGTAAGAATAAGAAAAGAAAAAAAATTCCATAAATAATACAACCTGCTGTACCAATTAATTATACTACATAGTAAGACATCCGACACTTAGTGATTTAAAGAAATAATCTTTTTTGTTTTTTGATTCAAAGTTCTTTGGGTCTGGCAGATAGTCATCTGATTTCCATTGGCCTCATTTATGTTCTTACAGTTGCTGATGGGTCAGGCACGCTCTAATCTAGGAAGGCCTTCGCAGATGTGTGCAGTGTGTGTATTATTGGCCAGGGTGATAGAAATGACCACATAGTATGCCTCTCATCCTCTTTGATCATAAAGTTCCAAGATAGTGAGGAGACCTAGGAAAATCCCAAGCCCTGGGCACAACATGACTTACTTACTCTGCATTCTATTGGCCAAAGAAAGACACATGGCCAGACCAGATTTAGGAAATGGGGAACCACATGCTGTGAAACTGCATTGCCAAGACCATGAACACAGGAACTAGTGAAGAATTGTGGCCATTTTTGCAAGCTACCATGACAAAGGATTAAAGAAATTTTTAAAACAGCACTGTAGATTTCTATTTTTTTCATTATATGTGCTTTATGGTGTTATGTGATTTTATATAATGAAACCTGAACTGGGTGGGGCATAATGACTCACGCCTACAATCCCAGCACTTTGGGAGGCTGAGTTAGGTGGAATGCTTGAGTCCAGGAGGTTTTGGTTGCAGTGAGCCATGATGGCGCTACTGCACTCCAGCCTGGTGACAGAGAAAGAGCCCGCATCAAAAAAATTAAAAAAAAAAAAAGGCAAATAAACAGAAAACCCTGTAATGACCTGTAATATGAGAAATAGGATCATTGTCTACCTGAGGTTAGATTAGCTAAGAGGATACCCAAAATATGTTACAAGAAGACTAATTTAATCAAGGACAGAAACCAAACATTACTTCCACAAGCAATCTATGTGATTGTAGAGTTTCTACCAAAGTCTAAAAACACCAACTTAAAACCCTATTTTTTAAGTTCCCCTTTGTTTTTGAGACTGAAGATCTTGTGCTATAACATCAAGCATCTGGTGCTTAATCTCTGCAAATAAGAAGTTTCCCTTTCTAATGTCCTGAGTGCAATTTCAACAATATGATCAGTTGCCCTCTTGATAAGTCTTTGTCCTATCTTTTCTGTATATTTTTGCCCAGTCTTACCATTGAGAGACCATGATATAGCTCTGGGGATGTGGCATTAATGTTGCCTGTTGCCAGGACATTGATATTAGCCTAAGAATAAAAGCCTGCATCCATAATCTGGTTCTTCATCCAGTGTATGAGACAGAAGTGTCTGGAATCCCTTGCACCTTTGTTAAAAGTCACACATTTTAAAACTCTATGCCTTCAGATTCCTGGAAGTGCTATAATTGTACACTAACTCTGGTAGGAGCCCCACTGGTGCCTGAAGTCCAGTTATGGAGATACAAGGCAGGGATGATGATTTTGAGCATGTGTTACAGCCAGTGTGGGAAAAAGGCAGGGCTCCTGCTTCCCCTCTTGATCCTTCTGAGATGAAAATAACAAGATTTATTGCAAGTTTCATGGCCTTAAAAACAGGCCAGCAACCTCCATGTTTTCTTTTCCCAACAGAAAGTGTGAGCACACATTGTGTACATAGCTTGACCTAAGTAAAATAACTCAACCAATCCATGTTTACATTTCACTGCTGGTGTTCCAAACAATCAGGATGAGCCTAGTGGCCAGTCCTGGCAGACAGCATAGTGTTTGTCTTTCTTCCATTGGTGCCCTAGGTGTTAGCTTCCCTTCTGATTGGCATTAGTGTCTGCAGCTGTTCCTGCTGTCTGAAGCTAATGATTCCCTATCATGTGCCTCCCACTAATGGTAGTGTTTTATTTCATCCATTCACTCGTTCAACAAACATTAGATGAAACCTACTATTCAATAAGATTTTTGTAAAAGCACTCCAAGATGACAAGAATATTTTATTTTTGTGGCTAACAGCAAATAGGTAAAACCCAAATACATTGATTCTTCTTTCAAATCTCAGATCTTTTATTTTGAGGCAGCAGAGTGCAGTGGAGGAAGTCCTAGAAGAACTTCTGTGAAAAATTCCTGTAACAAGTATGCTGAAGATTTTGACCCATGGACTGAGAACAAAATGCAACTTCAGTTTTGTCTCCCTCTTGTTGTAATTGTCTTGACCTGTAATGATTAAATGGCTTTTACTTTGACTGGTGCCTCCCAAATTGACTGTCCTTGCTGGCCTTGAGGGATGGTAAAATTCAACTGTTTTTCTTGTCTCTTTGATCTCTGCAGAGGTTCTCTGATAATCCCCCATCTCATGAAAAAAAGGAGAATGAGCCTCTATTCTAAGTGATGGCTGAATGCTGCATCTTCAGCTGCTGGCCATTCCACATTGCATCTTCTTCCTTCTGCTGATGCCCCCATGAGGTGGCCTTATAACACAGGATCCAAAGTCGTACGTTGACTCTTTGACTTTACATGGCCCACATCTGACCCACAGCAAATAGTGACATTTTCTGTGCCTACTCTGGATGTTTATGCAATCTCAGTGCAGCACTTTTTTGACACTACCACCAAGGTATGGATATGGCCTATCAAGTGGTTCTCTTGAAGTCCTCTTCATGAAGCTTATGTTTAGAAGTTAGCATGCCCCAAACTTTCCCCTAAAGTTTGGAGGCACACATCAAATCAAGAGCTTTTTCCAGAGAAATTTCCTTACCAATCTCTTTTCCTTTCCACCGTCTCTGATATGTTTCTATGCACTTAACCTGGCCGAGGTGCAACAGCCATGTTTTTGTGTCATTTTCTTTGAATGTCAGCACATGGGGATGGGGGTGTCTGGCATATCCTCTGCTATCTGATACTTTTTTGTGGTACCTCAGTTGAAACCTGAGGCAGGCACAGTCCCATGCTAACTTCCTATTAACACTCACTATATAACTTTGCAGAAACAATTCAATTTTCTGGATCTGTATTTCCTCCTTCATAAAACAAGAGAGTTAAAGCTCAATCTCTAGGGTCCTTTGCAGCTCTCAAATTTGGTGGTTTTTGCAGTTAAATTTCTATAGACAGTGTAACAAAATAGAAAACACATTGAGATAGTTGTCATGAGAGTTAATCCCAGCTATAATCCCACTGACAAATTGAACAACCTTAAGCAAGCAAGTCTCGATTTTTCTAGAACTCAGTTTTCTCATATGTAAAGGGATGAGGAATCACCAGATGACTTGTAAGGGTCTCTTCCAAAGCTAAATTATATTTCTTTATCATTTATTATTTCTGGATATGTCCTCAGTTACAAATATGTATTTTATCACACACAAAATAAGATCTAAAACAGGAAAAATATTGCAATTAAGCACAAAATGTAGCTGAGAAACCTCGGGTCTGGCAAAAGCATAATAGAAAATGCAAGATTTAATGCACTTCAATAGTTTGAAAGGCTTCATGCTATGAGAACCAGTGGGCAGTTTTAGTATCTGAAAACTTGGTTGCTGATTCAGTTTTAGCCTCTTCCTCAGCTGTATGAGCACCGATAAATCACAAAATCTTTTGAACTTTATTGAAATAATATGTATTTAATGGAATTGATTTAAGGACCACATGACATAAATTTGAAAGTAATTTTTAAATGGAAAGAATAAAACAAATATTGGTTATTATACTTAAATACATTAAATGCTGTAGAAAGAAAACAATCATTTTTTCTACTTATAAAGAATGATGATGAGAGAGTAATGCATTGATTATCACCAGTATCTGCAAGGTGATTGCAGAATATCTTGTAATATAACTGGAAGCAAGAGGGGCATGAAAACCATGGGCTGGAGGGTGAAGTAGACTCTGGTTGCTAGTGAGGGATACATTCCAAGACCTTTGTGATTCTGCTAACTAGAAATATTTGTCCAGGCTCTTGGTTTTCTCTCAAATCACATTTCAGTCAAGCCACATGTTTCCTGTGAATATCCTCATGTGAGTAATTGGAGCATAGAATAAAACATTCCAGTCATACTTTATCTTGTTTCCACAGAGAGTGGAGTATGCTTGTTCGTATCACTGTTCCAAGTCTTTGCAAAAATATGCATTTTGCTTTTTAATGTACCTAAAACTTCTGTTATCTAAACAAGAACTATCAATCATTTAGACTACTGGAGATTTGCTTGATTTTCAACCTCAACACTAGGCTTTCTTTGTAGTGGTAATTTAAAAGAAGAACAGTTTCTTTTTTAATCATTAATTTAAAAAAATATATCTTTAGTATGTGGCTCAAATTCATAGTTTTTCAAAATGATCTAATATATCCTAAAATCCTTGAAACCCTGACCATTATATCCAGAATGCCAAGGTTCTATCAGCATACCTAGCATTCCTACCACGAATACATTTCTCTATTAATTTAATTTTCCTTTTCCTATTCAGACTACTTCATATCTCTCTCCTCAAAACCCCAACACCCCTGCTTTCTCTCGTTAGTGGATAATATCACCTTTTAATTAATTGAGAAAATGAAAATAATAAGACAAGAATTCATGTTCCCAACACCAATTACTCATCTAATGACTTTCATGCAGTCACCAGCTCCTGCCTGTATCATTATTTTCTTTCTGCAGAATCACTCTCATCAGGAAGCAAGCAGCCTGCATTATTTCCCATGTTAGAAATACTTCTTTGGACCGCATATTTCTCTTCCTTTACTGGCTCATTTGTCTGTTAAGTTTCTAAACTAGTTGCAAGTACTTAGTGTACTTCTTCCCCTCCCACACTCTCCTGAACCCCAACATTCTTATCCCAGTTAACAATGACCTCCATCTTGCAAAATCAGTTAAATGTGTTTATGTGCTCATATTTCTCAAATGATTCACTCTTAGATTTTCACAGTTGATTGTTACTTCTTCAAAACTTCTCTCTAGGCTTCTGGGAAATCATACTTTCCTGGTTTGTTTTCTGACATATTAAGTGTTCCTTCCCAGTCTTGTGTGTTAACTCTTTTTTTCCAACTTAAATGTTAGAATGGCCAAGAACTTGGCCTTATAGTTTTCTGTACTTACACATACTCCCTAGGTTGTGTCTTATACTTTTTCTCTTCTCTATACATATCTCACCCACTACTGTAGTTTTAAATATAATGTAAATATAGATGACTGGTAAAATCATATCTTAAGTCCCTGTCTCTACACCAAGGTCCACACTTATATATCTAGCTGTTACTTAATGATTTTAATTTAAAATTTAAAATAGACACCTCAAATTTAGCAGCAAAAACAAGGTTCTTTTTTACCTCCGTCTTAAGCCATTTCTTTCGTGCTTTTCCCAGTAAATGGCCCTAAGACAATATAAGAAAGAGACTTGGTCCTGGCAGACAAGAGACATGGTAACCAAAATCCCAATGGGCCTAACATGTCTGGACATATTCCCTCCCTTACCTTCTTGTCTCCCTGAAGAAACTGACCCACTTCACATAACAGAGGGTGGGGACCTTCCTAATTTAGCAGACCAGACCAAATTCCTAGCCATAAAAGGAAGAACTTAGCCATTTATCTCCTTTAGTTATGTCTTCCAAGGTTTCTGAACCAGGACTCTAACATTCCTGATAAGAATCTGACCAGATACAGCTGGCTGGTGACAAGATGGACTCCTGTAGATTTCAAGGACTTTTTCCTCATTAAAATCTCGATATAATACTAAAATCTCTTCCCAGAGTAGGGCTTACCTGCCATTTTGTGTGCATGGGATGCCTGTTAGTATGTGAGGCCTCAACGCGCAGGCACAGAAAAAGCCCCACCCAGTCGTACCTGCGTTTTACGTTTTTCTGTCTCAGTTTCCTTGAAGTGACAGGAGCCAAGAGCCAAGGCACTCAGAGAGCTAGCATCAGGATCCCTTTCCTGTATGCTGTCCCTTCGTGCTATCTGAGACACAAGGATATTAAAACCTCACTGGAGAAAAACTTCTATTTGGCCTGGTGTTAATTTCTAGTTATCTAAGAGCCAAAGAAAGACCTTGAGCTCTAGGGTATGATAATAACACCCCAACCTATGCAAGTGCTCACACCAAAATCCAAGGAGTCATCTGTGATTCCTCTCTTTCCCTAAATCCCACATCCAACTCATCAGCAATCAAACTGGCTTCATATTGAGAGTATAACTTGCTCATTTCTTTCTGTCTGAACTCTATAGCATCTTAGTCCAGTTTACTCTTTCTCTTACTTGAACTTCGGCAATTGCCTCCTAGCTGGTATCCCTGTTTCTCCCCTTATCCATGTTCAACTTATTTTCCATTCAGCATGTCTGATAGCATAACTCTTCTTAAGACCTGCTGATACCTTGCCATTGTTTTTAAAATAAAATCTCTCTAAAACAAACACAGTTATTTCTTACATGAAACAAATGTGTATTTTTTGTGAAAGACTAGTGATTAAAGATAAAAATATGTATCTCATGCTATGTGTATGTATATGTATGTGTATGCATGTGTATACAGCACATGCATGTACAACACATCCATACACGTACATATCCATAGCAAGTGATTGGGTAATTGAAAAAAGTCAATGATCAAGTAAGAAAATTTAGTTGATCTTCTGGTAATAAGTAATCATTTTTAATCAAAAATCAGCTGAGACATATAACACAAAAGAATGCAAAACTGTAAAATTTTAAGGTAATCTGAGACTTCTATGAAATTATGTGACTGGAATTAATTATTTCAGGTTAAGTGCCCAGATTCTAGGAAAGGGACTTTCCCTTACCTCCCTCATTAAAGGGAATTAGATGGGAAATACACACACACACACACACACACACACACACACACAGAACTCCTAGGCTTAGGCAGTTCTCCTGCCTCAGCCTCCAGAGTAGGTGGGGCTACAGGCATGCACCACCACCTCCAGATCTTAATGGTTTTTTTTTGAATCAACAATCAGCCCCAGATCAAGACTCTTCATGTTATACAGCAGGGGAGTGGAAAGGACACTTTAATTATATTACAAAGCTTTCAAAAGACAATAAAATTCTTTAATTACTTATTATGTGTATGACACTTATAAACTATCGTCAAATTTATCAAAACAATCAAAACTTTCAGAAATTATAAGCTGTGAGAACCATTACTCCCAAACAATCTGTGCTTTTTCTTCACAGCTATTCCTAGATCCTGGTGAGCCTAAGTCCTTTGTAATCTTCCTGAGTATGAGAATAACAGTACATTATTTAGAGTTAAAAAAGAAATCTCACCTTCCCAGGCATTTCATTTTGAAATCAGGATTGCACCCCAGTGTTTGTTTCATGACCACCAAATACACCAAACACTGGAAAATATTTCTGTACTACATCTCACACTGGGCTGCGGGCCCAAGACTTCCTATCATAAATGTTTCCACTGGCCTCTATAAGAAGGAAATGACTTTAACTTAAACTTTAACTAGCAAGAAAATGTTCAGAAACTGCTTAGACTGTCTCTCTTATGCTGGATAAAGCAAGCAAAACCCACCACATCTCTATATGGATAAATCTCTCACCTTAAATTTTGCCATTGACTACTGAAGTAACGAGAAATGTTTCTCTTCTGACTAGCCTTCCCCATCTCAGATTCCTCATCCTCATGGGGACTGGGCCAACCCACCAGGAAGAAAAACCACTCTCACTCTTCTTGGTGCACAGAGTCATGGTGGGAGCACTTTGGGAAAGCAATCAAGACAGCAGAGTGAATTAATTTTCCGCTGTCAGAATAAAGCTTCATAACTCACGGATGTGAAGAATTGACAAGGAAACCTGCAGTCACATCAGTTTGTACTCATCAGAGTCTCCTTATCCCTGGAAATAATATAAACTTCAAATCCAATCACAATCTGGCTCATTTCCTGTTGCTCAAAGAAACGTCTGTTCGCAACATTTTCATTTTAATGGCTTTAACATAAACGTCCACCTCACCATCATAAACTCATCCATTCAGATTTGGAAGATAGACTCTGTAACAATGGTGAAATAATCTAGAAGGATATTTTTATAGTGTAAGAGGAAGCCTTGTGTGTGCGAGTGAGGGGTGTGTGTGTGTGTGACAGACAGAAAATGGAAAAGGAAGTCAATGAAAGGAAAGGGAAAAGCAGGGAAGGGAAGCCTTCTACAAAACAAAAGAGTTTAGCATAGAAGAAAATTTTCTAGCTCTCCAAATGAAGACAGCAATAAATAAACTTCAAATCAATAAATCCAAGGGTAACTTTGTGCCCCAAGGTTGATGTTAGCTCTACATCATTCTTTCAATATCACTCTATGACTCCTATCAGTAGTCAAGATATTCAGAAAAGAATGGAAGCAAATTTCCTGACTAAGAAACTCTCTCCCAGCTAGTGAATGTGCTGGCTTAAATAACTAATTGCCTAGAAGAAACATGTAGAATACAGAATGATATTCTACATGGTTTTACTTGATGATCAATGATGAGAGTATTAGTCCATTCTCATGCTGCTATAAGGACATACCCAGGACTGGGTAATTTATAAAGGAAAGAGGCTTAATTAAGTCACAGTTCTACAGGGCTGGGAAGGCCTCAGGAAACTTATTATACAATCATAGCAGAAGGAGAAGCAAACATGTCCTTCTTCACAAGGCAGCAGGAAAGAGAAGAATAAGAGCTGATCAAAAGAGGAAGCCCCTTATAAAACTATCAGATCTAGTGAGAACTTACTATCAAGAGAATAGCATGGGGAAAACCACCCCCATGATTCAATTACCTCCTACTAGGTCCCTCCCATAACACGTGGAGATTATGGGAACTAAATTTGAAGGTGAGATTTGGGTGGGGACACAGTCAAACCATATCAGTGAGCTATTGATTTTTTTTGTTTGTTTTTACTATATTCTTCTTGCGACTAAAGAAAAGTATTAGTAAAATTAATGGCAGAATGCTTGCATAAAATATGCAGTGCTAAGTTTTGATAAAGATGATGTTTTGAAATGCCCATGATTTTGATTAGAGTTCAGGAGTACTCAAGAATATAAAGTTCGAATCATTTACTTTAATTATACAGTATAAATAGCTAAGGGTCTGGGAACAAATATTATTGTCATTTTTTACTTTCCATGAAGCCTAGTAAATTGTTCATTTGGGATTACATTTAAAGTGAATGGATTGTAATTCTTACTTCTATTTATGAGGTAGTAATCACATAGGTATAAGCATATTTTAGTGTAGATTTTTTTTAACTCAAGTACCTCCATCTGTACCATGGTGTGCAAGCTGTACTTTTTCTAAATTGCTTACTCTGAGATAGCCAAAATAATATGCATAGTGTATCTATATTTGGTGCTTTCTAAAAAAAGGCAAATATAATCATTTAGAAGATATTTTTGCAGGGATAAAGGATTGAACGTGTGCAACAAGCAAGTGGCAACACTGTTCACTGAGTTATCATGGCTATGTGCACATGTTACCTGAATCTTCCAAATGAACAGACAACCTGATCAGTTCATTGAGCTGCTTCTTGAGATCACACAGTTAATTCTCAATAATTCGGGTTTCATAGATTTTCATAATAATATTGGCATATGTTAGTGTGACAAATGCAAATCATCTGTTTATTCAGATTCTGTACAGGATTCAGCTACAATATGAGCCTAAGCTAAATTTGATGTACCTTTGAGAATAAAATATTTTAAGAAACTTAAGTTTATTTCAGGTTGATTTTATCCCAGCCTTTCCTTTCAACAAAAATGCACTCTAGATATATACTTTACAATTTTGTTTGATCTTTGTTGGACGCGCAGTAGTAAAATACAATATGGAAAGGAGAAAAAAATAAACATTTTCATAACGTCATGCTGACATTACAACAATTTTATAGAAACACAGGCACGTTGGTATGTAAGCTCCAGTTTGGAAAAGTTGAGTGAACTTGAAGATGGATGAATCCTGTTCCCAATTGCACCTTAAAAGTTGTCACTAAACAAAAAACAGATGTTTTGTTTCAGCTCCATTCAAAACACTTATAAATTCTTTATAAATAAAGTTTGAGGATCCTGAAGAAAACAATCATGTTTTAGTTAAATCCTACATATTTGTCTGATTTTTATTAATGTTAACAAGGCCATATATAAGAAGCACATATGAATTATAAGAGGAGCAACATAGGTATATGTGAGAAGAGAATGTCGAGGGACGTTACAGGTCTCAGAATCAAGTTAATCTTAACTTTTTTAAGTCATAAAACCTTTCCAGCTAATGCCCTTCCTCCATCTTTTGCTCAACACTGTTAAAAAGTGTGGGGAAACAGCTGCCTTGTATGGTTTTAAAGGTAACAGAATTACTAGTATCTCACAAACTGTGAGGAGATGTGTAGTAATGTGTAAGCAGCGTTTTGATTGGTTAATCCTTTTTTGGATAGATTCAGCCTCCTTTAAAAGCGAGCTTGAAAGGAAAGTTGAGGCCATATAGATTTCATCAGGCTGTTAGATACACATTAATACATCCCTCATGCAAAGAGTAAACTTTGCATTAAAGAACACAAACATTAGCTGTCCCATATTTCGATGTAACAATTTCTTCCCTACACACACATAGCTCAACAAAAGTTCATAATTATCCACAACAATGAGATTGTAGAGTGAACCACATTTTTAAGGGCCTAAGTGCCTGTGGAACTGTCATTTTAAGTTTTGGAAACAGTTTGATGAAAAGAAAAACTAAATAAAAATTTCTGAGCACTTTCAAATAGAAACAAAAATCATGCTACTTTAGAATTCCCCAATGAAACCGATTTGGTACCTAGTGGAGTAACATTTACACATATTTATACACAGTTAACTTCTCATCCTATTTACTTGCACTTTGGGGGACAGGAGAGGGGAGAGGGTGTGGAAAGCTATTGCTTTATTTATCTTAACACCTATTTGCCAAGGATACCAGGCAACAGAATTAATACAAAGAGAAAGTAAATCTACCAGGGCCCCACCCTGGTGATTTAAGGGCAGTAAAGTCATTCTTCAAGGCTAATTATGAATGTATGTGATTTTTGTCTCATGTCTTTACTTTAGAATCTAACTTTCTCATCAAATGTAAACTCATTGTATTATGTATTTTTCTTAAAGTGTTCAGATAGAGTTCTTACTGCTTACATTTAACCTCTCATCTCAGCTGACAGAAATTATTTCTGATGAATTGCTTTCTGTCAGACTTAGGGAACAGCAACTCCTTAAGCAAAGTCTCAAGTTAAAGAAGCCCCTCATGTTTTAAGTTTGTAACAGAATGTTTTAACTATGGAAACTCCTTGTCAGACTCTTGGAGAGCCTTTGTTCCCTCAGTTTTTGGGATTCACATTGAATATAAAAGAAAATAAGTCTAATTTTCCATTTCAAGAGATGCAGGGAGTGCAATCTCCCAATATGCAGCAGGGGTGGAGGGAAAACATTCCGCTCAAATTCCTTCATCTGCTGTTGTTCACCTTGGTTTTCCTTATGCATGTATATTTATTTGCTGACCAAGGAAAAATGTTCCATTGCTTTCATTTCCAAAATGCTTACCATTCTGAGGCTGTGTGAAGAGGAATCTTATACAAGATTTACGACAAAATGTAGAGCATTATATTACTAGTGCAGTCAGAAAATACCTTAGAATCTAATATTAGGCATCTTTAATTTAAACCCATCAAATATATTCACCTGTAGGGAACTTTTACTCCTTATTTTTTATATGTGATCTCTAGAATCCCATCCTCCATTCCTCTGCTTTGTATCTGCTCCTTCAAACCTTAACATCTTTCCTGATTTCCTACACAAGATATTTTTGCTAAATCTTTGTATAACTCTTGACTTCTCCAGCCATTTCCTGAGGTCTAATGGGCCAGAGAAGAGAGGGGAGAGAGAACGATACTCCCATAACCACTGTGGTCTATCAAGATTTGGGACTATTAAAAAAGAATAATATTTTGCTCATGTCCTTTGAGCAACATGGATGCATCTTGGGGCCACTATCCTAAGCCAATTAACACAGGAACAGAAAACCAAATACCGCATGCTCTCGTTTATAAGTGGGAGCTAAGCATTTGGGTGCACATGGACATAAACATGGGAACAATAGACACTGGGGACTACTAGACAAGGGAAGGATGGGATAGGGCATGGACTGAAAAACTACTTATTGTGTACCTATGCTCACTACCTGGATGACAGGATCATTTATACCCTAAACCTCGGCATCACACAATATACCCTTGTAATAAACCTGCATGTGTACTCCCTGAATCTAAAATAAAAGTTGAAATTATTTTAAAAAGAAGATTTGGGGCCAGGCGCAGTGGCCCATGCCTGTAATCCTAACACTTTGAAGGCCAAGGTGGGTGGACCACCTGAGGTCAGGAGTTCGAGACCAGCCTGGCCAACATAGTGAAACAACATCTCTACTAAAAATACAAAAGTTATCCGGGTGTGGTGGTGGGCACCTGTAATTCCAGCTACTCAGGAGGCTGAGGCAGGAGTCTCGCTTGAACACGGGAGGCGGAGGTTGCAGTGAGCCAAGATCACACCATTGGACTCCAGCCTGGGCAACAAGAGTAAAACAACATCTCAAAAAAAATAATTAATTAATTAATTAAGATTTGGGTCTAAACAGAGATTTTCTTTTCCTAAGTATAATTCAGATGTCTGCAGAGGCTAAACAAAAAACATAAATTCATGGATTAGACATCAGTGAACTTGTGTTTCCCATTTTTTAGGAAAGGCCAAAATTCCATATTGTTCTTTGAAATCTCACAGTGTATAAATATTGGAAATATCAACCTTTTAAATATCATAAAACACTGTACAAAGCAAATATAATACATTTCCAAGTTTTCGCTAGCCTATAGGATACTGTTTAAGGGAGAAAAGCTGTTCACTGTTATCATGAGTTATGTGCACGTTAGATGATTTTTCCTAATGAACACAGACAACCTACTTTAATTATTACTTTAATTATATATGACAGTATAGATGGCTAACAGGTTTCAAGACCTCTCTCATAAATATACAATTTTATCCTCCTAGTTATGCTATTTATAGACCTCTATTTCTAATCCTCCAGAAGGAAGATGCATTAGGCTCTCAGCATTTGCTCTATACAGAGTTTTCGACTAGAAAATCAATTTAAAGTAGAAATGTAAAAGGGAAATACATTTAATTTGTCTTTCCCTAAATCCTCCAATCTTCTGGGTTCATTTCTATAAATTTCTAAATTAAATAAATCAGATCTATGTTCCATATACTGAGGGACACTCTGAATTCTAAGATTTTTTCATGATTCCCTCAGGAGATTACAGTCCTTTGAAATACAACTGCTGACAGCTGCTGTACTCCTTTTGATCACTACTCCCCACACAAAGCCTTATCCTTTATTCTCCAAAGAACCGATAATGCAAGACCATTGCATGTAATACTCAATGTTTAAGATTAAATGAGAAAGGACTCAGTATGTTCAAAATAGGAAAGAAGTCTAAAAGATTATTAGACATTATTTTTCTTAGGATTCTTCTACCGTCCATGCCCCTATCCCCTGTCTGATATCATTTCTTGGCTTACTTGCATACTGTCTCTAAGCAGATATGTCTACCATCTTTTTTACTAATCCAGTTGCAGGTATCCTATCCAGTTTTTCTTTCTCTCTGTTTCTTTGCTTTGTTTTGTCTGTTTTGTAATTTGCTTGCCTTCTATTAAAAGAAGCCAATATTGTATTAAATTCAACAACCTTCACTTACTAAGTGCATAACAGTGTCCAAATTATTTAATTCTTAACTTATTAAATGGAGATAAAATATCTATTAACAGAGCTGTGGTTGTGAAGATTAGATATACAACGTGGACAAAACATCTCATATAGTGTCCAACACATGGAGCATACTCAAAAAATTGTCTTTCCCCCACACTACCCTTTGCCTGCTTCTCTGCAACCTTTAATCCTCATTTCTCCTCCCTACATTTCTGCTTAGTCCAAAGTGAAGCAATTTCCTCTTGGTCACCTCTGGTCACCAATGATGTAAATTCTATCATATTTTGCTTCCAAGCTTTATTTTAAAGTTGAAGACACACTTCTGATGTCAATAAATGGCTCCCTGACTATTTCCTGAATAAGAATTACACCTTTCTGAGAATAATGCTGTAATTAAGTCTGTAGAGTTTCCCTCTTTCCATCCAGGATTAACCAACTTTCCTGGGGTTAACTCCTGAAACCCTGCAAACCCTAAGCAGCTATTAGCTCTTTTTGTAATAATTCATTCTTCCTATAATCCATTGCAGTTCTTTCATCCCTCCAAACGTTTCTACCTCACTTCCCATCTCAGACCCTGGCCTTTATTGCAAGTTAGAAGATAATTACTTTGGCTGGATTTCCTTCTCTCCAGTTTACCACTTCTGATGTTACCATTTAAAACTTTCATTATTTTACATGTAAAAGAACGTACATGTAACTATTTTAATCACTATTCTCCACACAAGGCTTGTTATGGTTTGGCTGTGTCCTCACCCAAATCTCATCTTGAATTGTAGCTCCCACAATTCTCATGTGTTGTGGGAGAGACCAGTGGGAAATAATTGATCGTGGGGGCAGCTTCCCCCATACTATTCTCGCAGTAGTGAATAAGCCTCATGAGATGCGATCTGATGGTTTTATAAGGGGAAACCCCTTTCACTTGGTTCTCATTCTCTCTTGCTTTCCGCCACGTAAGATATACCTTTCACTTTCCAACATGATTGTGAGACCTCCCCAGCCACGTGGAACTGTGAGCCCGTTAAACCTCTTTTTCTTTATAAATTACCCAGTCTCGGGTATGTCTTTATCAGCAGTGTGAAAATGGACTCATACAAGGCCTTTTCCTTTATTCTCCAAACAACAGATAATGCAAGGCCATTGCATGTAACAGATATTCGATGTTTAAGATTAAATGAGGGAGAACTCAGTATATCCAAAATAGGAAAGAGGTCTAAAAAGAATGTTAGACATTAATTTTCTTAAGATTCTTCTATGTCCCTGCACCCTATCTGACATCATTTCTTGGCTCACTCACATGCTGTCTGTAAGCAGATATGTCACCATCTTTTTTACTAATCCAGTTCCAGGTATCCAGTTCCAGGTTTTCTGTGACAAAACCCATAGCGAATAGTATCTACAATAATTTAAGAAAGATGCTTTTGCCATGAGAATACTTTAATAATTTTGTTTCCCATGACAAACAAAATCCCCACAAAAACTTAACAAGGCCAAAATAGTACAAGGTTTTAAACAACTGGATTTTTTTGGTAATAATTCAAATGAGCTGGACTTTTGAAGCTCAGCAGCATGCACCTGCAGATTAAAGAAACACGATGATGTCATTGTTTAATGTAGCTAAATAACTAAATGCTGTGATACTCTGTTTGGGAGTAAACGTGAAACAGTTGTTGCTTTGGATTTTTTAACCGGATCATGATGCTGTACATAGGAGTGTTTTGTAAGGAAGAGGAATGTAAAGTCTCTGGTATAGAAACACAGACTAGAATGATATAGATTTAAATATTAAATTATCCCAGTTTCCAGATATTAATAAATTTGGCACTGAGAATCACTATGGAATCCCAAATTCATGTGAGATGTCAACAGATCATGAATACAACATCACCACATGACTCCTCTGGAATGTTTTCAAGATTGATCATACACTTTTCTGTCCTTAGTATATTACAGATGGGCAGAATATGTGAAATCCAATTTTCTCTATCAGATTTAAGAAGTAACTGGTACTCAGGATTTCTGACTTTCCCACACATAGGAGAGTCGCCCTATAGCTTGATGCTGTGACTGTTCCTAAGAGGATATTGACCTAGAGTTCCAGGTAAGTCAAGAGAGACCTTTGCAGAAGGGTGTTAAGGAAAAACAGTTTAAAAAAATATTTTTCTTCCAGCTGCTGAAATTGTATAAAATTCAATAATTCCCATTAAAGAAAACAGCTCTTCCAAACTGCTGTTCATCAGTGAAGGTTAATATTAGTAACGATAATCTTTCTTACCATTTACTATACTTTGACTTGGCGAGTGAACACAGGCTAAGAAGGGAATGGCCACAATGGTTTACTTACCTATGTACCTCAGAAAATACAAGCTTTTTGAAATACAAAATGTAACATTTGAATTTGGAAGTAAAATAAACAACAAAAAAGCAGAACTATAAAGTATTATATAATATAAAAGGAAAGGACAGTGCTGGCCCAGATGCCCAAAATATTCTCCTTCTTTCTACCTGAACTGTCACTTCCATTTGTGCACTTTATAGAATTCCACTTTATTTGCACTAATGAACATTTCATTTCCAATAGATGAGTCTTTAATAGCTTCTCTTTAGAACACATGCACATGCTAAGTTTAGGGCTGGCTTGGACATTGCTTTCATTTATAATAGATAAAAGTTAGTATAAAAGTAACCAGAAGGTTTTGGTCAACTGGAAGTATTACATGAACTAAAATTTTCAAAAAAGTTTGTTAAAAATTTAAGTAGTCTTTAATTAAAACAGCAATATCAGAAAAATACCTTTTTGTTATCTGTAAAGCAGGCCACACTTGAATATTAAATTAAGTTGTCATCATCATGAGTTTATGTCTTGCAGTTCTAATGATTTTCAAAAATTATTTTCTATTTTACATTCATCTTAAACATGTTTCTTGCTAAACACATCTTCCTACACACCCTAACAACATTTTTCATCATCTATTCTGGAGGTTTCAACCTGGAGTGCCCCAGAGGCCTAGGTATTAAGTTCTACTGTATGAAATTGCCATTTTTCTAGTTCAAACATGGTCAAACATCAACAATTTTCTATGGGTAGAATGGTTAGGATATGTGATAAATTAGGTAAGTTATTTTTATTATTTTTTAATTTCAAAGGTTAAACATTGGCTATCTTATGGTGATCAAAAGCTATGAATGACAATTAATTATATAATATTATTTAATATATAATATTTTATTTAATATAAATTGGAAATAGAAAAATCCACTAAAGGCTGTTATAAACTTGGAAACTTTGCATAGCAGCTTTAAAATTTGTCATAATAAAAGTCCAAACCACTTAGATATTTTAAAATAGAACTTTATTTTCTTCTTACTGAATTGAACGTAATTCTCAAAGGCCCATTTCTTTCAGCAGGAGGAAACAATTTAGATAATAAACTTATTTATTTCCTGTTTACATAAAAGTTTCTTTCTGAACAACTAATCAATTTCAGAGTTCTTTCCTTCCCTATTTTCCTTTTCTTGAGGGGCAATCTAAGCTTGTTGATTAATTTCTCCATCCTTCTCTCCTTCTCTCATCTGAGAAAATGCAGAGAACACCAGACAGTCTTGTCCTGCTGTCCCTTCTCTCTGCTCAGCTCCCACATCCTCTCTTTAGATACCAGCCAGGCCTCTTGTCTCCACAGACTCTACTATGGAGTCCATCATCCCTCACTGTGACAATTCCTTGACAAGCATAGCATTTACAACTCTTTGCTGCTTTCATCCCATACTTGACTTGATTTGATCTCTTTCAAATCCAGCAGAAAAATTTAAATGGTGAGTGGAGACAGGGGATTTATCTCTGGTCCTTTTCTGGCTAGACATACACTGCTGACATTTTCTCTATTGCAACAGTCTCGTGTTGGCATAGGACAATCCGCAACAATGGATTTCCCCATAGTTCCAGACAAGTTTTGGGGCAAATATCACTGATTGAGATAATAGTTGTAAATAATATGATTAATAATATAATTATTGCCATAGTACTCTCATTTATATATTTTCTTTCATGTGTTTTTATAACCCTGTTAGTTATTTCAAGGGTAGAATTAATATATGTTTAATATGACCAGGCACTATGACTTATAATTTATTTCACTGATGCTCACAACGACACTACCAAAATACAGAACTGCACCATTTTATTCATGAGAAGACTAAGGTTCCATAGTGATGTGATTATTCAAGTTTACTTTACATTAAATATTGAAGCTAAAATTTAATCTAGAGCTTTCTTAGTCTTTCCTATTGCATCATATATTTTATATAAACTATGTCTAATATACATATATATTGCATCATTTAAATAAATTTTAAAACTATTAGAAAAATAACAAATAGTACTCTGAAATGATAAGTATACATTTCCAAATTTCAAACCATTGGGTAAACACACATGTATATTAAAAAGAAACATTGAAACTCCCTCTAATAACTTTTTCATCACAGGACACAATTTATGGCTCTCTGCCATTTAATAATGAGAGTTTCCTGTGATATTACTGGCATTGGGTATAATAACTCATGCTCCAAAACCAATTTATATAGAAAACATTCAATACAAAGATGATTGAGTTCCTGTGTTTCTCTTTTGTCATTTGGCAGCAATTTCTGTGAAACTCAGGAAAGATAGAGTGAAAAATGATGGTAGCTATTTCTTCAAGATATGTGGAAAAGACCAAGAGTATTGAAAGCATGTGTCAGTTAGAATCCTTCATTTTAGATTACACTCATGGAAGGCAGTGACAGAAATCCCTAAGAAGATATCTATCTCTAAGGATTAATAGAGTTTTATGTGAGGATTATTCTTGGTCAAAAAAAATGTTGTTTTTCTTCTTTCAGTTGCTTATTTGACAACCACTGTGACCGCAAACAACATTGGACATTCGAATCTGTTTTTCCAAAGTGTGTGAATGTTGGACTGAGCTTTGGTAATTTTAAACTTATTTTGAAGGCTCAATAGAATCTGTAACCTCTATTCACCAACACTCAAACAATGTATCAGTTACCTCTATCATTGGATATAAAAGTTTTGTGGATGCAATAATTGTAAGGTGATTGGCAATGTCATTTGTAGAACTGACAATTTTGATTTCTTTTAGTATCTTTCATAACCCTTTGAAGGTAAGAGCATAACATCATGTCTTTTCATTCATGCTTAGAACATTCTGAAGTGTTTTTTACTTCAATAATCAACATTGTGGTTATCTCCCCAACAATCATTCCAAACATTCTCCATCATGAAGCAGCAGCATGACTTGGGTGGTATTGGGTAGACTTTGAGTGGTCCACATACTTCAGGGTAATCCCAAACTCCTTATTATACCTAGTGTCACAGCAATCTATACAGCAAATGGCTATAGCAAACTAGGACCTATCCAATTAATACATGGCTTTTTCCCAGCTGCTGAGATTAGTTCAAGATTAACCAAATGATCACAAAAGTTGGCATTTATGAAGATAATTCAGAACTGGATGCCCATCCCCTCCTAATGATGTGCTTTGTGGATGTGCCATCAGTTTTCCACCGTGAGGGACACCAGTTTGAAAATAAAACTGAAATACAGAGTAGGCCAGAGACTGGATTAAACTATGTACAGACGTGTTATTTCTCTGAAACTTTTAAACTATATGCATAAATCCTTTTATAATTTAAGCATTTTCAGATAGATTTTGTATAACAAATTAAATAGTCACAATTAATTCCCTCCTGAAATACAAAGTATAGTCAGAACAAATATCTGTAACCAAAATTATCGTCATGCCTTATGACTTTCAGTTTAGTTATATATTTTAGATAATTTGCTGAGTGATTAAAATGAATAAGTATATTTTTATTAATTTGCTGAAAAAGTTGAAAGCAAAGAATACTGTATTTTAAGCCACATACTTAGCTGATTAGCCCCTCATGTCCTCTTTCTCTGTAGTCAAATAATCTGAAGATGAGAATGGAATCATAACGATCATCTGGTTTAGCAATCTGTCTGTCTGCACCTTAAATTCTATTCCTACTGGTCATTAACCAACCCTTCATCACTTCCAGTAACAGGAAACTCACACCTCCTGAGACAGCCTCTAGCCTCTCCTAACCTCATTCAAAATTTGTTGGTGATCTTTATTTTTACTCATATTAGAATGCTGGGTACTACTTTACTGAAAATCCTGTAAACTTTAATGATATTTTCCTTTCTATCTGGATAATAATTTTTCACATCTCTATCACTTCAAGCAAAGCATCCTATTCTAGTTGCCTTTAAAATTCCTGCTGCTTTTATGTAAGGTTATTAGTTCTATTTCTTTTTAATCAATCCACTTCAAGCGGTTACATTTTTCTAACATCAATTATGATTGCTGAATTAAGTAAAGGAGTTGTGCTTTTCTGTACTGAACAGCCAAAAATTACTAAAACTGGCTGTGGCATAGACGGCTAGTAACAAGTTGCCAATTGCCTAACAAGATAGTTAACTTTTCTTCCTTGCTGAAAGAACTCCTTCTTTGTACAATATGGTGGGCATGAATCGCAAAAAATGACATTTCTCTATGTCCTTTATATGTATGAGTGATAGAAGTAGTCATGAGACACAGTGCTGGCCAAAGAGAAAGAAGAGGTTTTTCAGTGTAACATTCATGAAAGGAATGGTTTCAAATAGTATGTGTCTTTTGCTCTGTGTCCTTTGCCTTGAACAGAAAATTAGAAGAAACATGAGACATGTTGGAATTATAAAACATCACCCATAGATAGCCTATCTTTGAGCTTATTATTATGTGAGAAATATAAAAGCCTTAATTTTTGAGCAAATACTTTCCAATAACAGCTGAATAGTAGTAATAACCTCTTGTCATCAAAATAAATTTGTGTTCTTAGCAAATAGACAACAGTGTAAAATTATAAAAATACTGTAAAGTTTGCAAAGATGTGGAATGCTTAAGCATTTAAAAATTACATTGATCCCTTTTTATGAATGTGCCCTTCCATCTCCAGGGAGTTGTCCAAGTAAGCCTTGGATGGTAATTTAATTATGATATGGTTTCCTTAATACTCAGATCTTGCAATAAATAAAAAAAGATATAGACATCTTATGTTTCTATCTATCAGTTGTTTTGAGACACTTAACTAAGTTGCTATTTACAATAAAGGAAAATATATATGTGCGTATATGTATGGACTATTTGTTTATACCATACATATACATACACACACACATACAGAGAGGAGATACAGCAGGGAATAAACAAGAACATAGGCATGAAAAATATGAAAAAGTCCTGAGAGTAGATTAAAAATAAAATATTAGGAAAATTAGAGAAGTTTTAGCCTTGGGATTAAAGTATTTACAATGACCCAAATATCCATCACCAAGGGACTAGGAATATTTAAATGTCAGTAGTAATTTGAAGAGAAACACATACACTATTCCACTTGCTTTTGTTTCTACAAACTTTGATTTTAGCTAATTTACCTATGACTTCAATTCACTCATGTATTTGATTTTATGGTATACTAACAGTAAGTAATAATCATTCTCATCACTCTGATCATCATCATCACTATCATCACCACCACCACCAAGGCTTGTGAAAATTATTATACCGTACTCAAAGTGATTTAATTGGAGAAATACTATTATTCTTATTTTATAGATTGGGGAAATGTGAATCAAATATAGTAAATATTTTAGGCCATGTAATGTAGTTAGTGGCAAATGTAGAAGGACAAAATGTAGAAGGACAAAGACCTCGTGGTAGACTTTAGTCAGGCTCACGGCCTCGGCATATCAAAGTAGTCATATTTCGAGAACCAAATTTAAAGAATAAGACTGATACTATCACTAATGGCATGTCCATCACAAATGCATACCTGAAAAAATTATGTTATCACACTCTAATATTGGGTTTCAATTGCTGACCACGGAGTAATTGTCTCACTTGAATCTTCGTGTGTTCCCTCTCATACACAAAGACTTTCCTACCACCCGAAATGCAATATGTACTGTTACTGTTCTCTTCAAGGGAGAAGTGACCCAGAATGATAATAGGTCAAGGGCACAAAGTGTACTACATATGAACATAACAAGAATTTGTTGACCTAGTTGGTGTTTCTGATTGTTTGCCCAGTTTCTGTGTCATTGATGCCTTCTCTAATGTTTGATTTTTGATCTTCCATTTACTTTGGGACTATTTATTTTGTTTTTGTTTGTCCCCATCTTTTTAGCATGGGACCTTATATCACTAGTTTAATGTCTTTCTTTTTTTCTTATATAAACATTGTTAATTCTCAATTTTCTCTAAATACGCCTTCTGTTGCATCCAACAAAGTTTGATATGTTGTATTTTCACTTTCATGTAGTTAGAAATATTTCCTAATTTTCCTTCTTATTTATTTTTGACACACAAGCTATGAATTAGTAAGTTGATCAGTTCCCCAATATTTGTAAACTTTCATGCTGTCTTATTGTTAATGACTTCTAATTTAGCATAATTGTTGTCAGAGAGTATGAGTTAAATTGTTTTATTTTGCTGTCACTTTTTAAAAGACCCAACATTTTCTATTTTGGTGAAGATTTCATGTGCGTTTAAAAATAGTGTACATGTGTAATTTTTAAAGGTGTCAAGAATTGTGAAGGAGCTGAGATTTTATCCAACTTTCAAGCTAACAAGCACGCTACAGATTTGTGGATGCCGACTGAAGGCAAGAGACTCTTCTGTCAGAGACAAAGTTTAATTTATTACTCACAGCAAAAGCAGTAGCCAGAGTATTGATCCTGGGTGTGTCTGTAAGGGTATTGCCAAAGGAGATTAACATTTGAGTCAGTGGGCTGGGGAAGGCAGATCCGCCCTTAATCTTGTGGGCACAATCTAATCAGCTTCCAGCAACTATAAAGCAGGCAGACAAACATGAAAAGGCAAGACTGGCCTAGCCTCCCAGAGCACATCTTTCTTCCGTGCTTGATGCTTTCTGCCCTTGGACATCAGACTCCAATTTCTTCAGTTTTGAGATTCAGACTGGCTCTCCTTTCTCCTCAAGCTTGCCTATTTTTTTAGGTTTGGAAAGTTCTCACTTATGATCTCTTTGAGTAAATTTTCTCTCTCTCTCTCTGCTTCCTCCTTAAGGCCAGTGACTCTTAGATTTGCCCTTTTGAGGCTATTTTCTAGATCTTGTAGGTGTGCTTCATTCATTCTTATTTTTCTGTTGTGGGACCTTGTGATTGTGTAAGTTAATACTTAGTAAACTCCCACATATACATATAACTTTTAAATCATATATATATACACACACACACACACACACACACAGAACTAATTGGATATAGATATATATCCAATAGCCAATATATCTTCTAGAGAACCCCGATAAATACAGCTGGCTTTAAGTGTAACCCAGCACAGTCCTAACAGTAGTGACCACAGGAGTGCTTGCATCACTTATTCTCCAACTCCAGGCAGCTCAACATAGAAAGACTCCATTTGTTTGAGGGAAACTAAAGAAAGAGAACAAGAGACTCTTCCCAGTAATCCAGAGAATTCTTCTGGATCTTACCCAAGACCACCAAGGTGGTACCTCTACAGGTCTATAAGAGTCACAGCATTACTGAGCTTGGGGTGCCCCCAATACACTTATAGACCAAAGACTTAGTTTACAACACTCAATTCCCTTTGAATACTTGGAAATCATCCTCAAGAAACACAGGTACCAACAAGCCCAGACTGCACTCAAGATTAGAATAAATACCAACTCTACAATGACAATACATTAACAAACAACCACTAGTGTCAAGACCATACAGAAAAACATGACCTCACCAATAACACACCAGCGACAAGACCATACAGAAAAACATGACCTCACCAATAATGCACCAGCAACCAATTACAGAGTGACAGAAATATGTGACCTTTCAAACAGAGTATTGAAAATAACTGTTTTAAAGTAGCTCAACAAAATTCAAGATAACACAGAGAAGAAATTTAGAGTCCTATCAGGTAAATTTATATAAGTATAGCTACTCCTGCTCTTTTTTTGGTTTCTACTTACATGAAATACCTTTTTCCATCCGTTTGTTTTCAGTCTTTGTCTTCATAAGTGAAGTGTGTTTCTTATAGACAACAGATCATTTTTTTAAAAATCCATTTTGTCTCTGTTTTTCTTTTGATTGGAGTGTTTAGTCTCTTTACATTTAATATTATTATTGAAAAGTAAGGACTTACTCCTGCCATTTTGCAAATTTAACAAAGAGATTTAAATGATTAAAAAGAATCAAGCAAAAAATTCTGGAGATAAAAAATTCACTTGACAAACTGAAAAATGTACTGAAGTCTTGAACAGCAGAATTGATCAAGCAGAAGAAATAATTAGTGAGCTTGAAGACAGGCTATTTGAAAATACACAGTCAGAGGAGACAAAAGAAAAATAAGAATGAATGAAGCACACCTACAAGATCTAGAAAATAGCCTCAAAAGGGCAAATGTAAGAGTCACTGGCCTTAAGGAGGAAGCAGAGAGAGAGAGAGATCAGGGTAGAAAATTTACTCAAAGAGATCATAAGTGAGAACTTTCCAAACCTAAAAAAAAAATCAGTTTTAAAGCACAAAAAGGTTATAGAACACCAAACAGTTTTAACCCAAATAAAACTGTCTTAAGACACATAATAATCAAATTCCTAAAGTTTAAGGATAAATAAAGGACCCTAAATGCAGAAGAGAAAGGAAAAAAAAAATAACACAGAAAGGATCTGGCAGCAGATGCCTCAGTAGAAATCTTACTGACCAAGATAGTGTCATGAAATATTTCAAGTCCTGAGGAAAAAAACAAAACAAACAAACAAACAAACAAAAACCTTTCATCCTAGAATAGTATATCCAGAGAAAATATCCTTCAAACATGAAGAAGAAATAAAAACTTTCCCAAACAAAAGCTAAGGAATTTCATCAACACCAGACCTATCCTACAAGAAATGCTCAAACGAGTTCTTCAATCTGGAAGAAAAGGATGTTAGTGCGCAATAAGAAATCATCTGAGGAAAAAACTTACTAGTAACAGTAAGTACACAGACAAATACAGAATATTATATCATTGTAATTGTGGTGTATAAACTATGCATATCTTCAGTGGAAAGAATAAAAGAAACCTGTCAAATATAATAGCTACAACTTTAAGAAATGGAAAGAATAATAAGACATGAAAGATATGACTACAAACAAAAAGTTAAAGAGCATGAGGGGTGAAGTCAAAGTGTAGAATTTTATTAGTTTTCTCTTTGCTTGTTTGTTTGTGCAATCAGAATTAAGTTGTCATCAGCTTAAAATAATGGGTTATAAGATGTTATATGCAAGTTTCATGGTAATCTTAAATCAGAAAACTTACAACTGATACACAAAAATATATAAAGTAAGAAATTAAAACATTCCACCAGAGAAAATCACTTGCACAAAAAGGAAGATAGAAAGGGAGAAAGAAGAAAGAGGAGACCAGAAAACAACAGCAAAATGGCAGAAGTTAGTCCTTACTTTTCAATAATAATATTAAATGTAAATAGATCAAACACTACAATTAAAAGACAAACAGAGACCAAATGGATTTTTTAAAAAAATGATCTGTTGTCTATAAGAAACACATTTCACTTATGAAGACAAATACTGAAAATAAAGGGATGGAAAAAAGATATTTCATGTAAGTAGAAACCAAAAAAGAGCAGAAGTAGCTATACTTATATAAATAGATATCATGACAAAAAATATATAGAAAGAGACAAAGAAGGTCATTATATAATGCTAATGGGATCATTTTAGCAAGAGGATGTAACAATTATAAATATACATGGACCCAACAATGGATCATTCAGATATATAAAGCAAATATTATTAAAGCAAAAGAGAGAGATAGACTCCAATACAACAACAGCTGGAAACTTCAATACCCCACTTTAAGCAATAGACAGATCATCCAGACAAAATCAACAAAGAAACATCAGACCTAAACTCTTCTACTGACAAAATGATCCTAATAGATATTTACAGAACGTTTCATCCAATAGCTGAAGAATACACATTCTTCTTTTCAGTACATGAGTCCTTCTAAGGGATAGATGGTATATTACTCCACAAAACAAGTCCTTAAATTTCAAAAAATATTGAACACATATCAAGTACCTTCTCTGACCACAGTGGAATAAAGCTAAAAATCAATAACAAGGGGAACTTTGGAAACTATCTAAACACATGGAAACTAAACAATTTGCTCCTGAATTACCAGTGGATCAATGAAGAAATAAAAAACAAAATTTTAAAATTTATTGAAACAAAAAATAATGGAAACACAACATAGCATAACCTATGGGATACAGCAAAAACATTACTAAGAAATAATAGAAAAACTTCAAATAAAAAACCTCACAATTTATCTTAATAAGAAAAGCAAGAGCAAACCAAACTCAAAATTAGTAGACGAAACGAAAAATAGAAAAGATCAACACAACAAAAAAAATGAATTTTTTGAGAAGATAAACAAAATTGAGAAAACCTTCACCAAACTAAGAAAAAAAGAAAGAATACCCAAATAAATAAAGTCAGAGATGAAAAGGAATACATTACAACTGATAGCACAGAAATTCAAGGATCATTAGAGATGATTATAAACAATCATATTTCAATACATTGGAAAACCTACAAGTAAGGAAAAAATTCCTTTATATATTTAAACCACCAAGACTGAACCATAAAGAAATCCAACACATGAATAGACCAATAACAAATAATGACATTTAAGCCATAATAAAAAGTCTCCCAGCAAGGAAAGCCTGATGGTATAATTGCTGAGTTTTACCAAACATTCAAATAACTAATACCAATTCTACTCAAATTATTCCAAAAAAAAAATAGAGGAGGGAATACTTCCAAACTCATTCTACAAGGCCAGTATTTCCCTGACACCAAAACCAGATAAGGACCCATAAGGAGAGAGAGAGAGAGAGAGAAGAGGAAAAGAGAAGAGAAGAGAAGAGAAGAGAAAAGGAAAAGAAAAAGAAAAAGGAAAGGAAAAGAAAAGAAAGAAAGAGAGATAGAGAGGAAGGAAGGAAGGAGAAAGGAAAAATAAAAGAAAACTAGAGGCAATATCTCTGATGAACCTTAATGGAAAAATCCTCGATAAAATATTAGCAAATTGAATTTAACAACACATTAAAAAGATCGTTCACCATGACCAAGTGGGATTTATCCCAGGGACACAAGGGTAGTTCAACATATATAAATCAAACAATGTGATACATCATATGAAAAGATTGAAGGACAAAAACCATATGATCATTCCATTGGATGCAGAGAAATCATTTTATAAAATTCAACATCTATTAATGATAAAAAAACTCAAAAATCTGGGTATAGAATGAACATATCTCAATATAATTAAACCATGTACAATAGACCCATAGTTAGTATCATACTAAACAGGAAAAATACTGAAAGTTTTTTCTTGAAGTTGTAGAATAAGGATGCCCACTTTCACCACTGTTGTTCAGCATAGCCCTAGAAGTCCTAGTTATAGCAATTAGACAAGATGAAGAAATAAAAGGCCTCCGAGGTGGAAAGGAAGAAGTCAAATTATCTCTGTTTGTCAATAGTATAATCTTACATTTGGAAAAACCTAAAGACTTCACCAAAAAACTTTTAGAACTGATAAACAAATTCAGTAAATTTGCAGGATACAAAATCAACATAAAAATTAGCAGCATTTCTATATGCCAAAAGTGTCTTAATTTCTGAAAAAGAAATTAAGACAGTAATTTGATTTATAATAACTATGAATGAAATAAAACACATTGGAATAAACAACCAAAACAATGAAACATCTCTATAATAAAAACTATAAAACATTGACAAGAGAAATTGCAGAATACATAAAACAATGGAAAGATATTTTATGTTGGTATAATTTGGCTCTGTGTCCCCACCCAAATCTCATGTTAAATTGTAATATCTAATGTTGGAAGTAGGGCCTTGTGGGAGGTGATTCAATAACTGAGGTTGTTCTTATGGTTTAGCACCATCCCCCTAGTGCTGTCTTCTGATAGAGTTCTCCCAAGATATGCTTGTTTAAACGTGTATCATTTCTCCCCCTCTTTTTCCTCCTAATGCCATGAAAGACGTGCTTGCTTCACCTTCATCTTTTGCCATAATTGTAAATTTCCTGAAGCCTCCTGATATTGTTTGGCTCTGTGTCCCCACCCAAATCTCATCTTGAATTGTACTTTGATAATTCCCATGTGTTGTGGGAGGGATCCGATAGGAGATAATTGAATTATAGGGGTGGGTTTCCCCACACTGTTCTCATGTTTGTGACTAAGTCTCACAAGATCTGATGGTTTTATCAGGGGCTTCTGCATTTGCTTCTTTCTCATTCTTTGCCACCACCACCTAAGAAGTGGCTTTCACCTTCTACCATGATCATGAGACCTCCCCAGGCATGTGGAACTGTGAGTCCATTAAACCTATTTTTCTCCCCAGTCTTGGGTATGTCTTTATCATCAATTTGAAAACAGACTAATACAGTAAATTTGTACCAGTAGAATGGGGTGCTGCTGAAAAAATACCCAATAATGTGGAAGCAACTTTGAAATTGGGTAATAGGCAGAGGTTGGAACAGTTTGGAGGGCTCAGAAGAAGACAGGCAAATGTGGAAAAGGTTGAAACCTCCTAGAGACTTTTTGAATAGCTTTGTCCAAAATGCTGATAGTGATATGGACAATAAAGTATAGGGTGAGGTGGTCTCAGACAGACTTGGGGAACTTGTTGGGAAGTGGAGCAAAGGTGATTCTGATTCTTGTTATGTCTCAGCAAAGAGACTGGTGGCATTTTGTCCCTGCCCTAGGGATTTGTGGAACTTTGAACTTGAGAGAGATGATTTAAGGTATCTGTTGAAAGAAATTTCTAAGCAACAAAGCATTCAAGATGTTACTTGGGTGCTGTTAAAAGCATTCAGTTTTACGAGGGAAGCAGAGTGAAAAAGTTTGGAAAATTTGCGGCCTGATAATGTGATAGAAAAGAAAAACCCATTTTCTGAGGAGAAATTTAAACCAGCTGCAGAAATTTGCATACATAGCAAGGAGTCGAATGTTGACCCCCAAGAAATGGGGAAACTGTCTCCAGCGCATGTCAGAGGTCTTCAAAGCAACCCCTCCTATCACAGGCCCAGAGGCTTAGGAGGACAAAAATGGTTTCATGGGCAGGACCCAGGGCCCCCTGCTGGGGGGACTTCGTGGTCTGCATCCCAGCCACTCTAGCCATGGCTAAAGGGAGCCAAGGTTCAGCTCAGGTCATGGCTTCAGAGAGTGCAAGCCCCAAGCCTTGGTGGCTTCCATGTGGTGTTAAGCCTGCAGGTGCACAGAAGTCAATAATTGAGGTTTGGGAACTTCTACCTACATTTCAGAGAATATATGGAAATCCCTGGATGTCCAGGCAAAAGTTGGCTGCAGGAGCCGAGCCCTCATGGAGAACCTCTGCTAGGGCACTGCAGAAGGGAAATGTGGGGTTGAAGGTCCCACACAGAGTCCTTACTGGGGCATTACCTAGTGGAGCTGTGGGAAGAGAGCCACAGTCCTCCAGACCCAAGAATGGTAGATCAACTGACAGCTTGCACCATGCAACTGGAAAAGCCACAGACACACAACACCAGCCCATGAAAGCAGCTTGGATGCCGGCTGTGCCCTGCAAAGCCACAAGGGCAGAACTTTGTAAGACCATGGGAACCCACCTCCTGCATCAGTGTGTCCTGGATGTGAGACAAGGAGTCAAAAGAAATCATTTTGGAACTTTAAGATTTGACTGCCCCACTGGATTTTGGACTTGCATGGGACCTGCAGCCCCTTTGTTTTGGCCAATTTCTCCCATTTGGAATGGCTGTATTTACCCAATGCCTGTACCCCCATTGTATCTAGGAAGTAACTAACTTGCTTTTGATTTTACAGGCTCATAGGCAGAAGGGACTTGCCTTGTCTCAGATAAGACTTTGTACTGTGGGCTTTCAAGTTAATGCTGAAATGAATTAAGAGTTTGGGGGATTGTTGGGAAGGCAAGATTGGTTTTGAAATGTGAGGACATGAGATTTGGGAGGGGCCAGGGTGGAATTATATGGTTTTGCTCTCTATCCCCAGCCAAATTTCATCTTTAATTGTATTCCCATAATTCCCATGTATTGTGGGAGGGACCCATTGGGAAATAATTGAATATGGGGGCTGTTTCCCTCATACTGTTCTAGTGGTAGTAAATAAGTCTCACAAGATCTGATGGTTTTATAAGGGGTTTCTGCTTTTGCTTCTTTCTCATTCTCTCTTGCCACCACCATGCAGAAATGCCTTTCACCTTCCACCATGGTTGTGAGGTCTCCCCAGCTATGAGGACCTATGAGTACATTAAACCTATTTTTCTTCCTGGTCTCAGGTATGTCTTTATCAGCAGCATGAAAATGGACTAATACACCTTTCCAGAAGTAGAAGTCTGTACAGCCTGCAGAACAATGAGTTACTTAAACCTCTTTAACTTATAAATTACCCAGTTTCAGGTATTTCTTTATGGCTGTGGATGAACAGACTAATACAGAAAATTGGGGCATTGCCATAAAGAAACCTGATAATGTGGAAGTGACTTTGGAACCAGGTAATGGACAGAGGTTGAAATAGTTTTGAGGACTCAGAAGAAAACAGGAAGATGAAGGAAAATTTGAAACTTCCCAGAGACTTGTTGAATGGTTGTGACCATAATGTTGATAGTAATATAGATGGTGAAGTTCAAGCTGAGGTGGTCTCAAATAGAAATGAGAAACTTATTGGGAACTAATAAAGTTCACTCTTGCTATGCTTTAGCAAAGAGACTGGTGGCATTGTGACCCTGCACTAGAGATCTGTGGAACTTTCAACTTGAGAGAGATGATGTAGGGTATATGGCAGAAGAAATTTCTAAGCAGCAAAGCATTGAAGGCATGGCCTGGCTGCTTCTAAAAGCCTATAATCATTTGCATAAGCAAAGAGAGTATCTAAAACTGGAACTTATATTTAAAAGGGAAGCAGAGCATCAAAGTTTGGAAAATTTGCCACCTGGCAATGTGGTAGAAAAGAAAATCTCCCACTGGACCACTGCCTAGTGGAGCTGTGAGAAGAGGGTCACCATCCTCCAGACCCCAGAATGGTAGATCCACAAGCAGCTTACACCATGCACTTGGAAAAGCTACATTTACTAAACATCACCCCATGAAAGCAGCCATGGGAGCTACAGAGGCAGAGCTGGCTGAAGTGTTAGTAACCTAGCCTTTGCATAAGTGTGGCCTGAATATGAGACATGTAGTCAAAGGAGATTATTTTGAAGCTTTGAGATTTAAAGACTGCCCTGCTGGATTTTGCACTTTCACTGGGCCTGTAGCCCCTTGGTTTTGGCTGATTTCTCCCATTTTCAATGGCACTATTTACCCATTTGTGGATAACTAGGATAAATTTGTGGAATGGGACTATATATCGCTATTATGTGTTGGAATTAACTAGTTTTTTATTTTACAGGCTCATAGGCAAAGGGACTTGCCTTGTCTCAGATGATGCCTTGGACTGGACTTTTGAGCTAATGCTGAAATGAGCTAAAACTCTGAGGACTGCTGAGAAGAGATGGTTGTAGTTTGCAACGTGAGAAGGACGTGAAATTTGGGAGGGGCCAGGGCAGAATGATATGGTTTGACTCTGTCCCTGCCCAAATCACACGTCAAATTATAATACCTAATGTTGGAGGTGGGGCCTTGTGGGAGGTGACTGGGTCATTGAGGTGTCTTCTAATGGTTTAGCACCATCCGTCTAGTGCTGTCTTGTGATAGAGTTCTCCCAAGATCTGCTTCTTTAAACTTGTGTAACACCTCCTTTCTCTCTCTTCCTTCTGTTCCCTGCATGTAAGATGTGCTTGCTTCCCCTTTACCTTCCACCATGATTGTAAGTTTCCTAGGCCTCCCCAGAAGCAGAAGCCTGTACAGCCTGCAGAATAGTACATTATTTAAACCTCTTTTCTTTATAAATTAATCAGTTTCAGGTATTTGTTTACAACAGTGTGAGAACAGACTAATACACGTGTTTATAAATTGAAAGAATTACTATTGTCAAAATGTCCATACTACCCAGAGCAATCTGCAAATTCAATGCAATCCCTATCAAAATACTAATGCCATTCTTCAAATAAATAGAAAAAAAAAACTCTCAAATGTGTATGGTTTCTTCAACTTGAAGTATTAAACAAAGAAAAAAAAACAGAGATAGGCAAATGTGTATGGCACCACAAAAGACCAAGGTTAGCTAAAGCTATTCTAAGCAAAAAGAACAAACAGGAGGAATTACATCACTTGACTTTAAATTATACTACAGAAGTATAGTAGTCAAAACAGCATGTTACTGGCATAAAAACAGACACCAACATAGACCAATGGAACAGAATAGAGAACACCAAAATAAGTTCATACATCTACAGTGAACTCATTTTCACCAAAGATGCCAAGAACATACATTGGAAAAAGGACAGTCTCTTCAATAAATGGTTCTGGGAAACTTGATACTCATGTGCAGAAGAATGAAATTAGACACCTATCTCTTGCCATATACAAAAATCAAATCAAAATGTATTAAAGACTTTAAAACCTCAAACTATGAAACTACTGAAAGAAAACATTGAGGAAACACTCCAGGACATTTGTCTCGGCAGTGGTTTCTTAAGGAATACCTCACAATCACATGCATAAAGTAGAAAAAGCAAAAGTGGAAAAATAGGATCACATCAAGTTAAAAAGCTTCTGCACAGCAAAGGAAAAATCAACAAAGTAAAGAGACAATCCATAGACTGGGAGAAAATATTTGCAAACCATCCATCTGACAAAAGATTTATGACAAAAATATATAAGAAGTTCGAACAACTGTATAGGAAAAAAATCTAATAATCTGATTTAAAAATGGGCAAAAGATCTGAATAGACATTTCTCAAAAGAAGACATACAAATAAGAAGCAGGTGTATGAAAGGTGCTCAACATCATTGATCATCCAAGAAGTACAAATCAAAACTACAACAAGATATTATCTCACCCCAGTTAAAGTGGCTTTTATCCAAAACATAGGCAATAACAAATGCTGGTGAGAACCTGGAGAAAGGGGAACCCTCGTACACTGTTGGTAGGAATGTGAATTAGTAAAGACACTATGGAGAACATTATGGAAGTTCCTCAAAACACTAAAAATAGAAATCCCATGTAATTCAGCAATACAACTACTGGATCTATACTTCAAAGAAAAGAAAACAGTATATGGAAGAGGTATCTGTACACAGAGGTATCTGTACATCTGTGTTTATTGTAGCACTATTCACAATAGCCAGGATTTGGAATCAACCTAAGTATCCATCAACTGACAAATGGATAAAGAAAAAGTGGTAATTATACACAACGGAGTATTAGCCATAAGAAGAATGAGATCCTATCATTTGCAACAACATGAATGTAACTGGAAGATATTGTATTAAGTAAAAAAAGCCAGTAACAGAAAGCTAAGCTTTGCATGTTCTCACTAAGTTGTGGGAGCTAAAAATTAAAACAATTGAACTCAGATAGAGAGTAGAATGATGGTAACCAGAGGCTGAGAAGAATAGTGCAGGGGGATGTCAGGAAATGGGGAAGGTTAATAGGTACAAAAATATAGTTAGATACTATGAGTAAGATCTAATATGTGATAGTACGATAGAGTGACTACATTTAGCAATTATTTTCATTTTTATTTTTATTTTTGAGCCAGAGTTTCATTCTTTCACCGAGGCTGGAGTGAAGTCACACGATATTGGCTCACTGCTATCTCCACCTCCCGGGTTCAAGTGATTCTCCTGCCTCAGCTTCCCGAGTAGCTGGGAATATAGGTGCTCATCACTATAGCTGGCTAATTTTTTAGTATTTGTAGTAGAAATGGGGTTTTGCCATGTTGACCAGGCTGGTCTCAAACTCCTGACCTCAGGTGATCCACCTGCCTCGGCCTCCCATAGTGCTAGGATTACAGCAATCAGCAATAATTTGTTGTACATTTTATAATAACTAAGGGAATACAATTGAAATATTCGTAGCACAAAGAAATGATGAATGCTTGAGGTGATGAATACCCCATTTACTGTGATATGATTATTACATATTGTATGCCTGTATCAAAATATCTCATGTACTCCGTAAACATAAACACCTATTATGTACTCTTAATTTTTTTAATTTTAAAATAAATAAAAAAGAAGCCCAAGAAAAGTAAATAATATTATATTTTCATTTCACCTTCTTTTTTTACAGTTTATGTTGCTGATTATTAAATTCTAGTTTGAAAGTGGCTGCTAAATGTTTTGTTTTTGTGTGCTTTTTGAGTAGTTTGCTTGTTTTCTTCTCAGCAAATTAATAATGTTCTCTAGTCTTCTGGCTTCCAGTGTTCTGGAAACAAGTAAGCCATAATTTGTGTATTTATTCTCTTCTATTTAATGTCTCACTTTTCTGGTTGCTTTTATATACTCTTTTTAATTTTGAGTTTTGGCCATTTTGCTATGATATAATTAGGTGTGGTTTCCTTTGTACTTATTCTCTTTGGAAGTCATTATGATTCCTGCTAGTGTGGGTTGATATATTTCATCAAGTTTGAAAAGCTCTTGGTTTTTATCTCTTCAAATATCTTTTCTTCATTATTTTCCCTCCCCTCTCTCTCTGGGAATCTACTTATAAATAAGTTAGGAGTTGTATCACAAATCTCTTTTGTTTCACTCTTATTTTTCTTTTTGTTGAAATGCGAATATTTCCTATTGACATATCTTTAGGTACATTTATCCTTTCTTCTGTCCAATTGCCATTAATGCTATAAAAGAAATTATTAATTTCTATATTATTATTTCCATTTCTAATAATTCCATTTTCTTCTATAGCAGATTCTTCTTTCTTGCACCATTTCACTAGAGGTAAAAGCAGCTGTGTAGTTTCCTCTTATTAAATACTCATCACTGAAAAAGCATAGTTCTTTTCAATTTGAGATCTCTGATGTGTTTATAAAACTAGATTTTGTAGGTTACATAGATTGTTTGGGTTATTAGGATAAGACTTTTTACACTTTCCACATTTAAACTAAAAACAAAAGTGTTATTTAGTTTTTTTAAATATAAAGACTATAGAACTATGATATGTATTACTATGACTTCATTTTTAATTCAACCAATAATTAGACCAGTGGTCCTATCAAGAATCTAAAGATGTATGCTCTGGAACTTGCACACCCAGGATCTAGAGGCTCATGCTCTGCAATTGGCACTGCAATGGATTACCTGTGAGGCTTGTGGGACTATATTTTAATCCTACAGTTTCTCTATATGTAAATGTATTACAGTGGTTGTCCCTGGAAAAAGAGAGAAAGAACAGCATTCAAATATAAATTTATGAGACTTCATCTTTATTTAAGGCTCAATTCCCTTGAAAAATAAAAAAGAAATATGAGACCACTATGACAGAATATTAACAGTGATTAATTTTGGAAAGCCAATATCATACTAGCCTTTGTAATTTTCCATGGTTTTTGTAAATTTTTCAAAATTAAAAAATGTATACTAATAATATAAACACATCACCCTAACTGATGGAGCAACAAATGACACAAAGATAAAATGACTAAAGATCAGCCAGAATAAGATGTCTAATAATGCAAAGCTTATAAAGATTTCAAGGAAATTGTTAATGGCCTGATGTTCTACAAACTGTCAGGTCCTCCACTTGTCATTTGATATGAAAGTTGGCATATATGGGGGAGTGGAGCCAAGATGGTCAAATAGGAACAACTCCAGTATACAGCTCCCAGAGTGAGCAATGCAGAAGATGGGTGATTTCTGCATTTCCAAATGAGGTACCGGGTGTATCTCACTGGGGAGTGTTGGACAGTGGGTGCAGGACAGTGGGTGCAGCACACCGAGCATGAGCTGAAGCAGGGCGAGGCATCACTTCACCCGGGAAGCACAAAGGATCAGGCAATTCCCTTTCCCAATCAAAGAAAGGGGTGACAGATGGCACCTGAAAAATCGGGTCACTCCCACCCTAATACTGCACTCTTCCAATGGTCTTAGCAAATGGCACACCAGGAGATTATATCCCACGCCTGGCTCGGAGGGACCTACACCCACAGAGACTCACTCATTACTAGCACAGCAGTGTGAGATCAAACTGCAAGGCAGCAGCGAGGGTGGGGGAGAGGTGCCTGCCATTGCCGAGGCTTGAGTAAGTAAACAAAGCAGCCAGGAAGCTCGAACTGGGTGGAGCCCACTGCAGCTCAAGGAGGCCTGACTGCCTTTGGAGAGTCCACCTCTGGGGGCAGGGCATAGCCAAACAAAAGGCAGCAGAAACCTCTGCAGACTTAAATGTCCCTGTCTGACAGCTTTGAAGAAAGTAGTGGTTCTCCCAGCATGCAGCTAGAGATCTGAGAACAGACAGACTGCCTCCTCAAGTGGGTCCCTGACCCCCAAGTAGCCTAACTGGATGGCACCCCCCATTAGGGGCAGACTGACACCTCACACGGCTGGGTACTTCTCTGAAATGAAACTTCCAGAGGAACAATCAGGCAGCAACATTTGCTGTTCACCAATATCTGCTCTTCTGCAGCCTCTGCTGCTGATACCCAGGCAAACAAGGTCTGGAGTAGACCTCCAGCAAACTCCAACAGACCTGCAGCTGAGGGTCCTGACTGTTAGAAGCAAAACTAACAAACAAAAAGGACATCCACACCAAAATCCCATATGTTCATCACCATCATCAAAGACCAAAGGTAGATAAAACCACAAATATGGGGAAAAAAAAGAGCAGAAAAACTGGAAACTCTAAAAATCACAGCACCTCTCCTCCTCCAAAGGAACACAGCTCCTCACCTGCAATGGAACAAAGCTGGATGGAGAATGACTTTGATGAGTTGAGAGAAGAAGGCTTCAGATGATCAAACTACTCTGAGCTAAAGGAAGAAGTATGAACCCATGGCAAAGAAGTTAAAAACCTTGAAAAAAGATTAGAGAAATGGTTAACTAGAATAACCAATGCAGAGAAGTCTTAAAGGACCTGATGGAGCGGTAAACCATGGCACGAGAAGTACGTGATGAATGCATAAGCCTCAGTAGCTGATTCGGTCACTGGAAGAAAGGGTATCATTGATGGAAGATGAAATGAATGAAATGAAGTGAGAAGGGAAGTTTAGAGAAAAAAGAATAAAAAGAAATGAACAGAGCCTCCAGGAAATATGGGACTATGTGAAAAGACCAAATCTACATCTGATCGGTGTACCTGAAAGTGACGGGGAGAATGGAACCAAGTTGGAAAACACTCTACAGGATATTATCCAAGAGAACTTCCCCAACCTAGCAAGGCAGGCCAACATTCAAATTCAGGAATTACAGAGAATGCCACAAAGGTACTCCTCGAGAAGAGCAACTCCAAGACACATAATTGTCAGATTCACCAAAGTTGAAATGGAGGAAAAAGTGTTAAGGGAAGCCAGAGAGAAAGGTTGGGTTACCCACAAAGGAAAGCCCATCAGACTAAAAGCTGATTTCTTGGCAGAAACTCTACAAGCCAGAAGAGACTGAGGGCCAATATTCAACATTCTTAAGGAAAAGAATTTTCAACCCAGAATTTCATATCCAGCCAAACTAAGCTTCAGAAGTGAAGGAGAAATAAAATACCTTACAGACAAGCCAATGCTGAGAGATTTTGTCAACACCAAGCCTGCCTTAAAAGAGCTCCTGAAGGAAGCACTCAACATTGAAAGGAATGACCAGTACCAGCCACTGCAAAAACATGCCAAATTGTAAAGACCATTGAGGCTACGAAGAAACTGCATCAACTAATGAGGAAAATAACCAGCTAACATCATAATGACAGGATCAAATTCACACATAACAATATTAACCTTAAATGTAAATGGGCTAAATGCTCCAACTAAAAGACACAGACTGGCAAATTGGATAAACAGTCAAGACCCATTAGTGTGCTGTATTCAGGAGACCCATCTCACATGCAGAGACACACATAGGCTCAAAATAATGGGACAGCGGAAGAACTACCATGCAAATGGAAAACAAAAAAAGGCAGGGGTGGCAATCCTAGTCTCTGATAAAACAGACTTTAAACCAACAAAGATCAAAAGAGACAAAGAAGGCCATTACATAATGGTAAAGGGATCAATTCAACAAGAAGAGTTAACTATCCTAAATATATATGCACCCAATACAAGAGCCCCCAGATTCATAAAGCAAGTCCTTACAGACATAGAAAGAGACTTAGGCTCCCACACAATAATAATGGGAGACTTTAACATCCTACTGTCAACATTAGGCAGATCCACAAGGCAGAAAGTTAACAAGGATATCCAGGAACTGAACTCAGCTGTGAACCAAGGAGACCTAATAGACATTTACAGAACTTTCCACCCCAAATCAACAGAATATACATTATTTTCAGCATCACACCACACCTATTCCAAAATTGACCACATGGTTGGTAGTAAAGCATTCCTCAGCAAATGTAAAACAGCAGATATTATAACAAACAGTCTCTCAGACCACAGTGCAATCAAACTAGAACTCAGGATTGAGAAACTCACTCAAAACCACTCAATTACATGGAAACTGAACAACCTGCTCCTGAATGACTACTGGGTACATAACAAAATGAAGGCAGAAATAAAGATGTTCTTTGAAATCAATGAGAACAAAGACACAACATACCAGAATCTATAGGACACATTCAAAGGAGTATGTAGAGGGAAATTTATAGCACTAAATGCCCACAAGAGAAAGCAGAAAAGATCTAAAATTGACACCCTAACATCACAATTAAAAGAACTAGAGAAGCAAGAGCAAACACATTCAAAAGCTAGCAGAAGGCAAGAAAGTACTAAGATTAAAGCAGAACTGAAGGAAATAGAGACATAAAAAACCCTTCAAAAAATCAGTGAATCCAGGAGCTGGTTTTTTGAAAACATCAACAAAATAGATAGACCACTAGCAAGACTAATAAAGAAGAAAAGAGAGAAGAATCAAATAGATGAAATAAAAAATGATAAAGGGGATATCACCACTGATCCCACAGAAATACAAACTACCATCACAGAATACTATAGACACCTCTATGCAAATAAACTAGAAAATCTGGAAGAAATGGACAAATTCCTCGACACACACACTCTCCCAAGACTAAATCAGGAAGTTGAATCTCTGAATAGACCAATAACAGGCTCTGAAATTGAAGCAATAATTAATAGCTTACCAACCAAAAAGAGTCCAGGACCAGAAGGATTCACAGCCGAATTCTAGCAGAGGTACAAGAAGGAGCTGGTACCATTCCTTCTGAAACTATTTCAATCAATGAAAAAGAGGGAATCCTCCCTAACTCATTTTATGAGGCCAGCAACATCCTGATATCAAAGCCTTGCAGAGACACAACAAAAAACGAGAATTTTATACCAATATCCCTGATGAACATCAATGCAAAAATCCTCAGTAAAATACCAGCAAACCGAATCCAGCAGCACATCAAAAAGCTTATCCACCATGATCAAGTGGGCTTCATCCCTGGGATGCAAGGCTGGTTCAACATACACAAATCAATAAACATAATCCAGCATATAAACAGAACCAATGACAAAAACCACATGATTATCTCAAGAGATGCAGAAAATGCCTTTGACAAAATTCAACAACGCTTCATGCTAAAAACTCCCAATAAATTAGGTATTCATGGGAAATATCTCAAAATGATAAGAGCTTTTGATGACAAACCCACAGCCAATATCATACTGAATGGGCAAAAACTGGAAGCATTCCCTTTGAAAACTGGCACAAGACAGGGATGCCCTCTCTCACCACTCCTATTCAACATAGTGTTGGAAGTTCTGGCCAGGGCAATCAGGCAGGAGAAAGAAAGAAAGCGTATTCAATTAGGAAAAGAGGAAGTCAAATTGTCCCTGTTTGCAGATGACATGATTGTATATTTAGAAAACCCCATCGTCTCAGCCCAAAATCTCCTTAAGCTGATAAGCAACTTCAGCAAAGTCTCAGGATACAAAATCAGTGTGCAAAAATCACAACCATTCTTATACACCAATAACAGACAAACAGAGAGCCAAATCATGAGTGAACTCCCATTCACAATTGCTTCAAAGAGAATAAAATACCTAGGAATCCAACTTACAAGGGATGTGAAGGACCTATTCAAGAACTACAAGCCACTGCTCAATGAAATAAAAGAGGATACAAACAAATGGAAGAACATTCCATGCTCATGCGTAGGAAGAATCAATATCGTGAAAATGGCCATACTGCCCAAGGTTCAATAGATTCAATGCCATCCCCATCCAGTTACCAATGACTTTCTTCATAGAGTTGGAAAAAACTACTTTAAGTTCATATGGAACCAAAAAAGAGCCTGCACTGCCAAGTCAATCCTAAGCCAAAAGAACAAAACTGGAGGCATCTCGCTACCTGACTTCAAACTATACTACAAGGCTAAAGTAACCAAAACAGCATGGTACTGGTACCAAAACAGAGATATAGACCAATGGAACAGAACAGAGCCCTCAGAAATAACACCACACATCTACAACCATCTGATCTTTGACAAACCTGACAAAAACAAGAAATGGGGAAAGGATTCCCTATTTAATAAATGGTGCTGGGAAAACTGGCTAGCCATATGTAGAAAGCTGAAACTAGATCCCTTCCTTACACCTTATACAAAAATTAATTCAAGATGGATTAAAGACTTATATGTTAGACCTAAAACCGTAAAAACCTAGAAGAAAACCTAGGCAATACCATTCAGGACATAGGCATGGGCAAGGACTTCATGTCTAAAACGCCAAAAGCAATGGCAACGAAAACCAAAATTGACAAATGGGATCTAATTAAACTAAAGAGCTTCTGCACAGCAAAAGAAACTACCATCAGAGTGAACAGGCAACCTACAGATTGGGAGAAAATTTTTGCAATCGGCTCATCTGACAAAGGGCTAATATCCGGAATCTACAATGAACTCAAACAAATTTACAGGAAAAAAAAAATCCCATCAAAAAGTGAGTGAAGGATATGAACAGACACTTCTCAAGAGAAGACATTTATGCAGCCAAAAGACACATGACAAAATGCTCATCATCACTGGCCATCAGAGAAATGCAAATCCAAACCACAATGAGATACCATCTCACACCAGTTAGAATGGCAATCATTAAAAAGTCAGGAAACAACAGGTGCTGGAGAGGATGTGGAGAAATAGGAACTCTTTTACACTGCTGGTGGGACTGTAAACTAGTTCAACCATTGTGGAAGTCAGTGTGGCAATTCCTCAGAGATCTAGACCTAGAAATACCATTTGACCCAGCCATCCCATTACTGGGTATATACCCAAAGGATTATAAAACACGCTGCTATAAAGACACATGCACATATATGTTTATTGTGGCACTATTCACAATAGCAAAGACTTGGAACCAACCCAAATGTCCAACAATGATAGACTGGATTAAGAAAATGTGGCACATATACACCATGGAATACTACGCAGTGATAAAAAATGATGAGCTCATGTCCTTTGTAGGGACATGGATGAAGCTGGAAACCATCATTCTCAGCAAACTATCGCAAGGACAAAAAACCAAACACCACATGTTCTTACTCATAGGTGGGAGTTGAACAATGAGAACACATGGACACAGGAAGGGGAACATCACCCACTGGGGCCTGTTGTGTGGTGGTGGGAGGGCGGAGGGATAGCATTAGGAGATATACCTAATGTTAAATGACGAGTTAATTGGTATAGCACACCAACATGCCACATGTGTACATATGTAACAAACCTGCACGTTGTGCACATGTACCCTAAAACTTTAAGTATAATTAAAAAAAAAAGAAAGTTGGCATATCTAAGTACAAAAGTCCCAGAAAAATGACAAAAGAAAAAGGCTTCTTTTTGAATTATTAAAGGTCTGTGGAATCCCAAAGTCTCCCTAAAAAAGGGAGTATGTGGATATGTGGATAAGCACAGTGTCTTGTGTCAGTTTGTCATCCTCCAAATTCACATAAAAATACAAGAATTTAAGCAATGCAACAAAAACATAGGGCCCAGAAAAATAGCAAGCGGAGCTATAATATTTAGCAGTCACACAGAAGCACAAAATAGTAACACTTCGTAAGGCTTAGAGTGTTCTCATTCATCATATTCATTTTAAAGAAGAAACTAAGATCTAGAGAGCCAATATCACTAATGTGTCCCCACCGAAATCTCATCCTAATTTTAATCCCCATAATCCCCATGTGTGGAGGGTAGGACCTGGTGTGAGGTGATTGGATTGTGGGGGCAGTTTCCTATTCTCATGATAGTGAGTGAGTTCTCATGAGATCTGATGGTTTTTATATGGGGCTCTTCCCCCTTTGCTCCTCACTCTTCTCTCACCTGCCACCATGTAAGATGTGCTGGCTTACCATTCTACCATGATTGTAAGTTTCCTGAGGCCTCCCCAGCCGTATAGAACTGTGAGTTAATTAAACCTCTTTTCCTTATAAATTACCCAGTCTCAGGTAGTATTCTTTACAACAGTGTGAAAACGGACTAATACATCACACTAGAAATATTTTAAATAAATAGAAAGTCTATTTAAGAAATTTACTTAGGAAAATGAAATGTATGCATTTAAAATCTATGTATTTAAAATCTATTTATTTAAGAAATCTATTTTCTCAATCTATTGCTCTCTGCAACCATTCCACAAACTTTGAAACAATTCCTATTAGAAATTTCAAGTAGAAATGCCTTCTGCACCACTATCATCCTACTATGTTCTGTCAGTAACCAAATTTATCAGTTCTTTAATTCAAAAACAAGTTTTCCACCTTCAAGATATATTTATATATTTTAATTGTCAAAAATATGAGTAGAGCTAGTAAAAGTACATAAAATCTACTCTGTGAAGTCTGAAATCAAAGTCACTGTTCAATTTTTTAAAAGGTACTGCATTACACTATCTAGGAAATCTGGACTCAGTCCCACTAAGCATTTTAGACATTTCATCTCTAAATTTTAAAATGTTTTTCAATTTTGTCCTTTTTTTTTTTTTTTTTTTCAGACAGTCTTGCTCTGTCGTCAGGCTGGAGTGCAGGGGTGTGATCTCGGCTCACTGCAACCTCCGCCTCCCAGTTCAAGCAATTCTCCTTCCTCAGCCCCCCAAGTAGCTGGGACTACAGGCACACACCACCATGCCCAGCCAATGTTTGTATTTTTAGTAGAGATGGGGTTTCACCATGTTGATCAGGATGGTCCCAATCTCTTGACCTAGTGATCTGCCAGCCTTGACCTCCCAAAGTGCTGAGATTACAGGCATGAGCCACTGCACCCGGGCCCACTTTTGTCCTTTCTGAAACAATCCTCTTGTCACCAGTCTCCAATGTTTAGTCCTTTCATTTTATTTTTATGCTGCATCCAGTCTTATTGCCCTTGGGCATAGCTTAGATCTTCTACTACTTCATTTTTCACAGGCATTCACCATCATCTGGGTACCTGCACACACACACACATGCACACACATACACACACACACGTACACATGCTTTAACTTAACTTGGCATATAAGAATCTCCACCAGATAAAATTTAGAATCAGTTTTATTGTTTTATCAGAAATGGAGTGGGAACTTTAAGAGGAAAAAAGTGCTAGTTTAAGACTAGCCTTCAATTTGAGAACTACCTGGAACAGGAAAATGATACTGGGAGGGATATTGCTTAAGTTCCCAACAGTAAAGAATAGAATAGAGCGGTGAGTATATAGAACACAGCACTATAACTAGGAAGTAACATCAGGGAAGAATGGTTCAATGGTGTGTCTGAAATCCTCACCCTGTCTGTGCTTTAAAAACACAGTCATCAATCATTGTGTCACTTTTTGAGTAGAATAACTTTTCTTCCTATGGTTTGAGACACTGTCCACTTATTATTTAGTCATCACAGAAGGACATAAGCCAGCAAACTCTACTTTTCTAGAAATAGCAAGTGATCACTGCATACCTCATGAAGTACAAGAAAATATCAAATTGCATGTATTTTTGAGTAAGTGGAATTAATATGCCAAATGAACAGGCAACTGTTGTCAGAGGAAATAGGATATCCTCATCAGCCATTGACCATTCCTTATATGCACCCAATTTAAGGAGAGTAGGTGGAGGCAGTCCCACTCAAGCCACAGGAAATGAGTTTGCTAATGGAAAGAGGTTTCATACCGTAAAAAGAGGAAAAAGAAATCGTTCTAGACACTATACCAACTAGTCTGTTACTAAGCATAAAAGAAAAAAGACAATTTAATAAGAGATCCACATTCTTACAAATCTGTTAGCGTAATCTAATGAGTAATTTTTAAATTTACAGAATCAGGTGGAACCATTTTGTTAAGTACAAATTGTACAAATATCAGACATTATATATTCACTAAAATATTTTTGGTTTTGTGTTCTTGGCTATCTTTTCCTTTCTAGGTAGTAACTAACTAGTACGAGTACTCTAATAATTTGTGTTACACACTCTCCAAACTATTCCAGGTATCATATAGCTTCTCTTTATTAGGCAACCTTAAAACATAAATGTGTGGTTTTCTTCCTCCCTTCACTGAAGATGACAATAACATTCACTGAGCACTTATTATGTGCCAGGCACTGTTTGAAGTACAGTATATGTTTAAAATCATTTAAATCTTACCTCCTAATGCAAAGAAGAATTTGACATAAATTAGAGTAATGATTTGGTCAATTTGGCATTAAAATGCAAAATTGGCTCTCACATCACAATGCTGCTTAAATTAAACTAACAGATTTTTTAATGAGGCTTTTTTCCCCCACAAACTCTCATTTGCATGTGTGAAGTCTCACTGTGAGGCTGCATAAGGCAGAATTAAAAATAGATTTAGCGTGTATTGTATCTCAACAACACAAGAAAGACTTACATGAACTCCCCAGGTGCATGATACCCTGTAGTTATTTAAGGAACAGAACTAAATTTGTGTATTCAGCTATTATAACCCTTGTCTGGTCAATCTACAGGGCTCAAGAATAGGTCATCTTATTATTGTGGTGTGTGCACAGAGTTTGCCCACTTTAAGATGGTGACAAGTCAGATTTTGAAAGTGCAACAGAAAGCAGAATGCTTAATGTATCAATTTAATATATAAATAATCTACAACTGAAACAAAGTGAAAAGACATTTGTAATAATGACAAGATACAAATGCATAACATGAAAGTAGATGATGGACTCATTTCATGGTTACAGAAAATATAGATACTCTTATCATTATTTTCCATATCAAATGAATTGAGCAACCAAAGTAATTCTCGTAATAAAGTTGCTTCCATCTGGACAAAGACTGAAAGTATTTCTATGCCTGAAGAGCCAATGATTACATTGTTATTCGAATGAGTGGGAGTTCCTGGTCTGATAAGTACTTATGAAAACGTATTCGGAGAAGCCCCTATAAAAAAAAAAGGCAGTTAGCATTTTTTGAAGCTATGTCTAAATTCACAATATGCTTATTTGAAAAATTTAAAGAGAAATCAATATGAAAAACCCAATAAGTATGTTGACCATGTTTTCTAAAACTAACAATTCAGAGATCTACAATAACTAAGGACTTTGACTTTCATTTGTGATTATTGTAAATGGGAAGTCATGAGTGTTCAGTATATCAAAATTATCTTTTTTGTAAATATACTCATATTAAATTAGAGCTATATCACACCAACTATATCTAGGATCCCTCCACTAAAGCAGTTTTTAAAAATTCTTTTGGAAATGATTGTCAGTTTCTTCTATAGCTTTCTCAAGCAAAGCCATACTTTGGAGAAGATTTCTACTTCTGAGCATCTGGAGGTAGCAGGGACTGGGTTCACCAAATGGTGCTGGAATACTTTAACATCCAAATGCAAATAATAAACCCCAAATTTTACCACACACCATATAAAATATTAGCTAAAAGCAGATGGATCGTAAACCTAAATGAAAACCTAAAACTATAAAATTTCTAGAAGATAGCAGAACAAAATTTTTGTAACCTTGGGTTAGCAAAGATATGTTAGGTAGGACACAAAAAACACTAATCATAAACTAAAATATTGATGAAATATCAAAATGAATCTTTTTGTGTCTTTCAAAGACACTGTTAAGAAAATAAAAGGCAAGCCACATACTAGGAAAAATATATACATAACATATATCTGGTATACAGAAAATATAAAGAACTTTTAATGATAACACAAATTACTCAATAGAACATAAATAAAATATTTAAATAAAAAAATTTCAAATATACAGTAAATAAGTGGACAAAAATATGTTCAATATCATTAGTCAATAAAAAAATGCATAATACAAGATACCACTACACGCCCATTAGAATGGTAAAAATTTGAAAAGACTGACAAGTGCCAATGAAGATATAGAGCAACTGGAACTCACATGCATTGCAAGAAAATGTGAAATGGTATATCAACTTGAAAAACAGGGTAACACTTTCTATCAAATTAAACCAACATTTATCATAAAACCCACTAATGTCACTCTTAGTCATTTGCCAGAAAATGAAACCATATGTCCCTACAAAGACTTGTCCCTGAGGGCAGATTTATTCATTATTGATAAAAACTGGAACAACCTACATGTCCATCAACCAGAGAATGGTTAAACTCAGCAATAAAAAGGAACGTATTAATGATATACACAAGAACTTGGACAGATTCAAAATCATCAAGCTAAATGAAAGAAGCCACACAGTAAATGACATTCTTAAAAAAATAGCCAATTATAATGACAGAAAGCACAGTGGTTACTGGAAGCTGGAAGTAAGGAGTGGGGATTTATTGCAAAGGGGTGCAAGAAGTTTTGGAAGTGATGAAAATAGTTTAATATCATAATTACACAGTGATTCAAAACTCATCAATTTGTACACTTAAAATTGGTCAATTTTATGATATAGAGGTTACAACTCACTAAAGCTTATTTTTAATAAATAAGTAGGCAAACACATGTAAGTATTGACATAAAAGTATTGAGGATATGGAACAGTATTTACTTAATGTATACTTTAAGCTGCCTAAGTATAACCAAATCCACTTCTCACTGTGGTCAAATGGCCAGCCAGAGGGCTACTGAGTATGAAGCCTAGAATAAAGGCTGCACAGGAGGCTCTGGGCCATGTATTTAGGGGAATGCAATAAAGTATTAAGCCTTGGTGCTGGAGTGGTATAGGAGAGAGAGAGAGCTGGCAAATGTAACATTTCTGTAGAAAACTATGTCCATCTGCCAAGAAAAACTAAACAGCAGCAGCACCAGCTGTTCTTGTTGTGCCACAGATTGCAAGCCATGTTTCCCAAATTAACATCTCACCAACGCTTCCCCATCGAGTTTACACAAGACAGGAACTAAGTCAAGATAGGATCCAGGAAGAAAAATAAAGTAACAAGGAAGCCCGATTACAAATTAAGAAGCAAACAGCAAGCCTCTGTGTATATGAAGGGCAAGTTACATGATCTACAGAGAAATTAGTGTAAGATCAATTTACAGAGGCAGGTAGGGAAGGGGGAGCTGGTGTTTGTGAAGTGAAAGTCAGGTAGTAAGACTACAATCTAGTCCTTTGCCTCCCTATTTCAGAAATGAGTGGGAGAAATGAAGACTAAATCAGCAGAGCATGCATGATTAGGACTGTTCATGTGCCAAGTAACAAACTCAATGCATTACTTCCCATTAGACAGATGCTCAAAAGTTACAGATGAAATGAGTTATGCCACCAGTATATATTGCCTTAAACATTGAGATGACAATTCTTTCCATCTTGCTAAGGAAAGTACCTTCTAATTATATGTTAAAAGGAGTCTCATTTATTCTGTTTTGAGAAGTGTACCCCAATTGCACACTACTCTGGTTACTGGAGCAAAACTGCTTCCGTGTAGCTAGTGGCTGCTCTAACAGGGCCAGCATATTTCCATGTCATCTGCCAAAGATGTGAAGTGACCCCCTTTCACATGGTAAATTTCCTGAAGTCACTTTCTCTTCTTGTTCTTCCCTTCTTTTCCCTCTTTTTCTCCAATTTCCATCTCCTTCTCCAAAAACCAGGTTGTGTTTCCACTAGACACACGGAGCAGGTTGAAATAATGCCTGTTGTGTCATAGGTGGCAATGCAATGGAGGAGCATCCTCTTATTAGAAAACTGTGTCCATTCAGTATCCTCTAAATTAATCCAATTCTGAGCACAAAACAGGGTAGAGACAAGTGTACATTATTATATGTCATATCATTTGGTGTCAAGGAGCGGGGTAAAAGGGAGGAAGTTTAACTAATATAGCAATTTTAATTTGACTATGAAAATGTAAGGCATTTATTCATGCTCCCATAGTGTGTTTTCTGAAAGCTATTTGGGAAAAAGAAAAAGTTTTTAGAACTTAGTTTACTCAATCTATGTTTAGTAAAACAAATCAGAAATACTTATGCTTTTATTTTGACCAGTGTGCAAAGGTGAATATTTCATTTGCTTATGTAAGGAAAAATGAAAATTACTAAAATGCATAAAAGAATAATCTAAATTATGGCTAAGCATATTTTAAACAACATATTTTACTTTCTCTGAAGTTAAATGTATTTTTTCATTTCTTGTTTGCAGGAAAACCAACATAAACAACACACTTCAGTTTAAAGGAGACAATGGATACTTTATCAGTCAATAAATAACATGTGTAATTGTCAAGGGCCCTTTTCCTATTTTTACTAAGTTATTACAGCTTAAGGGTCACCATCCATGGGCCTTAATTTTCTCAACTGCATTCTAAAAGTACAACATGAATGATCTTGATAAGTATAACCACCTCTTATAAAGTAACTATTTCTGTCTTTAAAAATAGAAAATAATTTATTCATAAATAAATATTCTATAACTACTGCTAGAAATAAAACTAAGAGATATACATAATGTTGTTATTCAGAAGTATTTTTTCCTGTCACTCTGAAGGCATTAATTTCATTGGTTTTATGATATCTGCAATGTTATGGGTTTCAAAATGTTTATATATTCTGCTGTTAAGGCAAATACTAAATGACATTTGCAATTATTCACACCCAAAATAAATTTTGCTTGAGTCATGATAAAAGAAATCTTTCAAAAATTAACTGAAGGGAAAAAAAATTAAATCCCCTCTCTTCAAATCATAGTAAAATATAGGTTCCGGTTAGGTACATTACTGTTATAGTTAATAGAGTGAAATTGCTCAGAGTTTGATCTGTAAGATTAGGGCAATCAGAATTTAAATTATTCTCTACTGCTTCCCAGTAATATAATCTTGAAGTTACTCAAAGCCATTTTCAGTTTTATTTTCAGTGAAATGAAGAAAGGCAGAACCATTGTGACTAGCAAATCACACACATATAAAGTAGTTAAAAGAGTATGTAGCATAGAAGCAGCATGCAATAAATGTCAGCTACCGTTTACTTTTGAACAAATATTTATTGAGTGATTACTACATACTTGATATTTTTCTAGTTGCCTGAGTGACAGTACTGAACAAAAGAGACTAAAATATCTTCCTTCATGAAGATTACATTCTAATAAGAAGATAGACAATAAACAATGTATAAAATATATATTCTGTTTATTAAAAGTAATGCATAGAGGGGGATGCAACTTCAGACAGGACGGTGGGAGAAGTATCACAGGTGGCATATGTGAGAAAGGACTAAAGGAAATGAGAAAGTAAGCCATGAAATTTTTAGGAAGAAGAAAGTTTTCCAGGCATAGGAAACTGCAAGCGTAAACATTCTGTTCCTCTAGAGGAACAACAGAGACCAGTATGTCTGGAATGCAGTGAGCCAAGTGGCATGTAATATAAGCAATAAGAGGGGTGAGGTGGGTGGAAGAACAGTGGAACTTATCATGTAGGGCATTGTGGCTAATAGTAATTCAATGACTTAAACTCTGAGTAATATGGGAAGTTATTGGAGAGTTCTGAGCAGAAGAATGGCATGATCAGACTTTTGCCAAAAGTCCTGTAGCTAACAATAGACAAAAGTGTCCTCTAATCATCATAATCAAGTAAACTATCTATTCCAGTTAGAGAAATACTGCTGTCGATTCTCTTATAATTAAGGGCTAATTATAAAGAGCTCTGTAATGCAGTGACCATCCATACTTTAGAAGAGAATTTCCCTACCATTCACACATAACTAGAACTTTGGACTCCAAATTCTATTTTGATGTACCTATCATCATTTAGAAATATAATTTACAAAATGCTGATTACAAAATATACATACTCTGTTTTATTCAAAATTAAAACTGTGAAAGGATTTAGAGAAAATATTCCCTTGGCCTTATGTAGAATAGTCAGACAATTTTGTGGCTTTTTTATTGGTAACATCCACAGCTAAGTGATAACTAAATGTTCCTATTCTTCTAGTTGACGGGTAGTAAATATTCAAGACAATGATGAGGGCATCATCCAGTGTGATATTCCGGATGGAAGTCCACACCACGTAAGTTAGTGTCCCTCTTGTCTCTCACATGAGCTGAATTTTCAGGAAAGCAGAGAAGTCAGGCAATCAGCCAATGGTCTGTGTTACTTTCATTACAGACCTGCAAAGCATTTAAATCTTCAGAAGAGAAAGTTTCTGCCTTCTTAAAACCAGCTGTACACCAGCCTGTCTCAATGGTCCATGAGGCACCCAGCTCAGAGAATTCCACTTCCCCCTAAAGATCGGTCAGAACTGCTGGGAAAAGCAAGCACTTCAAAGTAACACAGAGGTCTGGTGAATGTTCGGCTCACTTCAGAAAGCATTTCCCTGCTCAGAGATAAGGGGGGAAGCTGCAATATTCTGAAAGTTTGCAGAATCATGGCATTACTCCCACCTGCTTTTCTGTTTCACCCTGAAACTTAAGTCAATCAGGAGGCCTGCTTCGTGCACAGTTGAACACAAATAATAACTGTCTGGGAAAATACAGCAAAACAATAGACATCTTTACAATTACGATTTGGGTGCTGGAGCATACATGTGAAACAGATGTGCTACCAAAGACTGTGACTTCCAGAATCTTGAAAGTGTTGTATAGTATTTCCAACTGCCAATTGTGTAACTGGCAAGTTGGACTTCAAACTGTTTTCTCAATACAGTTGACCCTTGAACAGTGCAGGGGCTAGGGGAACCAGCCTCTGGTGCAGTCAAAACTCCACATTAATTTTGACTCCCCAAAATCTTAACTGCTAATAGCCTACTGTTGACGAGAAGCCTTATGATAACACAAGTGGTTGGTAAACATATATTTTGTTTGTTATATGTAATATATACTGTATTCTTACAATATCGTAAGCCGAAAAAAAGTTAAGAAAATCACAAGGAAGAGAAATATACTTATTATTCATTAAGTGGGAGTGGATCATCATAAAGGTCTTCATCCTCATTGTCTTCCCACTGAGCAGGCTAAGGAGTAGGAGGAAGAGAAGGGGATGGTCTTGCTGTCTCAGCAATGGCAGAGGTGGAAGAAAATCTGCATAAAAGTGAACCCACACAGTTCAAACCCATGTTGTGTAAGAGAATACATTTCTCTTTCCTTTTTACCTTATCTGTAAATGATTAATTCCCTTTTCTAGAATGACAATAGCTAAAATTCCAATTCAACATCTACATAGCTACCTCTAAGGTCTCATCGATGGTGCAAGAGATTAACTGGACCTGGTAAAGATTCTCTCTGGCACCAAGGGACTGGCTCTGCAGGAATCCAGCTGGCCTCTTTTGTTCCACAGAGTAAACATAGCTTATTTCATTTAATCTCAGTCACATACTATGGCAACTATGTGCATAGGTCCCATCTTTGAAGACATCCAAAAGGAAGATATTCTTATGCTACTTGTAGTTTATTGTTTTCTTTCCCTTTTTTTTTTTTTGTTTTTTGGAGACCGAATCTTGCTCTGGTGCCCAGGCTGGGGTGCACTGGCACAATCTTGGATCACTGCAACCTCTGCCTCCCAGTTTCAAGCGATTCTCCTACCTCAGCCTCCTGAGTAGCTGGGATTACAGGTGCAAGCCACTACACTCGGCTAATTTTTTGTATTTTTAGTAGAGATGGGGTTTCACCATGTTGGCCAGGCTGGTCTCGAACTCCTGACCTCAGGTGATCCACCCACCTTGGCCTCTCAGAATGCTGGGATTACAGGCGTGAGCCACTGCACCCGACCTCTGGTTTATTGTTTTCTTAGAATATGATTGCCTACTCAAAATAATTAATTAAGACTATAGAACTGCTTTTAAAAGTTAGCGATGTGATAATTAAACATAAATCATCATCATTCACATAAGAATTTAAAATAGTCCCAAATGAAGAGACAGCTAGCATTAAAAACAATTTCTACTTTTATGAGTTAAATCAATGTCATAAGCAAAATAGTTTTCTTTTAAAAAATTATCTGTTCTCTATCTTTAGAATCTTTCTGCCAAATCCCCTTCCCACACTTGTCAAGTCAAGTATATCTTACACAGCCCACATTCTCCCACATCTAAATTATTTGGGTTTGATTGCCAGCCACATGAAATGTTAATCAAAGTAAATAGTTATCACTTGTTTTTAGATAGGGTGACACCTGGCATTTTTCTTTCCTCACTATCTTCTCAAAACCTCTCTTATTCTGATAATCAAACCTAACCCCTTTTTTATCTTTTCCAACAATGTTCAATGGCTTCTCTCATTTTTGTTAATTTGGACTACTCAAAAACAAAAGTATCTACCATTTTAATATGATTATTGTAATTGAGGTGCAACTTGGTGTGATTTAATATAACAATACATTGATACGTAGCATTAGGAAAAATATAGTGCAGCTTTAAAATATATATATAGCCAATTCATGAGCAAAAAATGTGTAATGCCCATTCTTGAGGTTGACTTTATCTATGGATCCATCTGTATCTTCATTCTGTCCATAAAAGTCTCCTAGTTACCACTTCCCACAGTTCTACTCTAACACTCAATCCATAGGAAGCACCTGTCCAGCCGACAACCTCATTGCTCATCCTCTCCTAAATGGTCAAAATGACAACTTCCATTAGGCAGAATTCTTCACTTTGGTGTTGAATGGGTGTAATCGTAGGCAGATTAATCACCAATCTGCCATTTTAGAAAATGGGATTGCCCAGTTTCATCTTGAGAAATCTTAAATCCATAATTATATTTGAAAATAACTTCAAAACCTAAAAGATTCCAGAGATTACTTGACTCAAACCATGAATTTTATGTTTGTGTATTTGCCTTTTTCTGGACATCCATGAGTGAGTTCAATTAGTCAAACTCCTTAGCTCATGAAAGAGTGTATTTGTCCATGAAGATTCCTCACATGTATAATTTTATTCTTCCCTTCATTCTTGATATTATTTCCACTGCCCTCTTTTTTCAATGAGTACCCATGATAGCATGTCATGGAATATCTACATGTCTTTGAAAAAGTAGGCTGGGCACAGTGGCTCACACTTATAATCCCAGCACTTTAGGAGGTGAAACAGGAGGATTGCTGGAGGCCAGAGTTCATGACCAGCTGGACAACATAGTGACACCCAATCTCTATTTATAAAAATAAAAAGGAAAGAAAAAGTAGTAGAATACTATGAGTTTTACATGTACATAAAATATCAATTTGAGGTACTAACAGTTTTATTGTATGTCTTTTTATTTCATTCAACCCTATGTTTGTTAGGTATAGGAGGACTGTTGTTCTAAATACATCTCATTCATTTTTTTCTTGCAATTAAATAGCACAATTAGGTGGTCTTCATTTGTCTGCTGTAATAAACGTGTGTAATTATTACTCAACTAAGACAATTTGAAGGAGAATATTTACAAATGAACAATTTTTAAAAGATGTGGATAGGGCTTAGGGAAACCACAAAGGTTATTTTGTTACCCAGGGTTAGAAGCAGCAGAGCTCCTTGGACCTCTAGGTTCAAAAAAATAAATGCGGATCATGGTTGCTAAAACCTAAAAAAAAAGAGCCGTGCCAAAGTCTACACCTGGAGAGTAGTGGCCTCGGTGGAGGAGCATAACCAGCTTAAGCTGCTCCTCAGGTCTCTAGGGCTCTACTCATTTTTCTTCATTCTTGTTTCTTTCTATTCTTCAGACTAGATAATTTCAATTAGCCTATCTTGAAGTTTGCCAATTCTTTCTTCTACTAGCTCAAATCTAGTCGAGCCCTCTTGTGACATTTTCATTTCAGTTATAGTATATTTCAACTCCAGACTTTTTGTACGTGTTTTTAAAAAATAATTTCTATCTCTTTATTGAAACTCTTTTTTTAACATATAAAATTTTAATTTGCCAATTATTTTACAATAAAAATATAATAATCCCACTTTTTTAAAATTATACTTTCAGTTCTGGGGTACATGTGTAGAATGTGCAGGTTTGTTACATAGGTATACACTTGCCATGGTGGTTCTTTATTGGGTGAAATATTCTCATACATTCCTCCAGTTCTTTACCTATAGTTCCCTTTAGTTTTTTGAACATATTCAAAATAGCTGCTATCAATATTTTTCTGGTATCTCTAGTGTTTAACTCCAAGGCTTTCCCAGGGACAGTTTCTACTGTGTTTTCTCCCTGCCCTGTACAAGGGCCATAATTTCTTGTTTCTTGCATTTCTTGTGATGCTTTGTTGAAATCTAGACCTTTAAATAATATAACGTACTCACTCTCCAGGGTGGTAGAGTTGCTGTTTGTTGCTGCTGCTGATTGCTGTTTGTTTCTTTAGAGACTTTCTAGAACTACTTTTGTAAAGTTGTTATTTTTGTTGTATGAACTTTTTGTCATATGTAGCCACTGAAGTTTAAATGCCTCAAAGCAATAAACCTCCCAGATTTCACCAAGGAGCTAGTTTGTGTGTTGTGGTATACCTTAAGTGAACTGCTTGGCAGTTTAAAATTCTCCTTTAGCCTTTACTTCCTGCTTGCACAGAACTTCAAGGTTAGTCAAAGAAGAGAAATCAGAGATTTCTTAGGTCTTTCTTGGGCATACATACAGCTCTGCTCATGTGTGCAGCCTTCTAAATTTCTCAGATTATTTTAGAAAGTTTTCAAAGCCCCTCTATGGCTTTTTTAGTTCCCAGTGTTTTCTTTCTTTCTTTCTTTCTTTCTTTCTTTCTTTCTTTCTTTCTTTCTTTCTTTCTTTCTTTCTTTTTAATTCCTTTCCAACTTTTATTTTAGGCTCAGCCTCTTGTTTCCTTTTCAGCTGTTTGGTCAGCTTGTTGTTGGTTCCAACTGTTATCACCACCTCAGGCAGCTTCAACGTTAACAAAAAAAAAAAGCCATGTAAATATGTACAAATGTTATGTACCAATAGAAAAACATAAAATTTCCAATGATTGTTTTCTCAAATGCCTCAGGGAGAAAGCCATTCACAGTGAGTCAGTTCTGATCAGGTTAAATAAAAACAAGCCATGCAAGTGGGGATTTGCAGAAAACAGCCAGATAGAGCCCGTAATGACAATTCCCTGGGGATGGGCTTTTTAGGGAAGCTTTACATTTCTTCTGCTGTCTCCAGTGACTGCTTGGCAACTGGTTTTCATGATGACTAACATCGTGAAACTGTTGGTTTTCAAGGCCACTGCAGAGCTGGGGAGAAGCGGGTGGGAGTACACAGCAAGTGAAATGTCACGTTTATTGCTCCTTCTGCAATTCAGTCACTCTTCAATAAATATTCCTCACATTATTCCAAGCCTTTACTTTATTTCCAAAGTTCTGAAGAAGTTGAGTGATCATTTTTTTAACCAGTGTTATTTTTATGCACAAGAGGCTTTCAGATTTCCTTATTTTGCTGTTTCTAGGGGTGTCATCACTTACTAATTTTTGACTTTGAAATAGTTTTTAAAATTTCCACTTGTGTTATTTTTCTAAGGTATATTTTTTGAATAAAATAATAATATTGATTGTGCTGGACGTTCTATTTATGACCCTGCAGATCAACTGTCACTTTTCCACACCTGCTTTGTGACTCATGAAGCTGGCCTTCATGGACTGCCCCAACCAGCCTCTCCAGCTCTCTGGTTTCCAGGTATCCTCTGGAATACCTGGAAATATACAATAGGAAACACCATCATGAGATAGGAAAACAGGAGAAGAGAGAGATGAAGAAAACAGGAAGGAAACAGGTATTCTCCCAAATTCTTCCCTTCCAAATCATGACTTGGCAGTAGCTGCATCCTTTTGCAAGGCCACAGCTGCAGTTTTAATTTGCTTCTGAGAACCATTCAGGCCCCCTATGGGTGATGAAGGCTAGTCACTGTTGTTAGCCCTGAGTACTTTATTAACTTTTGTCACTTGACTCCATAGGGGTGGGAAATCTCCACCTCCACCTTTTTAGGGTCCTGTCCAGCTCCAAGAATTAAATAGGCATAACACAGATTAACAGGAGAAAAGCATAGTATAAGTTTTACATAGCATAGGAGTCCTCATAAATAAATGAAGACCCAAATAACCATTTAGAGTTTTATATACATATATATACACACATATACATATACACATATGTGTGTGTGTGTGTGTGTGTGTGTGTATGTGTGTGTATATATATATATATATATCGTGAATTGGACAAAGAATAGTAAACTTTGAAAATGTGGCTAAATTATGTGGGGAGGCTTAAAAGATAACAGTTATTCTAACAAGGTCTGTACACTGTTTTCTTGGTTTTGACTTCTTGTCCTTCAAGATAAGGATGTCGCCTTGCCTTCTAGTACAGGGGAGAGTGTCTTTCATATGGCAAGTTCATATTCTGCTTTTTAGAAATAGCACAATGGTCAAAGTGATCTTCTTGCACCTCCTGTTTTTCCAGTGTTTTTACATTGGCTATTTTAAATAGCCAATGTGCCAGAATAGCATATTTTAACCCCTTCAACTCTGTTCAGACTTTGTAAATAGTTCCTCCATAAACTGTCTATTCAATAATATTTAGATGTAGTTAAGTATATTTTGTTTTGCTTAGGATTTTATGTTTTAGAAGTCTTAGTTAAAACTCATTTCCCAGCCTAAGTTCAAAGATTTATTTTCCAAAAATATCTGCTATAAGCTTTATTTTATTTTTCATTTTATGTAGATGTCTTAATCCTTTCAGCATTTTCCACTATATATATAGAAATAGGTACCTCTGTCAGTTTCCTAATGTTGCTATAACAAATTACCACAAACCTAGTGACTTAAGACAATCCAGATTTATTCTCTTATAGATTTGAAAGAGAGAAATCTGTTATTAGGCCAAAAGCAAGGTGTTATCAGGGCCATACTCCCTGTGGAGGCTCTAGAGGATAATCCATTTCCTTGCCTTTTCTAGCTTCTAGGGAGGCAGTCCTTACATTCCATGGTTCATGTCTCCTTTCTCCATCTTCAAAGCGAAAAGCATCACATCTTCCAATCTCTCTGCTTCCATGTTCTCATCATTTTTTTTTCTTACAAGAACCATGTGATTATATCATACGCATCCAGGATAATCTTCCCATCTCAAGATATTAACTTAATCACATATGCAAAGCACCCTTCTGCAATGTAAGATAAAAATTACAAGGTCTATGGAGTGGGATGTGAAAAACTTTGGTGATTATTCAGCCCACCATAGTATCTAGCCTTATTTTTCTCCATATGTGAACCAATTTTCTTAATATCATCAGTAAATCATCTTCCCCATTGGTCTGTAGTGCTCATTTCATAAAATCATTGTCTGATAATGCATGACTTTATTTTTTAGCATTCTAGCCCAGTGGTTCTGCACCAGGGTCAATTTTGTCCCCCAGAGGAAATTTGGAAATAACTGGAGAACTTCTGGCTTGTCAAAACTGGGAGATGGGGGGCTGAGATACTATCAAAGATCTGGTAGGTAGAGACCCAATGTTCTTACAGTGCATATAACAGCCCCCAACCCCCACAGCAACAAATTAAATGGCTCAAGCTATCGATAGTCCTGAGGTTGAGGAACCCTGCTTTAGTCTGTTCCAATGATCTGTGTGCTATGGCTGCCTCAGTGCCAAATTATTTTTGTTATTATGTATTTCTGTAGTACATTTTCATATCATTTAGGGTCTAGGCTCCTATCTTTAATTTTAAAATAGGTAATATTATATAAATTCTATAAGTTGTTGAATCTTTAAAAACAACCTTCTGGAATTTTATTTGAAATTTTACATTAATTTCTTTAGATTAATATTGGAAGAGTATAGATTTTCATAATGTTAATGATGAGAGGCAACTGCAGATGGCCCTGGAGACATCTTTCCTTCCCTCTATAAGTAGATTATCAGAAAACTGGCTCAGCCTTTTGCTGATGTCAGTATTCTTGGCAGGCAAGGCTTTCCCATGACCCCTGTATGCAGATTTTAGTCATCCATATGCATAGTTCTTAAGGTTGCTTCTTGGCTGGAAGATCTCCTGATATGTTTCCTGATATTTAGAGAAACTAGGTGTTCCCTACTCTTCGTAAGGTACATAGTGTAATATATGCATATATGTAATGAGGCTTGGGTGCAGAGCTTGTTCTTGCTCTTGCAGTGCTCTCAATTGTATGTCTGACTTACCAGCAAAAGTAAGCTCCAATCTGTTGGATCATTAGCCAGTGTGCACACATACTATCTACATAACCTACCTAAGCCACGGAATAATAATTGGAGACTGCATAGCTCTGCTACTACTCTGTTGTAAGTTTTCCTCTAATAAACTCAATATTGTGTCTGCACCATATGGCTTCAGTGGTATATGTTCATGACCCCTTTACGAAGCAGTTAAGTTAACCTCTTCATAAACATGTTATATTTCTTTGCTGATTTCAAATAATCTTATACATCTTTTAAAAGAGTGTGTTTTTAATAAAGTTCTTGGTCTTTTAGGAGGTAAATTACTACTTTTTATATATTTTTATTGCTATTATAAATTTTCTCTTTTTTGTTAGTTTTAGCTTATCTAGAGGAAGGTTTGGCTCGTATAGGTTGATAATATGTACACCCTTGCTGCATTTTGGTATTAGTAAAAAGAATATATTAGTAGGTTTTTTGAGTTTTATAAGTAGTTGGTTATATCCTCTCTAGTGACAGTTTTGTCTTTCTACTATATGTATGTATATAGTATTTTTTCACATGCTTTGTATCTTATTGCACTGGCCGTAGGCTTCAAACTCCCATACTACATTGATAGTAGTAGTGATAACAGGTATTCTTCTTTTATTTATCCCCACCCATTTAATAAGAATATATTGAAAGTTTACAATTATATTTTCTACAGATTTACCACACAAAGGATACACTGGTTTACCTTTTGTCATCCAAAGACAAACACGACAACTGACCATTATATAACACACCAAATGGAATAAGAGGCCAAATGGTACAAACTTAAATAAGTATATTAAATACTATCAGAGAAACAAGCTTCCACCTTGAAAACATGAATCAGGAACAAAAATTCTTGAAACAGAAAATAAGCATATTAAATATCATGAGAGAAAAAAAGGAGAACCTTCAAAGTGAATCAAGGACAAAATGTCTTGAAAAAACAAATAACTAGAGGCACTGCATAATAAAATATAACAAATAAGAAATAAATAATTCAAAAGGTAAATTTACTACAAGAATGGATATAGCTGAAGAATAAGCCAATACACTGCAACTGTATTGGGATTCTTCCATAAGGTATCAATATGAGATAAGGAAATGAAAAAACATAAATGGAAAATAAAGAGACCTGAAGGATAAGACAATAAATGCAAACATCCTGTCTCATGGAGTCCAAATAGAACAGAAAAAAAATGAAAAATAAATAAATGAACAAATTTACAAGGAAGACATAGCTCAAGTAAAATCTATCTTAAAATCTATTTCGGAAAGATGTAAAGCCTCTGTTTAAAAGGATTTATAAAGTGCCAAATTACATAGATTTTTTTTTTAAATGAAAAGGAAAAAAAATTAGACTCATTGTGGTGCAATTTCAAGACATTTAAATTGGTCAGGGCTCTATCAAATATGTGAAACCACTATGAGTATTTCAAAATAAGGAATTTATTATAGAATTAGACATTAAACAATTACAAAAGGAGCCTGGAAATTAAATGCCAAAAAAGGAATTTTAAGGCATCAGAGAAGAGTCACTAACAATCTCTATATGACTGAATGACTCAGAGGTGGAAGAAAAATCTGGACTTTAGATAAGTCCAGTTTCTGGAGAGTGACTGCTACAAAGTGGACTGGCTTGTAAGTCCTTGAAGGGTTGTTGACTCCTTGTGCTGACCTGTGAATTCATAGCAAAGTATCTGTGGTGGGTCTGAGATCACGCATTGTCATCTGGGCAGCATTTGGAAAGAACAGTTGGTTATAAAACAAAACTCAAGATGGGACTATTATTTTTAAATCCAAGTCTATTTCTAATAATAATTTTACAAAAAGGTATATATCTCCCATTTAAAATGAAGAAATGATTAAGAAATGTGTGCAGAAAGAGCAGTGACACATGAATCATTCAGATTTCTCCAATGACAACCTAATGGATGATAAGAATTTGAATTATCAATGTGTTTGAAAATGTAGAAATATTTTCTGATTAATAATAATTTTTTCTTTCTTTTTTCTTCAAATACTGTATCTTAGATTGAGACCTCTGGAAACAGATATTGAGACAGAGTTGCATGCAGAAGATTTATTGGGGAGCACTCTTGGGGGATACACCTATAAGGAACTTGATGAAAGCAAAATGGACACAGAGAGAGGCTGACTCGTGATACAGCTGCATCCAGGACATCAGCTGATCTTATATGGAGATAGAATAAACCTTCACAGTTGTCTCAAATTGAGGCTAGATGGCTGAGGCTTTGAATCTCTGCTTCAGCCAGTTACTAGCTGAGAATCACCTCTGGTGGGAGATATGTTGGGTCAGGCTGTTCTTGGCGGCCCAGTGAAATTCCCATAAAAGGTACTTCTGTGAGCCATCAGCAGTTGACAATCCTAGCAGCTGGGGGATGGGGACACTGCTTCAAAAAGTGTCCCCTACAGCCCATCCTTTGTGCCATTTATGTTCACTTGTTTTTCTTAATAATTTGCCCCATTCGGGATAGCTTCTTCAAGCTCTGTTGCTGCAGTTGATCTTGAAGCCATAACTGATACTCAGTCATCCCCTTTCTCTGTCATTCATTCTAGATTCTCCTTTCTACAGCTAGCACCAAACCTGGTCTGGGTCAATTTTTTGGTGAGATGACCTAAACCCTTGTCTTGGAAGAGTCTGAACCCCTGGTTACCATGCCCATCTCACGTGATGCTACTCTGAATTATAAATGTTACAAGAATTATAACACTTGTAGTTTGTGGAATGTGGACAGCTCCTTGCATCCTGTGGTAGTACAATGCTTAAAACTTTCACAGGTGGTGAGCTTGAATGGCATGCTGACAGAAGGGGCCCCACTGGCTGATACAGTATTTAAAATACTAGAAAGGAAACAGGGAAATTGTAAACATAAGGGCTGAGAATTGGGTGGCTGCTGCTGAACTGATTTGATTCATTGAAGAGACATAATTGGCAGGCTTTCAATGATTAATCAACAATTAAAAGAAAAGTGAGAAAGCTTTTAAGATAAAATGATGCCATTATCCCCACTGCAAGTTCAACAACCGACTCCAGGCATTAAAGCATACTCCAGCCCACCATTCGAGATGACATCATTTCGGCTGGATGCAGTGGCTCATGCCTGTAATCCCAGCACTTTGGGAGGCTAAGGCAGGCAGATCATCTGAGGTCAGGAGTTTGAGACCAACCTGGCCAACATGGTGAAACCCTATCTCTAGTACAAAAAAAAAAAAAAAAATTAGCCAGGTGTGGTGGCAGGCACCTTCAATCCCAGCTACTTGGGAGGCTGAGGCAGGAGAATTGTTTGAACCCAGGAGGCGGAGCTTACACTGAGCCGAGGTTGTGCCACTTCACTCCAGCTTGGGTGAAAAGAGCAAGACTCCATCTTAAAAAAAAAAAAGAAAGAAAAAGAAAAGAAAAGAAAGAAGAGATGGCATCGTTTCTCTGGAACTTAGTTCCTTTATAATTTAATATGTGCACAACTCTCCAGTAAACTTAGAGGAAAACTTTTTTTTCATTTTTTGTTGTAATAGCAGTATAGTGGTTTTAAAATTATGTCCATGAATTCTTTCAAACTCTCTCCTTCAAGAGGTAAAATTTAATTTTCACCTACTTGAATATGGGCTGGATTAGGGACATACTTCTGACGAATGAAATAGGGCAAAAGTGGTGGCATGTACCTACTGAGATTCAGTTATACAAAGATTGCATTTTCCATCTTGAGGAGGACGCTTGCCGGCTGTCTCCCCTGCTCAGATCACTTGCTTTGTGGGACTCAGCTTTTATGTTTTAAGAACACTGAAGCAGCCCATGGAGAGGTCCACATGGTGAGGACTCCAATAAATAACCATGTAATTGAGCCTTCTTGGAAGTGGATCCTCTACCATTGGAGCCATAAGTGACTGCAGACCCAAGGAATAGCCGGTTTTGCAAACTCGTGTGGTACTCATAGCCAGAACTGCTGAGCTAAACAACCCCTGGATTTCTGACCCTCAGAAAATGTGTGAGATAATAATTGCTTTAAGCTGCTAATGTCAGAAGTAATTTGTTTTAAAGCAAGAGGTAACTAATACAACAGGACTGAAAATCTTTCAAGGACTCTACATTCTAAGTGCAACTCATTCAGTAGGGAACTTTACCCACCCATTTGAATGGTTCCCAAATTCATATCACTAGATGAGTTATCTCAAATAAGCTTTCACAATTTGTGTTGCTTTCCATTTGCCCAATCCACCCAGTACCACTTTCTACTTCTTTAAAATCCTATTTTTTGCCCAGGCTAGGAGAAGGAGTATAAATTTCATTACTGAGATTCTCTGCCATATAATTGGGTTCAGTCAATGGAAGACACCAGCAGAAAATCAGAGGGTAAAAAGAAGATGAGATTGGAGTATTCATCTCCTCTCTTGCCTGATTGTCTGAGATTCTGGCAGGGGCTGCATCTCACGATGGCCATGTCTTCCCTCTGGCTTCCCCTCTTGGGTGACAACAGTTCTCATCCAGTTCATGAAGCACTGTTCATTCCCTTGCCCATTAAGGCCCAGGGATAAAAACAGCCTTGTACTGTTACTCATCTCTGGCTCCTTTGTCATTTATTGCTGGTTCCCTGAACCCTGCCAACATCTCTGGAAATAGCTTATTTATTAAATCATTTTCAGTGACATCTTCTGGTGTGCATCATCTACTTCCTGTTGTGACTCTGATAAGTAGAGTCCTTTGAAATTTTTCACCTGAAAATCACAAAGATCATCAGGTCAATTTATCTAAAACTGGACTCAGTCTCAACCCCTAAACCTATTTAATTTCTACTGTCTATTTGAATTACTTATATAACCATGTTGAACTGCCAGTATTTGATGATGCCTCTCCTACAAGATAACATGAAAATATTATATGGTTCAAACTTAAAGCCTGAAAGTTAACTGTTTTAGTCTGAGTTGCCCCCTGAAGCAGTAAAAAAGAAAGTAGTTTATTTGGGAGGTTATCCCAGGAAATACCAATAGAGAAATGGGGGAGTGAAATAAGGTAAAGAAAGCAGGGAGTAGAATGTGACTTATTAAGCAAATTACCACTGTGGGCAACCACAACTTTATCCCACAGGACTTTTAGCCCCCTGAGGAAGTCTCAGAGATGCTATAAAACAAGAGTCAGAGCTATTCCAACTAATGGGCAAGGAAACTAGGTATTTATCTACCTGATCTCCCTCCATCATTTTTGAGGGGTCCAGTGTCCAGACACATTATCTCTGGAACTTCTGATTTGCCCTTTGTACCAGCAAAGTGTTCTCCACCAGCCAGGAAAAAACAAACAAACAAAGAGCTGTCACACAAGGTTGCAGGGATTCCAACAAGTAGTCTTGGACCATGAGGAGGTGCATGCTAAAGAGATGCAGATAGGAGCCAACTGCTATACTGCCTCTGACTCTTCCCTCTCACTCGTTCTCCACATCTAGTCAATCACCAAGGTCTGGAAAATTTTTTTCCAAAAACATTCCTGAATCTATTCCTTCTTGTCTGTTTATATTTTTTCTATTGTGTGTTCACAAATTAACACACATTTACTAACAATTTTTTAAATGCCACACATTTGTTATCTCACAATTTCAGTGGGTCATGAGCCCAGGCACAGCTTCACTGGGTTCTCTGCTCAGGGTCTCACAAGGCTGCAATCAAAGGTTGGCCAAGCTGTGTTCCTTTCCTGAGCTCAGGGTCCACTTCCAAGTTGACATGGTTGTTGGCAAAATTTAGTTTCTTGCAGTTTTGTGTCTAAGGTTCCTGTTTTCTTGCTGTCTGTCAGCCAGAAGACTTTCCCATCTGCTAGAGGACATTTGCAGTTTTTTTTTTTTTTCCTCAAGGGCTTCTCTCAGGACCTCTTACAATATGTCAGATTACTAGTTCAAAGCCAGTAAGTGGGAGTTTCTCACCCCAGTCTACTAATACAAGCCTTATGTAAATACATAATCAAAGGAATGATAGTTCATCACCTTTACCATGTTATATTTATTTATTCTGTTTAGATTGTCTGTCCATGCTCAAAGGGAGAAAAAATTACATGGGTGTGACTCATTGTGGGTCCCCTTAGGGTGTGTCTGCCGTACTGATAGTGTCCTATTTTAGGTAGCCTCATCTTTCAACTAAAATGCTAAAACAACCATCTAACTGGTTTTCCTTCTTCAGATATTGTAATTTTCAAATCCATTGACCAAAAACTGCCAGAGAAGTCTAACATAAATGGAAATCTAATTTTGCAGCTATAATCCCAAAGTATTTTGAAGGTTCCCCTTGAGTGTAATGAGACCCAAAGTCCTCATCAGATAAACCAGGCCCTTCATAATCTAGACCCTGCTTGCATCTCAAGTTTTATCTCTACTCATGTAGACTTTACTTACTAACAACAAAATGCAGGCAGTTTCTTGCACACACCATGTGTTTTCCATTTTGCTGTCTTTGCATATCAGCTGCCGCCTCTACCTGGAATGCCTTTCTACCCTATTTGCTACTTAACTTGTGTGGCTCAGCAAAAGCACCAAGAAATTGACGAGGGCCCCCAAACTAACTTTAATAACCTTCATTTGTGATATTATTATATCCTATATATATCTTTATTATTGCATTTAATACTTTGTAGAAATTTTAATATTTCTATTCAATCTATGAGATGCCTGAAGGTAGGAAGACTGTTTATCTTTGCATCCCGTTGCACCTGGCACATATAGGTCCTCAACATGTTGTTGTTAAATTAATAAATGGATAAGTAATGAATTGTCATGATAGATTAAGTCACAAACTGACTATCTGAGGCAACTGTAATAGCAAAATATGGTTGAATGATAATTAAAGTCACTAGGCATGGAAAAATATGATAAATATTAATTGCAATTTTCATTTAGATTGGTGTTGACTGAGCTTCAGTTGATTGTTTCAGAATCCTTTATCAGTGTTTATGATGCATCTCCCGTGGGAAAAGGGATCGTCAGTGAAATAAGTAAATCCAATATATGCCATCTAATAAAGAAAAGATGAGGAAGAGATTAAGATCCAAGTCTGAAATGCCAGATGGATATCTGTATCTGATTTACTGATTCTCTTAGACCAGAACTAATTTTTGTCATCATGGCATTTTGCTAGGACTGGAGACACATGAGGGCTGTAGATGTCCTATGACAAGGGCACTAAGGCTTCCCAAGTTCATGAACCATGTCTCTTCAACCTTGACACCAGTCTTAATAGAACAAGGCCACAATATATTTTTTGGTCTCTAATCTCGTTATTAATTGTTCAAATGCTTTGGCATAAAAACCAGGAGGGAGGCCATTCCTTTATCCCCTGCTGGTTATATCCCTCCTAAAGTTATAATCCCTGTGACAATACCCAACTGCAGATGGCATTGCTTTGATGAAGCTCTTTAACCACAATCCTTTTACATACTGTTTGTAATCTGCACAGCCATACAATTATTCAGCCTCCTTTTCTTTGAGGGCATATTTTCACACTTCAGGAGATCTTCAAACTTATAATTCAGCTTCGCTGGTGTAAAGATTAAAAAAAAAAAAGCCTTCTCAACTGCTGTTTAAAATCATGCCACTGTTGACCCTAGTCTCCTTCTAAAGCCCTAAAATATAAATTAGGCCTGTATTCATTGTGTCCCAAAGAGATTTCTTTTCTGGGACTAGCTCTCACTTCCATGGGGCCTCCCCAGCAGTTCACAATGGACATCTGGTTTTTGTGCCTTCCCAGATGGGCTCAGTCAGCACAGATTCCAGGGTCTAGGAAAAAGGAGAGGAAAGAGACATTTGGTACCAGACTATATTTTACATTTACAATACAGGAAGAAATCTGCATCTCTTTTTCTCTCAGCTCCACCATCACCTGCATAAGTTATTTGTGCTCCTACTGAGCTGACGCTTTGGTTAACAAACTTCAATTTTTATGATTTCCCAATGAAAAAATATTTGGGAGGTAAAAAATTATTAAGTGTGACTGATTCCTCATGTTTAAAAAAATCTATCTATAAAAAGTACATGGGTGCTTTAATTATTGGGAAATAGTAAGTTTGAATGACACGTTGTGTCCTGAAATAGAAAAGCGAAAGAATGAAGAAGATTTATTGTGCATTCTATTAAGTAGTATTAGAAAACACTTATACAGGGTTTAAAATATGCCAGGCAATATCTTGAGTGATTTTCATCAGGATGAAAAACAGGTAAAATGGCACTTCTAAGATAATGGCTATTTAAAAATCTTAGCAACTGTACATTTTATTGAAATTTTGAGAAAATTGTACCTGGATATGCTATTGTAAATAATAATACTGAAAGTGTGCTCTGTACACTTTCCCTAGTTTTCCCTAATGGGAACATTTTGAAACTATAGTATAATAGCACAACCATGTTATTGATGTTGATACAATCTGCTAATCTTAGATTTCTCCAAATACATTTTACTTATTTGTGTGTGTGGTGTTTAATCTGTGCATTATGTTACATGTGTAGATTCATATATCCGCCATCATAATCAAGAAACTGAACAGTTTCATTACCAGGTAATGAAGAAACTGAACAGTTTCATCACTACAGGATCCCTTCTGTTGCTCTTTTAGAACCACACGTACTTACAACCTGCTATCCCTCATTTCTGGCAACCACTAACAGGTCCTCCATTTGTAAATTTTGTATGTCAAGAATGTTATATAAATGGAATTATAAAGTATATAATCTTTTAGGATTGGCTTGTCTCACTCAGCATAATTCTCTGAAGATTCATCCAAGCTGTTGCATATATCAATAATTTGTTCTTTTTATTGCTGGTTATCTCATTCAATTTCTTCTAAGTTGTCTAAATTAGTGTAAAGTTATCCATAGTATTTCCTTGTTAATCTTTTAATAGCTGCAAGATTTGTAATTATATCCTATATTTTATTCCCAATATTTATTATTTATGCCTTCTTGCTTCGTATTTCTGTGAGTCTTGCTAGAGATTTTAATGTTATTGATTGTTTTAAAGATTCTGTTTTCTGTTTCATTGGTTTTCCCCACTGTTAATAATTTTAGATTTCTTTGGTTTTTGCTCTCATCTTTAAGATTTCCTTTCTTCTGCTTTCTTTGTGTTAATTTTGCTCTTCTTTTTCTAGTTTCTAGAGGTAGAAAGTTAGGTAATTGATTTGAGTGGTTTTCTCTTTTCTGATGTAGGAATTTAGGGCTATAAGCTTTCCTCTCAGCACTGCCTTGGCTGCATATTATGTATTCTGATAAATTGTGTTTTTGTTTTTATTAATTTTTATGTATGTATTTTTAAATTTTTCTTTTATCCAGGAAGTATTTTGAAATTTGTAGTTTATTTTTTATGTGTTTAGAGATTTTAAAGGTTTCTTTCTGTTATGGATTTTTGGTCACAGAACACAAACTACATTACTTCAATTCTTTTCAATTTGTCAAGGTTTGTTTTATGGTTCAGGTTATTTTGGCAAATGTTCCACGGGTGCTTGAAATAAATATGTATATATTCTGCAGTTTTCAGGTGGACATTTTTATATGTGTCAATTAGATCCTATTTTCTGAAAGGTGTTCAGATTTGCTTTGTCTTTGCTAAATTTTCTGTCTAATATTCCTATCAGTATCTGAGAGGGAGACCTTGAAGTCCTGAACTATAATTGTACAATTTTTATTTTTATTAGTATTATTATATTATAGTATAGTGACAGAGTAATTTTTTTTTTTTTTTTAGACGGAGTTTCACTGTCGTTGCCTTGGATGGAGTGCAATGGCTCCATCTCGGCTCCCCGCAACCTCCTCCTCCCGGATTCAAGTGATTCTCCTACCTCAGCCTCCTGAGTAGCTGGGATTACAGGCATGCGCCACCATGCCCGGCTAATTTTGTATTTTTAGTAGAGACAGGGTTTCTCCATGTCAGTCAGGCTGGTCTCGAACTCCCAACCTCAGGTTATCCGCCTGCCTCAGTCTCCCAGAGTGCTAGGATTACAGGTGTGAGCCAGTGCACCCAGCCCAGAGTGATATCTTATCTCTAAAAATAAAAAATAAAAAAAATTCCATATTTTTGTCAATATTCTCTTTGTTCTCCTTTTCTAATTTTCTCCCCACTCCAAAAAACTGAATCAACAAATACACTCTGTGGTATTAAAAACTGTTGCAATCAAATCTTTTCCATTAATGTTTTAATAAAATATAATTTTGATTCTTGTGTAGCTATAAAAAGTAATGAAAACTTAAAATTCTGGCCTGTATAAGATTGCTGAGATTATTCAACTACATATACATATGGAAATTTATTCTTTTAGAAAACTTAACATGCCAAATTAAAATATTGCAAAAAATGCTTGCTAATTATGCCTCTAAATGTGTTATTTAAATAGAAGTTAATAGTCCTAAAATGTTGGAAGACATACTTCATTCATTACTAAATGTCAACAAATGACATAAAAATCTACTATCTTTAAGAAAGAATCAGGATTAATCCAGAAATGTAAGAAAAGTATTAATTGCTATCCTTTAAATGAATGAGAAAAGACTTATGAAATTCTTCAGTTTAATGCTTTGGGACACTAGCACATTGAGTGACTTTATGCAGGATTGCACCCTAAGCAAAACAGGACATATGCCTTTCTGAGGCAGTTATATTCAAACATCAATTTCAACTTTAAAATATAATTTATTGTATTAGTCTATTCTTATGCTGCTATAAGGACATACCTGAGACTGGGTAATTTATATAGGAAAGAGGCTTAATTAACTCACAGTTCAGCATGGCTAGGCAGGCCTCAGGAAACTTATAGTCATGGCAGAAGGGGAAGCCAACATATCCTTCACATGGTGGCAGGGAGAAGAAGAAGGAGAGCTGAGCAAAGGGGGAAGTTCCTTATAAAATCATCGGATCTTGTGAGAATTTACTGACTATCATGAGAACAGGATGGAGGAAACCAGCCCCATGGTTCAATTATCTCCACCCAGTCCCTCTCATGACATGTAGGAATTATGGGAACTACAATTCAAGATGAGATTTGGGTGGGGACACAGCCAAACCATATCATTTATCAAGACTATTCTTTCAGGGATCACTTTTATGCTTTGTACTAGAAGTTTCTCTGAAAGTGTAGAGCACCATCAACTATGGGAAAGGGGCACAGCGTTGTCTCCTAAGCATGAAGCCAGCTCTCTGTGTTGTGTTGCTGCAACTGACACTTGATATTGATGATCATTCTTTCCCTCCCTCAAAAGAATAAGAGGGGAGGATGAAGTCTGAGAGGTAATTATTTAAAGTAACTAATTAATTTAATCTAATGCAGTTTATCAGGCAACAATATGTAGAGATTAAAATGCACGTTTGTTTCTATCATCTATAGAAGATACATCTTCCACAGTTTTTTACAGAAGGCTGTCATTTCTCTAAGGATTCACAATCAATATTCTTTTGTTTATACAGTGTATACGTCCAGTAATCAGATACATTACTTGACATGTTTTTAAATGTTAACTTTCTTTGACATTTTAATATTTTAATCAGGAATTTCATTTCCCTAGATAAGATAGCTTTCATTATGAAATTGTGCTTTTTCAGTTCATTTGAAGGTGGCATTGTGTCTGAACTTTAGGAACAATGACTGAAGATAAAGATGTTAAAAAAAGATCAAGATACAACAGAATATCATATAAAAATTTTTATAAAGTTAAATGATATTAAATGAGAGTAGTAGTTTTAAAATAGATCTACTAATTTTTTGACATGCCTTCCTTTAAGAAACGGAGCTTCATCCCCCACCCCTTGAACGTTGGGTGGATGTAGTGGCTTGCTTCTATCAAATAGACTATGTAGAAGTGATGGTGTGTGACCTTCAATATGAGGTCATGCAGGGCCTTGCATCTGTCTCTTCACTCTCTCTGGGATCACTTGCTCTGGTGAAAGCTGGTAATAGATACCATGTCATCAGAATACTCAAGCAACTCCATGTAGAGGTCCATGTGGACAGGAATGGATGCTTCTTTTCAAAAATCATCAAGGAATCAATGCCTTCTGCTAGAGTCATGTAATTGAACCATCCAGTAAGTGGATCCTGTAGCTACAGCTCCAGTGAAGTTTTTAAGATGACAGTAATTCCAGCCAACACCATGGCTTGACCCTCAGCCAGAACCATCCAGCTAAGCTGCCTTCAAATTTTTGACTCATAGAAATATGAGACAATAATGTTTTATGTTTTAAACTCCCAAGTATGTGGATAATTTGTTCTGCATCAATAAATAACTATTACAAATACCTTCCGTTATAGACCTTGACAAAAGATCACATCCTTTGATGTCCAGAAGTAAACATGAACTGACATGTGATAAATTCTGGAAACATTATCGGAAACAGAACTCCTTTCTTTTGACAAGCCCAATGCCCCCCCCACCCACTGCCCATTTCAGCCCACCAATATCTTTACATCAATCCACTCTCCTATGATTTCTTTCTCATCCAGATTTTCAGATTAGAATAATAAATCTAGTTCACTTTTGCTTAGGTAGACTTAAATCAGTCAAGTTCTCTTATTTCATTTTTTGGTTTTTCAATGAGATTCTACAATAGGGATATCTATTTCCAGAAATCAGATAACTAACTTTTCACTTACAAATAAGGTACTTTTTTATTTCCATACTTCTGAATATTCTTGTTCTGACCTTGCCACGGAATTTCTATATACCTGTGGTCTTTTTACAGAAACTGTCTTGATATCATATTTAAATACATAAAGAATGATCTGTATCTTAACATTCTATGAATATATCAGCATATTCACTTTTTAATATAAATATTTCAGTAAAAGTTAATGTCAAATTACCTGGAGCAAGCAAACCTGCTGAGTAACTATTAAGGCAAAAACTGGGAGGCAAAAAACGGCTTTCTAAAGTGCAGAATCTTGGGAGTGACATAATTCTGTCAATGGTCAAATTGTCTTCTCAGAAATCCCACTGTTCTGTGCAAGGAACTCCCAAACAGAATATCCTAAGAGTAATATTAACAACCCCAGTCAAATCCGCTTTCTATATTTTTTCCACCTAACTCCTCATAGGTTTTTTTGTTTATTCCAGAGTGGCGAAAGTTTTGTAATGTACTAGGGCAGAAAATTCTTACAGGAAAAAATAAACTTCATGTTTCTTTCTAAAATAGATACATATTTCTTCCACTGCTTATTTCACTAATGTTATTTGGCTTGGTCAGCTACTGCATATTGCATGATATTTTTTTCTGGGATAAGTTATTTCAACTTCAAACTTGGAGGGTTTTTAAAAGAAAAACTGAAAACTATTTTTTACTAAAAGGGCATGAGAAAGTATAAGTTGTTTCAAATAGCCAACTTATTGGTAAAATACTTTTAAAGTCACAAATGATGGCTATACTTAATTAGTTTTCCAAATTTTATAATGTTCCAAATTGTGGGTCAAACAGAATTTAACAAAAATAAAATGTTTGTGCAAATCCCCTTCCTTACATGTCTTCAAGCATCATACAGCAACACTGGAATGTGTTATGATAGAATTAATAATTCAGAGCATGTCATTAGGAAAACTTCCCTGAAAGTTGATTTGAATATTATGTCAGTGCTAAATTGGAATAAGGTATAACCAGAAACCCAAGTTTAAAGTCATAGTGACATTTAAAAATTGCTAAAATGAAGTACTGTGGCAATTTCAAATTAAGATTAACAATATTGCCATCACTGGAAACATCCTTGACACCTAAGGCTGAACTGTTTCCTTGTGTTACCAAGTCATGATAATATCAGCTCCAGTCTTATACTGAGAATGAACATTTCAATAGGACTGACAACTGATCCTCAGGAATCCGAAAGGAAATATCAAATAGGTGTTACTTATCCACATGTGAGTCTTCCAGGAAGACCCGGGGAATTTGTAAGGCTCAATATTGCTGGAAATTCACTTAATGCACACTGTCCTTCTCCCCAGTGTCTACACGGGAATGATTTAGGGATACAGGTTGCCATGTCTTGATTTAGAGCTAAGATCTTAATCACAATAAAACCCCTGCCTTGGCAGACCTTTCCTGTTATCTTCACGAAGACCTCAGCAATAACAGGCACTCAATTCCTCACAATTCTCACAGAACCACCTTATGGTTTTTCAAAGCAGCCATTCTCTTTTTGGAATTTGCATTTAGACCAATTGGAGATAAGATCTGGTGCTTTAGGGAGCAGGTGTTAAGAGACCCAACAAAAAGTAGAGCTGTCTGAGAGCTGTAGAACAGTGTAGGTTGGAGCAATCAATTTTATTGCAGTACACTGTTTCTCTTGCTACTAACAGCTGCTGGGAGGATAGCAGGAAAGCTACCCTGCTGAGCAGATTTGAGTCAGAGGATGGAAAATCCACCTCATTTCCAGGCTGAGGGGTCCCACATTAAAAGACCATAAAGTTAAAGTCATTTAAATAGTAGCTCCAGGGGCACATTAACTTTGCCTTCTTATAAAATGTCTGTTAATACAGATCTCAAAGACAAGTTGCTTGTCATTTTATCATTCAACACAACATAGCAGGTTTTTACATTTGTTTTCGTGCCTCAGACATTTGTGTTTACTGATACAGACACACAGACACATACACACAAAGTCTGATTAAATGAACAAAAAAGAGCATGCCATCACTATTTATATATATGGAAGCCACTATCTACATATAGCTAACACTGGCAATTTGAAATCTTTGCAAAACATTTAAAGTACTGAAATGAACATTTCATCATTACTGTTGAGGAAAAAAAAAACACAATTTATTGCCATGCATATTGCTGCAAACTTGGTGAAGCTTTAAATTTTCTGGATTGTGGATTTTGGAACATTTCTGCCCTGGAGGAATGCCTTAGAGGAGCAAATATGAAATATAAATTGGTCTTTGAGAATTCCGCTGAGTTAGATGGCTGGATGCATATCGACTTGTGAGTAAAGTCTTCATAGAAAGACCTGAACTGATTCAGGCTTGACTGTTCCTGCTGCTGTCAGTTGGACATTTCCTTGAGAGATCCCTTGAGAGATGCAGCTTATGGGTGCCATACTGTAACTGTAAACTACTTGGGAAAAAAAGGAGAGAGTGGGATTAAAAATATGCCTGGCAGCTCAAGGGTCTGGTATGAATGCCAAGTAGCAGCTGAGACAACCGTGTTATAGCTTTACATTGCCAAAGGGAAGGAATGTTTTTTAAGATAGCCAGGTTCTTGTTTACTTTCTTTAAGAATAGATAATGCAATGCTTCTCAACAATGTAATTATTTTTGAGTTTTAAAAATAATGTATAACAATGTTTCATATCCAAGGCAAATTAAAAGACTGAATTTACAATCAATGTGCCTGGCTAAATGGAATTATATAAATCTGGCTATGTAACGTACAAACTATTAATGTTGCATCCATATGCTACTAGGATGGATAAAATATCTAGATTATTGTTTTCAATTATTATAGTACATTGTATAGTATAGATATGGGTGTAGGCAAATTTTTACAGGATATTTCTGTGTGCCCACAATGTAAAAATATCAGCATCATTTTATTTTAAGCAATCGTATTTATTAAACTGTCAAAGCCATTGATATTAAATATTTAGAAAACTAGAAGCTCATCAAAATAGCCAGCTGCCTTAAATATAAGATTATGTGATAATTTTAAGAAACAGGATACTGTAAAATAACTTTCATTCACTTTTTACAATTAAGAAAAATTGAAGTTAGGTATAATCTTTTTAAAAAAATCAACTACTGGGGCTGGGCACAGTAGCTCATGCCTGTAATCACAGAACTTTGGGAGGCCCAGGCAGGCGGATCACTAGGTCGGAAGATACAGACCATCCCGGCTAACATGGTGAAACCTCGTCTCTAATAAAAATAGAAAAAAAAATAGCTGGGCATAGTGGCACATGCCTGTAATCCCAGCTACTAGGGAGGCTGAGGCAGAAGAGTCGCTTGAACCCAGGAGGCGGAGGTTGCAGTGAGCCGAGATTGCGCCACTGCACTCCATCCTGGGCGATGGGGTGAGACTCTGATTAAAAAAAAAAAAAAAAAATCAACTGCTGATAGATTTATAAATGTATGTGATACCTGGAATGAAATTTTTCCAAATTTTTTTTAAATTTTCAATTGCTTTGTTGTTTTATTGTGACACAACTGTTTTGTCTTTTGGATTTGAACTATTTGCCTAGGTGGAATCTTTTTAATTTCTTTGTGAAGAAAATCGAAAAAGTTATTTTAATACATACTCCACTTTCCAGCTTTGAAACAGCAATATGAATTTCCAACAGAGGCTACTTCACTTTTAAAAACCCATATCAGCTTTTGGCTAAAGTGAGAGCACCCTGTTGAGGGACGCTTCTCATGGAAAGCAATCTCGCTTCTCATGGAAAACAATCTGATATGATGTATTTGGTGCAAAAGAGGCATTATAAGAACTTGCTACCAACGGGGCCTGGGGATTGCACCATGAAGGATAAGTCAGCATTCATTCATCTACTCTGGCCATCTGCCCTTGTCTTTACATCTCTTTATATCTGCCTGTCTCTGAGTCCTGTAACTCATCAGCAAGGCAGCAGCTGTTGGACTTTCTTGCTGAAGATACTGAAGCCTCAAGCCTGAAGCTTCACAGAAAAGGAAATACTCATTTGTAAACATCATCACCCTTCAATCACTTTGGGCCTGAGTCATGGGGAAAACCCAAAGTGATTTGTAAACACACTAGCATACAGAAGTGTTCCCTATTTCACACCTTTTGTTCCATCTATAGGGAGAGCAAGGTCCAGATGCTTATGTAATTCTCACCTTAACCCCACACATTTTGAAAATTACACAGGGTGAAGATGGAAAGGAAAAGCACTTGGGTAGATATGATGCTTACCATATGTGCCGATTTCAGGTAATTCTCATCAAGCATTAAAATATTCCAAAAATTTCAACATTTGGGGCTAAAAATGCCTCTTCCATATTGACTCTCATGCCTGGAAAGCCATGTGCTTTCCATTTCGTGTCTTCTTTCATTTGGAAAATACAGTCCAAGGATTTTGGTAGAAAACTCATGACTCTGAGGCATACTATGAAGCTTCTTTTTATCGAATTAACATCATCATTTAGACTCGCATGGCACAAGCATATTGTTTTGCACACGATAGGTGCTTATTCAATGCTGATTTTGTTTAATTTAGCTCAATGATAAATATCGTATGGTTAATGAAACTGATCATTGTCATTCTACATCCATCAAGAATATAGGCTCACTGAAGTTTAAACTAAAAGTTCATGTTTTTTACAAAATACTTGTGAAACGACAAGCAAATATTTTCTTATAAATAATGAAGATCATCTTAAATGACTGTAGATACAATGACACAGACATACATAATAAGAGAACACACATGTGACATAACTGCAAGGTATTCAAAACTCATCTAATCTCATGTATGTCCTCAGAAGCTTTATCTTGCACCAGAAATATCTGCCATTTTTCTCATTTCTATTATTAAATATATTGCATTTTCAGAGTATTCTTGTATAAATGAAAATACATTAAACAGAATGTGTAACAGTTTATCATTTTAGCCTTCATGATTTCATTTGGAAGATCAGACTTTTTTGGCTTTCTTCCATAGATTAGGAATATGAGAAACATATAACAGGATGAGTAATTTTTGATAAAAGTGTGTGTACTTTGGTAAAGTTCTAAACACAGTACATATTCTGAAATGGCATACATAAATGAGGTAGCAGAGAGAGCTCCCTTGGGCAGCCAGAGGGCAAGCTCATGAGGACATTGGGTTTCAATTAGAAGTTATTCAAAAAAATGAACAATTACAAAAAGAAGTTTTCTGCTATGTCATTGTTATGGGTTGAATTGTGTTCCTCCTCCAATTCTTATGCTGAAGTCCTAACCCCAGTGCTTCAGAATGTGACTTCATTTGGAAGTAAGATCTTTAAATATGTAATTAAGGTAAAATGAGGCCATATGCATGAACCCTAATCTAACATGACGGGTATTCTTATGAAAAGAGTGGATTAGGACACAGATGTACAGAGGGAAAACCATGTGAAGACACAGAAGGAAAACAGCCATCTGCAAGCCAAGCAGAGAGGCTTTAGAAGAAACAACCCAGCTGACAACTTGATCTTGCACTTCTAGCCTCTGGAACTGTGAGAAAATAAATGTCTGTTGTTTAAGCCACACAGTCTTTGTTATGGTAGCCCTAGTAAACTAAAACCATCTTTTTTTTTTTAACGTGTTAGTGACAAAGAAAAGCCACGCTCTTAGGCCTACTGGCATCTTACAAAATTAATGACTTCAAGCATAATTTAAGATAGTTCAATAGATTTAAAGAAGTAACACAAAAGACATCATAGACGCGAAGTTAAGAAAAGGAAGGGAATGAAGGGAATGACAAAATATGAAGAAGGACTCCAAGAGACAAGATCAGAAAAATTGTGAACATGATTGCTTAAATCAGAAGAAATGAGACAAGCAAAAGACATGTGAGGAAACAAATAGTGAGTAGTCACAGTGATAATATTGTGCTATAATTACAAATGACATAAAGAATACCAAATGAAATCAGATATGATGTCTTGTTATTTTGAAGAATGGATAGCAGGACAAGGTAGACAAATTATACTTTCAAGAAATGTCATTATAAGAAAAGTTTTTTACAAAATTTATTTGGAGTTTTCGCAGAAAGATCATTTGGAATCAGTGAGAAAATTGAACTATAACATATTTTTAAAGCATACAACTGTATCATGTACTTATCCCATATAGATCATCAAATGTGGCTTACAAGAGTGCAATCAAGAAAAGAATTAATTTGAATATATATGTGAATATAGTCTGTGGCATACTCATACTGTATGCTCAATTCTATGCTACTAAATGATTTCTTAAAACCGATTTTATTTTCTTAATTTTTCCAATACTTACTCACCCTATTTATGTTCCTTATAACTGAAAAAAGAACTGACAAATTATGGCATTTTTAAACGATTTAATTGATAATTCCATAAGCATGACAATAGGACATGAAAATCAGTATGAAAGCCATGGTAAAAATAAACAGGTAGGGAATAAATACAGTGCTCTGGGTTAATTTAAATGAAACAGTTTTTGAAAGATTTTTTTAAAAATAAGATTAAAGTAACTTTTCTTATAAAATTATTTTCCTAAGTGTTCCTGAACAAAAAAAGATATAAAAGTAGTCAGCTAATCCTAGGAGAGAAAAAATTGACATCATCTCTTTATCCCAGAGCTCATTTCTCTATCATGGCAGTTCATATCCTCTAGTAGGTGATTTTAAGTTTTCCTACTAGGACTGAGATTATTTTTTCCTTTTGAACTTTCAATCTTCAATAGATTCTCTTGCTGAATATTATATTGTCTATATCACCAAAGGGTTAACTAGGAATGTTTTGTGGAATGTGGAATATGTCATTTGGGAAAGTTAAGAAGCCATTGCAATCCAAGATAATTAGGAGGAAAAACAAAAAGAAGAACTAGTGCTGAATGTTTGAAATAAACATTATTCTCAATCATCTACATGTCTTATGAAGTTATTATAATGGAGCTATGAACTTAAACAGAAAAAGTGATTGAGTATGATGCTGATGCTGCTGAGAAAATTGAGGATGATGCAAAAAATCTAGCTATAATAACGTGATTACAAACCCGACCAAAAATCTTGGGATTCCTGAGATAGCCTATCTGTCATTTTAAGGGTACCATTGTTCAGAAGCCTATCATATACCAGGAAGTATCTTAGATGTCTCCCAAAGATGATCTTTGACCCTCACAAACAACACCATAATATAGATATTATTTTCTTTGAGGCTAACTGGTAAGTACAAGAAAGATTGTCATCATTGGGAACATTGTATATCTTTACTTTTTCCTGGGAACCATTATTGATTTCTCACTAGACCCACTTTATAGAGTATGAGGGTTTCACTCATTTTCAAAAATACTCCACCATTTTAAAGGCTGACTTATTTTCCATAAGTAAGAAAATATAATTTTACATCCCCCTATTTTGTTCACTATGTGGCTCTACATAGCATAAACAACTGCAGCTTGAGCCTGCAGATTTCACTGAGAGCCTAACCTCTCAGTATAAACACGGCTCAATAAGATCTAGGACAGAAATCATTCTTGGTGAGTATCTAAGTGATCCATCATGGGAATACTGAAGTTTCCCTTAAGACAATGCACTTCCTAATAAGAATGATGATTCTTATTCTCAAGTATGTTTTTTAATGGGCTGTGGAAGCATTTTTTAAATGGGCTGTTGAAACTATAATGTGTATTCACTTTTTAAAAAGCACTTTATAGCTTTATGAAGGCACTTAAATAACACACTAGATTATACCCTTAGAAACCTTCCTTGAGCATATTTATAATACATTTTGAAATTTCTCATCCAATTATTACCTTTACAATAACATTTCTGTCAAGGGGAATTTTTTGGATGCAAAACATAATTTTTTTTCAAATTTATCTTATTAAGTTATTCGGATTAAGACACTGTTAAACCCTTTACTGAAATTTCATAATGGATTGGAAAAGATAATTTCTCAAAGTGCCTCACCAAACCAGAGTGTGTCTGAAAGCTGAGAGAGTCAGGATCCATAAAATCAAATTGATAAAGACTAAACTGATATTCTTGTAAGTAAAGATTATCAAATTTACCTGCAGCACCTATGAAACATTTTTTAACTGCAATAAGCTTCACAGTTTCTTCCTAGGAAAATTTATGTTATCATGGTTGTTTTCACAGTTTAAATGTATTTCCCTGAATCATCATGAATATAATCTAGAATTAATCAAATGCATGTACTAAGAATGGGGGAAATAATAATAAGATGGCTTTATTTAGTTTCCATAATTGCAGGCCACTTCAAGTAACTAAACAAAGAAATGGGACCTCCAATGACAATTAGGCCATATGAAAGTCTCAAGATGACAAGTGCCTCATTCTGCTTAAAGATACCAAAAATAAGTAGGCTGGCCAAAATGAGAAGTAGTAACTACATGACGAATATGTCTTATTTTTGGTGTAACCATTAATGCGGCTAAATATTTAAATGGAGAATATGTGTATATGTACATATATATCAAATTGATAGATGTATAGCCAAAATATTTTGATTAAGTGTTAAAAGATTCGATTTATTAAAATATTGTAATATAATTTAGTAGAATTTTGCCACATTTTGGCCTAATTACTTCTTTAAAAATAACCCAAGTAGAACTCTCAAAATCTCTTTGCGAGTGATCAAATAAAAGAAAGTTGTTAATTTTAAAAATTTATTTTCCTACTAATGTTAGTATATCATACAGAAAACTACAATAAGGAAAAAAATTCAATTTTTTAGATTGAAAAAGAAAGGCACAAGTTAAATATTTCCCTTTCTATCAAAGTGCCATGAACTTGAAAGGATTTGCAAAGTGGAAACAGGTGTAGTCAACTGTTAGAGTATTTTTAAAATGGTTTGACACGTTATAATAGTGGGATCCAATACTGAAACTCGACATTACTCTAAGCATTGGAAGATCATAAATCACTTTAGACAGCACACCGTGGTCTTAGTTCTTTCACACTGAAAGTATTTTGTAACTGTGATATTAGTATGCATTAGGAAAACAAAAATAATACAAAGTTTAAATAATAAAATAAAAATTTAACTTTTTCCCTATATATGCTATACATGATACATAACTTCATATTGTTTGTAGAGCAATTAAAGATATTTTTCTGCATTTGCATATTTATATATTTTATTAAAGTCTAGACATTTTTAAGTGTCAATTTAAAGTGGACTTCATGCACATTCATGTTTTATAGTTGATTTAAGTGATACATAATTAAAATTGCAAAGGAATGAATACTTCAGACAGAAAATTTTATATTAAGTTTATTTTTGTAAGTAAGAAAGGACAATTGCATACAAATGCTAAGAATTTCCCTTTTGGGAATGTCTTTTTTTTTCAAAGATTCTAATTTTTTACGGGAATAATGTTATAACAACTTTACTTATCCCCATTACCCCATAGTGATACTGTGGGTATAAGATAATCCAGATCAGAAAAGTAGCAGACATAATTGTAGTTCCTTCTCCAGCTCTCTACATTCATGTTCTCACTCCAAGTACAAATTTTTGAAAATCAGCAATTGTGCTAAATGCTTAAGATTGCTTCATAATGCTTTATACTGATTCAAAAACAAAATGTACTGGCTTTCATTATAAGTAACAAGAATAAATTAAACCATTTATTTACATCAGAAGTAGATATTTTAACATGAGCCAAAAATGTTTAATCTTTAAAGAAATTTAGTTAAGTAATTTGCCTTAGGTTAACCTAAAAGATATATTTGATGACATTACTCATGACATATAGGTTATATCAAATTCTCAAAGAAATTTAGCAATTTTATTATTTAATTTTATTTTTGTCAATGTTCACTTGTTTGGGATTTTCCCCTCTCTGATTTTAAGAGATTTACTTCTGGATGTTTGTTCAATTTCCTCATTTCTTTTTAATTCTCAGGTCCACTTCAGTCAGATAAACTTATTATACCAAGAATAAAATTCAGTCTTATAGCTATTTTTAACATTGAACTATAATTTCCTCATGCTCGATGATACTAACAATACATGCTATAATTTAATGTTTTCTATTTTCTAAAAGAATCTCTTCCTGTTATTAATTTTTCAAGATCTGAACACATTTCTTGGATTGAAGGCATCCAAACAGTCTCTAGCAGGAAAATATATAACACACAATCCTTTAAAAATACTTACAATAACAGCTGCGATTTATAACAACAAATGAAAGATGAAGGAAATATACAAATCATAAACTTCAAGAAACACATAAATCTTTATGAAGTCTTATCATAACTCAGGCAGAATGTTATCCTTTCAAAATCTGCCAGATCACACCAGACATTATATCCAGTTTGAAAACTCAGGTGCTTTGAAGTTGTTATCTTTGAAGTCCTCTTAGCGTTGGGGTTTTGGTCATTCCTCAGATCACAGCAATTTAGGCATTAGTTCTATGTGGTCCTATTGTTTCCCTATGCCAGTTACTGTTTCTTTTTCCCTTTAATACAAAAGCACATAATTTTGTTCTCCATGATAAATAATCTGAAAAATTTAAACACTGTTGCATAAAAAATGTTAAATGTATAAGCAATAATAAAAGACTTGGTTGATTTGCACAGAAAAAACAACCTCTTTTCTTTCAAACTACTGTCTTCATTTTTTTTCTTTCTTTTAAGAAAATCACAGTCTGTACTGTACCCTTCAAACCAACTCCTCCTACTTGGGTTTTGTTGCTTGCAGGTAAGATTTTGGCCATAATATGCAGACTTTCTTGTCTTCTCATGTTCATTTGTTTATTCTTTCAAATGAAAATTGGTTCGAATGTCTACTAAGTGCCAAGCACTATTCTAGGTGCTAGACACATTAGTGAACAGAATCACAGATAACCAAGAAACTTATATTCTAGTTGGGGAAAGGCATTAAAAATGAATGATTCTATGGAAAAAAATGAAAATAATCAAGCATGGTAAAGAAGATCAGAAGGCCAGTGTTAGGAGTGGGAGGCAGCAGGGAGGGATAGAAGGGGCAAGCAGGACTTAATATTAATTATGGTGAGGGCAAGCCTCATTGAAATGGTGAGATTTAAACAAGGAGATGAGTTTAGCTAACTAGATATCTGGAAGACGAACATTTCAGAATAGATAGAGCAAAAACCTTAAAACAGGAACATATCTGGTAATGTTCACACATCAAGGAAGCCAACGTGCTAAAGCCTACTGAGCTTGTGCAAAATGGTAGGAAGAGCCAGGTGGGGGAGGGGCAAAAGACAGACCATGAGAGACCATGTGGGCCATTTTATTACATATTTTAAAAGGATAGCTAAGTATCCAGGCAAGAGATTGTGGTGATTCTGAAAAGGGAAATAACAGCAGTGGATATGTTTTAAAGATAGAGTCATCATCATTTCCTGAACAGAATGGATATAAAATGTAAGAAAAAGAAAAAAGATAATTACTGCTCCAAAGGTTTCCACTTAAACGGCTACAAGAATGGAAGTAAAGCAGATTTTCAGGGAGCAGAAAGGAAGTAAAAGAGCAGTATAAGGACGGAATATTTGAAATTTTACAAAGTTTCAAACATGCTGCATTGTGGATGTCTATTAGACAGTGAAATGGAGATGTTAAGTAGACAATTGAATATATGAGTCTGTGGTTTGAGAGCACAGTCTGGCCAAGGGCGTTAAAAATTGGGAAGTCATCAGCATTTAAATAGTATTTAAAGTTATGAGACTGGAGGAGATGACCATGAGTCTGTAACAGACACAGACACACACACATACACACGTACACACACACACACACACACACACACACGCGCGCACACAAAATCTAAAATCTGAACTTTGGGCCATGCCAGAGTTTTAATGGGTCAGGCAAAAAAGAAGGAACCAGCAAAGGCAACTGAGAATGAGGAATCAGTAAATTAGGAATAAAGTCATCAAGTTCAGAGTTCTGGAAATAAAATTTTAAAATATATATAAGGACGGGAGAGGGAACAACAATATAAATGCTGCTGATAGGTTCAATACTTCCAGTAAATATGGTTAGGTACTTTTAGAAGTTAGATATATGAAAGGTGTTCTATTTTGTTCTGAAAAGTGATGATCAAGCTACGAACCAGCAAAATTTTTAAAGGAAAGGGCTATCAGAAATCATGACAGATAGATCATGATAGAGTTTCTAGCATTACTCTACTGTATTCTGAAACTCTGATTTTGATAAAATGTATCATTACACATATGTGACAGTATTCAAGTTGGATTTCAGCAGCCAAAACTTCAGTGATACTGGTGGCTACTGAATCTGAATGTACAATTTTTAACATCCTCCAAATGCTTTTTGCTCTTGAATAGAAGAGATTTTGGAGTAAAAACAATCTTTAGCTCATTCTTCATTCTCTGAAACCTTAGAGGCTGTTCCAACATATGTTCAATAGCATATTTATGGCTGTGACTGTCTCCAGAAAACTGATTGTATTTAATCCTCTCATTATTACCTTTGGGAATAGTACACAAGTACATACTTTGAATTTTTTTTCTATTCCTGAAACTAAAAGGATCATAACAAAGCTTTGACACAATAAAGGATGTCTGCCAAATGTCAATCATTTTCCAAAGGGGTCTTTGGGGGAAGTTACTGATGAAAACACTTCCGAAATGCTTTCTAAATATTAAAAATGGAGCATTAAAAAAAACACTAAAGGCATTCTTAGACCATTTGGAAGCATGAATTTATGCTTGGCACACAACCTTCACTGATTCTCTCTCCCCATGGCCCATCCTAAATCCAAGGTGTCCAGACAAAATCTTGCCATATCAGCAAATATTACATAATTTTTGTAATAGCTCTTCTAGATTTTACTTTAAAATATTTCTCAATTAATACTAATCACTTAAAAGGCTCTTTTTAGAAAGGAAAAAATGAATTCCATTGTAAAATCGATATAACTTTTGGTAAAATAAAGTTTATTTTTTAATAAAAATCATGGATATAATAGAAAAAAGTAATAGTTACATTTGAATAGGAGGCATTAATATCATTTATTAAATATATGGTACATTCAGACACTGTCCAAAATCCTGAGTATACACATCTCAATCAATTGTCAAATTATCATTTGCTTTAGATACAATTATTATGCCCACTTTATAGAAAATCAGTAATCTTGCCCAAGTCACGCCTAATAGCGTAAGTGAATACTGCCCCTCAGAAAGCCACTGTGACATTTCTAGCTCCAGAAAGTTAGTGTCAGTCCTGAACTTGACATTTAATGTTTATATCATTTTGAAAAATAATTCAGTTGGCCACTCAAGAGACTTAATTTCTTCTTCTATAAAAGTGATATTATCTTTAATTTTAAGTGCATTATTGTTGAAAAATATAAAATGTAAAATGTCTAATTATAATGGCAAAATATAAAATCCAAATACTGCTGAAGTATATAAAGTAAAATTTTTAATTCTTTATTGAGGCAGACATTGTATTATTTAGACCTCTCCAGAGAAATGAAACCAATAGGGTGTGTATGTACAGGTAGATTAACCTTAAGGAATTGGCTCACCTGAGATTTGGACTCACTGTCAAGTCTAAAATCTGCAGGGCAGGCCAGTGGCATGGAGACCCAGGGAAGAGTTGATGCTGCAGTCTTGAGTCCTAAGGCAGTCCAGAGGCAGAATTTCTTCCTCTTTGAAGGACTTCGGTCTTTATTCTTAAGGTCTCCAACTGATGGATGAAGCCAGTCACTTATTTTGCATGGTTATCTGGATTACTCAAAGTCTACTGATTTAAATGTTAACCACATTTTAAAGATACCTTTATATCAACATCCAGACTGGCATTTGACCAAACGACTGGGCGCTATAGCCTAAGTTAACACATAAAATTAACCATCAGAGTCTAACACTTGTCAACTTGGCAACCCCACACATATCCTTAAGCCATACTTAATTGCACTTGATTATTAAAATTCTCCTTTGCTGAAGTCATACTTTAGCGAGCATTCACATAGGACACACATATTTTTATGTTTTTCTCCTATTCAGAGAGGTATATTGACATATCGTTTCCCCAGACCTCCTTGTCATCAATTTTCTGATTATGTTACTTTCAAGTTTCTAACCATCCATCTGAATCATTGAATCCATGTACAATCACATATCTTGCCATTTCTCTTTCCCAGCAAAATGAATAACCGGCACACTGCTTAAATTTCTGCTCACTGGAAATTTTTTTTTTATTATCTTCCTTCATGGATGTTCCAGAAAGGGACTTTAGTGCTGCATCTGTCTCCTTTCAGGTGGTGCTGAATATCATCCAGAACCATCTGTAACCCAGGCCCCAGTGTTCTCTTCCTGTGTCAACTGATCACAGGGAACTCCCCATCAGGCCACAGGTAGAGGCTGGGAAAGATAGGGCAGTGTAGCAGGAGTGGTGACAATGAGCATTCGGTCCATTTCTTTAGGCAGCTTATGCCTTTGGGACCTGCTTGAGCCCAATCTCATACATTCCTTGCATTTGATGATGGAGTGCTACTGTGCACACTCAACTTTATGGCTTGGTGGGCCCATTTCATGAGGGCAGCATAAATTGCATGGTAACTTGATGGCCCATGTTTAAGTAATCAGTCTCTACTGATTACTTACAGTACTTACAGTAGCTTACAGTAGCTTACAGTACTTACAGTAGCAAACCAAAAACTGTTTCTCAAAAGGGGAGTAGTTATCCACAGAGGATAGCAGGATTTTGCTCCCAAATCTGAAGTGTTTGCACTGTAATTCACTTACAGGGGCCTGATAAATGCTTCAAACAAAATTTTTATCTTCCACGGATACTTTATGCACCAAGAACATGCTGGATAATATGTTCTAAGAGGCACAGCAGATGGCATAGCACTATGACCTCCTACAGACACTTCTGTTCTGGGCCGCACTCAACACTAACAGCTTTCTGATAACCTGGTAAGTCATCTAGAGAAGCACACTCGGGTGAGGAAAACATTGCCTTCAAAATCCAAAGAAGCTCACTAGGCATTGTGCCTCTTTCCTGGTTGTAGGAGAGGCCTGTTGCCACAACTTATTCCTCATCTTAGAAAGAATATCTTTACGTGTCTCATACTACTGGATCCCTTGAAATTTCACTGAGGCAGAATTCCCCTGAATTTTTGTTGGATTTATTTTTCATCCTCTGACATGCAAATGTCTTACCAATAAGTTTAGAATAGTTACTACTTCTAACTTACTAGTTCTAATCAGTATAATATCATCACTGTAATGGACCAGTATGATGTCTTGTGGAGATAAAAGCAATCAAGGTCTCTGAAAACTAAATTAACAACCTAAGGCTGGGAAATGGGTATACTCCGAGGTAGGACAGTAAAGGTGTATTATTGGCCTTGCCAACTGAAAGCAAACTTCGTCTCATGGTTTTTATTAACAGAGATGGAGAAAAAAATTATTTGTCAAATCAGTAGCTTTATATCAGATACGAGAGGATGTGTTAATTTTCAAGCAATGAAACCATATCTGGTACAGTAGCTGCAACTGGAGTCACTGCCATGTTAAGCTTAGAACAATCCACTGTCATTCTCCAAGATCTATCTATTTTCTGTTTAATAGGCAAGTTGGTTGGGGATACAGTTAGAGTCACCACTCCTGAATTTTTCAAGTTTCTGATGGTGGCACTAATCTCTGTGATTTTGCTTTTGAGTTACTATCTTCTTAGGAAGAGGAAGTTCTAGTGGCTTTCAGTTGGCCTTTCCCACCGTAAAAGACATCACCTTATAGGTCAAGGAAGCGATGTGTGGATTTTGCCAGTTGTTGATTATATCTATGTCACTTAAGCATTGTGGAACTAGGGAAATAGCCACAGGATAGTTTTGGAGACTCACTGAACCCCACTGGGAAATGGACATGAGCCAAAACATCACCTTCATAAACTCCTACTCTGACTGGTGGATCACCATGGCATTTAGTGTCTCCTGGAAATTGTATCAATTCAGAGCCAGTGTCCAGTAATTTCTGAAGATCCTGATTGTTCTCTTTCCTGATACACAGTCACCACATATGATAAAAGGCTTACATCCCTGTTGGGGAAGGCTGGAAGAATTATTGGCAGTGTAGCTGGGTGCTTCCTCAAAGTTATCCCACCTCCCTTCACTTGAAGAATTTGGGCTTTATAAACTGACTCAAGTCTGAGAATTGATTGAGGGGCCATGACTGTCTGTTCTTATGATTCAGGCTAAACTTTTGTTCACTTGACTGTAGTCCTTATACAGATCAGGTACGAATTTAGTAGATTTCCAATTTATTTCACTTCTAGGAAAGTGATCAACTAGCCAATATCATAGATCTCTGTGAATCAGACTATTTTAGTTACTGCTTTGACTCTAGTGTCCATTATAATAACCACATTTACCTTTATTTTAATGATTAATTATCACCACTTGGCCTCTGACACAGTGAGATCCAATAATTTTCATTGAATTTTAGTTTCCCAATTTAATGGCAGCAGTTCACACTATAATTTCTGACCTGCAAAGAAGAGTGATCATGGAGCTCTTCAGTGAGGCTGAAGTTCCCCTAACAAGTTTATTTCTCATGTTTGTGGCAATAAGTATGTCCTCTGGACTCTTCCTATGGTGGGTGAGGAGGTCTTGCATGATAAATTCACACTTCTGTTCCTATTTTCCCAACCCTTTGGATTCTTTTTTCTACTGTACATGAAGGCAGTTCTGGCATGTTAACTAATTAGCGTAGGTCACCTTTTATTCGTGTTTCAGCTAACCAACTAAACAAACTGTTAGAGGCTTTTCTAACCCCCCAAGATGCAATATTAAATCAACAATCTCTGTTTAGTTGGCTTAAATCAATAAATTTGGCTTGTTTCAACTTTATGTATTTTCTACCAATATCCCACACTCTTAATATTCATTCCCACACATATTTTCCATATTTCTGTCTGGATAAATTTTTAAATCATATAATTTTGTTTAGAGTGCAGCACACCTCCTCATGATCACAATTTATATCTGCCTTAGTCCATTTTGGTTGCCATAAGAAAACAGTTTAGATTAGGTACCTTGTAAACAATTGAAAATTATTTCTCACAGTTCTGGAGGCTGTAAAGTCCAGGATAAGGGCACCAGCAGATTCAGTGTCAGGTGAGGGCCTACTTGCAGGCTCATATAACAGCACCTTCTCAATGTATCCTCACGTGGTAGAGGGAGAAAAGCGGATCTGGAGCCTATTAATAAGAGCACTAATCTCATTCATGATGCCTCCAACCTCATGACCTAACCACCTCCCAAAGGCTCCACCTTCTACCACCACCACATTGGTGATTAATTTTAACTTATTTAATTTTGGGGGAACACAAACCTTCAGATCATAGAAATACTTCACCTTTCAGGGCCTTCTGGAACTTGAGTCTAGTTATAGACTAGAAGCAAAGCAGGGTTCTGGAACTGTGTCTGGAGGTAAATCAGCAGTATCTTATAAGGCAATTATCTCAGAGAAGATCATTACAGTTTATTCAGGCAAATTAGTGTTAATCTCCTCTAGGGGGCGGGGGAGGGGAATAGCTACCTCTACTGGTAAAGAAGACCCAGCAGAATTTAGAAGCTTAATGTCCTCATCCTCATCAGTATTTTATAAAACAGTATGACCACATTTTCACTTTTCAGGATCTTATTCCTTCCCAATCAATGCCCTCAATTTACCAGTAGATACCTTATGAGGTTGGGAATTAAATTTATGTTATATTTCAGCCACTAACAGAATGAGAATCTGGGCCTGGTTTTCAGCACTTTCTCCTTTAGGATTACAGAAGATAAGGTTTTCTTTTGAGGCAGACAATATAACCTTTCAGGTAATTTATGCAGTGCTTTAGCTGGAAATTCAACCCTTTGAGCTCATACTTTTGTGTATCCACTTTTTCCAACGCAATTACGAACAACCAGCCAATTTCATTTTACTTGTTAGTTTGATAAAAATCTTCTAAGGTATCAAATACATAGTCACCCAAAAACTTGCCTCTTATAAGTATTTAAACAGGAATATCCAATGATGATATTTTGCATATTTCTATGGATACATCACACCATGGCTATCAGTGTTTTTCCTGCTAGAAATAGTGCCTTTAAATCTAACTGAGTGAGAGAACTGATTCTAGAAACCCCAGAACCAGTTCAGAAAACTCATCCTTAAGATTTAGTTTTTCTGAAACCAATCTCAATACCAAAATTTGTATTAGTCTGGGTTCCCCAGAGACAATCAATAAGTTCTATCCAAAATCTGCAGAGCAGACCAGCAGTATGGAGACCCAGCGAAAAGTTGAGTCCCAAGGAAGTTCAGGGGCAGAATTTCTTCGTCTTTAGGGAAACTCAGTATTTCTCATAAGACCTTCAACTGATTGGATGAGGTCAACCCATGTAATGGAGAGTAATTTAGATTAGTCAAATTTTACAGATTTAAATGTCAATCACTTCTAAAAAAATACCTTCACAGCAACATCTACACCTGTGTTTGACCAAAAATCTGGGCACCATAGCCTAACCAAGTCAACACATAAGGTTAATCATTGTACTATCCAATGTTTATTTTTATTTTCATTTTTCTTCTTACCAAGAGAACCTATATTTTGTAAAGAACAGGCATAAGACCAACTAAAACTATATCTCCTAACTCTCTTCTATTGATGGCCAATGAGATTTCATCAGGAATTTCTGATTACAAATTCCAGGAAAGACCTTTAAAACTGTGCAGAATCTATTGGCACAGAATTTTGTCATTTTATTTTGCTCTTCTTCATGCCAGAAGTGCAGAGGCTATGTGTGTGGAGGGTGGTAGGAAGAAGGAGGAACTATCTTTTGAAATAGAAAATGATAACATTGAGAATGAATGCCTCACAGAAAGTATGACAGAGCAGAAAAATAGAAGGAATGTGAGCCTCTGAGGTCAGAGTGTAGCTGCTCTCAACTGTCAATTTCTGGTCTTATTCAGTGTGAGAAAATTTAAATTTGATTTGATTAACCTCTTTAATAGGGTCTGTTAACGCACAGACAACCTACACTAGACATTTGACTATTTCATCAACAGGCTTAATAGTTTATTTTTTAACATTGATCAGATAAACGTTTTATCTTCTCTTTGAAGAAATACATAATTATCTTATAATCAGGGTTTTCTTATATCTAGAAATATAGCTTAGCTGCAAATAATGTTAATATTTTCTTTGAATGGTGGCTGTAAATATTAGTTAATAAAATGCAAAAGGTTTCTTTTGCAAAGGCAAATTTGCATTTTATTAACTAATATTTACAAAAAAGTCAATAATAGTTTTAAATGTCTATAAAGGAGAAAGAAATTAATTGATAACTTGTTCAAGGTCCCCTACTATATGACTGAACCTGGACTGGAGTTCAGGTTCTCTGATATTCACTTCAGTGCTCTCTCAATTTGTTACGCTAATTTTCTAAGAATTAAGACTCTTCAGAATTTTTTATTTCTTAGGTAAATGATAACCCGATAGCTAGGTCACAAGAACAAGAGAGGAGAATAACAGAGAGGGAGACTATTAAGAGATTAAATAAATTATTAATATATAATTCAGATATAATTATTTCTTAATCACACATAATTAATTATATAATTATTATTTCTATAACTTAGGGAATTAATATAGGGGTACAATTTTATTTACACTTAGAGAAGACTAACCCTATGCTAAAAATGTTCCTTAAATAACTCTTTTCAAACAAAATATCTTTGAAGTCATGAGGTCTTTGTATTGCAGGGGCAGGAAGGAAGAGCAGGAGTTCTAGAACAAATGCTGTGGATATTTGTTGCTAAAAATGTCCAAGAAATATCACTTTGTGCAACATATTAAACTTCGTGTGAAAAATTAAATGCCATGGGAAGATTGTTTCTTAGATTATTAGAAGTACACAAAATTTGAGACTATTAGAAGCCATTTCATCCAATTGCATTATTCCTAGGGATTCTGGATTCCACAATATTAGAAAGATGTCCTAGGTTCTACCTCCTTGGCTCATTTCTCATAATATGCATGAGACTGTAATTCCCATAGAAAGGTGATAGCTCTCTTAAACATGAAAATTAGATAAGAAGGTATATTTGACATAAAGAAGTCATCCTTGAGCAAAAGAGAATATAAATAACTCCTTGGAAGAAAAATGAAAAGTCAGAACAAAATTTTCTATCCACAAGAAGGTCCGGCTAAGTCCAAGTTAAATTAACAGAAATATTTCTCCTTTTGAAGGGGGTGAATGTCCCACGTTAGGTACCAATCCCTGTTCTGCACTCTGAAGTTCTGAATAAAGAAGGGCCAGGGAAGAAAGAATTGGAATGAAGAAGTATACATACAGCAACCAGAGGAAGCATTTTGAAATAAAAGATTGTTTCATATGCTATTTGACACCTTGTCAATGGCTTCTCATTTTACCTAGAGTAAAAGCCAAAATGTTTACAATGCCTAATAGGGTCCCACAGGATTTACCCCCAATTTCCACTACGTCACTGACATAACTTCTTATTAGTTACTGCTGCAAAACAAAACACCTCTAAACTATTTTTAAACCACACTTTATTAGTTCTGATGAATCCAGGAGTCAGCTGTGTAGCATCTGCTGTCAGCTGGTAGGTCAACCAGGGCTGTCTGGTCTAGGAAGGCCTCAGCTGAATGACTCAGCTCTTGTCCCATAGCTTGGAAAGGGCTTGTTTCATGGCAGAGTCAGGGTTCCAAAAGAAAGGGACTTTTACTAGCCACCCTTTGAATCTATTTTGCTGCTATACCATTGTCCAAAGCAAGTCACATAGCACAACCCAGAGTCGGTATTTTGGTAGTCAGTACTATAAAGGGTATGGAGAAAGAAAGCTTAAATTATTATAGCCTTTTAAAAAAATCAATCACTCACACTTTTTACTACTTTTTTTTTTTTTTTTGCTCATCTAGCCCAAATTATACTAACTTACAACACACCCATCCCTGTATTAGAATCGTAACTTAGCTGTTACAACTGCTGGAAATGTTCTTCCCTAGATATTGACTTTTTACTCTATCATTTCCTCCAAGTTTTTTTTTCTAACTTTTCTTTCTTAATGAACTCTTGTCTACACTATTCAATAAGACACATTGCAATGATTCCTCTACTTGTTCTTTCTTTTTCTCATAACATACCTGAATTTCTAACATAGAATTATGGGGGTTTTGTTTCATATATGTATTTTTTTGTTTATTAGTATGGTGGTTTGTTTCTTCCTTATCTATTTCTCTCTTCAGTAAAATATAAGCGGTGAACTTTGCTTATTTTATTTAATGATGTATCCTAAGCCTATTAATAGACTGCCTGGAGCCTGATAGGCATCAATACATATTTGTTAAGTATATTAACATAGTCATATTTCTGCTTCTGTAACTTAAATATAAGAAATATGAACTTTGTATATCACAAAGTGCACAACAATCAGGAACTGAATGGAAAATAAACCGTATAATAAATAGCAATAAATTACAATAAATATAATAAATAATAATAAAGAGCTCTGCTTAAAAACTTAAAGTCTCTCAAAACAAGTAGCCTTAGGATTGGAGAGAATCGCAGCAGGTGCAAGCCCAGGAGGTGGAAGCCAAAAAAAAAAAAAATCATTTTATCCAAACTTCTTATTCAACTAAGGAAGATAATTAAGCCCAAGGAACTTAAGTGCATTGAAAAATGTTGAAAAGTCAGCTAGTGGCAAAACTAGGATTAGAGCCAAATCTTCCAATTACCACCACTATATTCTTTTCACTTTCTCAAACTGACAAAATCACTGCTCAGACAGAATTTATAACATTTAAATAAAAGTGTGAAAGAAGAAATTTCCAAAGTTATTGAGTAAGTAAAACCATAGGGCTTTGAAAATTAAGTTTGGAGTTTCTAATTTCAACAAATTGAAATCCAATAGGCTGATATACTTGTTTCTCAAAGAGAGCATAGATGGCTGTGGTTTAGCTTCTCTGTATGTAAAACTGTAATAGAGGAGAGAGACACCTTACTGAATCTAAATTTACAAACTTCCTGAGCTAAATTATTGGCCTTTGCCAGTGCATGGGAATTTCATTTTCAGAATCAAAATGAGCATAGTAGAAACTATTCTGAGAAAGGGAAAGATTGTATCAACAATGATGTGAAGGAAGTAGAAGTTATCACTATATGGAGATTTCTCTTTAGTCTATTTTTCTCTTGAATAGTTTCAAAGAACTTTTTTTTTTTCTATTTAAACAACCAGAGAATTAATTTAGCTCAGAGAAAAGCATCTAATAATTGTGGTTATGTTTCTACAGGCTGACTTTTACCAGTGGAGTAAAATTCTCCCACAGAGTTTTATAGAATGAGAATCTGGGTCAGTGTTTTATATTACTGGCCTCTCCTAACAACAAAGTAACATGATACTCCCTCATTGCTGAAACCGAAGACCAGGAAGTTAATAATTTTATGACAAAGTTTATAATTTTCTTTCCCAGGCATTTTACTCTCTTTGTCTTGTGACTTCTCTCCCCACTTCAATGTTATAGCTAATTGAGATATATTTCTATCTGATGAAGGCTGAATGAATCTTCCCTGGTGAAAATTTTATACATTTATAGCTATTAGTGTCCATTTATTCAATTCCCACTTCACTGGGAATGAATTAGTTATTAGGTTTTCTATATGAATTGGTAACAAAAAGTTCATAAAACTAATCATTTAAAGGTCAATGTTTATACAGTTTTTAAAATAAAATCTAGACAATCAGTTTAATTCCCTACTTTGCATCAATTAAGGAAATATTCTTATACTCAGCAATCACTATAAGTCTGTTCTTTAAAATAAAATTAGAATTTCAGCACTATCTGCAAATTCTCTCACATTGAAAGTTAATTACATTGTCATTAAAATGATTTGTTAAAGCTTGAAAATGATGTGTGTTATAGTAAGAAGACAGTCTTTCAAACTCTGGTATCAGACTGTTTCCATTTTCAAGCAAAACATTGCTTCATTTATTCAAAGTAATTTGGCTAACTAACTGAAATGGCAAGATTCGTTATCCCCATGATTGTATGAGCATGTGAAATTGTCCCTTTGGGCCAGGCACGGTGGCTCACGCCTGTAATCCCAACACTTTGGGAGGCCAAGGAGGGTGGATCACCTGAGGTCGGGAGTTCGAGACCAGACTGACCGACATGGAGAAACCCCGTGTCTACTAAAAATACAAAATTAGCTGGGCGTGGTGGTGCATGCCTATAATCCCAGCTACTCGGGAGGCTGAGGCAGGAGAATTGCTTGAACCCTGGAGGCAGAGGTTGCAGTGAGCCAAGATCGTGCCATTGCACTCCAGCCTGGGCAATAAGAGTCCATCTCAAAAAAAAAAAAAAAAAAAAAAAAAAGGGAAAGAAATTGTCCCTTTGAGAGTAAATAGTTTAACTATTTTCTAAATTTTAGAAACTAGCAAAATCCTCGTTTTCACAGTAGCATGCATTCTTACTTGAAAAACTCTACTTCCCTTCCAAGTACTTCAAACCTTATTTAAATGTAAATAGTATCCTGAAATATGTTCCTTCTATGTACAATTCTCAAATGGAGACATAAGCAGTTTAATACAAATTTAAAAAAGAAAGAGTCTGATATGCAAATTATTAACTGGAAATTGTGCTAAGTTCATGACCTTCCTGAAACTACTTTACTCCAAATGTATTTTATACAATATAAATAAAATTTTTGGATTCTATAAAAAGGAAAGCAGATGTAATGACTCACCAAGTCGCCAAAAACATAAACATGGTTGTATTCTCAGGCTTTTGGCCAGTTTTTACTTGACTCTGTGAGTCTCAATGGGTTATCAGTAACATTTCAGTAAGGGGTTAGATGCAAAAATAATTGCAGAAGATTTTGCAGTGACTTCCCAGGAAGGGGAACTGTGCCTACCATTTTCAAATAGTGTGTGAATCATTTATATAAAGATGCTAGAGTTGTCTTAAAACTTTGAAAGGTTGAAAGTCCCCTTCACTTCCATATTTTCTTCTTGGCTGGGCAATGAAGATATTTGTATTCAATATAAAAATATTCCTAAACTCACATATCAGGTTTTCAAATTATCTAACTTCTTAGTTCTTACAAAAATGGTTTTTAAAAACCCTCATTTTTTCCTTTAAGAGTGTAAATTGTTCTAAAAAGTAAATGCCATAATAAAAATATCAGCATAACCAGATCAGCTTTCAGCTTTGCCTCTAAAATTTTTTAAACGCCTTAGCAACATGAGAAAATATTGTGGATTTTCTATATCTCCCTATTTCTATGATCTGGAACTGAAAATGTTAAGATGAACCACTGCAGACTAGAAACATGGAACATATTTCCATTCCAAAAGGACAGTAACCAAGAGTATATTTTTAAAACATAGAAGTCTACAAACCTGGGTCATCTGGTCATCCCTGCCTTGAGGCATTTCACACAGAATGCAATTTATTCTTTAAATTGAATAACAGCCTCACAAGAGAATAACACTATAAAAATAGACAATACCCCTGCCCTGTAGCACCTCAATATTTCTTGCTGCCAAATAAGAGAAAGTACTCAAAGAGAGAACAGAAACCTATAACCAGAGTGGGAAATAATTCTGAAAGTATGTATTTCTCTACAAATGAGTAACAAGAATACAGAGAGAAAGAAAATCAACTCAACAAACTGCTTCAATAAGGAACATTCAAACTATATGGTCAGCAATAATCTTTAGGACAATAAGCCTACCAGTTTCATATGGAAGGGGAACTGGAGCTCAAGATCTTTAGGACAAGCAGGATATGAACAAATGTTTGAGAATTTACACATTTATTTTCTTATTTTTTATTTTTAAATGGAGAGTTTTGTGGCTTGCAACACTAGAAGAAGCCATTAGCAAGTTATTCACAGGCTCTAGGGGTTAGATTTTGTTTTTAACTAACAAGTGAAAGAGTATTTTCCACTTCATTGGTCATGATGGTATGCTCAGTAATGTTGACCTAAGACTCTACATGTAGAATTAGTGATTATAAAATTTTATTTTACAGTGACACTATTAACATTAAATAACAAGAGCTAACACTTATTAAATGTGCACCATGGGTTGAGAGGATGCTAGTTTAAGCACTATATTCTTTAGCTCATGTGATCCCTTATAAAGTAGTTATTCTTTAACCCATTTTGTACATAAAATAATAAAGGACAGAGAATGTAAGTGATTTACCCAAGTTACACAGTTAGTAATATTAGAGGTGATACTCAAACCCACTTAGGCTAACTCCCAGGTGCACCTGCTTCAACACACCACTGCACAGTTCATTATTCCTTAGAAGCTAGGTGAACTCAAATTGAAGCCTAAAACAGATTCTAGCTATTTATAATTAATTCTCTTTATTGCTTTTCTTTTGTGATCTCTTACATTGTTGTTTCTTCTGCTGTATTTTAAGCTCAGAATACAGCTCTGCCATGTAAAGATTGGACAAATGCTCATTTTAATAGAGGCCATAAAGATACCACTAGATAATCCAACATCTTCCTTTGTCCTGGTCACTTTCTTGCCTGTATTTTGGACAGTCCATCTGGGTCCAGAATCATACCAATGACTGGTGCAATTATTTGGCCATGGGGCTAGGACCGCGATTCATTCTTGCCATCCCGACTTTCCCAGTCTCCTTGTGGAGTGGATACCAATTAGGGAAAATGACTGAGAAATATAAGAGGCACTCGTTTGACTACATTGCTTACTGCCCTATCATACTAGCCTAATTCTATGACTTTTCAACATGGAAATAGAACAAGAATATTACACCTTATAAAACACTATGCCTGGCCTAACTGGGTGCCCTAGACCTGCCTAAATTTGAAAGATTGGTAGCTACTGAAGCCCAGTTTATCTGTCTCTCCCTATTAGCATGTGTTAGTGAGAAATCACATGAGCTAACACAAATTATGAAAGTTATGATCATCTTTCTCACATTTTGTGACACTTTTTCCAACCTTGAAAAATATAACAAATAAATTATGAAGCAACGAAGAAAAGAAGGAAAAGATCTTTTGTATTAATGTATGAGTGTGTATACTGCATTTGTGTCTCTTCAGTGTGGTGGGGGAGGCGTGTGAAGTGAGGGAAAGGTATTACAACAAAGCTATTTAGAAGAACGTGTATTTAGCGAAGAAGGAAATGAAAAGTTATACTAAATCTAACACTCAAGTAGATAAAGCTTAGACCATCTTCACAGGAAATAAATGAATAGTGCTAATAGCTGGATCCAATTTATAAGGCACTAAACGGATATTATAGGAGGAAAGGAGATAATTAATCTTCAGCTAGAACAATGAAAGATCAGCTGTGGTATTATCACAGTGCCACCTTCCAAGACTCTGGAGGTGCCTTGCTTTCCAATATATTAATAAAAGATTCTCCAGAATTAAGACATTTAATTATCTGCAAGGATTCTTTGTATTTTTTTATCTCTGCATGAAGTCACTGATTACTGTATATAAAGTTTTCCTTTATCTACTGCATTGAGACTATAATGGCAATATTAATAGTCTCTGTGTATAGGAATGAAGATATTTGGTCTCAAAATTATTTAACAAAGCTGCAGTTTTCATGATTATTTGATAAATATGTGGTTTCAGATTTATTAAACAAAGCTATGGTTTTTTGGTGATTATCAGAGTACTTCATCTATATTTTTAAAATCTTATAATTTATAGCAAATAGCTTTATTCTTCTTTCAGTTGATTCAAATAAAGTTACAATAGTTATATGCAGGAAAAAATGTCCAAAGATAATTTCATTTTGCAGGATATTATTTTAAACATGTATAATATTGGGTATAGACAATAGTTTTGTATAATCTATATAATTTCTACAATATTTACAAGTGCATAAAGCAGGATGAGAGATTGGAAGGTCACAACATCAGTTCAAGGGCATTCTTTACCTCGCAATATTTAATAAGTTTATTTTTAGATACTTTGTAAAAAAAAATCTCTACCATCATAAAAGTGACATCACCATCAATGTGAAATTGATTGGCCATTTTCCAGCGAACAAATTTTAAAACATGAGTGTCATTGTTGATCTTTTTCCTGCTCCTCTTATACAGACACTTTCCCATTCAGTTTCAAAAGACTGTCTCTAAAGACTCTAAAATATTCCACTCCTTTAGATTACCTTGACCCTGCCCTCTAGTATATTTCACAAGTATAATTTTATTTTCCTTTTAACTGTCTCTCTAACTTCAATATTTTCTTCTCTGACATATTATTTTACAATAGTCAAGAAGTTTTATCATATGCAGATTGATTATGCCATATTTTTTATACAAGAATCTCTCAAGTTTTCCCTTTAACTTAGAGATAAAGCCCAAATTTCTTAGCATAAGTTATGATACTTGGCATGGGGCTTGGACTGGCTGCACTCACCTACCCAGTTGTACCTCCTGTGACATTCTCTTATCTGTAATTTATTTCAGTGAAGCTACCAAATATTTCCAGAAGTATCCTGTAGATGTTTGCCTTTACTCACACTTCTTATTCATGTAATTTTCTACCCCTCTCAACTGTATTATCCTTGGAAAACTTACACTCTACTTTCAAGACCAAAGTAAAGACAGATGTTCCTTACCTGATTCTCACCACTCTCTTCAGAGTTAGTACCTTATCTGAAATACTTCCATATCTGTATTCTTGTTAAAGGGCCTTATAATTACTTTATGTGCCTGCTTTCTAGCTTTTGCATGCCCCCAAACAAAAGCAGTGTTCAGTACTTTGTAGGTGCTCAGTTGCATTATATATCACAATGCCTTACTAGTAGACTAGCATGCCCCAACCACTTGTACACTCAGTTGCCAGAGACCCATTACTCTGTACTCATATGCTTAAGTCTAGCAAGCCCACTGTTTTCACATTCTTCTCCATAACAGCTCTACTACAATCCATATTTTTATTGAATAAAAAAATTGAATGGAGTAATTTTGTGTTAAGAATATTAAAAGAAAATGTTATTGTGATTAATTGTAAGAAGTGGTTGTTAGAAGATGATTCTCCATGAGTCTTTAGCATGTCTGCACATTTTGAAAACAGAGGTGTCTACTGCCCTTTTCTTACAAACTACTTTTTCAAGTATGTTTACATAGAGACAGCCTTGGGAGATAGCGTGTCTCTTCAGAGAAAAAGGTGGATTCATCATCCAGCATTAAAAAAAAAATGCCTTCTTCTACAGCAAAAGTTGGTCAGATTTGCTTGCAGCCCATCATAAAAGATACAGGTTCTCTAAGCTTGGTGTTCTTTACACGTGACATAAATAACCTCTGTGAGATTTTGTTGGGGGGTGGGAGAGGGGAAAGGTGCACCATTGTGAATATGAGGGTCATATTTCCTGCTAAGTGCCCCCTACTGTTCTAACCATTCATGAACGTCTAGAGGCTGAGTGACTGTCAGGAACTAAGATTGAATTGAGCTACCCCAATAGTGATGTGGTTGTCATTGTCCTCTAGGCAGGGGGAAGGAAGAATGTTATCATGGCATTGGTGCAGCAAGCATCACAGCCCTAGATGAAAGGCAGTGTGGCTGTGGCTGAGTCAAGGATTTCCCAGAAATGAAATAGATGCTGTCAATAATGGTGATCTTGCCACCTGATCTAGTTATTGAGTAGGCCAAAACATTGAAGTATTTTTTAGTTAAGGCATGGGCTCAACTGAAATCAGTTTCAGCCCATTTACAACCAAAGGTAAATGTGCCATGCCTAGTGATGTGACTTCATTTTATCTTTTCGTATGCTCCATCTCTCTCCCCATCTTTACCTTAAATTCAGTTGCTTTGTAGAGAAAGATAATTAGGAGTAGGATGAGGTTTTCCTGTCCTCAAGAAATACCCAAAATCATATGCGCTTGTATAAATACACTGGAAAAATTCAAGGACAGGAGAGACTCAAACTTTATGGCTCTGTTGGACATAAGCACCCAAGTCACTGCCCTACAGAGTCCTACAGGGAAAGGAGATGGCAAAATTCAGCTGCTGCTGCCATTTGGACAGGGTTTACAGTAAGGGAAGAAAACTAATTTGATTTTGAAGATGGAGCCGTTTGGGTCAATTCAATGGACTATTGTTGACTCTCTACATCTGAATGTATGGTAGGATTGATGTATTCTATGTTTCTACTTCTCCATCCCATAAGCACCATAGGGGCTTCTTCCAATCAAGAAAGAGTCACAAGTAGTGGGACAAACTCCCTTGCAATTTTCTACCAGTGATTGGGTCAGAAATTAGCATGCATGCCTATAAAGTAACGTCCAAAGCTTTTACTATATAGAGGATATTCTGATGGTTCGAAAATTAGAAATCCCATCCCAATAACCCTTACTGTAATGTTTTCACACCACTTCAGCAGGAGTGACTGCTAAATCCTTACAAAAGTATGTAGGATCCTTCAAACCCAATACTTTCTTGAGATTATTTAGGTAGATTCACAATGCTCAATGCCTTTAGAAATCAAACTATCTTTTTGGATTCCCCATGACCAAAAAGGAGATAGTGTTTCCTCACTTGAGCATTCTACTTAATTCTTTATGTCAGCTAATCTACAAGTCAGCATCCTCTGGGTGGGGCTTAAACAACAAGTTGTACTGGAACCTGTCCATCCAGCTACAGAACCCTCTCCACTAATGCAGTCCCACAACATTAATGTCCTCTTTGATTATGAATCTCTGTGACTACATATTTTGTGTATTATAGACTGAAGCAGAGGAAAGCAGCCTTCACACAGAGGAGCACCTCATGATTCTGGGCTCATTGTCCCTTTGGTACAGCTACTAGGAATTTTTATTTTTAATGCAGCTATGAGCTTGCCACTGAGAACTTGCCCAAAATCAGTGCCCTAACTCACAGAAGCTTTATGATTCTCTGGCCTGTTATTTCCATTTTGAGGTGGGTCAACTTGTACTCAATAAGTAGAGAGGTCAGAAGTGGCCAACAAGCCTCATCTATCAAGTGGAAATGGCAAAGTCAAGAAAGCAGCAGGCTGGGCTCCAGCAATATCTCAGCATTACATTAACAAGTGGCAATTCCCTCTACTTCCTGCAGCAAAGCCACTGACTCATCATGCCCTTTACTCACAGAGTATTCTGTAAAAGCTTAGTCCTGATTCAGTGATGAATTTGGTTCACTCAACTAAACTGAGTCAAGTGATATCCACTAGTGTGCAAAAGCTGCTCAACCTCAGTACCAGCTCTACATAATCAAAGCTGGACATGGTTACTCTGCTTAGTGGGGAGAATTCAAGGCCATTCTTATAGCCCTGGCCAGTACTTTTCTTGAGAAATCTTGACACTTAATTTATATTTATATTTCTACTGACTCTGTGGTTTTTTGTGGCCTATTTGTTCTGCCATTGGAAAAACTACAAGCTGGCAGATTAATGACATCATTCTTGAGGACTACAAACAAGTTTGTAGAAACAAACAGCAGCTACTTATCAAATTGCCTGAGTTGCTCAGATAGATTCCTGTGATAAAGGCCCATTATCTGACAAGTCTGACTGAAATCAGATTGCCGATCAAGATGCATTATCCAGATTGCCACAATTTCTGCCTGCATCCATGATCGTTCACCATGATAGAAATGCATTCACTATCATAGATTTCACACAAAGTAAAAGATTCTGTAGGTATGATGCAGAAGCTACCAATGCCTTTGTGACTCTTGCTAAAAAATTGGCTGTCTTATGGTAAGACGTGTTGCATAGGATATTCCTCTCACCTACTTCTGCAGATTCAACTTTATCTCAGAGCTATCAGTGTTGCCTCACCACTGTTAACAGATCTTTATGTTACAGACTTGTTCTTCCAGTATATTCTGGCTACAGCTTTCTGGCTTTTGAAACTAGTGAGTGATTATGACGTTAAGCCTGTGGACTTCCCTCGCTTCTGCTACCAACCCTTAGGTGCAATAATTCACTAGAATGATTCATATCTAACTGGAATTTCACATTCTAACATGCGAAAAATATTATATTCACAGCATGGTTTATTACAGGAAAATGATACACACTCAAATCAGCCAAGAGAAGAAGTACATAACATAGAGTCCAAGAAAGTTCCCAATATGGAGCTTCTAGTTGTCCTTTCCATATGTGTATGGACAGTGTAGCTCTTTCAGAATAAATGTTACAGTGTGCATGGTATATTTTTCACCAGGGAAGCTTATCCAAGCCTTGGTGTTCAGAGTTTTTATTGGGGCTTGATCTTATAAACCTGGTTGACCACCCACATGGCTGACCTCAGTCTTCAGCCCCTCAGGGGGTTGACAAATAACACATGACCCAAAGTCCCCACCCTAAATCGTACTGTGGCTCAAAGCCCCCAGGTAAACAAAGATACTTTTATTAGGCAGGACATTCCATGGACTTGAAGATTACCTCTAAGGGACCAAGGGCAAAGGCCAGACCTCTCTTTCCAGATCATTTATACTCAATGGTGTGCCTTTGATTGCAAAAAACATTCAAGGGTTGGTTAAGAGTCAAGATATTCAATGGACCTTCTACACTCCCTGCCATGCCTAAGCATCTGTTATCACTTAGTTTTGGAATAACTTTCTTTAAAATCAACTCATAACATTATCTGTTTTTAACTTATTTACCCTTTCTGATCCACACACCATAGTCAGGTAGTTTGGTCACTAAATGAGGGTATCCCAGACAGGAATAATCCCCTCTCAGTTACTTCCTGGGTGATAATGATGTAAAAAAGAATAAGGGGTAGCTAGATCTACTTTGAAAATTTGAGATTCTTTCCTGACCAGTTCTGGCCATGATGCTACTTTGTTTTTCCAAAGGAAACCCCGGGTTGGCTTGGTTACCTGTGTCTCTGATGTCAAGAGAGAGACTTGGCTGCCCATCCAAAAGAAGATTCAAACATAATTCATGTCCAGCTACCTGGATCTCTTGTTGGCTTGACATGGTCTTAGAGCATCAGGATAATGACTATTGGTACTACGCTGCTTACTGAGTTCCTACAGTAGCCCATACAGGACAAAGTGGGGCACATATGGGTATCTGAGAGTTTTATAAAAATGCCCTTGCCTTTCTTGCACGTGATCCTTTTGGACAAAAGGGAAAAGTTTGAGTAGGGGATGATTGGAAAAAAGATGTGGTTATGGCTACCAGAATATGCACACTGATTTTTGTGGTGATGAAGGGAAAGCAACAAACTTGGCATTTAAGGATGGAACAGATTTCAGGGAGAATGCGGAAGAGGAAAAATGAACAATCATTTTTTTCTTCTGTGGAGCCTTTCACATGAAGAAAATATCCCAGTGTAGATCTTCAAAACTTAACTTTATAGGTCAGTTATCCCTCTCCAAATGACTCGACCATGATTTGGCTTCCACTTCTCTTAATTTTCTCAAAATATCTATCGGAAATAGAATTGGTTGGCTGCAACTCCCAAAATACCAGCGGGTGTTTTCCCAGCCATTCAGTGGGTCAGAGAAATGCCACACAGCATGTAGTGTGGGAAAACTGATGCTTCCTCTAAAATAAGGCATACACTTAATTATTCAAACTGAACTTGGAACCCTAAAGCCTACAGTCTAGCCAAGAGACTACATTGAAAATACTTTAAACCTGTGCCCCAAGACTCATGTAGATTCTACATGAGGAGCACCATCAGTTGTAAACAACACTATCTTTCCAGGGGCACGATCAGGATTCAATTTCATGTGGAAGGCAGGCATTAACATGCTTCCCTCCCAAAAGCATGGATGTCTACTTTAGTGGTGGTCATAAGAGACCATCAAGTGTTTAAGGGACCACCACCTCAACCGAGGAGGGCATGCAAATCAGCCTGAACTCACTGCTTAGGGTTGATATAAATGAGAGGAGTGTCCTAGACTTTGTTCTTGCATGACAAGGGGGAAGCTGGGCAATCTTTAGTACATCTTTCTGCACTTTGCTTAATGCCTCAAGCCAAGTGAAAAGGTCAATACAGAAACTTAAAAAGAAACCATTTGGCTTTCTAAGGGATACTATAATGGCTTACGAATGAATGGTTGAGGTAAATAGTGCATGTTGGTCCTTCTGCTTGGAGTCTTGTTGGGTATAACCTCAACTGAATGCTATATGAGACAAACTAAACAGATCTGGTCTCAGTTTCTTTCAGTCAGATTAAGTAGAGTGTTGTACTCTTGGAAATATCTGCCATAGCAAAGACAACATGGAAACAAGAGATGCAACTATTTGTAGATAATTCTACATAGATATCTCTCACAGCTACACATTTTGTGAGTAAGCACACTAACTAATTTTGTTCTGGACTATTTTCAAGGATGTCTGTAGAGCAAACAGCCTGGGTAGATATATTGTGTCTCCCTCTGAGATAGTATTAACAAACACTCTAGTATACTGTCTCTCTACAGGGCAAAGATTGCACAGGTCTGCTTTAGCTCATTATAAAATATCAGGAGTCTCTAAGCTTGGGGCTCCTCAGCTACATTCTGTGCATGTAATAAACCTAAACCTGAGCCCTATTGCATCTCAGCACTGTAAGAACTGGGGGGGAAGGGCCACTGGTGCGTACATCATACTGCTTGTTGCGCTATGAGTAAAACGTCCTTTGTCCTGACACAATACCCTCATGTTTTCTGCCAGAATTCATACAATAATAGCAGGTTAACTCATTAGCTTAAAAGCAGAGTCAAATCTCAGACCCGTATACAATTATTGATAACGGTCAGCATATTGAAAGCAAAGGTGTATTAGCTAGCATGTGGAGTAGGTAGATATCCTGAATAAGGGGGAAAAACCCACATATGATTTCCAAATTTTTATTGTTCATTCATGCACTTTTTACCCCAATGGACAAACTTCCCCTCTCCATTAACAGAGGCAATATAAAATAACACAGTTCTCACTATCAAACCTTCAACTGAGAAAAAATTCATGCACTGTTTTTCTTAATTTGCCATTAATTAAGACGAGCATGCTTTCAGTTCATAGTTGTTACGTGGGAAATTTCTATTTTTTAATCAAATATTAATATACTAAATACAGAGTATTATTTATTTAGGAAAATACTTTGTAGAAATTATCATTAGAGTGGGATTATAAATCTTAGTCTATTGCTTTGCCAAATGAGCTGTACAAAATGTGTGTCTATAATGAATCATTCATACCATTTCAGAAATGCTGGAAAAAGAAATACAACAAGCAGGATGGAGTCCCATGGCAGTTCTATTGAACTTCAGGGGTGCTGTATATTTCTGTATTATATACAAATATGTGATCATTCAAATTGTTCTATGTGTGCCTATTTTGAAGGTATAATGTGCCAGTAAGAATGTGGGTAATTAAAGGCTGTTATGCTTTAGATAATCCATATCCATAAAATTATAAAACTTTTGTAATCTGGATCTTTTCCAGAATTGCTGCCAATTTAAAATGTACTTCATCTTTTGGGAATGGATAGCAGGAATATGTGTCCTGCGACATTTGAGTATAAAGGCCCAAAGGGGACATGGGCCTTGGGAACAGCTGTTTTTCGGCCTGACTTCTTGTAAATATTAAATCTAATTTTTCCCAATTACAGCCAGCACATATGGATGTAATACTAGTAGGGGCATCTCATTTAAAAATATCAATATAGTTAATATATGTGGGTTCATTTAAAGTTTACAGTCAGAGCAACATGAGGATAAGGATTCAAATTTTCAGTGTCTGCTATTGGCAAACATCCAAGTGAGATAATTCAGTTGGTTGTTGTTTTTATATCAAACAAGTCTTATAACTGATTCTTATTACTCTATAATAGTCAGAAATATTTTACAAATATAATTTAAAGAATATTTCAGATCATAGAAATGATCTGTCCTCATATGCATTCTTATGAAAATATTTGTGTTAATTATTTTAATGAAACTTCAACATTAGAAAATTATTTCACTTCTTATATATCTGCTAAATTTATATATATTCCAAAATGATACTTAAAATCCAAATTTTTAAACACTGTATTAGTTTTAAATTTCTGAAGTACCATTATGCTATCACATTCTAATTAAACATCAGCTTTTTAAAATATGATTCATGAATTTTAAAGTATAAATTCTATGTCACCAAATGTTATTGTATATGTTTGCATTAGACTTTGTAAGGCAAAACTTCATTTGATTAATGAGTATCTCTTTATGACGCCAACAGTTCAATGAGTCCATCATTCTTAATCTGATGACAGATAAGTCTGTTGGATTGTTGAACTTTCTTTTTTTTTTTTTTTTTTTTTTATTATACTTTAAGTTTTAGGGTACATGTGCACATTGTGCAGGTTAGTTACATATGTATACATGTGCCATGCTGGTGCGCTGCACCCACTAACCCTCAGAAATAACGCCGCTTACCTACAACTATCTGATCTTTGACAAACCTGAGAAAAACAAGCAATGGGGAAAGGATTCCCTATTTAATAAATGGTGCTGGGAAAACTGGCTAGCCATATGTAGAAAGCTGAAACTGGATCCCTTCCTTACACCTTATACAAAAATCAATTCAAGATGGATTAAAGATTTAAACGTTAGACCTAAAACCATAAAAACCCTAGAAGAAAACCTAGGCATTACCATTCAGGACATAGGCGTGGGCAAGGACTTCATGTCCAAAACACCAAAAGCAATGGCAACAAAAGCCAAAATTGACAAATGGGATCTAATTAAACTAAAGAGCTTCTGCACAGCAAAAGAAACTACCATCAGAGTGAATAGGCAACCTACAACATGGGATTGTTGAACTTTCTAAAAGAAAAAGAGGAAGAGAGGGAGGGGAAAGAAGGGGGAAAGAGAGAGAGAGAAGGAAGCAAGAAAGGGAAAAAAGGAAGAAAACAAGGAGAAGGGGAGAAGGAAGGGAGAAAAGGAAAAAGGGAAAGAAGGAAGGAAGGAAGAGAGGAAGGAAGGAAGGGAGGAAGGAAGGAGAAAAGGAAGGGAGAAAGGAAAGAGGGGAATTAAAGAAATACAAAAATGCTATAAACAGTCATCCACCAAATAGGGGATATTATTTAATATTTATGGTTCACTAAATGGTAACTAGAATAGGATTATAAAAATAATATGCTTTCCATCAGAAGTCATTGATCTAAGCAGAAATATTTAACTTTATGTTTAATTACCCATGCCCACACTTCTGAATGGCATGGAAGTTCAGGTGTACAGATAATAAAGGAAAAAAGAATATACTAAATGAGAACATGTAGATAATTTGAATGTGTTCCAAAGAAATATTGCCCATGAAACCCGTGTTTGATTAAAATTTCCTGTTAATCTTTATTTATTTTTTTTCTTACAAATAAAGTTTATTGCTGAATTTCCCCATTAACATTATAGAAAACACTGAAATTTCACAAATTATTGAGAGCCCAACAGTTAAACATACTTTATTTTAAAAAGTACAAAAGTGACATTAGAAATTTTTTTGAAGAAATGTGTATCATCTAACAGCAAAGAAATATGAACCAGATAATGAATGGCACAAATATAGCACTAAAGGGGTACTCACTAAAGGGGTACTCAGTCACCACCCAGAAATTATTGTCCGAGTTATGAAATAGATTCATTTTGAGAAGTTACACATTCAGTTTGTTTATGAACTAGCCTGTCTTGTTTCTGCCTCTTGTAAGAAAAGAGCTAGGTCTTTATGCTGCTAGGACAAAATACTGTACATGAATTGGAGAATAAGGAGGGGTCATCCTTCTCCCCGGTACCTGAACAAGAGAACAGTTAGTACAGAAATGGCTTTGGCACTTTAACCCTTAGACATTGTCCCAAACCTTGTTACTTGAGTATTGTAGCCTCACCATGATTTTTTTTAACACCGTATCATCTCCATACTTTTTATTTACAAATTATATATACACACAATAATAAAATTCCTTCATTCTAAAACAATAGTTAGACCCCAAACAGGTCTACATTAAGTTTCTGTATTAGCAGTTCACTCAGATAGCTTCATTTGTTTGTTGTTGTTTCCACATAACCGCACTGATCATGCCATACAGTTAATTTTTATTTGTTTATGCTACCTTCTGAGATTGACTTAAGGCTCTAGTTTAATGCAAATGGTTTAGTCTTAAAAGGAGTCTCACGTGAGGCTAAAATCACACACCAATAACTCTCTCCTTTGAAGCTGTTTCTCCTTGTTGGATGGATGTAGTGTCTTGTCTGGGTAATCCATAGAGATATATGGAAACACATACAAGAAGAGTACCCAGGGCAAAGGTGAGTGTTATCTGTAATCCAAACAGTATTACTGAAGCAATGGTGGAAAGGACAATGGCCGCTGCTGCAGAGAAGCCTTTCATGATGTTGTCTGTGTACTTAACCACAACAGAAGTGTAGAGGCCACCAACACTTGCAAGAAAGATGACAAACCAGACGTAATATGTGTAACCATAGAAAAATCCTTTTTCTTTAATTTCAGCTCCATCTGACAAGTAGACGCCAGCTAATGTCACAATAATCCCTGATAGATACATTTGAATGTTTCTCACCCAAAGAGAAGTATCTGAACTCTTTAAAACTTTTTCAAAATATACTCCTGCAAATCCTGAGCACAATACAGCAATAGCTATAGCGCCAAACCCTAATAATGGATTTTGTTCCACCACAACTTTTGTAGCTTGGGCTGGTTTCCACTGTACAAGCATAACTCCAGCACACAGCATAAAAACTGAAACCCACTGTAATTTGCTGAGTGTCCGGTTTAACATTAAAACAGTGCATAAAGCAGTACACGGAATCTTCAACTGGTAGGTCACCTGGTACACTGCTGCATCCAGATTGCTAAGAGCTAGGAAAGCCATGTTGTTCTGAACAGCATACACTAACGATGGCACACTTAACTTCAACAGTTCCTTGGGGCTCCCCAAGACATTTTCTCTTAAAGACGCTTTGAATCTACCCAGACTACCAGTTTCTTTAGCTAAAATTCCCGCACTTAGCAATAACTTTATAACTTCTGTGATACACACGGCTGTGGTTGAAAAGTAGAGTTCTTTGTCTGATGTCCTTGTGTATCTTAAAGCTATGGTATAGACTGCAGCCATCAGGGTCATCACTGCCAAGCAGTATAACTTGAATAATAAAGTGACATTGTCTCTCGGGGCAGCCATGGTTCCCCCTGTTAATCTTTAAAACTAAGAGTATTTATGATCCTGATCTTGACATTCAGACATGGAATAAAGAAAATTATCTGCCCACTCCTTGAAAGAAAACATGTTTTCTTCTCATCTTTTATATCAGAAGAATTCATTTCCTTGGGGATCTGATATTTCTTTGTATCATCACATTACCTAGCAAACATCCTTACACAGAATAAGTATGCATCAAATGCTTGTGTTATAAAGGCATTTTAAAAAAGAGTGACTTTTTATACATTTTTTTTTTTTTGTAGCTGGGGTCCAAACTGCCAGTGCTGAGAGTGTAGTCAAGAACTTATTTTTCCCTTGAGTCTGGGCATAATTCTGGATGTCATCATCAGTCACTGTGCGTTGACTAGAAGCATCAGGGTAGTAGTTAAGAGTATGATCCTCATAGCTAGACTGGCCTAAGGCTAAATCCTGCTTTCTCCATTTCTGTGTAGCCTTTTGCAAGTTACTAAAGGTTCCCATGTCTCAGCAGCCTTACTACAGGATTACTGAGATTTAAATGAGTTAATCCACATAAGGCACTCAGAACATTGCCTAAAACATGGAAAGCACTGACAAATGGTAGCCATAATCATCATCATCATCATCATCATCATCATTATTTTATAATTTTTATACCAAACACTGAACTGTGTACACAAAACCTGAGAAGTATCTATAAGCTTTCTCTCTACTTACAAAAAGAGATAAACTTTCCCCAAAATACAGAAAAGAATCAGTTTCTTGTGCCATAAAAGGATGCAGAAAAGAGGGAGCTTTTTATTTCCCTTTTCTCAAGCAGACAAACCCTTTTGCCTAAACTTAGTAAAACTGACCAGTCAGATATGACCTCCAAAATTTCCCTTGAAAACCTTCCATGCACCATATTCTTCTGCCTATTCCTGGAGATAGCTCCAGCTTTCTATAACATATCTCACTCTACGAAGTCCAACAGAGCTGGGGTCAGGTCAGAAAATAGTTTTCATCATTTTTTCCCAGCTTGAATTCAAGCATATCCCTTCCTACCAGAGGCAAGCTTGACAAGACAGTGATGCACTGCATTTTATTAATTAAATTCCCTTGATAAATGCATTCCTGGCAGAGGCAATATGATGGATATTTATACATGGATATTTATCCTTAATTTTGTGTTTTGACCCATAATGGACACACACACACACACACACACACACACACACACACATCCGTTATCTGATGGCCAAGAGAAGCATATTGCACTCTGTAACCTGACTAGATTATTATTCTCAACCATGTGCTGCCACAGAAAACAGAAAAAATTTAGGCTTGCAGAAGCGAAAGACTGATCCATGATGTATTTAAGAAGTAAGTAGCCCTACTACATTAATAGAATTCTAATATACCTCATCGAGGCTTATATGGAACTTGTAACAGTATATTCAAGAGAAATTAACTCAAGATATATAAATTGATTGAATGCTGAACTCTATTGCAGTTATTAGGACTAATTTCCCCCTTCTGAATCTTACACTGATATTTACACCATTTTAATAAGAACCCATTATGAGTCTCATTTTAGGGGAAGGGATTCTATTAAGTGAAAGTAACCACATATGTATCCAAGCAAATGCCAAGTAGAACAAGAAACAGATTTTAAATGGAAGTTAAAATTCGTAACAGTAAAGAAATGGTAATACCTCATATTTGTCTAATTCTTTTTTTTAACAAAACATTTTCAAATACCCTGTCTCTTTAGTTTTCATAAAACCCTTTGTTAAAGAAAGATATTTATCTGGAGTTCAGGCCTGACATCCTATGGATTTCTATTGCTGTTTGACAGTAGAATCTTATAAGTTGGGATATTATCAAGGCAACTTTTAAGAATAAACCATGAGAATTGAATTAGTTATTTTTAAATGTTCTAGAAAAGTCAGTTGGCATTGGCACTAAAGAACATTACATTCCTACAATTCTTTTCCTTTTAGAAAACACGACTAATTTGCATGACAGGCCAGGTGGTCCATTTGCATAGATAAGACCAAAGAAAATGTGTGCTACACTCTGGAAGGTTGAGGGACACAGGAGGAAAAGGAATAATACAGAGTGTGCCTTTTATATTTAATCTTTTATTTGCTAGCTCAGGCAAAGTCTAAATGGATCAGTGAGGTCCACAAATCACTTTGATCATTTTTTCTAACACCTGACATCTTTCAAATGAAAAAGATAGTATTTATATTTTAGATATACTTAACAAAGTAAACAATAACAGAACAAAATAATAGAAAAATACTATAGAAAAAATAGTTGAATTTAGAAGTATAAGTGTTTTAACTAATCAGAATTTTTTCTTGATTCTATTATACTTACTTTATTCTTCCATTTAAAACATACTATAAATCAGATTTATACCAGTTGCAGAAATAATACTTATTGTTTGCATAAAAAATTGATGGCAATGAATAGGAAAATAATTCAAGCTTCTTATAATAAAGCTGATACAATTGTTCCACCTTCCTAAAATGGACCCTAGGAAATGATAATACAAAATGTAATATAAACTGCAATCAAAATTGAAAAATGTAAACTGTAATATGCTATTCACAAAGCATACATTTATATACTATATAAAAAACAACAAAAATCTAAATTAAAAAAAATAAGCAATGAGGCAGAACTTTGGAAAGAATTCAAAATAAAACAATTATTTAGAAATGAAGACTAAACTTAAAAAGAATACAAGAGAAATGAACATAATAAGTAATGCCTTATTTTAAGTAGAAGGTCAAAAGAAATGAATAGAGATAAATAGGATTAACAGAAAGTGATGATTATTGAAGATAGAGAAGATTCAAGGAACAAATAATAGGAAATCCTGAAGAAAACAAACCAAGGATATAAGACAAATACTAAAGACTGAGTTCTAAGAAAAATTTTCAGAAACTTTAAAGATAAATTTGAAATTACATACCTCATATGTACATACTGAACATCTTTTACCTGAGACACCAAGACATATTCTAGGAAAATTACTAGACTTTAAAGAAAAAGAAAAAAGTCTTTGGATATTAAGGTAAAATGAACAAAGGAAAGAAATTCTGGTTCTTTTCAGACTTTTTTGGTGCAATGCTTTATGCCAGAAGAAAGGAAGTACCTTATTTATGCTACTCAATGAAAGAAAATTTGAACTGAGGATTGTATATTCAACAAAATTTACTTTCAAACATAAATGTATCCATTCTCTGTCAGGCCTGTGAGCCCAGGCTAAGCCATCATGTCCCCTGTGACCTTCACGTACACATCCAGATGGCCGGTTCCTGCCTTAACTGATGACATTCTACCACAAAAGATGTGAAAATGGCCTGTTCCTGCCTTAACTGATGACATTATCTTGTGAAATTCCTTCTCCTGGCTCAAAAGCTCCCCAACTGAGCACATTGTGACCCCCACTCCTGCCCGCCAGAGAACAACCCCCTTTGACTGTAATTTTCCTTTACCTACCCAAATATTATAAAACGGCCCCACCCCTATCTCCCTTTGCTGACTCTCTTTTTGGACTCAGCCTGCCTGCACCCAGGTGAAATAAACAGCCCTGTTGCTCACACAAAGCCTGCTTGGTGGTCTCTTCACATGGACGCGAGTGAACGCTATCTGATTTGGATAAAGAAAAAGGAGCATTAACCTTGACTATGCCTTTAGCTTCAGCCACCCTTTTAAGAGGAAATTGCTGGGCAGGTGGGGGAGGGCTAGTCATGGAACAAAACTGTAAGTGGTACCAGGTGGAGGAACAGAGGTTGAGGAAGAATTGGGACCTAGCTCGGCCTGGCGAGGAGGGGAGAGGTCAGATGGGTCTGTAGAGAAGGAAGATTAGAAAGACTCAGCGACGCTTGGGGTTGGGACTGAGGGGACAGGCAGGAGGGAAAGAAGGAAGATTTGGGATGAATCGCATTGGGAACAGAAAGTAGGGAGGGACTGATGTGTAAAAGAATGCCTGGAGGTCAGGCACCTCAGACCACTTGCCCATTTTACAACAAGAATTATTTAGATCTTGTAGGATGGAAGAATTGAAAGTGCCATTTTCTGGCTATTTGGAACCACTGTCGAGTTTGTATTGTGGTCAAGTGGCATTGCAGAAGAACATAGGCATTTAGGTTTTAGGTCAGGTGTGAGTTGAAGAGATTTTAAGTTTTTAAGAACGCAGGCTAAGGGAGAAGAAGGGGGAATGGAGGGCGGAAGATTGCCCATAGTGAAGGAGGCAAGCCCAGAGAAAAGAGAGAGTAGAGACAAGGAGAGAAGGGGTGGGGGGTTCTTGCCCCCCAGAAAAGCAGAGAAGGGGTCTGGGCATGGAAATAAGGGGGTAGGGTGCAGAGATAAGAGGTTGGGGCACAGAAATAAGGGATCAGGGCACAGAGATAAGAGGTTGGGGTGTGGAAATAAGAGATCGGGGGGTTCTTGCCCCCCAGAAAAGCAGAGAAGGGGTAGAGACAGGGAGAGAAGGGGTTGGGGTTCTTGCTCCTCCCCCAGAAAAGCAGGACTTGCCCCTAAGGGTGAAAGACCAAGGCAGGCGTCCCTGCGTGGTCAGACACCTCTGAAATGTGGGTGAATAATCAGAGAGGTGTCCGTGCAATGATTAAACACCAAAGGAAGGCTGCCTTCCTGAGTCCATGACCAGCGCCGGAGTTTTGGGTCCACGGATAAAACGTGTCTCCTTTGTCTCTACTAGAAAATTAAAGGAATTGAAATTAAGAGAAGGGAGAGATTGAAGTGTGGCGCCAAGATTGAATGGAGAAAGTGGTTGAGGGATAGTGAGAGAGGTTGCAGAAGAGAGTAAGAAGAGGCTGCTTACCTGATTTAAAATTGGTGAGATGTTCCTTGGGCTGGTGGGTCTGAGGACCTGAGGTCGTAGGTGGATCTTTCTCATGGAGCAAAATGCAGGAGGACAGGGGATTGATCTCCCAAGGGAGGTCCCCCCATCCGAGTCACAGCACCAAATTTCACCTGTGCCCCTCTAAAGAGACCACCAAACAGGCTTTGTGTGAGCAACAAGGCTGTTTATTTCACCTGGGTTCAGGCGGGCTGACTCTCTTTTCAGACTCAGCCCACCTGCACCCAGGTGAAATAAACAGCCTTGTTGCTCACAAAGCCTGTTTGGTGGTCTCTTTACACGGACGCGAGTGAAATTCTCAAAATGCAGAAATTTAAGGAACAATGTTTCTTTGAGCTCCTTCTGAGGAATCTACTAATGAACAGCTTCAGTCAACAAAAATAATTAGAGACACTGACTGGTGGTGAACATTATACACTCACATGTAGACTTAAGAGTAGCTAGTGGTTAAAAGAGATGAAGTATAATACATAACAGCTACATGCTCTGACAATGTAGACATAGTATGACTATTAGAAATAGAAAATGAGGACCATGAATACAACAAAAATATTTAACTGTTTTCAGTCAGTATATTGGTGGTGGTAGTATTGTTATTCTAAGCAGTTAACATATAAAGTGGATGAAACAACTGAATAATTCCATCATCCTCTGAGCCCCTATAATTAATGATACTGAAAAAAACAAATGGAAGAAAGGAAGAAAAAGGAAGAAAGGGAAAGTGTAATAGAAAGAGAGAGGGGAAAGGGGAAAAAATTATTCATTTTAGGAGGATAACAGGAAACAAGAAAACAAATTTATTGAGAAAACTAGTATAAATTATCCTTGGCAAACATTCTGGAGAAGTTTCACCCTTGGCATCCTAGGCCTACACCCTAGGCTTAGTCTACTTTCTAGAGGACGTGAACTAAAGCCTCCCTCACTCTTTTTTTATTTTTTATTTTTTGCTCTGTCACCCAGACTGGAGTGCAGTGGCATGATCTTGGCTCATGGCAGCCTCACCCTTTCAGGCTCTAATGATCCTCCCAGCTCAGTCTCCCAAGTAGCTAGGATTACAGGCATGTACCACCATGCCTGGCTAATTTTTGTTTGTTTGTTTGTTTGTTTGTTTGTTTGTAGAGATGGGGTTTCCCCAGGTTGCCCAGTCTTCTCTGGAACTCCTGAGCTCAAGCAATTTGCCCACCTCAGCCTCTCATAGTGCTAGGGTTACAGGCATGACCCACTGTAACCAGCTTAAAGCCACTTCTTATTTAGTTCTCACAACAATCCCATAAAATAATTATTATTATCTCTATTTTACAGGTGACAAAAATGAAGCTTCAAGAGGCTAAATTATTTTCATAAACTCTCACTGCTAGTAAACTTAGCTATATTTTAAATCCAGTTCTTTTCAACTAAAGCTCAGTGATTTTATTATGGCACATATGCACAAAAACACAAAATACAAGAGGAATGAAAAGACTGCTTTCACAGTTCCTCCAGTAATTTCCACTGACTCAAATTTTTTAATTTGTATTAAGGTGTAAAATACATATGTAAATGTATAGCTCAATAATTTTACAAATTTGGTGCATAAATATATATGGCTACATGGATATATATATGGATTACATAAATATATATGTGCAAATATATATATTTGGGGAGAATGTTGACTGTGAGGGGCCATGACAGCCTACTGAGATGCTTAACAGTAATACATCAATAATTACATGGATATATATGGATTACATAAATATACATATATGGATTACATAAATATATATATTCATTTTGTGCATATATATGGCTACATGGATATATATATATATATATATGGGTTACATAAATATATATATGTGCAAATATATATATTTGGGGAGAATGTTGACTGTGAGGGGCCATGACAGCCTACTGAGAGGCTTACAATTTTCAGTACTGCATCAATAATTACATGGATATATATATATATATATATATGAATTACATGAATGTACATATATATTAATTACATAATGACATATATATTAATTACATGAATATACATATATATTAATTACATAAACACGTATATATGAATTACATGAATATACATATATATATATATCTCCATGTAATTATTGATGCAATACTGGAAATTTTAAGCATCTCAGTAGGCTCTCATGGCCCCTCACAGTCAACATTCTCCCCAAAGCTAACCTAACTTCTCTCAAAAATATACATTTTGATTCTTCATGTGCTTTATAAAAATGGTATTAATTACATGCTCTATTTTGTCTGGCTTATTTTGCTCAACATTGCATCTTTGAGATTCATCCTTGTAGTTGCATCTATGTAGTAGTATCCATGGATTTAGTCGAGTTTGTTATTTTCCATTGATGTATTCTATTGTATGAATATGCCATCATATATTTATCCATTTTTCTGTTGATAGACATTTAAATTGTTTCCATTTGAAACTATTGTGAATAAAGCAGTAATAAACATTCTTTTGTATGAATTTTGATGATCATAAGCACTCACTTTTCTTGGGGACATTCCCATGGTATGGTTTATGGATATTCTCAGCTTTAGTCAAAGCTGTAGTATTTTTATAATCTAAACAATTCTCTGTTTGGCCCAAATCACTACAGTCTCTTAAAGGCATTTGACTTGCTTCCCGTTGTAGGAAAACTTCAAACTTCTTACAGGCAAGTAGGAAAAGCCCTGGCTGTACTTTTTGCTGACTACTTTTCCAGGTTTATCTATTGCACTACTGACGTTAAACTTTACTCACTGAAAAGAGAACTACTTGAAATTCCTTATGCTGTTACCACACTCACATCATTGCTAGCGCTGAGCCTTTCGCCTAGAGAGTTGTTCCCCTCAGTGATCACTTTGTCACATCCTGTTCATCCCTAAAGATGTATTCATGCTTCTTACTATTCTATCATACTGCAAGGTCTTTCAGAATATTCTTTTATTCATCTTTATATTCCTAATCTCCAGCGTAATATCTGATACACTGTAAAATAAATGAACAAATTTTTCTGGGAAACATTCAGAATCAGATAATTTGAAACAAAGATATCTTGCCTAAAATTACAAATATATTGTACCAGCTCTCTCCCCTAATTCTGACCCTAACAGCATGACTCATCTCTCAAGATATGATAGAAGATTAAATAAAGAGAAAATTAAATAAAACATTAAATAGACTAAATGTGAATATCTTAAATCTCTAAGATTCATCTATAAGGATATTCAAAGTTTACAATTACTCATTTTGAGCACAAATACAAAATTAAAAGTCTTAAATTGCTCTGTACAACTTTCCATGATCTTAATAATTTCAAGATGATGTTCCAAATGGAGCTTCCATAACAAAGACTATAAATATTATATTTTCATAATTTAGGATTATGATTTCTGTACATCCATAAAAATTGATCTGGAACTAGATTGTACATCTGGAAACATTTTGTAAACTGGATTAGAACCTCATGAGAAATCAAAATGCATTACAGACCTAGTCTAAAATTTTAGCTTAATTATACTTCTCATTCCCCATAAGAAGCCATGCTTTAAAATTGGATTGTCATCAAAGGCATATGGTTAACCAAATGTGTGAAGAAATACAAGGTTTCAGAGTAAAACATTAGCAATGTATGTGCAAATGAAAGTGTTGTGTGTGTCTATACCAAAGTAGGCATTTGCTTTAAATAGTTACCACTTCTCTTCCTCATCACAGAACCGTTTCAGTTTTATGGAGTGTTGAGTTTGGGAGCTCAATAGATAAAAATTTGTATTAGCCAAAAAGAACAAATCTTGATACATTAAATCTCTAGTACTTTGCATTGCAGTTTTCATGCCAAAGGTCTGAGGGAAAACCATATCTCTCCTTCTCTGTGTAAGGTTTATGGAAGATATCTCCTTTTTAATTGATTTCAATTATTGCTGCAAGAAAAAAAAAATTGATGTCTGGGCAACATGCTTTATTAGCTGATGTTAAACCAACAATTAATTCCATGTGTTGATCCAAGATGAATAAGTAAATTTCTAGAACATCGCCAATGGCAATGATAGCTACTCTCCTTGGGCAAACACCTTCAGTAGAGGAGAACTGAGTAGTTTATTGGAGACATTTCAAATTTTAATCCAAGATTTTTCACATACTAGAAAACTGTAGGGTTGGGCTTGAGAAACAAGAGAAGGAGTAAAAGAACAATTTTGTGCTGCTGCTAAATCCAGTTCTTATTTCCTCTAACCTTACTGCTTCCCTTGTCCAGGGTTTAGGGACCAGAAGGAAAGGGAAAGGATGAAAAGAGAAGCAAAAGAAAAGATAGGGGAGAGAAGGAAAGGAGAGAAAGGGAAGAGAAGAGATGTGGTGAGGGAAGGGAAAGAGAGAGGGATATGGAAGGAGGAAAGGAAGAAATGAAGGAAGGAAGGAAAGAAGAAAGGAAGGGAGGGAGGGAGGGAAGGAAGGAGAAACAGTGGGAAGAAAAGCTGTGCAAAGATTTCTGCTGGATTTCTCCTGAAAAACTACTGAAATTACAACAAAAAATGAACGCATCAGAGGTACAAGCACAAACAACCAATCACAACAGAAACCTGAAAAAAAAAAACAAAAACCACCAGAGAGACTATAGATTGTTTTAATCTATTCATTATACTCAGGAAAACATTTATATATATTTATTTTTTCTTTATCCTGTGTTAACTTGAGAAAATCATCACTTGCCACTTGGCCACAGAAGCCATATGCTCATAACAACTTAGGCCACCAATATCTATAAAATAATTTCAGGTTATTGCAAAAATCCTATCAGTGTGAGAAGTGGATTCCAACATACCCAGGCTGATCTTCTGCCCTTCAGTATTCATTTCTTAATGCTGTCTTTCCCCCAAGGCTGGTGGATTACAAACTAAGGAAACTGTCTTCTCTCTTTCTTTCCAAGAATTTAAAAGTGGGTCACTGACCAAAAGAGTGGTCTGATAATAAGGAAGTGCTCTTATCCTTAATGGTCCTCATCTGTAGATGATAAGTAAGGGTTAACAACAGTAGTTCTAGTATCTGAAACTCTCCATCCTGAGCTTCATCCCCTTCTATTCCCGAAATTTACCGAGAGACACAAACTAAAGTTTGACCCTCAGTGTTTTCTAATATATATTATCAGCAGAGTAGCTGATAACCCCACAGGCTAATAAACAGAAGAATAAAAAAATTAAATTATATATAATAATATTATTAAATATATGAAGAAAAATGCTAGCAATATTAAATAGGAATAAGAATTTGAAGAATGAATCAAACATTAGGTACAAAAATGACAATAGTTTAAAGAAAGAAAAAAGATTGAATAAACAGCATGATATACATAATTTAAGAGCAAATTACTAAGCAGGAAATAATATTTAGGCAACCTTCCAGAAGGTATAAAAAATTTAAAATCATATTATGTGTAAATTAAAGAGATATGGAGAGTTCTAGTGCCGGTATCTAGATGATGGGAATCTCTAAAATATAGAAGGTACAAAAGAAAAGAAGAAACATTGAAGATAAATTTTCTAAAATTAGAAAAAGGTGAAAGATGCCAGATCGAAAGGCTTCAGAGTGATAAATAAATCAGATAATAAAAAACTTCACTTTTAGACACATTATTGTGGTATTTAAGAATAGCAAAGATAAGAATTCCAAAGTTTACCCAAAGGAAAGGCAGCTATCATCTACAAAATGATAAAAATCAGCTGACCTTAGACTTCTCTGTAACAAGGTTTGACTGTATTTTAAGGAAATAATGTTATTGTAAAAATTATACATCCAGTTGCCTTCTGATTTAAATATTAAGGAATGCCAAATCCTCTCAGGCATATAAAGCCACAGATAATTTGCCACCATAAAGCCACCGAGAAAACAATCTTGAAGAAAGTACTAAAATAAGAAGATAAATAAAAGTGGTTGTTGTAAAAATTTTATAAACTCAGCATTATCAAATACCTTGACAATATTTACAATCTAGAAGGCTGAACCAAAGGAAGAAAAAAGAGAGTACATCTGTAATCAGCCAGAAATAAATTCTGATAAACAGCCACACTCTGTGAATTGGTCATTACACAGGACAATAAATGAAATCATAGGCTAAACTATTAGAACTATGAAGAAATTGACCAAGGTTTCCTGATATAAATCAAATTGCAAAATTCAATAGAATCTCTTTTTACAAGCAACAAAAAATTAAAAATATGATAGAAATGTGACATTACTTTCACACTATAAATTTCTAGAAATTATTTCAAATATAATGCTCAAAGCTCTGAGGAATTTCAAAACTCTCAGGTCGGGCATAGATGAGCTGAATAACTGAAGTGATATACCATGCCCTTGGGTGACACAACTTAAAAGTTGTCTAAATTAAATTAATCTATAAATTTGGTACAATCCTAATACAGTAGTAATTTTTGAATACATTTACACTAAAATTTGTATGGAAAACAAAGGTCTACAAATAGCAAAGTGTATATTTTAAAAAAGAAAAATTTGACATACCAGATATTAGTTCATACTATACTATAAAGCCCTAGTTAAACAAAATACTGCATTGACAGTATATTATTGGCACAAGAATAGATAGTGGTCTAATATAATAAAATAGAGAGCTCAGATAAAAACCCATGAGCAGAAACACATGATAAAGGTGCCAGCACAACCACCAAAGGGCAAATGGCAAATTTTTTAATAAAAGAGTTGGGAAAATTGGCATTATATAGAAAAAAATAAAACAGGACTTCCATCCACATCACATATAAATATAGACTAAATATATTAAGGATTCAAATGTGTAAAATAAAGTTATGAAGTCAATAATAGAAAATACAGAAGAATAACTTGGGGACAGATAGGTGGGAAATAACTTCTTAAACCCCAAAACAACATACACATACACAAGACACAACTTCTCATACTAGACTTAAGGATTTTGTTCAAGAAAGGACCTCATAAATAAAGATCAGAGAAAATGGAAGACTGAAAGATTTCACTAAAACTATCAAAGGTCTAATACATAGACTATCCTGAGAAAATAAAAAAGGTGAAAACGTAAATCCCAGTTGAAAACTGGGCAAAGTATATGTTCTGTCAAGTTACAGAGGAGATGGTCTACAAAGCCAATTAGCACATAAAGAGATGCTCAGACTTAATCAGAAAGATGCATACTGAAGCAATGAGACATCATTTTATGTCCATAATGACCAAAACTAAAAGCTAGATAACACCAAGCATTGGCAGGCTTGTGGGATCACGAGAACCCTCAGGAACCACAGGTAGAAAGGTGGATGGCCTATACATCAGAAGACGAATTTGTAATACAGTGATAACATCAAGGAACTGTGTAGTTATTGTATGGTGAAGACCCATTACAGTGCACTGTTGGCTAGAAGCAATGGAGTATATTGCTCATAGCCACAAGCAAAAATTGTAAGAACATACTTATGAATGAAAATGGTAAGAACAATATCTATTCCATTGCTATTTTCATAAATTAAAAATAGACATATGTGAAACAGCAATATACATTTTGTAAGAACATAAGAGCAGAAGGATATACAGTATGGTGTCTTTTGTGGAGAAAGGTGGTGAACAATGGGAATAAAGGAAATCCATCAATGACCAAGATACGAGCAGGACTTTGTTCAGACCAGTGCCTAGCATATTATATACACTGAGGAATATGGTGAACTTAACCTTCTCCTATAACTTTTAAAAATAGGAAGAAGAAAAAGTGTGAGACAAAAAAAGATCTACAATACTATAAAACTATGAAACTCAAACAAAAATAATGCAGAGTAGGGGTAGTGTTCTCCACCTTTCTACCCTCATGAAGAAACGCAGAGCAGCCTTTTGAGCGAGCAGGTGTGATGCTATACTTCTTTCTTGTCTCAAGCACTTACCCTGAGAAAATTGAGACTTACTTCAGTTGAATAAGAATATCCTATGATGTTAATTTCCTTAATGGAAATCGTAGATTATAATAAACACAATGATGGTGGTATATTTTCTTTTTTTATTTTTTCCTTCCTTCAGGGCACAAGGATCATTATGTAACAGAATTTTTAAGGATTTAAAAACTTAAAAATGCATATTCTTGAACTATCTAGTCATTCATTCCTTGAACAAACACATATTGAGGGCCTATTATATATATATATAACAGAAATTTAATAAGAAAAAAATGTACAACAATAAATTAAGATGAATATTTTCATATATTAAACACAGATCATTAATAAAGAAATCTTAATTCTACATTTGAAAGTACTATTCTTGATTTATTAGGCCATGTGTACTTGTATATAGAAAATGTATGCAGTTTACACCATAATTGTGTCTCAATGCTACATTGTCATTGGACCAAAATTAGCCTTTATAGTCTATCTTGTTTCTTGAAATGTACATAATGCATATCAAGAATCTGCAGTGGAGAAATCCATCTTCAAAATAATCTCCTGATTATCTCCCCATGTCTGGCATTCTGGCCCTTATTAATCATCTCTTATAAATCTGGTCTTTGACACCATAGACAAATACAACTTTATTAGTTGCAAATGGATTTGGCGGCCTCTAAATGGCTTTCTCAAATTGCACTGCTCTCACAGTGCAACATGTTCTTTCATGTTGATTAAAATATGTGAGGGATACAAACAACAACAAAAGAGTAACAGGAAATCCAATCATTCCTTTCATCTTCCCAGTGGGAGCTGGTCACTGCAGCCAGCTTGACTTTCTTCAAACAAAACTTCCCTTTTTGTGGCTGAAGAAAGGCTTTGGCAAACACTTATCCTTTGATATGATATGCACTTGACAAAAATCACAGAGCAAATCAAGCCACTGCTTTGAAGAAAATGCTTATTAAAAACCTGAAGCTCTTAAGTGCACTAGGACTTAGTGTGTTGCTAGCAATGTGAGGCCAAATGTGTCTGTGGCGTCGATTTAAAGTCAAGTCCAAATGCATGGACTTCAGGGCTGCAGCTGCCATCTCATTCCTTTGTTTAATTGCAAGTATACCTTGAAAAACTCTTTAGTCTTCAAGTATATTCTGGAATATCACTTGTATATTTTATTCCGTGAAACATAGCATTTTATTCAAGTGGAAAGAAATTTGAGAAAATCCTTGTTCTAATTAGCCTTTGCTCAATGTCCCAGAATCTCCAGCCACCTGCCAATTTCTTTTCCAAGTAGAAACTCAGCTTTCGAAGAAAGTACACTGAGGTGTCCAGGGTCAAATTGGATTTCTAACATACAGAGTCAAGTTTGGAAATCCTCATACACTTTCAGGTTTCCCCAGGAAACAAATGGCACATTAAAATTGGGATAGCTTGAGGGGAGTTTAATAAAAGGATTTTACAAATGTATGGGCAAGAGTGGAAAACCCACTAGGTATAAGGTAGTACCCCTGGCCATTTAAGGGGGAAGGTGTTAGTTAGCAGCCCTAAGTCTGCAGAGGAGTGACTGATGGCCAAAATCCAGAGACAGAGGGGCTGGGTAAACAGCAGCCACCCTCAGCAATCATACAGGAAAAGAACAAGGGTATAGACATCCTGAATTCACTCCCTACTTCCCATCACCTGCTGATATTTCCCACTGTTCTCACCAAATCAGAGGGCAGAAAGAGGGCAAGGGAACCAGGTGACATAGTTTCTACAGATCAGCTTCCCAGGACCAGAGAATGACAGATGTGGATCTGTAGGGCACCCAGAAGACAGCCAACATACAGGCATCATTTCTTCCACCCAAATCACTCCTAAGGGTAGGTACATTTGTTAGGAGTACCAGCAAAACATCACATAACTTTTCTAAGTTTCAACCTAGGTAGAAGGAAAAACTCAGAACTCCTGGATTTTCTGTGATAAAGCCCTTTTCAGTTCCTAATATGCAAATGTGCTAAATTGAATTTGTAATTAAGTTAAAAATGAACTAAATAGATTCTATTAATGATTTATATCCCCTCAAAATACACCAGTATGTTTGCTTTGAAATAACTATAACAAAGGTACATAAAAATATGGGCAGAAATGTAATTGTAAGTATTCTCTGAAATAGCATAATTAATAGTTTCAACAAAATTTTCTCCTTTTCTATTCAAGTCATCACCGAAGAGAAAGTGCAGATAGGAAATGTTTTCCCCAGTAGCTCAGCTCCTGCTAATCTCTAGACATTTCTACTTTGATATCTTCCTGACACTTCAGGTCCAGCCTGTCTACAAAATTGTGCTTCCTCCTCTCTCTTCCCACTCCAAGATTACTAACTCCTGAAATGATGTAGTGTGTGTGTGTATGTGTGTGTGTGCACATATGTATGTGTCTTCCATGGTAAATATTCAATAGATATGCTTATTGATTATTGGACACATGCTTTTTTAACATCTACTTTAAGAAGATAATGGAACTTTTCATGAAAACTATAAATAAAAAATACAGCCAAGAAGGCACTAACTCCTTTGGTATCTTCAGATGATCAGTATTTTGCAAGTATGAGTGTCAGGCCTGTGAGCCCAAGCTAAGCCATCATATCCCCCGTGACCTGCACATACACATCCAGATGGCCGGTTCCTGCCTTAACTGATGACATTCCACCACAAAAGAAGTGAAAATGGCCTGTTCCTGCCTTAACTGATGACATTATCTTGTGAAATTCCTTCTCCTGGCTCATCCTGGCTCAAAAGCTCCCCTGCTGAGCACCTTGTGACCCTCCCCCTACTCCTGCCCGCCAGAGAACAACCCCCTTTGACTGTAATTTTCCTTTACCTACCCAAATCTTATAAAATGGCCTCACCCCTATCTCCCTTTGCTGACTCTCTTTTCGGACTCAGCCCGCCTGCACCCAGGTGAAATAAACAGCCTTGTTGCTCACACAAAGCCTGTTTGGTGGTCTCTTCACAGGGACATGCATGAAATTTGGTGCCATGATTCAGACCCCGCTGGAAATCGGACTGTTCAACTCACCTGGCAGCCACTCCCAGAGCCCCTGGAACTCTGGCCCAAGGCTCTCTGACTGACTCCTTCCCAGATCTTCTCGGCTTAGCAGCTGAAGACTGACATTGCCCGATCGCCTCGGAAGCCTACAGGACCATCACAGATGCTGTGGGTAACTCTCACAGTGGACGGTAAGTCCGTCCCCTTCTTAATCAATAAGGAGACTACCCACTCCACATTACCTTCTTTTCAAAGGCCTGTTTCCCTTGCCTCCATAACTGTTGTAGGTACTGATGGCCAGGCTTCTAAACCTCTTAAAACTCCCCAACTCTGGTGCCAACTTAGGCAATACTTTTTTAAGCACTCCTTTTTAGTTATCCCCACCTGCCCAGTCCCCTTATTCAGCTGAGACACTTTAACTAAATTATCTGCTTCCCTCACTATTCCTGGACTGCAGCCACATCTCATTGCCGCCCTTCTTCCCAATCCAAAGCCTCCTTTCCGTCCTCCTCTTGTATCCCCCCACCTTAACCAGAAATATGGGATACCTGTACTCCCTCCTTGGCGACCAATCATGCACCCCTTACCATCTCATTAAAACCTAACACCCTTACCCCGCTCAATGCCAATATCCCATCCTGCAGCAAGCTTTAAAAAGATTAAAGCCTGTTATCACTTGCCTGTTACAGCATGGCCTTTTAAAGCCTGTAAACTCTCCTTACAATTCCTCCATTTTACCTGTCCAAAAACTGGACAAGTCTCACAGGTTAGTTCAGGATCTGCACCTTATCAACTAAATTGTTTTGCCTATCCACTCCATAGTGCCAAGCCCATATACTCTCCTATCCTCAATACCTCCCTTCACAATCCATTATTCTGTTCTGGATCTCAAACATGCTTTCTTTACTATTCCTTTGCACCCTTCACCACAGCCTCTCTTCACTTTCACTTGGACTAACCCTGACACCCATCAGGCTCTGCAAATTACCTAGGCTGTACTGCCACAAGGCTTCACAGACAGCCCCCATTACTTCAGTTAAGCCCAAATTTCATCCTTATCTGTTACCTATCTCAGCATAATTCTCATAAAAACACACGTGCTCTCCCTGCTGATCGTGTTAGACTAATCTCCCAAACCTCAATCCCTTCTACAAAACAACTCCTTTCCTACCTAGGCATGGTTAGTGCAATCAGAATTCTTACTCAAGAGCTGAGACCACACCCTGTAGCCTTTCTGTCCAAACAACTTTACCTTACTGCTTTAGCCTAGCCCTCATGTCTGCATGCAGTGGCTGCCACTGCTTTAATAGTTTTAGAGGCCCTAAAAATCACAAACTATGCTCAATTCACTCTCTACAGTTCTCATAACTTCCAAAATCTATTTTCTTCTTCATACCTGATGCATATACTTTCTGCTTCCCAGCTCCTTCAGCTGTACTCACTCTTTGTTGAGTCTCCCACGATTACCATTGTTCCCAGCATGGACTTCAATCTGGCCTCCCACATTATTCTGGATACCACACCTGACCCTCATGACTGTATCTCTGTGATCCACCTGATGTTCACCCCATTTCCCCATATTCCCTTATTTCCTGTTCCTCACCCTGATCACATTTAGTTTATTGATGGCAGTTCCACCAGGCCTAATAGCCACTCACTAGCAAAGGCAGGCTATGCTATAGTACAAGCCACTAGCCCGCCTCTTAGAACCTCTCATTTCCTTTCCATCGTAGAAATCTATCCTCAAAGAAATAACTTATCCGTGTTCCATCTGCTATTCTACTACTTCTCAAGGATTATTCAGGCCCCCTCCCTTCCCTACACATCAAGCTCAAGGATTTGCCCCCACCCAGGACTGGCAAATTGACTTTACTCAACATGCCCCGAGTCAGGAAACTAAAATACCTCTTAGTCTAAGTAGACACTTTCACTGGATAAATAGAAGCCTTTCCCACAAAGTCTAAGAAGGCCACCATGGTCATTTCTTCCCTTCTGCTAGACATAATTCCTTTGTTTGGCCTTCCCACCTCTACACAGTCTGATAGCAGTCTGGCCTTTATTAGTCAAATCAGCCAAGCATTTTTTCAGGCTCTTAGTATTCAGTGAAACTTGTATATCCCTTACAGTCCTCAGTCTTCAGGAAAGGTAGAACGGACTAATAGTCTTTTAAAAACACACCTTACCAAGCTCAGCCACCAACTTAAAAAGGACTAGAGAATACTATTACCACTTTCCCCTCTCAGAATTCAGGCCTGTTCTCAGAGTGCTACAAGGTGAACAGGAGCCCATTTGAGCTCCTGTATAGATGCTCCTTTTTATTAGGCCCCAGTCTCATCCCAGACACCAGACCAACTTGGACTGTGCCCCAAAACTTGTCATCCCTACTATTTTCTGTCTAATCATACTCCTATTCACCATTCTCAACTACTCATACATGCCCTGCTCTTGTTTACACTGCCCGTTTGCACTGTTTCTCCAAGCTGTCACAGCTGATATCTCCTGCTGCTATCCCCAAACCACCGCTCTTAACTCTTAAAGTAAATAAATAATATTTGCTTGCAAGGCTATGCTGAACCTCCTTAAGCACTCTCTAATTAGATGTCCTAAGTCCTCCCAGTTCTTAGTCCTTTAATACCTGTTTTTCGCCTTCTCTTATTCCGTTTTTCAGTTCATACAAAACCGTATCCAGGCCATCACCAATAATTCTACATGACAAATGTTTCTTCTAACAACCCCACAATATCATCCCTCATCACAAAATCTTCCTTCAGCTTAATCTTTCCCACTCTAGGTTCCCACACCGCCCCTAATACGCCTCAAAGCAACCCTGAGAAACAACGCCCATTATCTCTCCATACCACACCCAAAAATTTTTCGCCGTCCCAACACTTTACCACTATTTCGTTTTATTTTTCTTATTAATTATAAGAAGACAGGAATGTCAGGCCTCTGAGCTCAAGCTAAGCCATCATATCCCCCGTGACCTGCACATACACATCCAGATGGCCAGTTCCTGCCTTAACTGATGACATTCCACCACAAAAGAAGTGAAAATGGCCTGTTCCTGCCTTAACTGATGACATTATCTTGTGAAATTCCTTCTCCTGGCTCATCCTGGCTCAAAAGCTCCCCTGCTGAGCACCTTGTGACCACCCCCCCCCTCCTGCCCTCCAGAGAACAACCCCCTGTGACTGTAATTTTCCTTTACCTACCCAAATCTTATAAAATGGCCTCACCCCTATCTCCCTTTGCTGACTCTTTTCGGACTCAGCCCGCCTGCACCCAGGTGAAATAAACAGCCTTGTTGCTCACACAAACCCTGTTTGGTCGTCTCTTCACACAGCCACGCGTGAAAATGAGCAACTATCTACAAATGAATCCACTGTACTTAGTAAAAGTAAATTGGAGAATTTGATCTAAAAATTTTTATCAATAAAATTAAAATAAACAATAAAGAAAATGAATAAATACATTAAACATAAATAAATACACAAGCTGTTAAAATCAGTAAAACTAAGAAATGTAGGGTTAAATAATTAGGAGATGTAAAACTGGCATGCACACACACACACACAAAATGCTTCAATTAATAGTAGTAAAAAGAACAATAGCCAAGAACCAGGTGTTCATGCCAAATCTGGGACTAATTATCTGCATGACCATGGGCAGTGCTAAAGTACATACGGTATAAATGAAACAAGGTGACCCATGATGACTGTTGAAGTGGGTATTGGTACCTACTATTCTACAGGGTTTATGGACTGCCAGCACTGTCCAAAAATATATAAGATGAGCCACATGTGTAATTTCAAATCTCTTAGCAAGCAGTTTTAAAAGGTAAAAATAAATAAGTCAAATCCATTTTAAATTATTTTTATTTAGCTCAATATACCCAAAATATCATTTCGACGTGTGTCAATAGCCAAATTTGAAGTGCTTTGTAGTCACACATGGCTCATGATTACCACATTGAACAGCAGAGTTCTATGCTACACGCTACTTTTATGCATGAGGAAAATGTTTTCCAGAATAAAAGAAGAAAGTTGACAAACGTGTTTACCTCTCTGTGTAGCTCAGTTTCCCCATCTATATGTTGAAGAAAATGTACTGGCCATTATTATTATTAATTATTATTATTAATGACCAGTACAATAATTTATAAGATTCTTTAAATCTATTCCTTATTATTTGTTATTATTATAATTGACCAGTACAATAATTTCTAAAGCTCTTTTTAACTTTATTTCTTAGTTTTGTTTTGTTTTTTCCTAAAGTATTTTTTTCACTACTTGGTAGAAAAAATGTATTTTTAAAAGAGAAATTTATTTATGCTCTCAGTGGGATATAACCTGAAAATTACCACTCTCTATTTATCTAAGGAATATTTGGAGACAAATGACTATTTATTTATAAAATGATTTTTCTTCTGCTCCAAGACCAAATGGCAATATATGAGCTCAGTTTACACTTATACCACTGTTTTGCTCATTGAATTATTCCTTTCACACAATAAGATTTACTGCCAGCCAGTGCTAGACCCTGATGACAAATGGGTGTGCAGGCAGAGGTAGATTTGAAATACAAAGATAAATTATAATACATACTCAGTAAGGGATTTTTTTTTTTTTTTTTTTTTTTTTTTTTTTTTTTTTTTTTGAGACAGAGTCTCACTCTGTCACCCAGGCTAGAATGCACTGGTGCGATCTCGGCTCACTGCAACCTCCACCTCCTTGGTTTAAGGGATTCTCCTTTCTCAGCCTCCTAAGTAACTGGGATTCCAGGCACGCACCACCATGCCTGGCTAATTTTTGTATTTTCAGTAGAGATGGAGTTTCACCATGTTGGCCAGGCTGATCTCAAACCCCTGACTTCAGGTGATCTGCCCTCCTTGGCCTCCCAAAGTGCTGGGATTACATGCGTGAGCCAGCGCGCCCAACCCGTGAGGGATTTTGGAGAATAGAAAGTAAAATACCTTAGGTATTTTTGCCATCCTTTTTTTTTGTACTTTAGTTTAATAACTTCACAGATTTGTCACATTTGTTCATTTGATTTTTTAATTTAATTTCAATTATTTATTTTATTTTATTTTATTTATTTTTTTGTGATGGAGTCTCACTGTGTCGCCCAGGCTGGAGTGCAATGGTAGGATCTCAGCTCACTGCAACCTCAACCTCCTGGGTTCAAACGATTCTCCTGCCTCAGTCTCCCCAGTAGCTGGGATTACAGGCACCCACCACCACACCCAGCTAATTTTTGTGTTTTTAGCACAGACAGGGTTTCACCATATTGACCAGGCTGGTCACAAACTCCTGACCTAGTGATCCGCCCACCTCTGCCTCCCAAAGTGCTGGGATTACAGGTGTGAGCTACCGCACCCGGCCCATTTGATTTTTTGTATTGTGTATTGTAGCTATATTTTACAGAGTTTCGGCCTCATACCACCCACAACTTATATTTAAAGTGAAAATTCTTGCAAATAACTGTGTTTTAAAAAAAATATTCAGCTCATGACTGACCAAATTGTTTAATTTTAATTTGTTTTAATGGCTTGTATATCTAGTATATCTACTCTGTTCTTGTAGTTCAATAGGCCAAGCTCACCAATAAATATGATTTTTGGCAACATTTTAAAGAAAAGCTATAGGTGCTTCAAAACAAATAAAAGAGATTCCCCATACCAAATAAAATAAATTTGTCTATTTGACCAATTTTAAGAGAACCTGATACATGAAAAATCCAGGCTTACTAAATATCATTTATATTTTATATATGTAAAGGTTATTTGTAATATTTAAAAAGTTAATAAACCAAAAAAATTCCTGCTATCTTTTTCATAAGAAACTATTTCAGTACAATCACATAATAATTTTTTAAATACATTTGCATGAAATTACTTAGGGACCAATTTATTACAATTTATTTATTGATATTATTTTTCCAAAATAAATAGAAACATCTGTACAAATACCTATTTAATTAAGTAATATATATCTGTTGCGAATTTTTTCCCCAATTATACTACAAGCCTGAGATACACATAGGATTAGCAGTTTCTTATCAGTCCTTTGAATGAAAAGTAAGATGTTTTTGTACACTCTATTTACCTTCTAGCTGTTAGTTAAAAGTTGTGATTGATCTCCTTTTGTAGCTTTAACAATGTGCTTTTTAAACAAGAGATCAGAGTATGTAAAGTAATTCATAAAATAAACAGCCTAAAATCAGACAAACACACACACACGCACACACACACACACACATACATTTTCTATAAGTTTCTTCAGTATCACTTCCATGGGAGAAAAAATAATTATAGAAACTTTTTGGACAAGAAAAAAATCATTACCACGAATCAATTGTTTTCTTTATGGTTTTCTTCTTTGAATCGGTTTATCTGGTCCTTATTACCTGTGAGCTTCCAGCCTTCTCATTCTACAACATTAACTAAAATAAAGAGCTATTTCCCTTAATGGGACTAAAAATCCATTGGCATTAACAGGAACAGAAGTCTTTCTGCAGTTATGGGAACAAATGTTGATTCTCAGTTACAGGAATTAAGTGTTGTTCCCCTGAATTGGCAGTCCTTCGAAGGAGGGAAGGTAAGCAGAATGTAAATAGAAAAGGAGTAGAATTGTATTTTTACCTGAAGTGCACATTGCTAGTTAATAGTTACAAGAGAGATGTAAATCTAAATTAATTAATTCAACAAGCAACTTTTCCTGCCATCAGTTTATCCTCAAGCACCCCAGTGTTTTATCATACAAGCTCAGCATCTGTGGTGGTTAGTCTGGCAGAAAGTTTTCCTGGAGAACATTTTTTTGATAGAAGCCGAAGGGGAAGCTGAAAATCCAGGATAAGACTTGGAGCTCTTTGCTCTCTTTGTAACAAATTAGGTGCCCAAACAGTGGGTTATTTTCAGATCTCAAATGTTCCAGAGGTACCCACTCAAAGGCAGTGGCTTTTTGGATGAAATGCAACCCTTTTGCAAGAAAATCTAGACCTCTGGCAATATTTAGATTTGTATCATTAGTACCTCAGGAAAAAGCTACTGGACACACTAACCCTAGATGCGGTACCTACTAAGAACCAATTGTTCCAGCAAGAGGAGTAGGATATCAAATGAGGAGTGACTTTCAAAACCCAATTTTAAGCATAATCTGTTATGGTTTCTAAACTCATGATTAAAAATATATTCAAGATTTTTATTAAATAAACTCATCACTTCTTTAAAACTTTTCTGTACTTTCTCCTATACATGTTCTTCTCCTCAGACATAAGGTGTACTCATTATTGCCAAGACATCCCTGAACAACTCTCCCCAAAATGCCCCCTGCTCTCTATTCCAGCAAATGGAGTCTCTTGATACTTTAAAGCCAGAAGCAAAATCGACTTCTTCCAAAGGCAATCATGACAGATCTAAGCTACATGGAATCACATATCTAAATCTCTATAGTCTCTTCCACTTATTTGGCACTTAAATGCTGCCTTAAAAGTTCAGTTTGTTTTATATATTTCTTTTACACTGTACAGTCAGCACCATAAGGCATTATGCTCTGTTAAATTATCTTTGTACTCTCCGCAACACCTAGTACATAGCCTGGTCTCTATCTGGCATTTAATAGGCATTAAATGGATTTTACAAATGGAGAAAGGGAAGCAGTGAGCAGTAACACAATCCTTTATACTGAAATTATTCATCGGTGAAAGATATGAAACTAAAATGCAAATTTCCCTCTTATGAACTTATTTCTCTTTCCAATAACTAATGCTGTTTTCAAATACCACACACATTTTTGTATACATTGTTCAATTCTAGTCCCCACTTACAGAAGTGAGGCTGTTATTGTTGTCACTGATAGCTGATGTCATTCATTTTTGATGTGATATAAACAAGACCCCTCAATTGTTATGGCAGAATAAAGGAGGAAAAATAATTGACATGAAAGAAAATTGTTCACCTATTTCTATTTCATATTACAACATCATTAGAGGATAAAGATGCAGGGTAAGTTGCAATAACTAAGTGGTAATGCAGTTAAGAAGAAATAGCAACCAAATCCAAGAACTAGAGGAAATAACTGGCATAGCATCTAGTCACTCAACAAATATGTCTTAAAGATTTATTATATACCGGCCAATATGATAAACAATTACAAGATAAAATAAAAACATATGTATCTCTTAAAGATCTCTAGCAGGAAAGACAATTTTTCATAAATAAATGTACCAGAATATTGAAACCAAGTCATAAAGCAGTTTTAAAGAGCTTTGATGGGGGGCGTGGCTAGCTACATAGGCAGCTTGTTCTCACTGTGTTTCCTCATTTAACACAGCACCCAGCTCTCTGTGGGTACTTAATAACTACCAGTTGGCAAATGGATAAATGCCAGAGGTTGGGAGAAAGAGAAGAGCGTGTTATCTCCCCAGTAGCCCAGCAAGCTTGTGTGGATGGTGTGGGGGCCTTCCTAGCTGTGACAGCTACACAGTGACTCCCAGTGGTCACAAATTGAATCTCATCTTTGATCACAGTCTAATATAGTGTATAATTTAGTACAGTATATTTTATATATATAATAATTTATGCATGTAAGATATCATTAAGTATAATTACTAAAGCCATGGGCCTTCAAAAAACTCTCATGCTCATTCTGTTGAAAAGTGAAAAGGTTTTCTACAAACACAATGATGTGAGCTAAATAAATAATAAGTTCTTTCCAATTCCTAAAGCTGGATTCTATGATTTTAAACTAATTTTCTAACATGACCAATGTAGTGTTAAACTTAACATTAATGAGAACAAACAGAAAAGACTTGTATTCAGAAAACTACCTATTGTTTCTAAGCTAACAGGAATGCCTTTTCTAGTTTAAGACATGAGAATATTTCTCTGAGTTTTGCCTAAAAATTAGAAGGCATTCATGTGAGACTGCAGTGAGACACTTCTGTCTATGGAGAAAGAAGGCCCTCACTAGAACCCAAAGATGCTAGCAAACTGATATTGGAATTTCCAGCCTCTAGAACGTAAGAAATAAATTTCTGTTGCCTATAAGCCAAAAAAAACAATAATGATTAGAAGGCATTCTTCTTAGAACAATTATTGGCTATATGTGAGCTCCAAATTATTCCAATTACTTATAAATTATGTACATTCTTTTCCATCCTTATAAAGAAAAAGTAGAGTGGGTCGTTCTATTTTTGGCCATTGTTACATGGGCATATCCATTAATGTGTAACATTTATCTGCCAATAAAAGTAACTATGTAGTAGGTCATTCTGGCATACTAGCATTTACCAAGTTCAGTTCAATTAAGAAAACATGATCACTACCGACTATACACCAAACATTGTGCTAAGTACTGGAAAAATAAGGACGGTTAAGATGCCATACCTGCCCAAGAAAAACTTAACGGTGCATGGTGAAGATAGACTTCCATGTCTTCCAGGAGGCAGAGGGAACATGAAAGAAAATAATAGAAACCAGCAGTTAGATACGGCATCATAATTGCAATGTCACCCTCCTCTATATGTGTCAGACATACCCCAAATCCAGTCATTCCGGGAGCAATTGTCACCTTCAGTCCATTCACAAAGGCTTTGAAAACACCCTGACCATGATCCTGTCGTTGCTATCAGCCATTCTTTTGTTCCTGCATATTAAATTAGATGAAGGCTCTCAACTGACATCAGACAAAGAAATCAGGCAGCTAAGGGAAAAGAACAGTTTGAACTACATACGGAAATCCATGGAGAAATGTCCTGTCAAGAGTATAGCTAGAAAATTCAAGCTGCAAGAAGCTGTATATTACTATGTAAGTGTCCATATCCCCAAATGAAAAAACACTACATGAAATGAGATAACACTGTCCTAAAACCATGATATATATATATGGACATCTGTTCATGTAGACTGACCCCTAGTGATATAAACTGATTGCTGCAGGGAGAACAAACGACTGTTTTTAGAAATGAGATCACCCCTCTTCAAAATGTGGCTTCCAAAACATAAACAATCTAAGTGAGATATGCAGCCATTATTGTCCTTTCTAGAAACTAAACAAACATAATCTACAACATTTATATGGAAAGAAAAAACAATTTAACAGAAGAACAAATCTACCTAGAATCAATGAAACTATCTCCTTTAAATGACTAGATAGATATATGCTATTCTATGTCACCTCTGCTTGTCACCACCTCTGCGTATCTATAAGGCAGTATTTTTCAATCTTCATATAGGGTTGCAAATGACTTATAACAAAGATTTTTTTCAATTTTCAAAATTTATTTCAGTATGCCACAAAATAATTTCACCTATAATTCTGAAATACTTTCCACAAGTAATTTGTAAGTTTCCAAGTAATGATATTAAAAGATATATCATTAATGTGTTGACTAATTCAGAATAAAATTGACAATGCCAGTTAAAATAAAAAGCAATTTATTTCATATGTATTATTTGCTTCTTTTTAACATAAAACAAAAATTACATATAAAATTCAAAATTATGCTTAAGTTTAGGGACAGATGAGAAAAGAATATGTAAATTGTCTTATACATATAAAACTAGATGTGAATGACCTTTTCTCCTCCAACAATACAGAACATAATTAACTAAGATAATTCTTATTACAATTAAGGAGTATGGAATCAAAAGTCACCTACGTTGGTGAAGTAAGAGATCTCATGTGTATTTTCTCTTTCCTCCTATGTTCTTTCTTCCTTTTCTCTCTTGGCCTCCAAAGGAGAAATTGAAAGAGCTCCTATATGTCAGACACTGTTTTCCTTTTTGCTTCTCAGAGAGAACTATTTCTATCTTTTGCTTTTCTGCCATCCACACAAAATAAGTCTAAATTACCTGTAAGGAGGCAGGAGCAGATAATCAGCCAAAGCAGGGTGTGGTGCCTAAAAACTTTCTTGTTGCATATTCTTATCTACTTCTTAAAACAGTTATTGCTAGTCCTATATTAAAGAAAAAGATACCATTACAGCAAATCACAATATATAGGCCATCTGTAAATTGTTCCTCCATGAGGAATAGATACTACAAAGCACTGCAGTTCATATAAATAGTAAAGGAGTCATAATTGTATAAAGTTCACACTACTGAAAATTAAAATCAAAAGAAATTAATTAAAGTACGCAAACCATTTTCACAATAGCAGTTTTAACTTGAAACAATTCCGTAAACTCGGGATTTCTTGAGACCAATCCATCAAGAAATTTGTAAACAATGTAGCTTCTTTTAAGCTGTTGATATCCTGGCAGAGAAATATCTTTGAAGTTTCTCCTCCTCCTCTACAACTAAAATGCTCAATAACTAAAGAAAACCAATAGCCAAGAAGAGAGAGAGAAGTTTTTCCTTTAGAAAATAAGGAATTTGATCAACAGTAGAGAGATCAAACCAACAGATGCTTATTCATGGCAATAAATATTTTAACATTCTATTAAAACAGCCCACATCATTTTAGAAACTCAAGCTATAAGGCTTAGCAGTTCCGTATTCTATTTTATTTTTTTGCATATAATTAGGGAATGACTAGTCATAATTCTAGGTAGAATGACTGAAGTTTGTAAGGGCTTGGAAAGTAGGAAACTTGTTTCAGATGTATATTTCCAGAATACAGTTTATAACACACTATCATTTCCAGGCCACTTGTACTAAGTTAAAGTTCACCTTGAGATTTTTTTTCTTTTTTAGCCGTCTGTATTATTCCTAAATAACTCTTATCTTCAAAAGCACTTCAAAATCTATCTTGTTAAAATTCCATGCATATATTTTCTGATTTTTTCCAGTTTTGTTAGGAATTCTTCCCATAAACAACAGGAGCCAGCATGCAAGGTGTGCACTCAACAACTGAAGCTTCTTTCTTACAATGTCTGTTCATCAGAGAAATTTTTTTCTCAGACTTTCTGATCTTTACTTCTTATACCAGTGTTTTGAAAACCTCTGGTCTAGTTCAGTAGTTCTCAGCACACACATTTCTACAAATGAATCTGTAACTCATTTGCAAAAATTGTAAAGTTTGATATTATCAATCAAAGAGTTACACACAAAAAAACCAAGCACAAATTCTCAAATTAGCACAAAAGTAAAATACTCAGATACAAAAAAAATAACAGTGAAGAGTTAAAAGGAAGAGGAACTATTATATCACATGTCCTAATTGCAAGTCCCACTGCAATCCTTTATTTTCCTTGTTGTATTTTAAAAACATATATTATTTATTTGTATTGAAGTAATGTCAATGATCTATCACAGCAAACAGATGCAGATGGAAAAACAGAAAATGTTCTCCAATTCACACTACAGAATGGACAAAGGGCTTAAGTTTAATATCCACTACTACATAAATAAGTCTCTTAGGTACCCTTATGTTCTCCAGTTAAAAAAAAATCTTTAATTTCAGCATGTGGAAGACACAGTCACATTGGGCTGTTATTTGTAATAGGTCTTGCCCTCTCTCTTTCCTACAATACACCATAGAGTGATGAGCAAATGTATTCCCCTTACAGTTAAAGAGTTTGGAAATTAAAACTATCTACCCAGAGGTAGATAAGTAAAATCTCACTTTATGAAAGCTTTCCAGATGTCTTTACATCCGCTTCTTTCCCTTAAGGCAAAAAGAACCAATGCATAAAACCCTGATATTTCAAATAATTCTCTTTCTGTCTGGCAGTTTTTCCTGCACAAGTCAGGGTCTGTGTTTCATGCTGCTCAGAGCTTTTTTGGCAGACTGATGTTCACAGTCACAGGTATACTGTAAGGACTCAAACATTTTGTTTTTTCTAAACTCAACAACTACCAATGAATGTGAACTTAGTTGCTTCGACATGGGAAATCATAACACAGAAATTTCAATTAAGCAAACTCTTTTCAAAACAGTCCCTAAGGCCAGACTCTACAAGTCAGTCAAACATAAATGTCATCTCAATCATTCCAAGTAGGTTGCTAACACATGGAAAAATCTGCAGTAGTCAACTCTCTGTTTAAGCTGGATGACCTATCAAATAATGCTACCTCAATAATGATACTAAAACCTAGTCTCCAAGAATTTGATATGTTTTATCTACTCTCTGCCACTCACATCATAGGTAGGACATACACAGAGTTAATATTCTATACATTTAGGAGAAAGCACTTCAAAATCAGGTGACAACCAAGATGACACAGCAAGGCACTAATGAATCCAGTACCACCTAGTGGAATGAGAAAGTTAACGGGATGTACTAAACAAAAAAGAAGAGAGGATTCAGGAAGAGCCAGCAAACTTGCACAGGTGAATTGGGTTGACATAAGACTGTTATACCTGCTTTTCCACTGAAAAGGGGAAATTTGGGTTTGCCTACGGAATTTTTCTGGTTATCTCCATAGAACTTCAAGCTTTGGGTCATGAAAAGAACCAATAAGTTTACTTCCATCCTTTATTTCCTCTTCACCAATACTCAGCACAATACATTTTTTAAACTACTTAATAAATATATGCTTTAATTTCATGTGTAATTCATCAGTGATTCTTGGAGACAAAGATACTAGTGATTAGTATGGTTTAACCAATTTTTTATTACTATTATACTTTAAGTTCTAGGGTACATGTGCACAATGTGCAGGTTTGATACATAGGTATACATGTGCCATGGTGGTTTGCTGCACCCATTAACTCATCATTTACATTAGGTATTTCTCCTAATGCTATCCCTCCCCCAGCTCCCCACCCTATGACAGGCCCGGTGTGTGATGTTCCCCCCCACTGAGTCCAAGTGTTCTCATTGTTCAGTTCTCATCTATGAGTGAGAACATGTGGTATTTGGTTTTCTGTCCTTGCGACAGTTTGCTGAGAATAATAGTTTCTAGCTTCATCCATGTCCATGCAAAGGAAATGAACTCATCCTTTTTTATGGCTGCGTAAGTATTCCATGGTGTGTATGTGCCACATTTTCTTAATCCAGTCTATCATTGTTGGACATTTGGGTTGGTTCCAAGTCTTTGCTAATGTGAATAGTGCCACAATAAACATACGTGTGCATGTGTCTTTATAGCAGCATGATTTATAATCCTTTGGGTATATACCTAGTAATGGGATCGCTGGGTCAAATGGTATTTCTAGTTCTAGAACCTTGAGGAATTGCGACACTTTCTTCCACAATGGTTGAACTAGTTTACACTCCCACCAACAGTGTAAAAGCATTCCTATTTCTCCACATCCTCTCCAGCACCTGTTGTTTCCTGACTTTTCAATGATCGACACTCTAACTGGTGTGAGATGGTATCTCATTGTAGTTTCGATTTGCATTTCTGATGACCAGTGATGATGAGCATTTTGTCATGTGTCTGTTGGCTGCATAAATGTCTTCTTTTGAAAAGTGTCTATTCATATCCTTTGCCCACTTTTGGATGGGGTTGCTTTTTTCTTGTAAATTTGTTTGAGTTCTTTGTAGATTCTGGATGAGTAGCTTGCAAAAATTTTCTCCCATTCTGTAGGTTGCCTGTTCACTCTGATGATAGCTTCTTTTGCTGTGCAGAAGCTCTTTAGTTTAATTAGATCCCATTTGTCAATTTTGGCTTTTGTTGTCATTGCTTTTGGTGTTTTAGACATGAAGTATTTTCCCATGCCTATGTCCTGAATGGTATTGCCCAGGTTTTATTGTAGGATTTTTATGGTCCTAGGTTTTACATTTAAGTCTTTGATCCATCTTGAGTTGATCTTTGTATAAGATGTAAGGAAGGGGTCCAATTTCTGTTTTCTGCATATGGCTAGCCAGTTTTCCCAGCACCATTTATTAAATAGGGAATCCTTTCCCCATTTGTTGTTTTTGTCAGATTTGTCAAAGATCAGATGGTTGTAGATGTGAGGTGTTATTTCTGAGGCTTCTGTTCTGTTCCATTGGTATATATCTCTGTTTTGGTACCAGTACCATGCTGTTTTGGTTACTGGAGACTTGTAGTCAGTATCATACTGAATGGGCAAAAACTGGAAGCATTCCCTTTGAAAACTGGCACAACACAGGGATGCCCTCTCTCACCACTCCTATTCAACATAGTGTTGGAAATTATGGCCAGGTCAATCAGGCAAGAGAAAGAAATAAGGGGCATTCAATTAGGAAAAGAGGAAGTCAAATTTCCCTGTTTGTAGATGACATGATTTTATATTTAGAAAACCCCATCATCTCAGCCCAAAATCTCCTTAAGTTGACAAGCAACTTCAGCCAAGTCTCAGGATACAAAATCAATGTGAAAAATCACAAGCATTCCTATACACCAATAACAGACAAACAGAGAGCCAAATCATGAATGAAATCCCATTCACAATTGCTTCGAAGAGAATAAAATACCTAGGAATCCAACTTATAAGGGACGTCAAGGACCTCTTCAAGGAGAACTACAAACAACTGCTCAATGAAATAAAAGAGGTTACAAACAAATGGAAGAATATTCCATGCTCATAGATAAAAAGAATCAATATCATGAAAATGGCCATACTGCCTAAGGCAATTTATAGATTCAATGCCATCCCCATCAAGCTACCAATGACTTTCTTCACAGAATTGGAAAAAACTATTTTAAAGTTCATGTGGAACCAAAAAAGAGCCCACATTGCCAAGACAAGCCTAAGCCAAAAGCACAAAGCTGGAGGCATCACGCTACCTGACTTCAAACTATACTACAAGGTTTAACCAATTTTACAGCAAGAAAGGGTATTAGAGCTTACTGTTCTTAATCCTTCCTTTTGTGAAAAGGAAATTGAGACCCAAAAGGGTGACATGAATTTTTCCAAATTATGCAACCAACAGGAGCAAAACTGGGACTAGAACTTAGATCTGCTTACTCCTGGTTTTATGTTCTTTCTACTCTTTCATATGGCCACTTATAAACAATGCCTATTATTTCAAAGTTTATTATTTCTTCCACTGTGATGTCTAGTAGTGGAGAGTCAACGAATAATTTAAAATGAAGCATTTAGAAACAGAAAAATGTAAACAAACATATTCTGACTTTCTGGGACATTACAGAAATTCATTTCAATATTTAGAGAATTTTGCTAATTAACACCATATCCTTTATTATAAAATATTATTCCTCCTGAGTCTTACATTTAGACGAGATTTATCTTACAGCCACAAAATTTGGTGTTTGAAATAAATTACAGTGTTTATGGAAACTTCTCAGGTTATGCTACTTTTATGTCTTGTAACTTTTATATCTTGTAACTTTTATGTCAGGTAAGAAATTTGAGGCTTTGTTCAAATATTTCCTCTTTCCAAACTGCAGTAAGTTCATTAAATGACTATTACACTGGAACAATGTCCTAAAAATAATATTTTATTTCATTCTAACTAATAAGGCCTGTTAGATATGGAAGTCTATATTGTGTTCTAAACAAAAGCTCTGTCATAGCAATTTATTTATCGGATGGTAGAAAGGCTTCAGCACAATTAGTTTTTGGCATTATTTTGACTGAATCAAATTTCTATAAGTTTTTTTATAATTTCTGTCTTCAGTTCAACCTGTATTAAAACTTTCAAGTGAAAATAATATTTCTAACTCAAACTGGTAGTGTTTGGCCTTGTAATATACATTGAATTTACAAATCACATTTAATTCTTGAGCCTTCTAGGTACATTATAGAAAATTTATTTTGCAAGAAAACTTAGAATTGTTGTTCCAATACAATGAATCTAATGTAAATGTTTCTGGTGAAAATACATATGCAAATTTTTAGAGATATTATTGTTTCCCTGGAGCACATTTATTGTAGTCTTTTGAGTCCTAGAAATTTGCAGTGCCTTACATTATAGAGGAAGATGAGACATAACTTTTTTTTTTTAACTACTGTATGAAATAGTTTACTGAGCTCTGTGTAAACACACAGTGTCTTTTTGACAGCATATTTTGCTTTTACTGATCGTGAATTTTGCAAACAAAACCTTTAAGAATAATAGGTTCTTCAGACTGAGCATGGGTTTATTATTTTTCTTAAAGGTTTTGCTATTTGCTGTTTCCACTGAAAAAGCATAAAGACCTAATGAGCAGTTTCTCTTGTATCTTCAGGCTCTTTAAAACAAGAATGAGTTTCCGAAGTGCAAAGAGAGTGAACAAAAAGAGATGAGTGAAAGAGAAACCCGAGAAAGCCTATTTATCCATCTTATGACAAGTTCTTATGAAGTGACCCATTCATGTCAACAAGGGCCTAATGATTGCCAATTCTCACTGAGTGTCAGTTTTAAGAGGACGGAACATAGGATAAATGAAGAGCCTACCATATCAGTAATTTGGGCTGGAGCAAGCCTTTACGTTGAATTAAACCAACTAATCCTATATTAAACTAAGACCATCTCTGTGCAAGCAACTCTGGTAGATATTATAACTAGATATCCATTTATTAAGGAAAATTCCTTAAAAACTCAGAAGAGTTGAAAATAGAGCTCAAATTATAACTATACATTTATCTTTATTGCTTCTTACTTGGACAGCAGATAAAGTTTAAAAGAAACAAAACTAAACACCAGTTGTCCTGTGGTTTCCAGAGATTAAGTACGTAGACTATTCTTAAAGGTTTATATTTATTTGATTATATTTACTATTTATTTTTATCTTACATTTATTTACTTTATATATTATATATATTTATATTTATATTGTTCCATTGTAAGCCAGTTGTTTAACACATGGTGATTTTTAAAAATAATTGGCATTTTACATATTGCATTTTAGAGTGTTTATAATGAGAATGAATGTCTCTGAATTATGAGTGAGTCTAGCCTCTGATCGACAAGTCATAGCCTGAAAAACATGTGAATGACTAATGAAATTCTACATATGATGTTCTAATTTGCCAAATAGGCGAAAACACTCTGGGATTTCAGGAAACAGAAAATTCCAAAATAAATAATTAATTCAATGTTTTTTCTTTGAATATGGCTTTCTCTAGAAAATATGGCTTTCTCTAGAAAAACATTAATCCAAACTTTTGGAAGTTCCAAATACAGGGCAGATAAATACATTGAATATTGCAAAAGTACGTTATTTTTGGATTATTTATTTTAAAATTAAACTGACAAATTACAATTGTATATATTTATGAGGTGCAAAGTGGTGTTACGCTTATGAATACAATGTGAAATAATTACACCAAACTAATTAGCATATTCGTGATCTCAAATACTTATTTCTGTGGTAAAAACATTTGAAATTGACTCAGCAATTTTGAAATGTACCTTATTTACTATATTTGCCACGTGATGAAACCTATCTCAAAGAAAAAAATTATTCCTCCTGTCTATTTGAGGCTTTGTACCCTTTGACCATTATTTCCCCATTGACTCCATCCGCCAACCCTCGGTAGCCACCATTTTACTCTCTGCTTCTTTTACTTTGATTGTTTTAGATTTCATGTGTAAGTCTGATCATGAATATTTGTCTTTCTGTGCCTGACTTATTTTACTTAGCATAAAGTTCTCCATGTTCATTTTCATTGTAAAGGATTAGTGATCAACCAATGATATGCATGGTCTTTCTCCCAAAGACCTAATGTCCTGAGGGCAGAGGTAAAAATGAGAAATGACAAAAAGTAGGATTTCTACCTAGAGGATCCAAGATAGCTTAAAAAAGAAGGTATTATTTTTATATTTCAAGGTTTTTTTAGTTGATACATAATAATTGTACATATTTATGTGAGACGTGATATTTTCATATATCCATACAATGTGTAATAATCGAATCAAGGTATTAGGATACCCATCACCTCAAACATTTATCATTTCTTTGTGTTGAGAACATTTCAAATCTTCTCTTCTAGGAATTATTTTAACAGAAATTTGACTTAAAGAGTTTCAGTTTCAGACTTAAAGGTAATAATTTTGAAAAGAACCTGCAATCACCCATAACAATCAGGTGTGTAAGGAGTATATTCCCAGCATAGAGGGCAGCTGCTGCAGGCTGGTGAAGGGGTGAGGGCACAGCACAAACACATCAGCTCTGTGCCTGGGAGCCAAAAGAGCTGGATGAGTTGGAGATAGATGGAGCTGGCAGGTGCAGAAGCTGCAAGTGAGGTTGGGAGATTCGTTACAATAAACAAAGAAGTAAATTGAGCAAATTCTGTGTGTGTGTGTGTGTGTGTGTGACAAAGAGGATAAAGTGAGTAGATTTCTCACTGTCAGAGAAGAGATTTACAAACATGGGTAGAGAGAAAGAATCCTCAGGAGTGAAATTTAAATAAGAGGTATCAGTATGAATTATTTGTGTGCAAATACTCAGTTAGACATAGGACTATATAGAGAGATAGGTATATGTAGGTGTATGAATGTAGACAGTTATGTCTCTGTAGGTGTATGACTATAGAGAAATATGTATATGTAGGTGTATGAATATATGTACATGTATTTCCCATTCTGTTTTCTTAGAAGTCTTTGAAGCAATGACATCCCAATAGCAATGAATACATCGAGGACCCAGATCTTGGTGACTGGATACCATCCTCCATTAATAGGAGTCAGAAATTCTTAGAAAAATAGCTAATTCCAGGGCTGGAGTGAGGCAAAACCAAGATGAGCCTGAAACATCTTGTGTCTGATAATAAGAAAATGCAAATGGACAGAGGCATCAGCTTTCAGGGGCCAAACCTGTGACAATTTGCATCAAAATAATGAGAGAAATGAATTACCGGTCAATTGAAAAAAATAGGAATTTATAAATCTACACTAGCATAAACAAATAATAAATAAATGAATGAACAAATAAGAAGGAAAAACTCTCCCTTACAATAGAATGACAACCAATTCATGAAGACAGAATGATAAAAATGAAAAATTACCCATTTGACAGTCATTGCAGACTGGCAGCTGGTTCAGGTGAAAGTCATCAAGGGAGGTTAAGGCTGGTTGGAGGCTCAATAAGTACAAGAGTAGTGCACTATTATAATTTCCTCACATAGAAAATTAATTAATTACAAAGGGTTTTGCTCTTAAGTCCTGATTGAATGAGGTCCATCCACATTACCAAGGGCAAGCTCCTTTTTTAAAGTCAAATGATCGTAATAATAGTCACATCTAAATAATACCTTCACAGCAACTGGACTAGTGTTTGACAAAAAAAGAAAAAGAAAAACAAAAACAAAAAAATAGGCACCATAGTCCAGCCAAATTTACACATAAAATTGTATCACACTCAGTAACGTCTAGAAACTTTTAAAATTCTTAGCAAATTATTTTCAAAAAGAACATATGAAAACATGAAGATAGCCATTTAGAAAGTCCATATCCAAAGTGTTGCACATCTTTCTAAAACATACAAATATATATATGCAAAACTCCAAAACATATCCAAAATTATGCCCAGGAGTCTATTACATATTTATAGAATTTATTCAAATATATATGTAATGATTGGGTTTAACTACCCTTTTCCTAACTTTTTAACCCTAGAAGATTTAAAAGAAGTCTTTTTTTAAGAGTAAGTTAGTTGGGAAGGAGAGAAATTTGCCCAAAAAAGGTCCAGAAAGGCAAAAGAAATAGATAAAACACAGGCAAAATAAAGGAAATATTTTTTATTTAAATATATACAAATAGTGACTCCAGCTAAATTAAAAAATATTAAGATAGCATAACTAGTTAGAGTTAATTTGATATACATCATCATGGACAATTTGGGTTTGTCCAGAGTCATACTGCTTAAAAAGAAATACGAACTTTGTAAGCAGTAACAGAAATAGACTCTGAATAAACTTCAGCACATGGTACAATTCTAAAAGATCATATGTGTAGAAAAATTGGAGATCTAAACATATCATAAATCTAAGGAAGTTCCCAAAACAGACATAAATTCTCTGCATTAAAAGCACAAACACAAGTCTCTACATATTGCAAGCCTCTCTCTCCTTCCTCTTGTTCTCCCGCTAACCCTGTTTATCTCTGCCATACATGCATTCATTTTAAGTTAATGAGGTTGGAAAGAAATCATACATTGAGCATTTGAGGGTCAAAAGGCAGGAAGGTTCAGATTAATTCACAATGAAGATCAGTCACATCTGTCCACAGCCTTGGCACCTTTCGTTCTTACATATAGAAAACTATCATTATAATTTCTACAAACTAATTGGGTTGGCTTAATCCTAGAAAGCAGCTCTTGTTTCTTTAAGTAGGTTAAAGTGGTTGAAATTTTAAGCTTTTATAGAATAATTGGAATATTTTACTTGTGAAAGTGGCTTCTCTAGAAGGCTCATATAATTATATCTTACTAGTAAAAATGTAAAGTCTCTTGAGCTTACACTTCAGAATTTAACTTTGAAAGCCAGGACTTGAAGTCAGAAAATATTCCTTATAAATTAGTAACAATTCTGAGAGAAATTATAAACAAGAGACAAATTAGATATTGAGCATAAATGGAAGCATAGCTCAATACCTCTGTGGTTTGTCTTCCTGATGGTGGTTGTAAGATTGAGTGCACACTTTATTAAGTCCTGCAGAGTTTAAAATAGCATGCACCTAACTGTTCAATAGCAGTTTTCTTATAACACTGGTAGGTTGTAAATAACTAAGATAGTACCATCCTAGATAATAATGTTGTTCAAAATAGGCTCATCATCTGACTTCCTTCAACTCATTTAGTTTGATCATGTAAAATAGGCTGGATGTGTAAGTAATTTTTTTTCTAATTATACTTTAAGTTCTAGGGTACATGTGCACAACGTGCAGGTTTGTTACGTATGTTTACTTGTGCCATGTTGGTGTGCTGCACACATTAACTCATCATTTACATTAGGTATATCTTCTAATGCTATCCCTCCCCTCTCCCCCACCCCACAACAGGCCCCAGTGGGTGATATTCCCATTCCTGTGTCCACGTGTTCTCTTTGTTCAGTTCCCACCTATGAGTGAGAACATGTGGTGTTTGGTTTTTTGCCCTTGCGATAGTTTGCTGAGAATGATGGTTTCCAGCTTCATCCATGTCCCTACAAAGGACTTGAACTCATCATTTTTTATGGCTACGTAGTATTCCATGGTGTATATGTGCCACATTTTCTTAATCCAGTCTATCATTGTTGGATATTTCGGTTGGTTCCAAGTCTTTGCTATTGTGAAAAGTGCCACAATAAACATACGTGTGCATGTGTCTTTATAGAAGCATGATTTAAAATCCTCTGGGTATATACCCAGTAGTGGGATGACTGGGTCAAATGGTTCTTCTAGTTCTAGATCCTGGAGGAATTGCCACACTGTCTTCCACAATGGTTGAAATAGTTTACAGTCCCACCAACAGTGTAAAAGTGTTCCTATTTCTCCATATCCTCTCCAGCACCTGTTGTTTCCTGACTTTTTAATGATCATCATTCTAACTGGTGTGAGATGGTATCTCATTGTGGTTTTGATTTGCAATTCTCTGATGGCCAGCGATGACGAACATTTTTTCAAGTGTCTGTTGGCTGCATAAACGTCTTCTTTTGAGAAATGTCTGTTCATATCCTTTGCTCACTTGTTGATGGGGTTGTTTGCTTTTTCTTGTATATTTGTTAGAGTTCTTTGTGATTTCTGGATATTAGCCTTTTGTCAGATGAATAGACTGCAAAAATTTTCTCCCTTTCCGTAAGTTGTCTGTTCACTTTCATGGTAGTTTCTTTTGCTGTGCAGAAGCTCTTTAGTTTAATTAGATCCCATTTGTCAATTTTGACTTTTGTTGCCATTGCTTTTGGTGTTTTAGACATGAAGTCCTTGCTCATGCCTATGTCCTGAATGGTATTGCCGAGGTTTTCTTCTAGGGTTTTTATGGTTTTAGGTCTAAGACTTAAGTCTTTAATCCATCTTGAATTAATTTTTGTTAAGGTTTAAGGAATGGATCCAGTTTCAGCTTTCTACATATGGCTAGCCAGTTTTCCCAGCACCATTTGTTAAATAGGGAATCGTTTCCCCATTTCTTGTTTTTGTCAGGTTTGTCAAAGATCAGATAGTTGTAGACGTGTGATATTATTTATGAGGGCTCTGTTCTGTTCCATTGGTCTGCATCCCTGTTTTGGTACCAGTACCATGCTGTTTTGGTTACTGTAGCCTTGTAGTATAGTTTGAAGTCAGGTAGTGTGATGCCTCCAGCTTTGTGCTTTTGGGGTAAGATTGACTTGGCAATGCGGGCTCTTTATTGGTTCCATATGAACTTTAAAGTAGTGTTTTCCAAGTCTGTGAAGAAAGTCATTGGTAGCTTGATGGCGATGGCATTGAATCTATAAATTGCCTTGGGCAGTATGGCCATTTTCAAGATATTGATTCTTCCTATTCATGAGCATGGAATGTTCTTCCATTTGTTTGTAACCTCTTTTATTTCATTGAGCAGTAGTTTGTAGTTCTCCTTGAAGAGGTCCATCACCTCCCTTGTAAGTTGGATTCCAGGTATTTTATTCTCTTTGAAGCAATTGTGAATGGGAGTTCACTCATGATTTGGCTCTCTGTCTGTTATTGGTGTATAAGAATGCTTGTGATTTTTGCACATTGATTTTGTAACCTGAGACTTTGCTGAAGTTGCTTATCAGCTTAAGGAGATTTTGGGCTGAGTTGATCGGGTTTTCTAGATATACAATCATGTCATCTGCAAACAGGGACAATTTGACCTCCTCTTTTCCTAACTGAATGCCCCTTATTTCTTTCTCTTGCCTGATTGCCCTGGCCAGAACTTCCAACACTATGTTGAATAGGAGTGGTGAGAGAGGGCATCCCTGTGTTGTGCCAGTTTTCAAAGGGAATGCTTCCAGTTTTTGCCCATTCAGTATGATATTGGCTGTGGGTTTGTCATAAATAGCTCTTATTATTTTTAGATACGTCCCATCGATACCTAATTTACTGAGAGTTTTTATCAGGAAGGGGCTGTTGAATTTTGTCAAAAGCCTTTTCTGCATCTATTGAGATAATCATGTGGTTTTTGTCTTTGGTTCTGTTTATATGCTGGATTATGTTTATTGATTTGCTTATGTGGAACCAGCCTTGTGTCGCAGAGATGAAGCACACTTGATCATGGTGGATAAGCTTTTTGATGTGCTGCTGGATTTGGTTTGCCAGTATTTTATTGAGGATTTTTGCATCGATGTTCATCAGGGATATTGGTCTAAAATTCTCTTTTTTTGTTGTGTCTCTGCCAGGCTTTGGTATCAGGATGACGCCGGCCTCATAAAATGAGTTAGGGAGGATTCCCTCTTTTTCTATTGATTGGAATAGTTTCAGAAGGAATGGTATCAGCTCCTCCTTGTACCTCTGGTAGAATTCGGCTGTGAATCCATCTGATCCTGGACTTTTTTTGGTTGGTAAGCTATTAATTATTGCCTCAATTTCAGAGCCTGTTATTGGTGTATTCAGAGATTCAACTTCTTCCTGGTTTAGTCTTGGGAGGGTGTGTGTGTCGAGGAATTTATCCATTTCTTCTAGATTTTCTAGTTTTTTTTACGTAGCGGTGTTTATAGTATTCTCTGATGGGAGTTTGTATTTCTGTGGGATTGGTGGTGATATCCCCTTTATCATTTTTTATTGTGTCTGTTTGATTCTTCCCTCTTTTCTTTTTTATTAGTCTTGCTAGTGGTCTATCTATTTTGTTGATCTTTCCAAAAAATCAGCTCCTGGATTCATTGATTTTTTGAAGGGTTTTTATGTCTCTATCTCCTTCAGTTCTGCTCTGATCTTAGTTATTTGTTGCTTTCTGCTAGCTTTTGAATGTGTTTGCTCTTGCTTCTCTAGTTCTTTTAATTGTGATGTTAGGGTGTTAATTTCAGATCTTTCCTGCTTTCTGTTGTGGGCATTCAGTGCTATAAATTTCCCTATACACATTGCTTTAAATGTGTCCTAGAGATTCTGATATGTTGTGTCCTTGTTCTCATCGGTTTCAAAGAACATCTTTATTTCTGCCTTCATTTTGTTATGTACCCAGTAGTCATTCAGGAGCAGATTGTTCAGTTTCCATGTAGTTGAGTGGTTTTGAGTGAGCTTCTTAATCCTGAGTTCTAGTTTGATTGCACTGTGGGTTGAGGGACAGTTTGTTATAATTTCTGTTCTTTTACATTTGCTGAGGAGTGCTTTACTTCCAACTATGTCATCAATTTTGGAATAAGTGCTATGTGTTGCTGTGAAGAATATATATTCTGTTGATTTGGGGTGGAGAGTTCTGTAGATGTCTATTAGGTCTGCATGGTGCAGAGCTGAGTTCAATTCCTGGATATCCTCGTTAACTGTCTCATGGATCTGTGTAATGTTGACAGTGGGGTGTTAAAGTCTCCCATTATTATTCTGTGGGAGTCTAAGTCTCTTTGTAGGTCTCTAAGGACTTGCTTTATGAATCTCGCTGCTCCTGTATTGGGTGCATATCTATTTAAGATAGTTAGCTCTTGTTGTTGAATTATTCCTTTTAACATTATGTAATGGCCTTCTTTGTCTCTTTTGATCTTTGTTGGTTTAAAGTCTATTTTATCAGATACTAGGGTTGCAACCCCTGCATTTTTTTGTTTTCCATTTGCTTGGTAGATCCTCCTCCATACCTTTATTTTGAGCCTAGGTGTCTCTCTGCACGTGAGATGAGTTTCCTGAATACAGCACACTGATGGGCCTTGACTCTTTATCCAGTTTGCCAGTCTGTGACTTTTAATTGGAGCATTTAGCCCATTTACATTTAAGGTTAATATTGTTATGTGTGAATTTGATCCTGTCATTATGATGTTAGCTGGTTATTTTCCTCATTAGTTGATGCAGTTTCTTCCTAGCCTCGATGGTCTTTACAATTTGACATGTTTTTGCAGTGGCTGCTACCGTTTTTTCCTTTCCATGTTTAGTGCTTCCTTCATGAGCTCTTGTAGGGCAGGCCTGGTGGTAACAAAATCTCTCAGCATTTGTTTGTCTGTAAAGGATTTTATTTCTCCTTCACTTCTGAAGCTTAGTTTGGCTGGATATGAAATTCTGGGTTGAAAATTCTTTTCTTTAAGAATGTTGAATATTGGCCCCCACTCTCTTCTGGCTTGTAGAGTTTCTGCTGAGTGATCAGCTATTAATCTGATGGGCTTCCCTTTTTGGGTAACCCGACCTTTCTCTCTGGCTGCCCTTAACATTTTTTCCTTCATTTCAACTTTGGTGAATCTGACAATTATGTGTCTTGGAGTTGCTCATCTGGAGGAGTATCTTTGTGGCATTCTCTGTATTTCCTGAATTTGAATGTTGGCCTGCCTTGCTAGGTTAGGGAAGTTCTCCTGGATCATATACTGCAGAGTGTTTTCCAACGTGGTTTCATTCTCCCCATCACTTATCAGTGACGTACACCAATCAGACGTAGATTTGGTCTTTTCACATGGTCCCATATTTCTTGGAGGCTTTGTTCGTTTCTTTTTATTCTTTTTTCTCTAAACTTCTCTTCTCGCTTCATTTCATTCATTTGATCTTCAATCACTGATACCCTTTCTTCCAGCTGATCGAATCGGCTACTGAAGCTTGTGCATTCATCGCAGTTCTCGTGCCCTGGTTCTCAGCTCCATCAGATCATTTAAGGCCTTCTCTACATTGGTTATTCTACTTAGCCATTCGTCTAATCTTTTTTCAAGGTTTTTAACTTCTTTGCAATGGGTTCTAACTTCCTCCTTTAGCTTGGAGTAGTTTGATCATCTGAAGCCTTCTTCTCTCAACTCGTCAAAGTCATTCTCTGTCCGGCTTTGTTCCATTGCTGGGAGGTACTGCATTCCTTTGGAGGAGGAGAGGTGCTCTGATTTTTAGTATTTTCACTTTTTCTCCTTTGTTTTTTCCCCATCTTTGTGGTTTTATCTATCTTTGGTCTTTGATGATGGTGACGTACACTTGGGGTTTTGGTGTGGATGTCTTTTCTGTTTGTTAGTTTTTCTTCTAACAGTCAGGACCCTCAGCTGCAGGTCTGTTGGAGTTTGCTGGAGGTCCACTCCAGACCCTGTTTGCTTTGGTATCAGCAGCGCAGGCTGCAAAACAGCAAGTATTGCTGAATAGCAAGTGTTGCTGTCTGATCATTCCTCTGGAAGTTTCATCTCAGAGGGGTACCTGGCCATGTGAGGTGTCAGTCTGCCCCTGCTGGGGGTTGCCTCCCAGTTAGGCTACTCGGGGGTCAGGGACCAACCTGAGGAGGCAGTCTGTCCATTCTCAGATCTCAAACTCTGTGCTGGGAGAACCACTACTTTCTTCAAAGCTGTCAGACAGGGACAATAAGTCTGCAGAGGTTTCTGCTGCCTTTTGTTTGGCTATGCCCTGTCCCCAGAGGTGGAGTCTACAGAGGCAGGCAGGCCTCCTTGAGCTGCGGTGGGCTCCACCCATTTCAAGCTTCCTGGCTGCTTTGTTTACCTACTCAAGCCTCAGCAATGGCAGGCGCCCCTCCCCCAGGCTTGCTTCCACCTTGCAGTTCGATCTCAAACTGCTGTGCTAGCAATGAGCAAATCTTTGTGGGTGTGGGACCCTCCAAGCCAGTCGCAGGATATAATCTCCTGGTGTGCCGTTTGCTAAAACCAATGGAAAAGCACAGTTTTAGGGTGGGAGTCACCTGATTTTCCAGGTGCCATCTGTCACCGCATTGCTTGGCTAGGAAAGGGAATTCCCTGACCCTTTGCACTTCCTGGGTGAGGAAATGCCTCGCCCTGCTTTGACTCATGCTTGGTGTGCTGCACCTGCTGCCCTGCACCCACTGTCTGACAAGCCCCAGTGAGATGAACCCAGTACCTCAGTTGGAAATGCAGAAATCACCCATCTTCTGTGTCACTCACGCTGGAAGCTGTAGACTGGAGCTGTTCCTATTCGGCCATCCTGGAACCCCCGTGTAAGTAATGTTGACCTAGTTTTACAAATACAAAAACTAAGATTTAGTAAAGTTAAGCTCCTTGACTTACAAACCTAGCAGGTACAAGAGATGAGGCCAGGATCCTGACTCCTGAGTCGAGAATGTTGTTCTTCATCCTACCCTAGTTGCCTTTTGTTTTATTTTAAGCTGACATTTAAAAAGAGCTTACTATGTGCCAATGCTCTAAATGTATTATCCATGTAATTATCATATCAGTTCTTTGATGGAGGTTATATTCTACAGATGAGACTGAGGCCCAGAGTGGTTAAGTCCTTTTCCTTATGGACATTCAGTTTGCTAATGTGCAAGCTTAGCATGGCACCCAGTCACATTTCAGAGTCCATATTCTCACCCACTTCTCTCTACTGTACCAGAAACTCTAATCTGGGATCATCGTTACCTAGTCAAGATTAGAGGCTCATTCTCAGAAAATCATTTCCTGAAAAAGCACAGACTCAAGAGAAATTGTTGCACAAGCTGAGAGATGTAAAGGGAAAGGGAGCTGACATTTTTGGCCACATTCTTGGGCTAGACATGGGGCTTTTACATGTATTCCTTTGACTCATTAAGTGTTAACCATTGTGATGGTTAATTTTACATGTCACCTAGACTGGACCATGGGATGTTCAAATATCTTGTTAAACATGTCTAGGTGTGTCTGTGAGGGTGTTTACAGAAGAGATTAGCATTTGAATTGGTGGACTGAGTAAAGAAAGTGGCCCTTTTCAATGTGGTGGACATCAACCAATCAGCTGAGGGCCTGAATAGAACAAAAAGTGGGAAGAAGGTTGAACTTGGCCTGGATGCTTGAGCTGCTGCCTTGATTTTCTCCTGCAAGTGGTGCTTCTGGTTCTCAGGTCTCCAGATCCTGACTGGAAGCTATACTATTGGCTCTCAGGCTCTTAGACCTTTGAACTACACCACTGGCTTTCATGGATATCCAAAATCATAGCACTTCTCAGCTTTTATAATTATATAAGCCAATACCTTATAATACGTCTCTTCATATATATATATTCCTAAATATACACATATGTCTAGATAGTTATATAAATTAGTATATATATCCTATTAGTTCTGCCTCTCTGGGAAACCCTGGCTAATACACCTATTAAAAGCATTGTATTGCATTGTATTCTATCAAATCATAATATCTACTCTATAGGATCGATAGTTTTCCATTAAAATTAAAAAAAACTGAGGCAGAGAGTTCTTAAATAATTTGTCTGGATTGAAAACCAGTTAAATCTGAGACTAAAATTATAACATTTTTACTGCAGTGCTTCTTCCTAAGACTCTATTTAACTCAGTTGAGTAAATGTAGATGTGACAATGTCTGGCAATTCTGGGCTATGTGTAATTCACACAGATAGCTCTGAATATTGCAGCACAATTTGAGGTAGGCCTCCATATATTCCATAGCATTTTTTTTGAATAGTCAACTTTATCCAGAAATTCTTCCCTTGGCCTTGTCCACAACTTTAATGTAGGCTTTCAGTCAATGATTCTTAGTCCTTGGAATTCACAAGTTATTTCCTTTGCAGCGTTATGCTAGATATCCTTGCATGTCCTACACACATGAATTTGCATGTTCTGTTTTTGCCTATGACCTCTTCTAATGCCTGAAACTCCAGCTCTGACAATAAGTGGAAGTGCTTTAATAAAGAAAGATACCTGGTACAAGCCATCCTGATTCAAGGCATCTTTCTTTATTAAATAAATAGGCCTTGCCAGAGTCCTCCCAACAACTAGTCATAGTCTGTCTATAGGGTCCCAAGTCACCTGGTAGGACAGATTCTAATAAAAGAGCTGGCCATCCCTCACTTGGAGTCTCTCCCAGTACATAGCAAGATACTCTTGGATAATAGCATTACAATTATATAGCATTCATCTTTGATGCTAACACCTTTCACTGAATAGGTTTTCAATAAACATATTGATTCAATGTAAAGTAATCCCAAAAGTGCCAAATGAGGATTGCAATAACTTCACAAGACTATTAGTTCTCCTCAATAAGCGTAATTGATTCTTCTTATAAAATTTATATTTATCATCAAGGGATCAGTGTGCATGTGAGAAATAGATTTCTAATTATTGCACAGAGCAATTAAATATCCAAACCTGTGATGAATCAGGCCTACGAGTGGTCTTAGTATGTGAAATAGTAGTGTTTCCTGATGGCCAGAAGTACAACATCTCTATTAGGAATTTAGTATCTTGTTTGTTACATGTAGAACAAAATCTTTTATATGTAATATAATTCATTATGTATCAGTGAAGTCATTTTAGATGCCGGAGCTATTCAGTTTTCAGGCCTTGGGCCATATTCAGTTGTTCACCAGAAGCTCTCAAAAGAAATTCACAATGCCTACTTTCACCCAAATATGTATTAGATCACCCAAATGACTAACGAGATGTTATATTGCCACCAAGAAAAATAAGTAAAACTTGGCCCTGCACGGTGGCTCACACCTGTAATGCCAGCACTTTGGGAGGCCAAGGCAGGCAGATCACTTGAGGTCAGGAGTTCGAGACCAGCCTGGCCATCATGGTGAAACCCCATCTCTACTGAAAATACAAAAATTAGCCGGGCGTGGTGATGCACATCTGTAATCCCAGCTACTTGGGAGACCGAGGCAAGAGAATAACTTAACCCAGGAGGCAAAGTTTGCAATGAGCTGAGATTGTGTCATTGCACTCAAGTCTGAGCAACAGAGCAAGATTCCATCTCAAAAAAAAAAAAAAAAGAAAAGTGAAACCTATTGTAAGAAAGAAGTAGGACTGCAACCTATTTCTTTGATAATGTTTTCCTGTTTTCGTTTTGTGCACTTTGACCCTAGATCTCCCTCCACCACTACCGATAATATATGAGGCAACTACAGGAAAACAAAAGCCCCTAAAAAATAATATTGTTAAAGCACAACTAATAGAAATACTTTTCTGTTTGAATTAATAAATGGAATATTAAGGAAAATCCTCAATCTGTGCTATGGTTTTAATATATGTCTCCTCCAAAATTCATGTAGAAATTTAACCCACATTAATACCTATGGTAGTATTATGAGGTGTGGGCTTTTGGAGAAGTGATTAAGTCATGAGGACCCCACTTCTGTGAATAGATTAGTGCCTTATAAAAGGGCTAGAGATAACTAGCTTAGGACACCTTTTGCTGTTTCACTCTTCTACCTTGTGAGGACACAGTGTTTTTCCCCTTTTTGTCCTGGCCAATGCTTACTGACAAGAGATAGCATCCTTTATATTAAAATTGCATGTAGCTACTTCAATTTAGAATAAGAACAAACCCAAGTCTTTGCCCAGGTCTGAAAGGTTTTCTTCTTGGAGTACAATTTTTTATGGTCTTTTTACTATACATCATCTATTTCCAACATAGAGATAGGGCCTTTCCTGTGTCATATGTAGTAAAACCAGGGTTTCACAGATAAAGTGGCATTTAAACTGGGCCTTAATAAATGAGTAAAATTTGCTGGCAAGAAAGGTTGATAGTAAGAGTGTTCCCTAGAGAAGAAATAATACAAGCCAAGTAACAAGTTAAGGAAATGATGAATTTGAGTAATAAAAACTCATGAAACAATCTTTGAAGGCTCTTGCAGTCGTCCAAATGAAAAATGTTCAGTAGATTAGTGACAGTTGGGTATATTTAAAAGATTAAAAAAAAATCTCTGGTCAAAGCATCTACATGACTTAGGAATGAGCTAGATGTGAGTAGTGAGAGAAAATGAAGAAGAATTAAACATGACATCAAGTTTATAGCACAGGAAGCTGAATGGCTAATGATGCCTTTAACTGAATTTTTTTAAAATACAAGAAAAGAAGCATTTGGACATATTTGGGCTATGGCTTTCTAAGATAACCCTTGATCTGCTATAACTCACATCCTAGTATAATACTTTCTCCTTGATGGTGAGCTAGAACCAGCTATTTGCTGCCAACAAAAAATATATACCAAAGGTGATACAATGTCACTTACATGATTAAATGTTGCTATGGTTTGAATGTGTTCCCCCAAAGTTCTGTGTTGGAAATGTAATCCCAATAAAACAGTGTTGAGGATGGGGCCTAATGGGAGGTGTACCCTCACGAATGGTGTTATTGTGGGAGGGGGTTTGTTATTGCAGAGGTAGATTCCTTATAAAAGGATGAGTTCAGCCCCCTATTGCTTTTTCCCTGGCTTTCTCTTTGCCCTTTTGGCATGTGATGACTTCCTCAATGACATGATGCAGAAAGAAGGCCCTTGACGGATGCCAGCCCCTCAGTCTTGGAATTCTCTGCCTCCAGAACCATGAGCCAGTAAATTTCTGTTCTTTATAAATTAACCGGTCTGTGGTATTTCCTAATAGCAGCACACAACAGACTAAGAAAGGTGTCTTTTTCTATTCAGGTTGCTAATACAAAATACCATAAACTGAGTAACTTCTAAACAACAAACATTTATTTCTCATAGATCTGAAGGATGGGAAGTCCAAGATTGAAATGCCGACAGATTTGGTGTTTAGTGAGGGCCCCCTTGTGCATAGATGGTGCTTTCTGTCTTTGTATGGTGGAAATGGTGAGGGATCTTTCTCAGGCCTCTTTTTACAGGAATACTTGTCTCATTCATGAGGGCTCTGCCTCTATGACCTAATCACCTCTGAAAGATTTCATCTCCTGCTACCATCACATCATTGGGATGAGGATCTCAACGTATAAATTTTAGGGGGATGTAAAGAGTCATGCGATGACAGTAAGTTAGAAATATTGTGGCTTCCTTCTTGCTAGCTAATTTCCTCTCTTTCTGGCTCTGATAGAACAAACTGCTATGCTGGAAAACTCTACATAACACAAACTGAGGGTAGCCTCCAGCCGACACTTAGTGAAGAACAGAATCCTACCTGGAACCAAGTATGTGAGCTTCAAAGCAGATTATTCCCAGTTAAGTAAGACTTCAAGTAAAACCCTAACCCTGGCCAAAACCTAGATTATGAGAGACCACAGAACAGAGGACTCCGCAAAAGTCTACTCAGCTTCCTGACCCACAAAAACTGCAAGAAAATACATGTGTGCTATTTTAAGCCACTAAGTTCCAGGGTAATTTGTTTCACAACAATGCATAATTAATATAATAGTTAAAATCTTGGGCACAGATTAGATTAAAAAAAAAAACTGTCCTGAGACAAAGCCTCTTAAGTCACCTCACCTAGGTGACTGCCTATTATTTCTAACTTTAAATATAAACTTTTATATTTTTATGATTTACATTGAATTACAATTTTTGTTTTGAGTCTAGATTTAATATTGTGGTTTAAGATTCCTAAGAATGAGCAAAGTTTAAATTCACATCAAAACAAGGCCTTGAGAAAAATACCTGTGTGACGTATTTTTTACTTTCCAGATTGATTTGGTGGCTTAATGTTGACATTGCCCAAATTATAGCAATGTCAGGAGGCTTCCGCATGCTATCCCAAGGCACAATGGCATAAATGAATCAGTAGAGCAAATGCTTTTCTTTCTGATAAATTTTATTTGGCTGCCTGAAGTGTTTAATTATGATGCTTTAGTTAATATACTATATAAACATATTTTTACATTATACATTTGGGGGAAGACATTCCTGGAAATTTTTATTCCTTTGGAAGTAAATCAAAACATATTTCAATGTTATTACTTTAGTTAGGGAAAAGTAAGCCCCAGAAAAGGACTTGAATTGAAAATGTAAGTGAAACCATTGTTTCTCCACTAATGCTAGCAGCTTTAGCAATAACACACACCAAGAAATTATGAATGTGTGTGATACATATTTGATTATCTGCTAAATGACTCTGTAGCAAAAGGAAATTTAAAGGAAAATGCAAATCATCCAATGGCATAAACCTTCATGGATTAATAACTTCTCTGTGAAGATATTGTTAAAAATTTACCATATTTTTATAAATAAGAATACCACTTTAGAGTACAAACTGTTTAGAATAAACCATTTATAAAAGTAGAATTTGTAATATTCATGCTATTTCCACCAAAAAAGGCCCAGACACCCATGAGTATCACGTCATTTATGATTCTGAAAAGCTTATCAATGAAGCAAAACCCTAACAGTCTTTCACATCTCTTAAGCTTTCAAAAATTTGGATTTCTAATCACTGGACTACAGAGATTGTGATTCATAGTCTGGGGAGGGGTCTAGGCATGGATGCTTTATGACACTTTTTGTGTGATTCTGTGCACATCCAGGGTTGAGGGTCACAGGTTGTCAGAATTTTTGGATGTAACTCTTTCTACTTCAGTAACTGAGGTGTCAGTACTGAAGAGGGCAAGCACCTCGGGATGTGTGAGAGAAATACACATATGCAGATATTCAAACAACTTCTCTATGAACCAACCTTATGACTCTTGAATCTTCTCAGCAAATCATGGACCACGGGTCAGAGTGTGGAAAAAGAGTAAAGATGTTATGATGAAAATACCTTTAGGGAAAGTTATTTGCACCCACTCTAATGTAAAGATGGCTGTTCCTTCACCTCAAACCTTTAAAAGAGGTGGCATGTTTCAACGGAACTACTCTGATAGCTTTGAAATGTGCTCTTTGAAGCTGAGTCAGATAGAGGACAGGTGCCAAATCATGCCTGACACAGGCTGATGGTGGACTGGGCTTAACTTCTAGACAACATAGGGATGGAGAGGGGGGTCTGATGACTATCTTCAAACAACAGCAGGAGACTGCTGCTATGGGGTCATTGGGCTGCCCTCTCAGAGGTGGTCAGAACAAAAGGGTCACCTTGTCTTGGGTCACCTTGTCTTGGGTCACCTTGAGTCCTATCTCATAGGACCCTTCCAGGGGCTAAGAAAAAAAAAGAAGCTGATGTGTCAAACTGAATGCCTAGGACCTGTGGAAAGAGACTTAGTCTTGGTCTTCATGACTCCACCAAAAGAGAGATTAGTAGTTTATCTGCTGGTGTCAAGGGAACCAAAGGAGGGCAGGAGGACTTCCAAGAGCCCATGAAAGGGCACTATGAAAGAAAGATTCAGCTGGGTGTGATGGCTCATGCCTGTAATCCCAGCACTTTGGGAGGCTGAGGCGGGCGGATTATGAGGTCAGGAGATCGAGACCATCCTAGTGAACATGGTGAAACCCCGTCTCTACTAAAATTACACAAAATTAGCCAAGCATAGCCCAGCTACTCGGGAGGCTGATGCAGGAGAATCTCTTGAACCCAGGAAGCGGAGGTTGCAGGGAGCTGAGATCACATCACGGCACTCCAGCATGGCTACAGAGCAAGACTCTATCTCAAAAAAAAAAAAAAAAAAAAAGAAGGAGGGAAGGAAGGAAGAAAGGAAGGAAGGAAGGAAGGAAGAAAAAATCACCAGTTAGGCCCAGAGAGCACAGACCAAGCTAATGATGGTACGATTTGAAATCAAAATTCTCCAAGTCTGTCAACTTCCTTTGTTTTTCCTCCTCCTTCAACCCTTCAGGATAAGAAACAGCATCTAGTAAATGGAGGAAGCTAACAAGTTGTGGGACCAAGGGGATGGGGTATGATGGTGAACAAAGAAGAAGAAACTGGGTACAGCTTCTTCCTTGCTGCAGGCATCCATATTTGGGCATGGCTCAAGCTGGGAATGGAGAAAAAATATTGACAGTAAATCACGTTTATAATCTTCATTAATATAGGACCAGACACCCTATTTACCAAATTGAGACTGTGTTTGAGACATCAAGTTAATGGAAGATGTAGTATATATGAATAACAGAAATATAGAGGATTTCTACCTGATAAAAAAGGAAAGCACGTATCTATGGAACCCTGCATCTATTTTTATTCATGAAAAAATATCCTCACTGAATACAATTTGAATACAATAGGAGACAAAAATAAAGTTGAATTTTAACTATGCCATCGGCTGTAATTGTTTGGTAAGTTATATGTATCAAGTTAATAAGGTGATTTGATTGCCAAGGAATAGGAAGATCACAAAATTTAATTTGTGACGTAGATAAATACTCTGGATGGTTTGTAAAAGAATTTGATGTTTAGGCTGAAGGCTATTTAAAGAGCATTTTATTTTCTAGCCACTGAGACAAAACACATTTAAACTTGAACCTATAATGTATACGTACAGCCATCTCAATATGTGTTGTTAACGAATCTCTACTTGTTGGATAGAATTTATACAGCAGTACTTACCTTACTTAATGTGTATTTGCTTCCTTGTTCTGGAAAGAGTTTTAAGATAACTTTCACAAGAGACTTTGACTTTGAAATAGAAATATGAATTTGAGCCAAGGAAATATAGAAGATTTCTACCTAATAGAAAAAGGAAAGCACCTATCTAAGGAGCCCAGATTATAACGAGGTAAACTTAACATTTCACGTTCAGCTTCCTGGAGGGACAAAGCACTGAAGAAAAATTCAGTTATATAATCTCCATTTATCAAAAGTAAGAGTCACACCATACCCTCATGTACACAAAATTTTCCTAGGATGACATTCTAAAAACAGTTCTCATTAACTGTAGGATCTACAGAAAGAAATGTCAAATGGAAACAAATTAGAAGCAAAGGCGACTATAGCCCAGCTATTTAGCAAGTCTCTGGCATCAAGACTTGCATTGTCCATGCTCTTTGATAGTGAGAATATGTATTCGTTTCCTGTAGCTGCTGTAACAAATTATTGCTATCTTGGTGGCTTAAAGCAATAAAAATGCATTCCCTCACTGTTCTGGAGTCCAGAAGACCAAAATCAGTCTCAATGAGCTGAAATCAGGTGTCAAGGTTGCACTCACTCCCTCTGGAGGCTCTAGGAAAGAATCCATTCCTTGCCTTTCCTGGCTTCTGGTTGCTGCCCCCAGTCCTTGGCTTGTGGCCACATCACTCCCATCTCTGCCTCTGTAATTATATTGCTTTATTCTCTTCTCTCTGTTTAAAATTTCCCTCTGCCTCCCTCTTATAAAGATACATTTAGGGCCCACCTTAGTAACCTGGGATGATCTCCACATCTCAAAATCTTTAATTTAATTTCATCTGCAAAGACCCTTTTTTCATATTTTAACATTTACAGGTTCCAGTGGCTATCTTTTGAGAGGTCATTTTTCAGCCAACCACAGCATATGAACAGCAATTGATATATTACATAACATGTGGAATAATACTTTTCATACACGCATATATGTTAAGCAACATACTGGCATTCTAAATTTGGAAATCATGGTGAATATCAATAGCATCTTCATCAGTGTAATGAATTCTCACATTGCAGTTACAAGTAGGGTTTTTAGTTCTCAGTGGTAAAAATAGATTTCTGAAAGCCCACAAGTGTTGATGAAGTCATCTGTGGAAAGGTGGGAGCAGATTGTCGTAAAGTTCCGTTACTCACAAATGCCTCTACTAAGAGCATTACATAAGGAAAGTAATTTTATTGTTCTTCCTTTATAATAGTAAAATCTAAAATAGCTCAGTGTGGACCCTTAGCTTATCACAGAATTTTAATATCTTAGCCCATGGTTCTTACTTTCCAGATAAGAAAATTGAGGCTCAATCAAATGACTGTTCTTAGATCCCACCGCCAACATGTGGCACAAGAAACCAGGACTAATACTTCCTCACTCCTGGCCCATACACTTTCTTTTGGGCTATGCCCACTTTTGTTCGGTCATTTACTGAAATAAAAGCTAGTTTTAATCACTCTCCAGTTCAGATATCTTTCAACCTTAGAATTAAAGTATATTCATTAGAATTTAAATCTTCATTTCTATATTTAATACATAAATATTCTTAATAAACCCTGACATGCAAAAGTCTGATCGGTAGATGAAGAAACTCAAGGGAGAGAGCACCCAATACTCAACTGCTATTACGTTAATTCAGAGGAGTTGGTTCATTTGAGATTTAATTTGAACAAAAGGAAACAAAGCCTGCAAACGTACTCAGTTCAGAGATATATCTACCAGAAGCAGTGAGCAGGGTTTAATTGGTAGCAGCTGGGGAAGTTTCTGTCTACCAATTAAAGATGCAGAAATGTTCCCTCTCACACCAAATAAGTTGGTCTATGGTTTTCTAAAAACTCACTGACTATTTATCTATTATTTTCTCATGAAGAGAAACTTGATAAAAGGACACAACATCATTCTGATATCCTTTGTAAGTCATTCATTTTCAAGTTTTTCAGGCAAGCTTAGAGAGTAGACAGTTAATTACAACACAAGCTGCCCCTGTATCTCAAACTGATGCCAGGATGCTGTTTGACAAATGCAGCTTTAAAAACCTCAGTAGATAGGTGATTTTGAAATGATTTAGTTCTTACCGTTTCTCATAATGTGAAATACAGGACATTACAACATGGTCCACATTTTTTTCTCAGGGTATTATATATCGTGTTTGGACAGTTAGAACTCCCTGCTATTATTTATTCATGCCAATATAAATTATTCTCTTCAAATGAACTCAAGTCACGTAAACTCTTGCTTCCAGGAACCAAAGCGTGCTTTCTTCTGGAGAGATGTGAATTTCACCTCACTCCTTGGAAATTGAAAAATCAAATAACAAACAACCCCCGAGTTTGCAATCAATACCTAGTTCAGTAACTTCTTGAGATTGTTTGACTCCAGTGTGGTTCTCAGTCTTGGGGGTATTAAGGACTTGAAATCGGTTTTTTGTTGTTGTTGTTGTTGCTATCAACTCCCAAATCAAGAAGAGCTACATTAGGGAGTTGCCTTTCTTTATTATGGGGCTCTGAAGAGGATCTCTGGTTTGTTTTATTTATTTTAAAGCCAAGAGCCAATTCAAGGATGATGAATGGTGTCAGTTTGACAGCATCAAAGACTGAAATTCTTCATTTCTTCCAAGGTTTAACAAGGCAACGACTGCAATTTGTTTTTCAGTTTGCCCTGCAAAATGCCTTACCTTTTACCTGAATAAGCTGATTCTAAAAATGTGGTATCAGGATCACAATCTATTCTAACAATTCCTTTTCTCCTGATATCCCTGATAAGTGTCAGGGTAGATGTATTAAAAGAGATTCTTTTTACTTTTTAAGAGATTTTTTTTTTTCACCTGGGACTGAATAAAGCCTTCTGATTGAATTTATTCAGGTCAGCACACTTATAGAAGGATAAAGCTGGTTTGGACCTGGCCTCAACAATGGCTGTTCTATGGGCCCAATCTCAGAGGTGGTTCAGATTTATTGACCTGAATTTTGCCAGATTGGCAGAAAGTCTCAGGGAAAGCTTTTACTTACACAGTCTACCTTTCCATTTTAACAGAAACTTTACCCTTGCTCTTTGGTTGGTACCAATAGGAGTGGTGATACAGGTGAATTTCCACAGTGGGACAACTGTGGAACAATAAGAGAAAAAAATTATATTAAGCTAGTCATACCCATCCAGGTAATCATGACTTCTGGTTACTAGTATACACTCTGGTTTTAAGGGAGAATCATTTTCCCTGAAGTAATTTGTTTTTCACTTATTCCTTCTCATAAATAACTAATTTACAGCATGTAAATATTTTCATTGAAATGATTATAGACTCAATTAAAAAAATGGAAAACATTATTTCATTATTTCCATACATCCCTTTCTTCAACCTATTAAATATTATGTGCAGATTTTAAAATAAGGTTATTAATAGAGATTGAAGCTGAGTCTATATCAATATAGTGGTGAATTTAAAGAACCATTATAATAAAATCTTGCTGAATTAATGATGCTAATTGAATTGGCTAAGCAACTGCAATACGACAATTGTTGCTAAAAGCTTTTGAGATAATAATGAAAATCTGGCTTATTTCAAGGCATTTAAATCTAATTGGAAAAGCAATAATAATACTCTTAAAAATACCAGGTAACAGTATGAAACAACACTTAAGTGTTACCATCAAATATTGAGTGTTCTTATGATTAGTGATCTTTACCCTAGAGGAAATACACACACACACACACGCACACACACACACACACGATTATTTATTTGCCATGAACTCTAAATACTGATGGAATTCAGATAAAGGAGAAATTAAATGAAGTATTGAGTATAGGAATTGTGAATTCAGTTGCAGAAAAAAAGTACATTTTACTAAATGGAATTGGAGGAACAAATTACTTTTGGGGAAAAAAGAGTAGTTTCAAACACGTAATGTGACCATGGTTATATTGGAAGAATGAGGCTTTCTCATTTCTCAAGGGAATGAAACACACTTTGAAGTTATCTTAACTAATATTGTTTTTTCCTTTAACACAAAACATTCAATAAGTGAAAATCTGAGTGACTGTTGAGATAATTCAACCCATATCAAAAAATAAAACGAATCATAGGAAACTAAGTTGGAGGTGCAAAGGAAGAACGAGTTCCTCCTCTTAGAGGATTAATTTTTGTGTTAAGATTTGCTGCCCACAAGCTTGATGGGATATTTTTAAAAATATCTTTCTTGTTTTAAAAAGATGAAAGCTGAAAGAGAAATTATCTTGAATTAATACGTTTATATAACCACTTCATATATTACAAGTATAATCACATACATTATTTTATCCTAGATTGGAGAGGAAATGGCTGGTTCAAGTCTTGATTATCACTTAGCTTTGTGACTTTGATCTTTCCTTTTTCTATTCCTTTTGAAGTTTAGTTTTCTGTTACATGAAGATAATGATACGTATCCCATGAAGATGTTATAAATATTTATTAAAATATAGTGCCTGGTACAGAATTGGAACTGAAGCATTAGTTCCTTACACAGACTGAGCATTACCACCATTTGAAAGATGACAAAATGCCGAAAAAGTCAGGTTAACTTGCCAAAGACTTCACAGATTGAAAGGCTAGACATAATAGCAGTCTTTAGATCTACTATCTTGCAATTTTTCTGCTCTATTGTGTAGCTTCAATACAAATAATTTCAAATACAATTATATGGATAGATATGAGAGTCTCTATGATTCTACAGATTTTTTTATTTATGTAGTCATACACTATATAACAGCATTTCAGTCAATGACAGACCACATATATAACAGAGGTCTCATAAGATGATAATGAGCTGAAAAATTTCTATTGCCTAGTGACACTGTAGCTGCCTTCATGTCTTAGCAAAACTTGTTACATACATGTTTGCGGTGCTGCTGGTGTAAATAAACCTATTGTGTTGCCAGTCCTATAAAAGTGTAACATGTACTGTTATGTATAGTAACCAATAGTTGATAATAAATGACTATGTTACTGGCTTATGTATTTGCTATACTATAGTTTTGTTATTATTTTAGAATGTACTCCTTTCATAATAGGGAAAAAATAAACAGTAAAACAGCCTCAGGCAGGTCCTTCAGAATGTATTTCAAAAAAATGACATTATTATCATAAAACATGATATCTTCATGCATGTTATTGTCCCTAAAGAACTTCCAATGGCACAATATATAAAAGTGGAAGACAGTGATATTGATGATTCTGACCCTGTGTAGGCCTAAGCTAATGTGTGTCTTTTTTAACAAAAACATTTAAAAAGTAGAAAATAAATAATTTTTAAAGTAGAAAAAAATTATAGAACAAGGATATTAAGAAAGAATATTTTTGGGTCAAATGGTATTTCTAGTTCTAGATCCCTAAGGAATCACCACACTGACTTCCACAATGGTTGAACTAGTTTACAGTCCCACCAACAGTATAAAAGTGTTCCTATTTCTCCACATCCTCTCCAGCACCTGTTTACCAAAGGATTATAAATCACGCTGCTGTAAAGACACATGAACACGTATGTTTATTGCCACACTATTCACAATAGCAAAGACTTGGAACCAACCCAAATGTCCAACAATGATAGACTGGATTAAGAAAATGTGGCACATATACACCATGGAATACTATGCAGCCATAAAAAAGGATGAGTTCATGTCCTTTGTAGGGACATGGATGAAGCTGGAAACCATCATTCTCAGCAAACTATCACAAGGACAAAAAACCAAATGCCGCATGTTCTCACTCATAGGTGGGAATTGAACAATGAGAACACATGGACAAAGGAAGGGGAACATCACACACCGGATCCTGTTGTGGGGTGGGGGGAGGGGGGAGGGATAGCATTAGGAGATATACCTAATGTTAAATGACGAGTTAATGGGTGCAGCACACGAATATGGCACATGTATACGTATGTAACTAACCTGCATGTTGTGCACATGTACCCTAAAACTTAAAAGTATAATAAAAAAAAAGATCCAAGTAAATGGAGTTATATATGTTCATACAGTCTGATGACTCAATATTGCTAAGATACCAAATCTTCCCTAAATTGATCTAAATGTTAAACACATTCCCAATAAAAATCCCAGCGGAATTCTTTGTAGAAATTGAATAGTTGATTCTAAAATTTATATGAAACGTTAAATGACCTATAATAGCCAGAACAATGTTTACAAGTAGAACAAGGTTGGAGGATTTCACAGCTGATTTTCAAACTTATAAAGCTACAATATCAAGACAATCTACTTTTAGTGAAAAGATAAACATATAGATCAAAGGAATGAAATAGAGTCCAGAATTAAGCCCACACATTTATGGTCAACTGACTTTTTACAAAGATGTCAAGATAATACAATAAAAAGAACAAGTCTTTTCAACAAATGGTACATTGGATTATCTTATTTGTTTTTCCTGTCATAAATGACAGGATTTTCTTTTTTTAAGGCTGTGTAGTATACCATGAATATATACCGCATTTTCTACCCCCTGGAAGTAACTATACATTTTATTATTTTTATTAGTTTAATTGACACATACCTATTTGTGGGCTACAGTCTGATGTTTCAATACATATATACACTGAGTAATGATCAAATCATGGTAATTAGCATATCCATTACCTCAAACATTTATCATTTCTTTGAAGTTAGAACACTCAAAATCCTCTATTCTATAATAGTTATTTTGAAATATACGTTATTCTTAACTACACTCTACTGTTCAATAAAACACCAGAACTTATTCTTCCTATCTAATTGTAACTTTGTACCCATTGACCAACCTCTCCTCAACTTCTCCTCCTTACTACTGCCCTAACCATCTCTGGTAATCACTGTTATACTCTCTGCTTCTATGAGATCAGCTTTTTTACATTCCACATGAATGAGATAATGCAGTATTTGTCTTTCTGTACCTGGCTTATTTCACTAAACATAATGCCCTCCAGATTTATCCATACTGTCACAAATGACAGGATTTTATTCTTTCTAATGGCTGACAAGTATTCCATTGTATATATATATATTTCACATTTTCTTTATCTATTCCTCCACTATGGACATTTAAGTTGATTCATGGGAGTGCAGATAGGTCTTTGACATACTGATTTCATTTCCTTTGGATATATACCCAGTAGTAGGATTGCTGGATAGTTGTTTTAGTCTCAATTTTTTGAGTAACCTCCATATTGTTTACTATGATTGTACTAATTTAAATTCCTACCAACCATGTGCAAGATTCCCTTTTCTCCACATCCTCTCCGTCACTTGTTATCTCTCCTCTTTCAATAATAGCCATTCTTCCAGGTGTGAGGTGATATCTCATTGGGGTTTTAATTTGCGTTTTTCTGATGATTCATGATGTTGAGCATTTTTTAGTATACCTGTTGGTCATTTGTGTGTCTTCTTTTGAGAAATGTCTATTCACATCCTTTGCCCATCCTTTAAATCTTGTTATTTGTTTTCTTACTATTGAGTTGTTTGAGTTCCTTATATATTAGGTATGTTAACTCCTTACCTGATGTATGGTTTGCAAATATTTTCTCCCATTTTGTGGATTGTCCCTTCAATCTTGTTTTCTTTGCTGTGCAGGAGCTTTTTAGTTTGATGCTATAGTTTGATCCATTAGCCTATTTTTGCTTTTATTGCCTGTGCTTTCAAGGTCATATAAAAAACATCATTACTCAAATCAGTGCTATTGATCTTTCCCACTGTATTTTCTTTTGTTAGTTTTACAATTTCAGGTCTATGTTTAAGTCTTTAATCCATTTTGAGTTGACTTTTGTATACAGTGTGAGATAAGGCTCTAATTTCATTTTTCTGCATCTGGATATCAGATTGTCCCAACACCATTTGTTGAAGAGACTGTCCTTTTTCCATTGTATATTCTTGATACTTTTGTTGCAAATCAGTGGACGGTAACTGTGTGGATTTATTTCTGGACACTCTATTCTACTCCATTGGTCTACATGTCTTTTATGCCAGTACCATGCTGTTTTGATTATTATAGCTTTGAAGTATATTTTGAAGCCAGGTAGTATGATGTCTTCAGCTTTATTTTTTTGTTTGTATGTTTTGTTTTATTTATTTACTTTGCTCAATATTGCTTTGGGTATTTGGGGTGTTTTGTGGTTCCATGCAAATTTTAGGAAAATTTTTTTATATTTCTGTAAAAAATTCATGAAATTTTGATAGGAATTGTATTGTATTTGTATATTGCTTTGGGTAATATGGACATTTTAAACAGTATTAATTTTTCCAAGCTATGAACATAAAACATATTTCTGTTTAAAAAAAGAATATTTTTGTTGTACAACTGTATAATGTGTTTTGTTTTAAGGTAAACATTATTTAAAAAGAGCGAAAACATTAAAAAAAGAAGTTTATAAATTAAAAATGTTACACTAAGCTAAAACTAATTTATCATTAAAGAAACTTTTTAAAAATTAATTTAGTATATCCTAAGTCTACAGTGTTTATAAAGTCTACAGTAGTATAGAGTAATGCCTAAACCTTCACATTCTTTCACTGACTCACCCAGAATAACTTCCAGTCCTGCAAGCTCCATTCATAGTAAGTGCCCTATACAGGTGTATCATTTTTGTCTTTTTGTCTTTTATACTGTATTTTTCCTGTACTTTTTATGTTTGGTTACAAAAATTATCACCATTGCATTATAATTACCTAGAGTATTCAGTATAGTAACATGCTATATAGGTTTGTAGCCTGGGAGCAGTGGGCTATACCACGTAGCTTATATGTGTAGTAGGCTATGTCAAGTAGGTTTGTGTAAGTACATTCTATAATGTTTACACAACAACAAAATTACCTGCCAACACATTTTGAGAACATATCCCATTTTTATTGTTGTTAAGCAATTCATGACTATATTAACAAAGCCAACATCATTTATACATTTAAGTGACACATGTATAAATGATTTGCTGTCATGTTTCTTAAACTATGTATCTGTGGGGTAGGTGACTGTGTGCTGTTGTTAATCAAGTCACACATTAAACATGCAACACCTTATAGATGGAGGGGACTAATTTTTTTATTAAAATAAGAAACCCAATATAATTCTATTTTTAGCATAAAATAAGAAATGTGGCCAGGCACAGTGACTCATGCCTGTAATCCCAGTACTTTGAGAGGCTGAGGCGGGTGGATTGCTTCAGCCCAGGAATTCAAGACCAGCCTGGGCAACATGGAAAACCCCCATCTCAACCAAAAAAATTACAAAAACTAGCCAGACATGGTGACACGCACCTGGAGTCCCAGCTAGTTGTGGGGCTGAGTTGGGGGGGTCACTTGGGCCTAGATAGGTTGACCTTGCAGTGAGCCATGACTGTGCCACTGCACTCCAGCCTGGGTGACAGAGTGAGACCTTGCCTCAGAAAAACAAAAAAGAAAAAAAGAAATGCTCTTGCAGAAGTTTTAGATCATACTCTAATCCCTAGTTTATATAATCATATTTTCAGCTGTGCTTGATACTTTGGAAGGAAGGTTTAATAAGCAATAAAATACTGTGTTAAAGATCACAAAGGTATTTGTGTTCACCAGACATCTACATTTCCCAGAATATAAGATAGTGTCTGGCTTGGTCTCTAATCTTCTCTTCAAACTGTAATTTCTATATATTATCATATCTATTCTTTTCCATTTCTTCTCTCCTCTACTTTGAGGGAAGGGGTAATGAGAATAAAGTGGCCAAAGGTAACCTAAGGAGAAAAAGTAGAGGCAATCATGGCCAAAGCTTTATGATATATATAGTGTTTGTATAAGACATGATTTTACTTGAGATAAAAATTCTTAATTATATTCAGTGATCTGTTATCAGTAGCATGTGTGCTGCGTAGTAAGCTTCAAGCGCAACCTTCAATACTGCTTTGTGTGATGCTGGGGCTGGACATCTATAAACCATATTTCTGCTTTACCCAGCTGTCTCCCTGTTGTACATTGAGAATAGGTGCTGCTAGAGGGAGTTTGGAGGACTGGGGGAGGATAAAAGCTACTCTGTTCCCTGTCTGCTTCCTATTCTTGTCCCAGCGGCCCCTGCAAGAAATTTTTTTCCCACCAGTGACACTTCTCCTGTGAGCACAGTTAACTCCAATTCATAGCTTTCCAGCATTCATATTGTTTTGATTTAAATCATTGAATCAGGCATTATTTTTTTTAATTATTTACTAAGTGCCTTGGTTGTTATCACAAACAATACCAGCATACTTTTACTTGTTTTTTCTCTCTCTAATTTGAGCTCTGTCAGAAATCTCGAGTGCAATCATACCATCTCTCAACTATTCCCCAAGTATTCTAAATGGGTTGAGTAATCTTTTGTCTTTACTAAAGAGTATCCAATGATTAAAATAAAATTTGTCTCAACACTACAAGCCATGAGACCAGGAGATATGTCAAATCCTGTTTAAACATGTCCATATAGATATCATTGAATGACGTAATTGATTTGGACTTGCAATTTAAAAAAAAAAATTCCTTTGAAAGCTTCTATGGGATTAGAATAATTTTTTTCATTTTTCTCCACAGATGCAGCATAAAATATACCAGAAACCTAAACCACCGAATCTTTCACATCTGTTTTTCCTACTTTAAACATCAAAGACTTCAATTTTTTTTCTTTTTCGTTTCTGTTCTCTGTATAATACTGTAAAGAGCAGTGTGTAAATGTCATTGACTAAGGTCGATAAAGTAAGCACTGATAATAAACTTTTCTGTACTCTCAGAATTCATATTTTAATTTTTCATACAACTAATGAAACAACAACTAATGGAACAACATTTTATAAGAAATAAATACCTACAAGATAAATTTTTAAATATTTTAAAAAATATTAATTTTGAAGATTTTAAATCTAGCAGAAAGGTAGAAAAATAATAAGTTTCATATACCCATTGTGATGGTTAATTTTATGTGTGAACTTGGCTGGGCCACAGTGTCTAGATATGTGGTCAAACATTATTCTGGATGTTTCTGTAAGCAAGTTTTTGGATGAGATTAATGCTTAAATCCATGAACTTTGAGTAAAGCAGATTGTCCTCCATGATGTGGGTGGGCCCCATACAATCATTTGAAAACTTGAAATGAACAAAAGACTGAGCTTTCCCCAGCAAATGGCCTTCAGACTTCACCTGAACACTGGCCCTTCCCTGGTCCACCCCGCGTATTTTGGACTGGCTGGTAAAGTCTCCATAATCATTTTAGGCAATTCTTTAAAACAAAATTATCTTAATATAAATCTCTCTCTCTCTCGGTCTATATATATATATATATATACACACACACACACACATAAATATGTGTATATATATGTACATATATATACACACACATAGATATGTGTATATATACACACATACATGTGTATATATACACACACATACATGTGTGTATATATACACACATGTATGTGTGTATATATACACACACATGTGTATATATATACACACACATGTGTGCATATGTGTATATATGTATATATAGGTGTATATATGTGTGTGTATATATATATATATACACACACACATACATTCGTTTGGTTCTGTTTCTCTGGAGAACCCTGAGTAATACATTCATCACCACAATTAACAACTGGCAATTACTATATTATTTAATCTATTTTTGTGTTATAATTTGGAGTAAATATAGACATCATGATATTTAAGCCCTAAATACATCACCACATCACTATTTGTAATCCTTAAAGATAATGTTTTCCTGTATAAGAAAACACCATTATTGCACTTAACAAACTTAATTTTTTGTACCATTTAATACTCATTTCATCTTGAAATTCTCTCAAAATTCAAAAGAAGTCTTGAAGCCAATTAGAACAAACATTGTGCTGGAGTGTGATGCAACATAATACTTTATAGGTGATGCTATGTACCTCATACTGCATCACAATAAGACATACATCACATCTGCAATATTAGTGATGCTAACATTGGATTCTCAGTTGATGGGGTGAGAGCTTTATCCCTTCTCTATAAAAGTATATCTTTTTCCCTTGGTGACTAACAAGTAATATTTGTGATGATATTTTTACATCTCATGAATATCTGTAGCAATCTTTCACCTAATAGTATTTATCACTTGTTAATGATTATTGCCTCAATCAAATATTTTATTAGAAGTTGCAAACAAAGTTAGCAAAATATATAATAATAATTTATTATAGAATTACAAGAGGGCCAGTTTTACTCCCCATATGTTCCTAATTTGTTCAACTCTAAACACACTGGCATGAAATTTTAAGATGTCATAGCTAGGGAATTACTCTAGGATAAAACAGAACCTCCTTTAAGATTTAGTTTGTGTAGTATGAAGAAAGTCTAGTAATAAGAATATTGATGTTCAGAATTCCCAACCCCCATATCACATTTTTTTAAATTACTAAGATACATTATATGAAATTTTCTGATTTAATGAGGAACAGATAATGGATAAATTATGCTTGGCAGTGCAAACCAAAGATCTAATAGCTTGAATTATTTTTAAAAAGACCTCATCAAATGACATTTAATGTATGTAACCAGCTAACTTAACACTGTTTTTACTTATTGTCATGCATTTTTGCAGAATTTTGTAAAGTTTTAACCTTTGCTTTTCCCATGTGTTTCTCATATTCACTTATAATCAGAGGCTCTAAAACTCTGAGTTTTACTTCTTTGGTGTTAGATTTTCTTCACCTTTTTCCTACCACTGCATATCTTCTGCATATGTAAATTTACTTTCAATGTTACTATGTCTGTGAAGAAGGAACACCCATTGAGCATGAATGGAAAATATATTAAACATAAGGGATATAGGGAATTTAGAAATTAACATTCTGATAGAGACAGAAGATGCTGAAGCAATACTGGAAAAAAGCCAGTTCTGTCAAAGTTTTTGGTCTGCACTAGTAGATGGTAGAGGTTTAACTAAGATCCCAATAGACGTTTGAACTCAGGATACTTATTCAAACTCAATGTGAACCCTTTGAGGCTGACTCATTGCTAATATTTTTCCATTTCAGGGTAAGATTTCCCACTGACAATAACCAACACAACCTCAATGTGGGTAAGTGGAATAGGAAGTTCCAGATCACTGAACTCTTGTAAAATGACTTATTTATTGTTTTTACTTAATTCCTCAGACATGCTTTGTGGGTTTTTTATTATTATTATTAGATTTTTTAAGTTCTATTTTCCATCCAGTGGCCCTGATCTTCTTAGAAAAGTCCTGAACAACAGGGACAGCTGTTAAAAGAATGAGCTCACTAATTAGTCTCATATTGGAAAAATAAATAGTGTAAAAAAAGTAAAAAGTAACTTACCTTATTGTTTATTTCTTAAGGGATAGTGTAGAAAATGTCCACTCTTGACTTAATTACAATAAAATAAACAGGATTCAATTTGTGTGCTTTGGTTGACAAATTTTCTAAGAGTAGAACTGTTCCAAATTAAAATAAGAACCTATCTTTATAAGCTTGGTTGTTACGTCTTTATGTATGTATTTATTTATTTTTTTAGTCTGAGAAAAACTTCAGTGATGAATAAGTTTTTCTCTTAAATCCAGGTGACATGTAACAGTCTGCTCCTTAAAATACTCCAGCATTTTAGTCTGCATGATATTTTATCAAGGGAAGCAATATACAAAACAGCATCTACTGAGTAATAATAGGTTTTAGTAGATTCTAAATAAGTATCTCACACACTAACATTATCATATTGCTCTATTTTAATAATGGAGTTTATTCATTTCACCTGTTCTAAAACTGCCTGCTGTGTTGCTTTTTTTAAATGCTGTCATTTTATTTTTGTTTCAATTTTTCCTTCTCCCTTCTTCGCCAAGAACTTACCTGTCTAAACTAAATAATTGCATGTCACATACAAAAATAAGAATATCTGAAAAATAATGCTGACCAGACTTCAACATTGCATATAAATCTATATTGCATCTCATTTTATGTTTCCTCTTCTTTTTCAAAGGATTTACTATTCTGTAATTCATAAATTCATCCTCTTTCTGAACAAACTTAAAATTTAATGCCCATCAGAATTATTATGTGGTTCAACACAACCTTGCATCTCATATTTGCCTGGCGCCAGTCAAAGTGAAGACAAACCCACAGTCAGTTCCTGTAGGGGCACAAAATGACAATTTGTATTTTCCTATAATGTCCACAGGCTAACCAGCCTCTAACCTGGGAAGGCCTCAAATATAGGCAGCCATTTAGAAATGTTTTCCTATGTTACGTCACCTCTATCAGAGAAAAATGAGGAAGAAAGTGAGATTCAGAGAAACAGTAAGGTTGTGTGTTGGTTAGTGTCACTGGGAAATCTTACCCTAAAATGGAAAGAGGCTAGGAAAGAAGGAAAAAAAAAAAAGACAATAGATAGGAAGATTGAACAATGGGTTTTTTCGTTTTCTTTGTAAAGACCTGTAACAAAGTTTTGAAATAAAGTACCATTGTAACATGATGTGCAACTACTAAGCTATAAAAAATGAGGAATTTTACAGAGACCAGTAATTAAAATAATGAATGTTCAAAAATAAATAAAAATGAAATATTACTTTATTAAATTTATTGTTTTATTATACATATTATTAATTTTATTCTTAAATACTTGACATATTAATTTCAAGCACTTATTTTTAACACATTGACTTGAGAAAATGAGCCACAACCTATATAATGCTTAGCTAAAGAATAATTTAGGGAATTTAGTTTGCTTTCAAAATATTTTCCAAAGCAGTTTACTATACTTGTCTGTTTTCCTCCAGTTTTTTACATCCAGCCACCTTCCAGGCTAAAAATAAGTCGTTTGTTATCTTGTGCAAAAACTCTTGCCCTTCATAAGTAGGTATATTTGATTAAATATAAATAGTATCTAATAAATCTGCAAATTGCTGAGCCATGCATAAAGTCCTGTTGGCTTCTGCCCTTGTGTTTTGATGATTCTAAGGTAAAATAAAAATATTTATGATTGATTACTTGCTATGGCACAAAACTGCAAGAGAAGATGTGATTAGTGGTAAACCAAAGAGAAGATACCAATTTATAATTCTCAAAGCATGGTAACCATATATAATGTGGTCAATTGTATTTTCAAAAAATGGCCACAGTAATATTTCTCCTTCTACAGCAATATTTTTAGATCCTTGCTATTCTCTCATCAAGAGCAAAAGTCTATTTTTCTTCCACTTGAAACTGGGTAGAACTTTATAAATAAAACGTAAAATAGGTGATATTATGTGACTCTAGAAGCTAGGTCATAGGTGGAATATGGCTTCTGCTTGGCTCTTTCTCTACCTCTCAAAACTCTCACCTTTGAAACCTAGCCGCCTCATGGAACTTGTAGACGTTCAGCTGACATCCTCCACTAAAATTATAGATGACTGTCAGCATCAGCTGCTAGACCTATGAGTAAATGACACCCTTCCAGCTGCCCCTGTTGACACTGAGTGGAGCAGGGACAAGCTGAACTGAGTCCTACCCAAATTGAAAATTTATGAGCTAAATCAAAGCTGTTATTGTTTGTAAGCCACTAAGCATTGGTAGTTTGTTATTGTTTGGACAAAATTTTGTTCCCTCACACTCACATGTTGCACCCCTAAGCCCCAGTGTGACTGTATTTGTATATAGGCCCTTTAAAGAGGTAACTAAGATAAAACAAGGTCATCAGAGTGATGACCTAATCCAATAGTACTGGTGTTCTTACAAGAAGAGAAAAAGTTAGCAGAGCATGTTCTCTCTCTCTCTCTCTCTCTCTCTCACACACACACACACACACACACACACACACACGGAGAGAGAGAGAGAGAAACAGAGAGACAGAGAAAGAGAGAATAAAGGCCAGATAAGGACACAGTGAGAAGGCAGCCCTTTACAACCTTCCATTGTCTTACAGAATACATATATCATCACCAACAGAATGCTTTTAGAAAAGTGAACATTAAAAATGCTTCAGGATAGACCTCAGATGAAAATGAGGAACATGTTATTAGAAGCTTAAGAAAATGCAATCATTAGTATCAACCTGAAAAAAAATAAATAAAATTATTGCCAAATATGTTAAGTTTATTCAGGAATGAGAATAAGGATTAGATTTCAGAATGCATAGAATGTCAAGCCAGCAGATAAACCTTGTCAAAGCAGAAGAGGTGTGAAGGATGTAAAAGGGCTTCCTGTGGGATTTTTAGAAAGTCTTTGGAAAAAATTCTTATTTCAGACAAGTAAGCATGAGCCTCCTCTCCTTTGTGCCTTCCCAGCCCTACTTTGTCTGGGCCTGACAAAAGTCAGGCCAGAAATCATTCTCCTATCGGCAACTTTCACATTATAAAGTGGCAAGGAACTTGGCAAAATTGTTTTCTCATATTTTCTTGAAGATAGAACCATGAGTGATAACCTTGGATGCTTTGTGGAGGAAATTTCTAAGTGAAGTATTAAAGGTGCAGCCTGGCATATCTTCACTGTTTATAGTAAAATGAGAGAGGAAAAAGATAAATGAGAGGAATTGTTAAACAAAAAGAACCAGAACTTGAAGATTTGAAAATTTCTCAACCTATTCATATTGCAAAAAAATTAGAAAGCATGCTCTGGAGGGAACACCAGGGGTTTAACTGTCAATTGCTTCATAAAAAGATATGTGCATATCTTTATTTCTGGCTTCAACTGAGTGGGCTGATTAAATCCATAGGTAATCTATCAGTTGAGACTAAAGGGGACAGAGAAAATGGGAAAGAATAAAAGAAGACTGTCAGACTTCTGAAATGCTACGGGATGTGACAATAAAGCTATCCAGCTTCAAATACACTTGAAATAAAAGGAAGAATGACCCTGAAAGTGATTCAAAAATCAGGGCTGCACCTCCCACCACAGGCTAGGCTGTCTCCTCCTGAGTTTCAGAGATTAGGGCGAGGATGCCACTGCCCAGTGTCTCATTGCAAGGCCATTCTGTAGAGCCACAGGGGTAAGGCTGCCTCCTAAGGCTGTGGGGATGACCTGATGCCCAGTGGGACCAGAATGTAGAGTATTGAGCAAAAGAAGATGGTTTTTGAGCCTTGGCTTGCTAGTTTTGGACTTAATTGGGACCATCACTTCTTTCTTCTTTCTTACTTCCACTTTTTGGGATGGAAATGTCTTTCCTACCATTATATATTGAAAGCACAGAACTTGTCTGGTTTCACAGTTTCACTGCTGGAGAGGAATTTTGCCCCAGTATGACTCATATCTTGAATTTTACCATTACCTGATTTAGATAATATTTAGATGAGACTTTGGACTTGAAATGTGTGCTGGAATGAGTTAAGAATTTTGGGGATATTGGGATGGGTTGTATATTAGTCAAGGTTCTCCAGAGAAACAGAACCAATAAAATATATATAGATATGTATAAGAGGAGATTTATTATGAAAACTGGCTCATGCAATTATGTAGCCTGAGAAGTCCCATAAGATGCCATCTGCAAACTGGAGAAACAGGAAAGCCAGTGGCATAATTCAGCCTAAGTCCAAAGTCCTGAGAAACGGGGAAGTCAGTGTTGTAACTCTCACTCCAAGCCTGAAGGCCTGAGAAACTGGAGGTTTGCTGGTATTGGTCCCACAGTCTGAGGGATGGAGAACTAGGAGCTCCAATATTCAAGAGCAAAAAAAAAAAAAAAAAAAAAAGAGATGGATATCCCAGCTCAAGAAAAGAGAGAATTCACTTTTTATCTGCTTTATTTCTACTTGGACCCTCAAAAATTGGATGATCACCCCCCACATTGGTGAGGATAAATCTTCTTTACTCAGTCCACTGATTCAAATGCTAGTCTCTTCCAAAACACTCTCACAGACACAGCCAGAAATAGTGTTTTACCAGCTATTTCGGCATTCCTTAGCCTAGTCAAATTAGCACATAAAATTAACCTTCACAAGATGACTATATTGCATTAGAGAAGGACATAAATATTGCTGACCAGAGTAGAATGTCAGGGACTAAATTGTGTGGTGAAGTCTTAAAGCCCAATGTGACTGTTTTTGGAGATAGAGTCTTTAAGGAGATAACTAAGGATAAATGGGGTAAAAAATATGGGTTGCTAAATCCATAGGACTGGCACCCTTTACAGGAGAGGAAGAGATTCCAGAAGTATGTGAGCAGAGAGGAAAGACCACTTGACACCACAGTGAGAAACTGAGAGTGGAGATCTTCAACTATAATTGTAGATTCGTCTATTTATCTTTCCACTTCAGCCAGTTTGGGATTACATATTTTGAAGCTCTATTATTAGGTGTATTTATATTTAAAATTCTTGTATCTTCTGGATAAAGTGACCCCTTTATTATTATGTGATATTCTTCTTTATCCCTGGTAACATTCTTTGTTCTGAAGTCAATTTTTCTTGATATTAATAGAGTCACACCAACTTCCTTATGTTTAATGTCTGCATCATTCAACCTTTTCTGTTCTGTAACTTTTAACGGAGCTATGTCTTTATATTCATAGTGAGTTTTTTTTAGACAACATATAGATGGTTTTGTTCTTTCATCCCAATAGTCTCTGCCTTTAATTAGGGTGGCTATACTTATATTTACATGTATTATGGATTAAATATTGTTCTAAATGTTGACTTTACAACAAGCAAATGTAACAAATATGAAGTTAATTATAAAGTAAATATATACAAACAAAACCTCACTTTTATCTGTTGTGTCATCAGAGTTCTGAGTAAGGTCATTTTGAAGGCAAAAAAAGATTATCCTACTAAAATTATTTTCAAGCTGTAGATGATCATGCCTTGATTTGGTCAAAATGGATTAGTTTTGATTGATCCACATCAAGATGTCTTAGCATATCCCCAAATGAACTCTCTTTTCTGATTATAGATATGAGTCATTCTTTATTACCTACATTAATGGTACCACTATACATTTTGAGGGTTGATTCCACCATCCCGTGGCAATTCTACCATGATCATGTGCCCTTGAAACTTTAAATTTTGCTCAAGATAAAAAGCAAAAGAAAATGGGAACTTTTCTCCTAAACTTTGCTTCTCTCCAGAAGTTTGCAGTGGCTTAGCTACCTTATCAGTGCCAAAGCCTCCATTCTACTTCCCAGAATACAGAAATCATTCCCCATAAGGCTTTAAAGAGTACAGTCACATGGGTAAGCATAGGTCCAGAAGAAAAAAAAAAAAAGGAATAAAGTCACAAAGAGAAAAGCTGCTATTTACTAAAGTTTCAATTAATTCTCTTTATCTAAATACAAGTCTTTATCTTACCTCCCTTTCTTGAAAAGCACATTCATGTTGTATGTGAGACAGCTTTCTCTCTTCTCATTCATTTGGTACTTTTATGTGAAGAAATGCAGAGTGCTGATATTATCCAGAGAGTAACCCAATTGCCTTTAAAGAAAAGTATCTAAGAATCAGTTGCTGGGCTTCAAAGGAGAGATTATAAAAATACAAAGGATAACAAATTGAAGTAATAAACAATATTAAGTTTTAAGTATTTCACCATACATTGTAAGTAGGTGTTAGCTAGAAAATAACAGAGAGGTTGAGGAAGAATACTCTCTTCATTCTCTCTTAACTGAATGCATGTGACTTCATTTTTGAGATGCTGTGTTTGTACCTGGAAAATTCCATTAATTAGTTGTTTGTCTGAAAAGTTGAGAACTACAGTGGAGAATTTCTGTATACCAAATGCTCTGCTATATAGTTACAAAGAGAAAAATAATGTAAGAAAATACAGTACAAGGCCAGGTATGGTGGCTCATACATATAATTCCAGCAGTTTGAGCATCCGAGGAGGGATGATCACTTGAGGCCAGAAGTTGGAGACCAGTCTGAGCAACATAGCAAGTCCCCATCTCTATAAAAATATTTTAAAATGAGCTGGGCATGGTGGCACTCTCCTGTAGTCCCAGCTACTTGGGAGGCTGAGGCCAGAAGTTTAAGGCTGCAGTGAGCTGATTGTGCCACTGCACTCCAGCCTGGGTGACAGACACCCTCTCTCAAAAAAAAAAAAAAAAAAAAAAAAAGAGAAAAGGAATGAAAATAAATTTGAGAAGTGAAATCTTCACCATTTTAGAAACCTAATCTCACTTGTTAATAATGACTAAAATTAGAGAATCTAGCTTTTAAAAATGTGGATGGTAAATCACTTACACATCTATACATTAAAGAAAAAGATGAACATGAATAAAGATATGCACCTAAATTTACAGAACTGAAGATATTTTCACACCTGTTGATTACTTTTTACTGAATGCAGGTCTAGAGTTCTTAATTTGCATAATTAATTATGTGGTTTTTAACTCATCCAAGACGCAACATATTTATTTGGACTTTAATAAAATAACAATTTTTTAATTTGAAGAGACCTTAGAAATTATCTAGTTTAGGACAAGGGAAGATGAAACACATGCCCAACAGCTCACTGCTAATTAGTTTGCTGAATTGGGATTAAAACCCATGTCTAATGATTTACAATAGTGATAATAATAAATTAGAATAGTAGATTGCATTACAATTAGAAAAACACTTCCAAACAAGCATCATTTTATCTAATGCACTTTCTACTACTTCTAACAGTTTTGTTTCTCCTATTCATTATAAGTAAACACTATGCTTGCATGCAAGGAATAAACTATTTCACTCTTCTTTTATTTGGCTGACTTTTTTTTTTTTTTTTTGAGATGGGAGTCTTGCTCTGTCGCTCAAGCTGGAGTGCGCTGGTGCGATCTCGGCTCACTGCAAGCTCTGCCTCCCGGGTTCACTTACCTGGCTGATTTTTACTGGACCTGGGTAGCTTATTTTTTTAAGATGTATGTTATTCTTCTACCTTAAGCAAGGTAACTTCCCTATGTGACAACCAACAGCATTCAGATTTATTGACCTTCACAAATGAGAACAATAGGGTGTTTTTTTGTAGGTGTCTTTTGTTTTTTTGTTTTTGTTTTTGTTTTTGAGACACGGTCTCGCTCTTTTTCCCAGGATGGAGTGCAATCACGCTATCAAGGCTCACTGCCGCTTTGACTTCCCTGGCTCAAGCAATTCTTCAGCCTTCTGGATGATTTTTTTTTTTTTTTTTTTTTTTTTTTTTTTTTTGTAGAGATTGGGTTTTGCCATGTTGCCCAGGCTGGTCTCAAAACTCCAGGGTTCAAGTGATCTGCTTACTTTGGCCTCCCAAAATCCTGGGATTACAGGCCTGAACCACTGCACCCAACCAAGAAAAATGAGCTTTTAATTCATATATTCTGCAATTGAAACGCTTCTTGATACATAGCATTGTCTCAAGATACATTGATACAATTCATTTGATCTAAGCTGGAATTCAACCACTCATTGTATAAAATTCCTCTGTTTGAATAGTTGTGTCTTACTCTTCTGTATTTATCAGAAGGGCATGAAATAAGTCTTTGAAATGTGTTCTAATATACTATTATACAATGACTAAAAATATAAAGCTAAATCCCTTTATTCTGTATCATGGTGAATTGGTCACTATTCTGCTTTCTCAAACATTTTCTTTCAAGCCTCTATTATATAAAAAGTTGATGGTAGTATCTCCAGAGAAAAAAGATACTTGCAAGTAGAGTTGAAGTTATAGTCAGAGTGGAAAGTATAATCAGTGGGGATTAGAGTATAAGAAAATGAAGGTGACTGCTGTTTTGAATAACGAATAGATTTGATGACACACAAACCCATCATTTTAATATTTTGGAAGAACTACCAAAGACAAATATCCTGAAAATACAAAAAAAAAAAATGCTACATTGTTAAATAGCACAATATTAAATTGTTTCATACAACATTTGTTTATATTTATAAGGAACAGTAAATTGTATCAGACTGTGTCTCAAAATTAGATTAATCTACAAATAAATTCAAGTTTTGCATGTAGATATAAAATGTAAATTTGATTTATAATAATGTTTGTCTATATTTACTTTTTTCTCCTTCACATTAAAATTGTGATTTTTAAAGTTTCTGTATTTACAGCATAAGCAGAATAATTCCATATATCAGGTATGATTTATTTTTCTTCCCCCATTGGGGAAATGAGCTAATTCCCAAGAATTATCAAGCATTATATATGGTTTCATTACCTTTGTTTATTCAGATACTATTCAATTGTCAACTTGATGGTGACTATAAGACACAAGCTAGCAAGAAGGTTTTTCATTTTGATACCAAGAAGTCATTAGGATTAGCAAGTTAATGTTTATCAAATTACTCTGAACACTCAAGTGTATGGTTCTGGATTAGTACAAAGGATTATCTGGTAAGCCAAATTAACAGAAGTGAACAGCATGGTAAAACAAGAATCATCTGCTTCTAGGAATTAATTAATTATATATAATTAATGAAAAGTAATAATAATTAGTGAACACATAGTACTTATACAATAATCAGTTAACACTTTAAAAATAATTAACTTTCCTAATGACCATTTTCAACAAAATTAATGTAGTTTGCATGAGTAGTTGGTGACAACAAAAATACTAATAGCTCCTTGTTACATCACTGCCAGAGGGGGTGGAAAGAGTACATTGAGGGCAAGCCTTCATGTTTTTCATTAGTATACGCTTCATGGTTCTTTTGCTGAACAATAATTCCCCTTCAGGAAATTTAGCTTTGGTTGAATTTCAGTAATAAAAATATATGCATACATATTTATCATACATATATATGACATAAATACTTACATATAATTACCATGTTTAAATGCCATTCATCACAGACTAATTTTTAAACTATTTCAGTATCATCTTTGACACTTTCTCTTTCCTTCTTATATTCAGTCACCAATTTGCACATTTTTTCCTCTCTAGACCAATTTTAATTTTTCCATTGCCTTGCTCTCATCACTAAGTATCTGCTCTCCTCTAGGTAGCTTGCTTCAATTTTTAAATGCTCTTATATTTCATCTTAAGCATAATTAAAAATACTTTTTTTCCTAAAACCTGATTTTAGAACTAGGTCCAAGCCTAGTCAAAAAATAACAAAGTTCCCATGAGCTAAGAGATGAAGACAAAACACATCAGGGTGATATTCCATCTGCTCAAAATCCAACCCATCTTCTTTCTCAGATTTTACTTCACCTTCTAGTCATGTGTTTTAAAACTTCCTTGAATGAATGCAGTGGATACCCTATTTTCCCAAAGTTAATAATTCAGAAATCCAATGATAAGATGGTCAGATTCAAAATACTCTAAAATGCAAGCGATTGTAATAATCTTCCAATCTATGCTGAACTATCTCATTAAGATTAGTAGTCAGGTAAATAACTAGTTACTAGTTAGCATCAGAAAGAGAACTAAGTCCTGGTCAAGAAAACAATGAGATAAATCTTCTCCCTGCTGTGATTACACCTGTTTCTAAGTGGTCTACAGTTATTGCCAACTCTGTCTAGGAGAGTGAGAATATCTGTATAAATTTTTCTTTCTTTCATCCTTGACTTTTAAACATTTGCCTCAGGATCACACCAATTGGGTGGCCCTGGACTTGGCCATCTTAGACTCCTACATATTGTTTTTGGCAGAACATCTGTTGGGAGTTTTTTGCAACAAGACATTTTGCTAGACTATAAAGGGGAAAAAAGATATATGAGAGACTAACTCAGCCCACAATATTGTCTTAAAGGCTACTAGGGGTCATTGCTGTAATAAGAGGGAGATTACATTAAGAAGGGATGCGTCTCCTGAAAAACGTGAAAAGGACAAAGACAAGGAATTCATCTTCATGCAGTGTTAGATCCAGGGGGACCTCAGAGGTATTTAGTCCAAATGCCTTATCTTACAAACGAGCTCCAAAAATATTGAGTAACTCATATAATATTCTACAGAGAGCCAATGTATGTTCTATAATTAGAAAACAATGAGTATTCTCACTACTAGCTGGTCCATAATTTTTCTACGACTCCATGCTTTCAGTCAGCATTCTCCAAAATGGAGTACATGCATCCCAGGATGTAAGTAAGCCTAGGCACTGTACTGAGTGTAGAAAATGTCAGCATCCCATAATTATCTGTCATGTTTATATTTAAAAAAAGAAAAAGAAATAAGTAATTAAGTTTTATAAGATTGTAATATACAGATTGACACTAGTGTACCCATTAGGGCAATATATATGTCATGTATTCATATAACCTACAGTGTTCAGGATGCCCTGAGGAAAGAGTGGAACATCTCCAATTAGAAGAAATGGGACAGAGGTCACTTCATTTGTGCATTTGCTCTCATCTTGTTGATGTCACAGTCAACATTTGCACCAAAAAATGGCTTTCTGGTTTTACAGTTTTAACTAACAAATGAATTTACAAATTGTATTATCCAGTTTCAACTAAATCTCCATAAAATAGGCAAGTGGCTTACAATAGCTCTTCCAATTAAAGTAAGGAATGAAAATAACAAAAATAATGTAAGTACCAGTAAGCAAAAAGAATGCTAGGGTTTACATTATTATTAATTCTAGCATGAAATTCTCCCTAGCCACACTGATTATTTACACACTGGCTACACTGGCCACACTTGATAAAATCAATGAAAGTCTAATAGGATTTGATAAGAAATCAACAACAAAAAAAATGTATATGAAGACCATTAAAAATATGAACAGCTATACACTGCTAGTAACAAAAAACCTCACCCTAAATGTATATTGTGCCTTGAGATACTGGTTCATAATAATGATATTTGTATATTATTGGCTGGTATAATAAAAAATATTTGGACACTTCTGCCTAAATGAAGGATCAGATATCAAATAACAACAGGCAGAAAAAAAAAACTGGAGAAAAAAATGAATATCTCATCAATAGAAGAATGGATAAGCAAATTCTGGTATTTTATGCAATAGAATAATAGTCTGCAATTAAAAAAAAAAGTATTATGAATGCAATGAACATGAATAAACCTCCAAAACACTATTTTGAGAGAAAGAAGCTAAACCAAACAAGAAAAAAAGATGTGATTTTGTTAGTTTGGATTTCAAGTTGAAATGTTATCATAATGGAATTCAGAATAATGGTTCCTAAAGGCAGGAAAACCACAGGAAAGGGGGCCTAAGAGGACTTTGCAGGATGATGAAAATGTCCTATGTCTTGTTTTAGGTATTGGTTACACACGCACCAGCATTTATCAAAATTTATTAAATTGTATACATTTTAGGTCTGTACATTTCATTGTGTACAAAATTTACCTCAATAAAAAATGCTAAAAACATATTTAAATAAATAATATGAGGTAGAATTTGTTGTACTTTTATCAGAGGTTCCCATGTTCTAGCTCCTTTTATATGATACTGTAATTTCCATTCATATCGTCCTCCCAAGCAGTAAGCTTCTTGGAGGTGGATACTGTGACTTATTTGTTTCTGTTTTATTCTGCCTCCCACAAAATACCCATGACACTGGCTCAAGGCAGCTGTTGTTGAACAAATGAAAGAGGCACTAAATTTTTATGCACTCGTTGTTTAATATCCTTTTAATTAGTGAGCAATTCCCCACAATAACTCCAGGAGGAAACTTCTCATTGCTCCTAGAACAATAGTAAACAAATTTTTCCAGGTCTCTGAAAGCACCTTAGGTTTTAAATCAGTCAGTTTGGGATCCCAATTCCAGATGGATGGGCTTATTCTTACCTGTGGGACCTTAAGTAATTCAGTCAATCTCTCTAGACCCATTTTCTCATCTATGTAAATGGAGATATTAAGACTCCACACAAAAGATATTGAGGATTATAAGTGATACAGAAAAGTACTATCTCCCAGCATGATGCATGTAACAAGCATACCATAAATGTTAGCCTTATTCCCACATCCTATAAACATGAGTGCATTTCTGCTGTAGTCATCAGAATAATACAGTTTACTGTTTTTCTCAAAATTTAAACTGTATGCAGATGGCCAGAGAGGTTCAGTAATTAACTTCCTGTTCCTGCATAATTTAGAGTTGCCCAGCCGCCTCTCCCCAGTCCTCTGTTTTTAATTTGGTGTGACTAGGTAAGTGGAAATGTTAAGGCCCACAACTTTTGTGGCTTGTGTGTCAAAACCCTCTTTTAAACCTGCTAGAAACTTCCTCCCAGAGCATACTGCAACGCTTTCAGGATGTGACAACTGAAATCAGACAGCTCTCTGTAGAATTTGGTTTTATGCAACTGCTGAAATAGCTAAGAAGCTTCTCCCTTTCCACTTACTGTTTTACTGCCTACCTTACCCAAAAATGTAGTGTGTCAGTGTTTCCTGCTAACTGCCTCATAATATATTCCATTAAAACAGTAAAAATTTCTGGGAGGAAAGCCAGCAGTTTACATTTGTTCTGTTCCCTATGAGTATCTTGTTAAAAAGAAAAGGCAGTGTTTTTATTTATAGTAATAAAACTGAACTCTAAACTCAGAGAAGGTTTCTCTAGACTCACAATCCATGAGCTATCATCTGAAATTCACAAGTCTCTGAGAAGTCCTGGTTTCCATACTTCAGACATTTCACAGCTAAGTCTACTGATCACAGATATAATGAGCCCTGAAATTTTAGCTTTTGTAACACAATACCCATCTACTCCTTTATATAGACAATACACATAAATTTAATGTGTACAATTTCAAGAAAAAAAAGGTAGGAAATTGGAAACTAGTGTCTCGATAAGAAAATATTTCGATTTTAGTTCTTAAACATAAAACGATTTTCCCTAAATTATTCCATTCCCACCATATTTTCTGACTAATTTAAATAAGAAAACTAATTTAATTAAGTTAACTGATTTAAGAAAGATTAAGAAAGATGATCTTTACTTAATGGAAAATGGTATTTTTATTGGATGCTAAAGGGAAATCCATGTAATATCAGATGACTGCCAAGCTCATAGTATCCTCTGAAAGAAAGTGGCCAGAACTGGCCCTTTCCTGTGTATAATGCTTTCAAATGTATATTGAGTGAAACCAACTTCAGTCCTTTCCCCACAACTGAATGCAGTGATTATCAGTGCACTAGTCAAAAACAATCACATTGGAGAAGGAGAAAAGAGAGGCCAGTCATCTCGAAGAACTTTGGCCTGAAATTCTACTCAATAAAGTTGCTCCATATTGAAAGATGATAAACTAAACCAATCAAATTCTCTTATTACTAAAAAATATAAATGTTAAATGAAAAGATATCCTATTAGATCCTAGATAGTAGTTAATGGTTTCAAGTCTCCAAAAGGGACAGTATATCCCAATCTTGGAACTTTCACCCCTCTGTTTCTGTATAAACTTAATAAGCTCCCTTTCCACAGGTAATTCGTGTGTGTTTCTTTCCTGCATTATTAAAAAACTTGACTAATAACAATACCAGTGCTGGGGATAATGTATTTATTTTTGTGTGTTTGAAATAATAATATTTTAAAATAAAGCCTTATCATTGACATCATAGATCATATTTCTTACTTGCAAATTCCGTTACCATTGGGAACATGTTTAAAGGGAATACAATTTGAAGGAACAAAAGGAATTAATTTAGCCAACAGTTGTTCATGAACATTGTATAATTGATAGAAGAAAACTTATTGCAAATAAATAAATGACCTAACTGATTGTACTAAACTTCCATTTCCCTCAGGCTATGCATAGGTGTAAAGTAGAGCTTTTAAAATAAAAGGTTGGCAAATACCAAGTAGAAAACAAAATTACCCCCAATTCAAACCACAAACCAATTCCAATTATTACTAATGTTCTACCAGCAAAAGCAGATAACCAAAAATAAGAAAAGTGCAAATGCTATCCAGGCAAAAATAAATAAACACACCAATTTATAGCCAAACTTTGAAAATAGACTTTTAGACAGCTATATGAACTATAGCACAGATCATTCCAAGGCCTAAAATGGGTAGAATTAGATATAGAGGGGTTTTTATCTTAGCCTGGCTGATCATTATTTCTCTCATAATTTTACTTTCTCAATAATGTAAGCCCTAATGCAGTTTGCACAAATGTCATACTTTTCTATAATATATGCTACCCTCATATAATGTAATTATAATTCTATCTATAATGAAAAGATTAATGATTTTTTTACCTATAATTGGTTTTAGTAACAAGCCATGTTATCATTCTATTTCTGTTAAGGGCATATAGCTTCATACATTCCAGTTATTAGCGAACCTAAGCATTTTCTTGTGTTTTGGTCTTGCCTTTCTGATATTAGGTCTCATTTTCTTGCAGTGATTTGAAGACATGTTTCTGCTATGCTACTCCATCCATTAATACTTCACCTTCTTTATACCTGGCCTTGAAATGCTTAATGACATCTCTTTGTCACTGTGTTAGTCCATTCAAACACTAATATAAAGAACTACCTGAGACTGTGAAATTTATGAAGAAAAGAGGTTTAGTTGACTCAGAGTTCCACAGGCTTAACAGGAAGCACGACTGGGAGGCCTCAGGAAACTTAAAATCATGGTGGAAGGTGAAAGGGAAGCAAGGACCTTCTTCACATGGTGGCAGGAGAAAGAGAGAAAGAAGGGGGAAGTGCCACATGCTTTTAAACCATTGGCTGTCATAAGAACTGGCTCACTATCATGAGAACAGTATGGGGGAAACCCTCCCCCATGATCCATTCACCTCCCACTAGGCCCCTCCTCCAATTCGACATGAGATTTGGGTGGGGACACAAATCCAAGCCATATCAGTCCCACACTTTTCTTGCCCAGTGACTCCCAACCAGACTTTTTAGTTAACACGCAGCCCTCCCCTTTTAGTCCTACTTCCTTCCCTATCTTCAATCACTGCCAGTCTTTTTGTACTTTTGATTATTCTAACCCCTTGTGATATATTTGTTAAGTTTTGGATTGAAATGGTTGGATTGATTTTGTGGTATTGGTCTATTCAAGTAACTAGCTAAACTTAAGTGTCAGAAGAGATCCAAATTTATCAGAAGTGTAGCAGAAGGCAAATGTCAAAATCTAACTTCTAAAGAGAATATTGTATTTAAACAGTAGCAGCTTTACTTAAGGTGAACATTATGAATTAAACTATTCAAAGGCACCAACCTATAATGTGGCCTACTATTAGATTGCAAATTTAAAAGCAAGTCTGTAGAAAATTCAGCCCACCACTTCCCAAACTGGCAGAACAAATTTTGGATGATCATAATTATTCTTCAACAACCCACCACTTTTTATCAGAAAGCAATTTAATTCAATTAGACTCATCAAACATTTACTGGTGTTCTATTAGTGCTAGTCGTTTGTGCTAAATATTGTGAGAGAGCAATAATTTCAATGTAAATAGTGTTCTTCCCTGCACAAAAGGAGACAACTTGTGCAAGCCTGCAACTTGACCCTAGATACAAAGCAGTCTAGTGACTCTGCAAATGTAAATTACACGATTCTTTCATGAAGCAGCAGACACTAGATTTTAAATCTACATAATGAAAGATTTTGTATAAATATATCCTGAAAGTTTCCTGAACTCCTTGGTGGTGAGAGATAAGAGAAGTCTAACTTCAAAGCACTGTATAAAGGAGGAACCTAGTAGTCCTTGTATCTCACACACATCATCTAAGAAAGAGGGTGTCTTTTGTAACACAAAGGCCATGAAACAAGTTAAAACAAAATTTAAGAAGTTTCGTCCTGAAATTCAGAGTTAAAGATGCACTGTGCTGGGCATGGTGGCTCATGCCTGTAATCCCAGCACTTTGGGAGGCCGAAACGGGTAGATCACCTGAGGTCAGGAGTTCGAGACCAGCCTGGCCAATGTGGTGAAGCCCCGTTTCTACCAAAAATGCAAAAATTAGCCTGGTGTGGGGGTGCACGCCTGTAATCTCAGCTACTTGGGAGGCTGAGGCAGGAGACTTGCTTGAACCCGAGAGGCAGAGGTGCCAAGATTGCACCATTGCACTCCAGCCTGAGCAATAGAGTGAGACTCCATCTCAAAAAAAAAAAAAAAAAAAAAAAATGCACTGGCATTTTATCATCCAAATGCAACACTTCAGCATCATCAATAAGATTCTTTTTATTGTGTATACCTTAAATATACATAATTGTAAAAAAGAAAAGGAAAATCTTCTGTCTACCTGTTAGTTTCATTTTCCTTGTATCATTAGGTTCTTAGATCCTTTTATGTAAAAACACTGCTTTACATAATACTCTAGAGCTCTGCAGAAGTGCAATTTTTCAGCATTTTCTGCTGTAACTGCTATTAATCTAAGCAAAAGAATACATTTAGTTGATCCCTTTTGGGCTTGCATCTCATTAGAAAAATGTAAAATGTTTCTGTAAAATGTAAAAAAATAGCCTCTCTCAAAAAGTAAATATTTTTATTTGAACCAAAATTACATTTCTTAAGCATGTTTCAAATAATTATTTCAAAGCTCCTTAGCAACTCAAAATGCCAAAAGGAAATACTTTTCTGTTTGCTATAAAGGCCCCTATCTAAAAAAACAAAGGGCTATCAACTCAGCAACATCTTATACCAACCTATTCTAAATAGTTTGAAAATACACTGGTACAATTTGAAGTGGAATGCATGGCTCTTCTTAATAAATTAACAATTTTATCTACAGTACTGGCAAATAAAAAGGGTATATATAAACCAGGATAATATTTCATTCACTGGAATAACTCATTAGAATAGAACTGAGAAAAAAAAAAGAACCAACACAGAAAAAAACAAAGGGAATATAACAATGAAATTTAAGATTTGTGAAAGAGTTTTATTTCCATTTAGAAGAAAAAAAGTGAATACAGACTTCAGGGGTATAACCTCATCAAATAAATTAAATTTGACTAAAGCATGAAAAATGAACTAATAAAACATGAAAGGAAGAGATAGTAGATGACAAAAATAATTTTGCCTAAAATTCTTATTTTCCCTTTGATACAAACCCCATTCCTCCATTGTATGTCTGTTTAGTTTTGTCATTCCTATCTAGGAGTAAGAAGTCAAATGAACCAGGGAAAAAAAAATGTACCAAAAACCTTCTCCTTAGCCAAAACTTAAGGAGGAAATTTACAGGATCTGGGGAATTGTGGGGAGGAATACATGAACAGAATGGTAGCTGGATTCAAAAAGGCCCAGTCAGCCTTTTTGATCATCTCCAGTAATGACTAATATCAGTTACTGCTGGGCCTGCAAAGCTTCTAGACCTGCTGGGTAGCCATCTGAGTATTGAACTAAATGACCTTACATGATTTTCAAATACCGTAGTAGATCAATTGTGTTTTAGCATTTTGCACAGCTGGTTATTTGGTTAAATGTGGGCAATTCCCCAAAGCCCTCATTCTATTTTGGAATGTATCTATTCATTTAAAATACACTGCAATGTGTCGCCTTGGATAGTGTGTTTGTACCATGGGGATTAGTTCAGCAACGCTGTGCTCCCACAAACAAAACATCCCTCCTGGAGAGATGGTTTCATTGGTCAAGCCATAAGTGCATACTATCTGATAACAGTTATTTTTAAACTGAGAAGCTATTAAGATTAGTCAAAGAATAAAAAGCTTTTGAAAAAGGAAAAAGAAAAAAAAGACCAGATGGCAAAAGTAACCACAACATAATGTATGATCCAAAATAAAATCTGTCAATGTTGCCTGAGTTTTAATGCAATTTAAAAACAACTGAGTCACAAAATGCCAGAAAAATTGTCCACACATTCTAAAATAATTCAGCAGGCCAGATTATAAGACTTGTTACCAATGAGCATTCATTTATGGCATTTCAAGTTTATCAGAGAGCTTTCATGGTTTTTTTTAGGTTAAAAATGTATATTATTTATTCCTATTATGTGGGAATTTCTTCCTAGCATTCAGAGAAGAAAACAGAAACCAATCTGTTCTTCCTCCCTTAGAAAGGAAAAGCAATGAGATTAAATCTTTTTAATCCAATGAGCCCTCCATTGCTGCTCCTAACGATAGGCCTGAAGACTTTTCTGCTGCTCTTATTCAAGAGCTTGCTCCCTGGTCCCAGTTTATAATTTTTCCCCCAAGGTAATGGTTGTAAAGTCTTCTTCCTATCTTGCTTTAGCTTCGGAGCTTTTGTTTGGAGATAAATGACTGAATAGTGCATTTGTTTAGTTATTCTTAAAGATACACTAGACGATGTTCATACCCAATCTGTCAGTGTCTCCCTCTGTGAATGGGAGTAATTTAAGTATCTATTTTTTTAAGAAATAAGAGCTAATGCAGGTAATGTACATGACACAGCACTTGACAGTTAGAACATGTTCCATGGCTGTTAGCTTATTATCAAATTCCCTCCTAAAATACAAAGAGGCACTTGAAACATCTTCAAAGAAATTTGTAGCTTGATATCTAAAGTCAAGAAGAGAAAAACGAAAAGAGAAGATAGAAAAACACCAAAGGTAAAAGACACTTTCATTTACTTTACTCTGCTTTAATTCATGGCACCATATCTGCTTCACGTTCTACCCAGGTGTTAAAAGAATGAAATTTAGTTGCTTCTTCATTCCATCTTTTTTTTTTTCCTTTGCAGAACATTCCATCTATTTCAAGTACAGATTACAAAAATATCCAGTTTCTGAACATAATGGTTAACACTATGATATTTTTATTTGTTTGTGTTTTGAAAACCTAACATAAATAGAAAGTACAAAGAAGGATTGGGAGGTGGTAGTCAAGAGTAGGCTTCAAGTAATAAAAATCCTTACATAATTGACAAAATTGTCCCTAAAATAACTCCAAAAAGCAATATAAAATGGATAAAAATATGTGCATACATGAGTCTTTTATAGATTAGGTGCTTCCGAATTAATTTATTCTTTAAAAAGTGATTTAAAATGAAGATGTATATGGTTGCATGAGTATGATGTTAAGAAAAATACAAGTCAAAGAAGCTCTCCCTATAATTGTCTCATTATTATTGTTCTTCCAGTTTCCTAGGAAGGTCTCAAACTTAAAGTTTTGTTTCCTTTGCAAAGAAGCAAGGAAGAAATAAATAGATAGCAGAGAAGCTGGAACCAACCCCAAGGGGTTAATGAGGGTGTAAGAGACAGAAGGTAGACAGGGCTAGGTAGTCGCTACAACTGGGGATAATTAATAGCAATCAAGGGCCACTATAAACAAATCTGCAGGAAGTATGGAGGATCTGCATTTTCCTGGCTTGGTAGCAGGAGCCATCTGGACAGAGGGAATTTGACTTAATATCCTCATCAGGGAACTCAGGTTTTTTTGTTTTTTTTTTAACCACTCCAGTATAGTAGGTCACTGAAGTAAACAAATTGAGCATGGTTATGCTATAACAGATTAAATTACTATCACAAATATAAAATCCACAATGGATTATGACTAACACAACAATATAGGAATAATTTTACGGCTAGGAAAAAGTGGACATAGTTTTAAGAGCAACCAGGGAAAACTAAACAAAGGAGAGAAAAGAGGGAAAAAGTTATTGGTTTATAATATATATATGTATATATATATATATATATATACATATATATATATAAAAAATATTCTCCAGAGTTTTTTTAAAAAAGAAATCATTGATTGTTTGATAGCATTCGAGTCAGCAGAACTGGCGACTGTGACCAAATCTGTTTGAAAAGACCATGTAGGCAGTCCTGCATTCGGGAGCGGCTAACGAAGATGAAAAGCAAGGATAATCTAGGAAAGCAGAAGCTGAAAGGCCAAACGGTGGGTTTTTGCAAGACCGTTTCTTCTGACTCTACACTCACAGCTCTCCATCATTTCTACGCTGCTTCCAAACGTTTGCTACACTCACACCAGACACTAAATCTTTTAGTATTTTTTTTTCCCAGCTTGGCATTTGCTTTACTGCTATATGGCTCCCTCTGTTCCTATCTATAGCTGGTAACATCTCGCTGTCAAGGGGACAGATAGGCTGATCTCCAGGATCCAAGGAGATTCTCCATCTATGAATCGCAGTCTCCCTTAACTTATTTTCTCCCTTTTTGTATTGTCAATTCTTTAGAAGGGTGACTCTTTCAAACACTGAATCTACTTAAAACGTCGACTTCAGAATTTGGATAAATTAATTCAAGAACTAATGCAAATTCAAGACCCTAACTTTACTATGACTTGAAGTTATCTATTTCTGATGACTATGAAAGACTGGATGTTAAAAAGTTGCTATGAGATACATTCACTATCAGTATCAGTTGGCTAATTCGATCCTAAGGGACATTCCAAAGATGTTGGAATACCTCATGGAGTTGAGCTCAAATCGCCAAAAATGGCTATTAGGTCTAGCATTCAAGTTAAGGCCTCAGTGCACAGTAATATGTTGCGTACTTAAGAGTTAGGTTTAGGTGGAATAGAATCTCTGTCCTACCATTTAGCAGCTGCCTAACTAGGAAAGATGCATAACGTCTCTGAGATTCAATTTTCTCACTTGCAAAATAGAAAAAATAGTACCTACCTCACGGTTTGGAGGATTTAGTGTGTTAACATGTGCAAAGTCCTTAGCATGGTGCACAGTTTAAGGAACAAGCTCAAAAAGAAAAAGTCAGTTTGGGCCGGGCGCAGCGGCTCACGCCTGTAATCCCAGCACTTTGGGAGGCCGGGGCAGGTGGGTCCCCTGAGGTCAGGACTTTGAGACCAACCTGGCTAACATAGTGAAACCTCATCTATACGAAAAATACAAAAAATTAGTCAGGCGTGGTGGTGGGCACCTGTAATCCCAGCTACTCGGGAGGCTGAGGCAGGAGAATTCCTTGAACCCGGAAGGCAGAGGTTACGGTGAGCCCGGATCGTGCCACTGCACCCCAGCCTGGGTGACAGAGTGAGACTCCATCTCAAAAAAAAAAAAAAAAAGAAAGAAAAAGTCAATTTGTATTATTTCTAGTAATTGCTTTTGAAAAATGTTATGACTTCCCTCCATTTTAGGCAGACTCACATTTGACTTGTACCCAATTGTGAAATTATAAATATTTTGCTGTGAATCATTCTACCTCTACTTTGTGATTATTTTTTGTCAAGTGCATTATGTGCACACGATTCCCATCAAATAAAGGTGAAATTAATTTCTGGGTTTTTTTCTCTCCTGGGCAGCAATTATAATTTACTTGGAATATGGTTTATTGTAAGTCATCAAATACATTTCCCAATAGTGCCATTGCATACCACCTATCTAAATATTTTTTCTGCTGATTTATTTATCTATTCCTCAGAACAAAAATAAAGAAAGCCAAAAAAAAGAAAGCCATATGACAAAGAATATAATTTTCTTATCCAAGTTTCTTACAAGCTAATACATGTACATTTTAATACATTGACCCTCAATTTACAGTGATGATTTCAAATACCATAGAGGTTCTAACTAATTGTATGCCTTCCAAAAATTCTTAGTTTAGCCTTACACAGGAGAAATTTACATTCAGCATAGACTACACTCAAAGAAGGAAAAATTTAGCCATTTGTTCAGACATGACAATCATTCTTTTTTCAATCATTAAATTAGCCAACATTTACAGAATAGTTAGATGTGCCAACACACTGCTAGGCAGTATGAATATGATAGCACACAATACCTTGCTCTCATGGAGCTTAAATTATGGTGTGGAAGATAGAAAACTAATTACTCAATCACATATGTGATGTGTTAGATTGTAAACAGCTCTAAGGAGAAAAAGATAAAGTTAAGGAGGGAAGACATGAAGTGTGAAGATGGAAGATTGAGATGTTAATGTTGACTGGGGTGACTCAATGTGAAGGTGAGTTTTGGTGAAAAACCTGAAAGCACAAAGGAGCTTACTCTACTGAGAGCCAAGGGAGAGGATGAAGAGAAGTACAAAGAGACGAGAGAAAAGTACTAGGAGACAGAGCATTTAGAGCCTTTTCTTTCTATCTCCTTTGAATCAGAAATAAATATTGTCTAGAAAATAATGCATAGTTTAATTGCCCTACAAAATATGGACTCCAGATTAGGATACCCTAAATAGGATATTTCAAAGAAAGAAATAGACTTTCGGCTAGTCATACCAAAACTCTGTATTTGCATGTACGTTATCTAAAGTGGGTCTTTTATAAACATCATCTTTGATTTAATTTAAGGCTGAAGAAACATACTGAAGAAAATATGATCGTTGAATCTTCTTTCCTTATCTCCTAAGACAAATCACAGTGTTAATCATCTGGTAATTCACCTTCAGTTTAAAATTATGGTAGAGGTCAAGAGGATTCGTAACAAAGGACCGGCCTCAAGCACCGCCAACGTAAAAGAACAGTTTACATCCCATGGTTAAAGAGTCTAAATCTGTAATACTCAGTGAAAACTCCTTCAGAAACTCCCTGAATTCACTGTAGGTAAAAATCATTAAAAGCAGGGCATAGACAGGTCTATAAAAGAATCTAATACTTTTACAACTTCAAGACCAAAAAAAAAAAAAAAAAAAAAACTGTTCAACTAAGACATGAGGACTTTTAATGAAGAAAAGGTTTTAGTACTGAACCACCATGGATTCCAATTCAACTGACATCAATTAAGCAACCTATGCTAGACACACAGAAAGGAAGCGATGTTACCATCTAACTGGGAAGACAGGTGTTCTTAATACCAACAAAGAAACACTAAATTTGATAACCAAAATAAAACCAAAAGTTTCAGGATCATTTTTACGACTTCAAGTATAAATCTATTAGATAAAATAGAAATCTTCAACTAGCGTATGTGAAACATTTACAACTTCTTTTTTTTATTTTCTTTTCATTTTATTTTATTTTATTTATTATTATTATACTTTAAGTTTTAGGGTACATGTGCACAATGTGCAGGTTAGTTACATATGTATACATGTGCCATGCTGGTGCTCTGCACCCACTAACTCATCATCTAGCATTAGGTATATCTCCCAGTGCTATCCCTCCCCCCTCCCCCCACCCCACAACAGTCCTCAGAGTGTGATGTTCCCTTTCCTGTGTCCGTGTGTTCTCATTGTTCAATTCCCACCTATGAGTGAGAATATGCGGTGTTTGGTTTTTTGTTCTTGCGATAGTTTACTGAGAATGATGATTTCCAATTTCATCCATGTCCCTACAAAGGACATGAACTCATCATTTTTTATGGCTACATAGTATTCCATGGTGTATATGTGCCACATTTTCTTAATCCAGTCTATCATTGTTGGACATTTGGGTTGGTTCCAAGTCTTTGCTATTGTGAATAATGCCGCAATAAACATACGTGTGCATGTGTCTTTATAGCAGCATGATTTATAGTCCTTTGGGTATATACCCAGTAATGGGATGGCTGGGTCAAATGGTATTTCTAGTTCTAGATCCCTGAGGAATCTCCACACTGACTTCCACAATGGTTGAACTAGTTTACAGTCCCACCAACAGTGTAAAAGTGTTCCTGTTTCTCCACATCCTCTCCAGCACCTGTTGTTTCCTGACTTTTTAATGATTGCCATTCTAACTGGTGTGAGATGGTATCTCATTGTGGTTTTGATGTGCATTTCTCTGATGGCCAGTGATGGTGAGCATTTTTTCATGTGTTTTTTGGCTGCATAAATGTCTTCTTTTGAGAAGTGTCTTTTCATGTCCTTCGCCCACTTTTTGATGGGGTTGTTTGTTTTTTTCTTGTAAATTTGTTTGAGTTCATTGTAGATTCTGGATATTAGCCCTTTGTCAGATGAGTAGGTTGTGAAAATTTTCTCCCATTTTGTAGGTTGCCTGTTCACTCTGATGGTAGTTTCTTTTGCTGTACAGAAGCTCTTTAGTTTCATTAGATCCCATTTGTCAATTTTGTCTGTTGTTGCCATTGCTTTTGGTGTTTTAGACATGAAGTCCTTGCCCATGCCTATGTCCTGAATGGTAATGCCTAGGTTTTCTTCTAGGGTTTTTATGGTTTTAGGTCTAGTTTAAGTCTTTAATCCATCTTGAATTGATTTTTGTATAAGGTGTAAGGAAGGGATTCAGTTTCAGCTTTCCACATATGGCTAGCCAGTTTTCCCAGCACCATTTATTAAATAGGGAATCCTTTCCCCATTGCTTGTTTTTCTCAGGTTTGTCAAAGCTCAGATAGTTTTAGATATGTGGCGTTATTTCTGAAGGCTCTGTTCTGTTCCATTGATCTATATCTCTGTTTTGGTACCAGTACCATGCTGTTTTGGTTACTGTAGCCTTGTAGTATAGTTTGAAGTCAGGTAGTTTGATGCCTCCATCTTTGTTCTTTTGGCTTAGGATTGACTTGGTAATGCGGGCTCCTTTTTGGTTCCATATGAACTTTAAAGTAGTTTTTTCCAATTCTGTGAAGAAAGTCATTGGTAGCTTGATGGGGATGGCATTGAATCTGTAAATTACCTTGGGCAGTATGACCATTTTCACAATATTGATTCTTCCTACCCATGAGCATGGAATGTTCTTCCATTTGTTTCTATTCTCTTTTATTTCCTTAAGCAGTGGTTTGAAGTTCTCCTTAAAGAGGTCCCTCATGTCCCTTGTAAGTTGCATTCCTAGGTATTTTATTCTCTTTGAAGCAATTGTGAATGGGAGTTCACTCATGATTTGACTCTCTGTTTGTCTGTTATTGGTGTATAAGAATGCTTATGATTTTTGTACATTGATTTTGTATCCTGAGACTTTGCTGAAGTTGCTTATCAGCTTAAGGAGATTTTGGGCTGAGACAATGGGGTTTTCTAGATATACAATCATGTAGTCTGCAAACAGGGACAATTTGACTTCCTCTTTTCCTAATTGAATACCGTTTATTTCCTTCTCCTTCCTAATTGCCCTAGCCAGAACTTCCAACACTATGTTGAATAAGAGTGGTGAGAGAGGGCATCCCTGTCTCATGCCAGTTTTCAAAGGGAATGCTTCCAGTTTTTGCCCATTCAGTATGATATTGGCTGTGGGTTTGTCATAGATAGCTCTTTATTATTTTGAGATACATCCCATCAATACCTAATTTATTGAGAGTTTTATCATGAAGTGTTGTTGAATTTTGTCAAAGGCCTTTTCTACAACTTCTTCATCTAAGCAATATTATTATTTTTACCATGAAGAAGAAAGCTATTGTTTAGCTATTTCTCTATTTTGTAGCCATTTTGATGGCTTCCCACATCTGATTGCTTTGCACCTCAAAGAAAACTCTACCAGTTAAAATATGTTTATTTTGACTTGAGAATAATTATATTGACTTCTGTAAAGGAAAAAATGTATAAGAATAGATTGGAAAATTTCTCTTCTTCTGACTAGGAAGACAAATCTTTTAAAGATGGAAGTAGAACACAATGTGGTTTCTATTATGCTGACCCTTCCATTTTACGTGGATGGAAGGGCCACTTGATACACAAAAAATATCTTGACAACACCCATCACCTCTAATCCTACTCCCCTTTTCCTGATTGACTCCCATCAGGATTAATATCTACCTGAGCTAATCAACCCAGATCAGCTGACAGTTTACTGCAAGTGAAACCAAACAGAAATTTATCAATCTGGTCAATGGTGGCAAAATCTAGAAATGTTAGTCTCTTCTTGCAGTTCCTGCCTGTGCTTTAAGTTAAAGAGCCCTACTACTACACCTACTACCACCATCACACCAGAGCCTTCTCACCTATCGCCCATCACTACCAGCCACGTGTTGCCAATATTTCATCCAGATCTCAAGGTCCCTGAAGTTCTTACTGTAATTTAAGTTTAGATGGGAAAAAGAGAGAGAAGCAATTAGCAAAATAGCATCATTAGTCCCAGCGGAACCTTAGCTGGGGTCTCTGATTGCTGCCAGTCATCTTCACCTGGTGAGTGAATTATCCTACAACCTTTAACAAGACTCACCTTGAGTAGTTATGTGTATCAAAATAGGTATAATTTGGCCACATTTCTATTTGGACATCACTTTTTACTGCCAGCCCTTCCCCTACTAACTAAAGTTTTCTAGGTTTTGTGTAACTTACAGGTCTTTCCCTTTTGCTCATTTCTTCTCCACTCCACCACACACAGTGCAGAAGCAGTTCTCAACATGTTTCTGCAACTAGGTGCCAAGGTATAATATGTTGGTGCCAAAGCGATTGTGGTTTTTGCCTTTACATTTAATGACAGAAAACACAATCGCTTTTGCACCAGCTAATATATGGAGGTTATGAAATAATCCTTTGCTAAAGTGCCAAATTCTCCCTTCACAATGAAATACTATTGCTTCCCACTATTAAAGTTGTTTGTCCAACTTGATAAGGCTCATCTTAAGCAATTTAGAAAAATGGAAATAAAGTTATATTCATTTGCACTTGCTTCTAAACTTCTGAAACTGGCATACAATATCAATCAAATGGGGAATCCAGAAGTACAATATAATCTATGTATCAGTCTTAAAAAGTAGTCTCAAATTTAGGACATTGTTAGTTTTTGACAGATGGACTTGCTATGCTAAAATTAATGGGTATTTTATACAAAATAAATTATGATTCAATTATTGAAATATATTTCCCCAGAAAAAGCAGACTTTTTATAATTTATCAAATCATGCCACACTTATTAGGAGATTATAACTTGTCTTCAAGTATTCACTCAACAAAACAACACAAATGTGGACAGAGGCCACAAAAATGTTTAGGCCTCACACTATGGAGTATGAGTTTCCTATAGTTAATTTTTGATGAATACTTGTCCTTATCTATCATATGTATATCATATAATATGTATATGTGTACATATAATAAATACCCCTATACTTACATAGGTGCTTCCGCTGTCACTCAACACTCATTCTCTCTCCTGCCACCTTGTGAAGAGGTGCCTTCCACTATGATTGTAAGTTTCCTGAGGCCTCCCCAGCCATGCAAAACTGTGAGTCAATTAAACTCATTTTCTTTATAAATATATATGTGTATATATAATATGTATGCCTATATATACATTATATATATTCATATTCATACATTACATATATATTCTATTGACAAAATCTATTGTTTCTACATACATATTCTACCTCAGTAACTGCTTTGTACAAGACTTCTTCTCACTACCAAAGCCACAGTTAATCCTTTCTCTTCTTTACCCCATGACTCACTTGACTTTAACTCTAAGTCTTAAAATAGCTTTCCATAACATTTCTGATTAAGTCTAAAACCTATTTTGTGTATGTCCCATTTGAGTTTACAATGATCTCTCCCTAGGTTTCAATGCCTGTTCCACTTTTTTCACTCTCTTTTCCAAAAGTTCTCCTCAGCAGCCTACAATATCAACCTCTCCTGTCTTCCTCATTCCTCCTTGAAGCTTTCATAGTTAATAGAAAGAATTATTTTCCTCTCTCTAACCCTCCCTCCCAACCACAGCATGAAATCCCTTTGTTTCTCTTCTATCCTGTTCTCAAGGTTATGAACTAAATCCAGCCTTTTGCACATGTCATCAATTTTTAGTGCTTTTCTAATTTATTATTTTTAAATAGAGTTAAAGCTTGCACATTTTACATGTGTCAACTTATTTAATCTTTGCAAACACTCTATAAGGTAAGTGCATTGTGAGTCCCATTTCTCAGGGAAGGAAACTGAGGTGCACATTGTTTAATTGCTAAAGGTCGCACATTAGTGACTGGAAGAACTGGAATTTGAATAGAGACACTATGACTCCAGAGTTCATGCTCTTAGCCAGTACATTAAACTGCTCCTTTATACTCAATATTTGTCCTTTTATTTACATTTTTAAGGCCCTCACATCTGTGTTGTCTGCTCTAGTATACTAAAAATTCTATTGTTACAAAGACAATGCCAGGTTAATTCAAAGTATATTTGAATTTTTTAACTTCTACTAATCATTAGAAGTTGATACATTCAGGGACTAACTAAATTGGACAGTGTCATACAAACTGCTAATATATCAGGGAAAAAAGACAAGGAAGAGAAGAGAGAAATATGATGAAGCCATATAAATAATATATTTGCTGAGATTTTTCTTCAAGAAATTAATCATCTGCTTTCAAAGTTGCCTACTGCCTCATACCATTGCTGAAAGATTAATATTCTAGTACCTTCAAATGGATCACTTACTTTGTCAGAGGTATTTGTGGGTTTTGGGTGTTTTTAAAAAATCAATATAGTGCCCCAAGTTTAAAAAGTGTGTTGCTGTTTACAGTATGCTTATACAGACATTATTGCGCTAAACTATATCAGCAATGACTTCTTCCTTCTTCTGGACATAGAGTAAGTAAAAGTGACATAAACATGAGACTGAATTTCTTAGCAAAACTTTTATTTTTAGAAAATGAAAGCAATTCCTCATGATATATACACATCGTCCTTTTAATAAGAACTAGAATTCTATCTTAACCAGTAAAATTTATGTTACCCTTTCAGGAGCATTAATTTTGTGTCACTTTCTACTAAATAGTAATCAAAATAAAGAAATGAAAAGATTCGAAAGCCAACATCCATCCCCACACAGAATGGTAAGTGATATGGTTTGGCTGTGTCCCCAGTCAAATCTCACCTTGAATTGTAATAATCCCCATGTGTCAAGGGCGGGAACAGATGGAGATAATGGAATCATGGAAGCGTTTTCCCACATGCTGTTCTGGTGATAGTGAGTGAGATCTCACAAGATCGGATAGTTTTAAAAAGGACCTCCCCCCTCGCTCAGCACTCATTCTCTCTTCTGCCACCCTGTAAAGAGGTGCCTTCCACCATGATTGTAAGTTTCCTGATGGCTCCCCAGCCATGTGGAACTGTGAGTCAATTAAACCTCTTTTGTTTATAAATTACGCAGTCTTGGGTATTTCTTCATAGCAGTGTGAGAATGGACTAATACAGTAAGTCATGTGCTATTCTATTTTAACAATGATCTATCTTATGTAAAGATATGTGTGTCAAAATTACCCCAAATTAAGAACTAAAACCATCTCTCTCCTTCTCTGTCTCTTTCTTTCTGCAACATACACCCAAAGAGAATAACAATACAAAAGTGAAATAAGCCAGGAACAAAAAGTTAAACATTGCATGTTCTCTCTAATATGTGGAAGCTGAAAAAAAAAGTTGATTTTGTAGAAGTGAAAACTAGAACAGAAGATACTGCAGGCTGGGAAGGGTAGAGGGAAGGGAAGGATAGGGAGAGATTTGTTAAAGGATACAAAATTACAGCTATATAGGAGGAATAAGTTCCAATGCTCTATGCCAGCAGTCCCCAAACTTTTTGGCACCAGGGACAGGACAATTTTTCCACAGATTGGTGGTGGGGGAGATGGTTTCAGGATGAGACTGGCCCACCTCAGATCATCAGGCATTAGAGTCTCATAAGGAGCATGCAACCTATATCCCTTGCATGCATGGTTCACAATAGGGTTCTCTCTCCTATGAGAATCTAATGCCACCACTAATCTGACAGGAGGCTGAGCTCAAGTGATAATGCTCGCTCAACTGCCGCTCACCTCCTGCTGTGCAGCCCAGTTCCTAACAGGATATGGACCAGTACCTGTCTGTGGCCCGGGGGTTGGGGACGCCTGCTCTATGCCATTGTCAGATGACTGTAGTTAACAATAATACATAATTTCAAATAGCTGAAAAGAGGATATTGAACATTCTCAACACAAATAAATGTTTTACATGGGTATGTTAATTACCCTGATCTGATCACTATACATTATATGCATTGAAACATCACTAGGTACCACATGAGTATGTACAATTATTATTTGTCAATTTAAAAAATTAAATTTAAAAGGAATCATTTTATTAATGTATAAAGTTCTGTGAATTTATTGATAAATTAATAGCTAATGAAAATAAGTAGATGGCCTGCGTCCATTATTATTTGCTCCTATTTAAGAAAAAATATGTTAGGTTTAACAAACGATTGCAGATAAATTAATTGGGAAAATCAATTTACTTTGTAGGTATTGTACCTTCTTGGATTCCTATTATTTGGGGAGAAATTTTATATTTTTTTCTTTATATTTGATACTTTAAAGACACTGTTTCACTGAGTTCGGAACAAAAGCAATAACTTAGATTTCTGCTTCTCAGCAAATAAACAGCAGATGAAGTTAAGAGCTTGATTAAGGAAAAGATTACCAGTGCTATTCTTTATTCTGCAACCAATAATTTTACAATTAACAGGAAATAGGCCAGCTGTTTCTCCAGTATAGACGTTTTCATAGGAATTCTTGTGATGTGATTGCCAAGAATAGATTTCTATGTCTGCCTAATGTACACTGAAGAAATGGTACATTTTCAAAGTAAACCAATCAATTTCTTCAGAGGCTCTCTTTTATAAGGACAAAACAAAATATTCAACCAAGGATTCTAAGGCACTTAAAGAATGTTTCAAAGTGTAAATTACAAAAACCCATAATGTAAATAAGCACCAAGTGCCATCTCAAAACTGAAAAAATGTTGTTGTTGTTTTTTTTCTGAGTTTGAGACTAAATCATTAGATAGGATACATACCAAGCTTTATGTTTGCGAGTTTTTCTTTTACAGGATGGGAATTACTCAGCAAATTTTTACCACCCAGCAACACAAATAGCTCACAATTAAGTGTAAGACCAATCCATATTGTAGAATCAATCATTGCTGTATAGAAAGCTCAAGTAAAACTAAGATCATGTTAATTCAGAATTTCACTCAGATTGATGTTCAAAGTCTACAACGCTATCACTGTAGTTGTTCTTCAACTGTTCCTTTGTTTTTGTTTTTGTTTTTGTTTTGTTTTGTTTTATTCCCCCAAATCAGACCCTCATACTGGCAAGTTGAATTAAAAACTTGGCATACAGACATCTGTAAATGATTCTGTACCCAATGGCTATGACCAGACTCCAAATTTAATTACGTGTAAAATGATAAATAAAACAGAAAAAGTGCCAAACTTAATTAACATGGTGAACATTAAGTGGATTTAGTGGATATTATGTTTTAAAGATTCCAAAATTTAATAGGCGCTTAAAGCAAATGCAGTATTTTCCTTTGCATCACACACACTAGTCATGAACTACAGCATGCAACAATTGATTTAAAACATTTTCAAAACTGTGAGTATGTTTTTCCCCACATAAATTCATCATTGATGACACCATATGGCTCCATTAATGAAGAAGCTAGGCCATGCCAGGCTATTAACATGAATCGAGAAGATAGTTCCTTGTCACCAACCAGAGCCTGCTCATTTTTTGTTCCTCTGGGCTTAACACAAAAACCTTTTCTCATCATTCAGATTTTTTTTCTAGTTTGAGATATTTTCCACGATTCCATTTTTGTTTAAATAATTGAGGAGTGGTGAGTTATGTCCTGGCCTTTTGGTTAGCAATCTCCTTTCATGTCTGCATAGATCACTGATAGGAAATTAGCAATGATCACAAATGCCAGTTTTCTTCAAGTTGTGAGTCAATTGCAGGAAAAGCATGCATTCACCCACATCAGCTAATATTTGCAAGGTAGTGGTGGCTAATAGCAAAGAGCACAAGCTCTGGAGCAGAGTACCTGAGATCAAGTCAGTCCCTGTTTTGTCACCGTCACTTTTGCCAACTTAACCTTTCTGCATCTCTCTTGCCTCAATTGCTAAAGGAGGATAAGTATAAGGTTATTATTAAGATTAAATAAGTTAATATGTATAACTTAAAATATATGCTAGTTATGATTATTATATTTCATAATTTATAGTTATTCAGAGGATATTTTGATCATTTAACACTATAACTGTTTCCTCTATTCCCAACGGCAAACATATCTGATTTATGTATGCTACTGGTTATTAAAATTGGCTGCACATTGGCATCACCTGGACACATTTTAGAAATACTCATAACTGGTGTAGGCTGCAATGCAGTCATGGGTTTTTCAAAGCTTCTGATATTTTGAATGTGTAGCCAAGCTTAAGAACCACTGATCTATGTCCCTTCTAACCTAGATGGATTACCTCTAGAAAACAGAGTCAGAGTGAGATTGCAGGTAGTTTATGCTAATTTCCAAAGTCCTCTATGACCTATGACTGTTGTCTCAGTTCATTCCTACTGCTAGAAGAAAATACCACGACTGGGTTCTTTATAAACAACAGAAATTTGTTTCTCACAGTTCTCGAGTCTGGGAAGTCCAAGATCAAGACACTAGCAAATTTGGTGTCTGGTGAAGGCTACCTCTCTGCTTCCAAGATGGTGCCTTGTTGCTGTGTCCTCACATGGTAGAAGGCAGAGGGGCAAAAGGAGGGCCTATATAGTCTCCTTCAGCCCTTTTATAAGGGGATGAATCCCATATATAAAGGTCGACCTCCTCGGGATCTAACCACCACCAAAGACCCCACCTTCTTTGGGGTTTAAGTTCCAACATATGAATTTTGGAGAGACACAGACATTCAAACCATAGTAACTGTTGTCCTTAGTCTTTAGTGTGCTTAGGAATTACAGGGAGGACTTGTTAAAACAAAGATTGCAAGCCGCAGCCACAGTTTCTGAATTAGTAGGTCTAGGATAAAGCCCAAAGATTGCCATTTCTAACAAGTTCCAATGGAATATTCATATCACTGGTCTGGATGACCAGAGGTGGAGACAGATGGGCCCACAGTAACCACCATACTGTCCATATCTTTAGTATGGCCTGTATTAGTCAGGGCTCTCCAGAGAAACAGAGTCAACAGAATATATGTAGATTACATAGAGAGATAAACAGATCTATTTATAGATAAATCAATATAGACCTATATCTCTCTATAGATATATTAATATAGATCTATATCTCTATATATTCTGTATATCTATATAATATATAGATAGATCTATATAATATGTGTGTATATGTATTATATACATATATATAGAGAGAGAGAGAGAGAGAGAGAGAAAGGGAGAGAGGAGAGAGATTTATTTTAAGGAATTGGTTCACATGATTATAGTGGCTTGATAAGTCCAAAATTTGCAGGGTAGGCCACAGTCTGGAGACCCTTGGAAGAACTGCAGTTCAAGATCAAAGGCAGTCTGCTGGCAGAATACCTTCTTGCTTATGAGAGGTCAACCTTTGTTCTATGAAGGTCTTCAACTGATTGAATGAGACCCACATGCATTATGGAGGGCAATCTGCTTTACTCAGAGTCAACCAATTTAAATGTTAATCTCTTCCAAAAAACACATTCACAGCAACATCCAGAATAATGTTTAACCGAATATCTAGGCATCAGGACCTGGCCAAGTTAACACATAAAATTAGCCATCACATAGCCTCATCTGTACACAGTGTTGAATCCAATATAAAAAAGAAATAACATTTCTTCTCCAAATCTCTTTGTTATTATAAATTACTATTGAAAAGTTAAGATTAATTGATGTTGGTAGAAACAATAAGAAAAACTGAATGCTCCAAAGTGATTGAGTTTGGCCATAGTCAGTGACAAAGTTGTTATTGTATTTAGTGACCCAACAGGAACAGTTTTCTAAATAAAATTTTGAGGTACTGATGAAAAAATAGATGAAGGATTGACTCTAAGTACAATTAATGAAGCTGACACTTCCTTTTTCTAGCAATTCATCTCCATAGGTGATAGGACACCAGTACTATCTTAAGCCTTCTAGGTTTCCCCATTGTCCTCATCCAAACATATCTGTCTTGTATTCTGATTACAAAGGTTCTTCATCTGTGCTGTACATTTAATAACTAATCAAACTAAAGTGTTAATATGTCAAGAGGTGCAGAGATAATTCGCTGACATTAACTGATGGTTATGGAACTGTATAAACCAACGTCTTCCCAACATGATTTTTCCAAAGAGCTGCAAATGGACAACACAACCAAGCACGTGAAGAACTTATTTCCTCACATTGGGGTTGCTTGCAGTGCTTAGAATTGGTAGGAGAGCTTTTTCAAAACATATGCTGCGTCACTATGCACACAGGATGTATTAATATTCCCAGTGATCGGATTTTCTAGATAATTTAAATAAAACCCCTTCCCCTCCTACCAGTGATTCTCAGTCCTGATTGCATATTAAAATTGCCTTGTGAGATTTTATTTTGTACAGATGCCAGGGCTCCTCCTAATCCAATTAAGTAAGAACCTCTATGACAGCTGCTGAGTCCATGTGTTTTAAATGTTCCCCAGGTCATCCTAATGTGCACCCAAGGTCAAGAACCACTGCCTCATATGGGAAAAAAGCATAAATCATAAGGTCACTGAGTTTGGGAGGAAAATGGAATACACTATTTAACAGAAAATAAATAGAATATTTACCGTATCAGTTTTACAATATGTAGTTAGAAACTTTACACTTTTAACCAACTGAAGTTAGAAACAGCCTAATATAAGAGGAGGCTTTGAGAAAACACAAATCAGTGGGTCCCGCCAAGTGCTTTTTAACTTTTCTCAGCTTTACAATTGACATTCACTGAAATAAGGCTTATTTCTTCAGTGATACTACAAGTATGCAGTATAGCAGGTTCTCAGGCATAACAATAATGTTTTTAAACAAAATAATGATTAAAAATAGAGTTCTTTCTTTTATTGGGCTTTTTGTTTGCTATTCTGGAAATGTTGAAAGAAAAATGCCCTGCAGCCATTCTGAAGTTTTCTTGTAACATTTGATCAACTAGAGCAGGGACTATGTCCTAAAGTAACTGTGGAATCTGCACAGTTCTAGCCTAGAACGGAGCTCAGTGTTTATTGATTGGCTGATGGAGGATGAATTGCTTTAACCTAAGTGTTTATTTCCATTTATAAGATATTTAAATTATATATATTTTAAATAAATAAATTTTAAAAAGATACATATATTTAAATACTTTGATTTTAGAAAAGCAATATAAATCTTCAGAAAACATTTACTTATAATGCCAAGTGTTTGTCAGTCTCAAAGAGGTAAATCTGAAAGAGAACAAAGAACTAACACATACAGATTAAAAAATATTATGGAATTGTTATTCCCAAAATATTTCAGATTTTAGATTTATGAAAATTTTACATATCTAGAAAAAAAACATTATAGCTGTTACAAATCCTTATTCAAAAGAGGTACTCTACTAATAAACAAAATAATGCAAGGTTGAAATTGTGAGTAGAGCAGGCATTTATCTACATGGTCAGATTACGGAGATAACTGCCATAATACCATACCCCCTAATCCCATCAATTATGACCGAAATGCCACCAGTGCTGCTAAGCATGACTTTAACATTCATTACTTGCAGAAAATACTCCTGAGAAAACTAGCAGTTCCAGTGAGTTAAAGGAATTTTAACAGGCTATGGCCTGAAAGCAGTTGGTATGAAGAACAAGACAGGGGATTTCAGGATGCATCAAAGTTCATCTTTGCCCACTTTTCCAAAATTGAAATTGAAATTATGAGACTCATACCCTCTCAGAATCAGTCTGTCCATCTTAAAAGATGCAAATAATATTATAGCAATCTGGAAAGTGAACTACTTACAAGTAGATGTAGTTAAACATAATTTTTATAGCTGAAAAGTTCATAATCAAATATATTTTTTACACAACTTTAAATGTAGAAATGGAAAAGTCAAAGTTTGACTTTTGTCAAACTTTGAAGTGTACTCCATAGAATTTGAAGGAAGACATTGGGGTAATCAACGTGTTAACCAAAATAAGAAAATTAAAGACTTTACCAGAATGCTATGGGCTAGTCTACAGTAAACATGAGAATCACATTTAAAATATTTCAATACACTTTAAGATAACATGGATCTTTAACATGCGACTTCTAAGTTAGTAATATTGGTGATGTCTTTAATGGTCTATTTTCTTGTATTCGTTTTATTTAACTTTTCAGTAATGTTTTATTTTGTTTGCAATTGTGCCATAACTAAAATAATATGCAGCCAGATTTGTAAATAGAAAAAACAAATGATATTGTAAACATAATGTAATATTAATATTATGTATATTATAAATATGCCATTTTATTATAAGTATGCATAAGTAATTACATGTAATAATAATATTATTGGTATTATATATGTGATTAGATATAATATAATAGTATATATAATTAAAATGCAAAATATAAGTATTTAAATGCATAAAATTAAAGCATTTTACCATATTATATGTATGTATTATTCGTAACAAGTTTTTATATTAATATTCTAATAATTCTACCCTGAACTTCTAATACAAGTTTTTTTCATTTAAAAAGTGGTTAAGAAGCACTATATTCAAACATTTAAGTTCACATAAATCTCTTTAGAAGTGAAATTAAAGTTTAAATAGAATAGTTCAGATTTTGTATTTTACAGATATATACCAAAATGGTTTTTGTAGAATATGTAAATTCGTTTAAACACAATTAAAACCGATAAATGAAACATAATTTATTATGAGTTTAATGATCACTTTCAATTTTTAAATCTCTGCTACTATATTCACAATCTCGGTCAGTGAAAATACATACAGCTCTCCATTTGGAAATTGTGTATGAAACTGTTTCTCACTTGTTTAATAGCCTTTAATGTGCTGTTCATTTTCTGCCTAGCGTTGGCCTTGTTATCAACAAGTTTCTAAAATCTCAAAGATACCTTTGAAAAGATGAGAAACACCACTACACAGCAAATTTTAGAGTACCAATCTTGTTACACTTTGGAGGTACAAAACGGGAAGAGAAGTTGTTAAACTAGTATATAATTTAAATGATTAGTTTTATATTAAAATAAATACTGATACCATGGAAATAAGAATAATTCCCCAGAATTTTCATGATTAAACAGGAACATCAAACATATTAATACAGCTGCTTCCAGCTGTACTCCAGCCACTTAGGATACATGTCCACTTTTCTCTGTTTCAAGGGGTACTTGAGAAGTGTGGCTGTGTTCCCCTCCTCTTGTTCATTGAACTGTCATTTACATCTGTTACCTTGCATTATACACTGAAAATGTGTTTCTTATGATTAAATTCACTGAGTGACAAGCACTTCTTCCAAACTCAGCGTTTTAAAATGTATACATTCAAAAGGATACTCAACAAGACACTGTCATTGTGAAAAGAAGGCAAACATAGTAATTTTTATAGTTTACGGACTCAGTACACATATAGGACAGATGCACATGAAAATAATGCATTTTAATAAACTTCACAATCATTCCCACAAGCAATAGATAATTGCCAAGTATGTATGGGATGGGACAGAGGCTGGGGCATTATAGTAAAGAGCACACACTACCTTAAGGTGGGAGACTAACTTGTGCTCTTAAAAGAATTAGAGAGGAAGGGGACAGGCTTCTCCATTTGGAACACCTTGAGTAAAATCATATTGTTGCCAATCATCAGAGTCTGAGAAACATTATAAGAGCAGAAATTATGGATCATCAAAGATTGGACAAGAGTGAAGATGAAAACAAAAGATTATTTCTAAGTTCTAAAACTGAGAGACCAGGAGACCAAAGGTAAGAAAAGTTGGAGGGGAAATCTCAGGAGGGAAAAGCCTAAGTTTAGGTTTGAATGTGTTGAATTTTTTTTATTATTTTTGATAGCCAGAAGAAAATGAAGAATGGTATTATAACTTGATCAACATGAGAATAAGGACAGAAGATCACTGCCACCATTTCTGCTACTGGGAAAAACGCAATAGCTAAAATACTTAATTGTTTTGACTATAGCCTCTCTTCTTTCAATACGAAACACAGAGCAATAGATGGTCTCAATGAAAGTTTCGGTAGAATACCCTAGGCCTCCTCAATTTCAGCATCTCCAGGGAATGGAGTTGAACTCAGTGGCACTGAACGAAGCCTCCTTCCAAGATTTTTCTTATAGGCTCATTTTCTCTCACTCACCACAAGGTTTTCTCTTTCAAGAGTCTTGTAATTCAAGAACATACACTTTGCTCCAAAGATGAGAGGCCTAAAACTTCAAAATGGAGAGGAACATGATCACACTTCTGTCTTTGCACTGCCTGAAAAAATGGCCTGATACAAGCTCCCTACCAGGAGATACGCAAAATCATAAGCAACCTGATATCTTTCAGAAATGTAGAGTATTGTGGATAAAAACCATGCCCATGTGATTCAGGCTCAGCTCAGCCTTGTGTGGTCAGAGAAACACAAACAGTAATCAGAAGTAATTAAGACATTCAAATCATTTAAACATGTCCTTTTCAAAATGGCAACAGAATGGAAAAATACTTTAAAAACCATAGATCATCTCACGTTCTATTCTCTCCACCTGCCTTAGTCCGTTTTGTGCTGCTATAAAACAACGCCACAGACTGGATAATTTATAAATAGAAATTTATTGGCTCACAGTTCTGAAAATCTGAGAAATCTAAGTTATGTTAATGGCAGGTTCCATGTCTGATGAGCTCATTCTCTTCTTCCAAGATGGCGTCTTTCATGCTGCATCCTCCAGAGGGAAAAAAGAAGGAATCCTCACAAGGCAAAAGTTAGAAGACTCTAGACCGTGAGAGAGAGCAAGATGGGGCCAAACTCGCCCTTTTATAATGACACCAATGGCACCCATGACAATGGAGGCATCACATCCTAATGCTACCCATGAGAGTGGAGCCCTCACACCCTAATCTCTTCTAGAAGCTTCCACCTCTTAATTCTGTTACAATGACAATTAAATTTTAACATGAATTTCAAATGATAGCACTCTCTGTAACTCATTGATCCCCACATGGGTAGCAGCAGCTTCCTCTCTGATACTCTTTTTTTTGAGACGGAGTCTTGCGCTGTCGCCGAGGCTGGAGTGCAGTGGCGTCATCTCGGCTCACTGCAACCTCCGCCTCCCGGGTTCACGCCATTCTTCTGCCTCAACCTCCCGAGTAGATGGGACTACAGGCGCCCGGCACCACGTCCGCCCAATTTTTTTTTTTTTTTTTTTTTTTTTTAGGATTTTTAGTAGAAACGGGGTTTCACCGTGTTAGCCAGGATAATCTCAATCTCCTGACCTCGTGATCTGCCCACCTCAACCTCCCAAAGTGCTGGGATTACAGGGGGCCCGCGGCCGGCCCCCTCCCTGCTACTCCTAGCCCCCAACCAAGCACTCTTCTCAGCCCGAACACCTCATGTGCGCTTTTGCCTTTCCTTCCTCTCTTATTTTCCTTCAATCCCATTATTTTTCTCTCTTCCCGAAGTAAATACCCTACTTTTTCCTTTTCAGGTTGTTTTTATTCATTGGCCCAAATTAGCATGAATGTAATATAGGAATGGAAAGAATTCTCCTTAGCAGTTAGAGGCAAGCAGAAAAGAAGGGACAAGCATGTACACATTAAATTTTTTTATTCCCATCGCATGTAAATGCTTAGTTTCAAAACAATTTACTGTCATTATGTTTTATTTTGTTCTGAAACTCCAAGCTCTTTAAAAGACAATTCGAATTCATTCTCTTTTAGGATCCCTTGGGCTCTTGAATCAGTGGGAAACTGAATAAAACTCTTCACCGTTACGTGAAACCACAGAGATCTCAAGAGTTCTCTAAGGTTGGACGTGCCAAATACTTTGATACTTCCCTGGGCCCTTAGAAGAAATGCTGGGACACAGTGCAATGCCAGGTGCTCAGGGGTCTGTGGCCCCCTGCATTGCCACTCAGAAGGCAAGCGTGAAATTCTGTCTGCTTCGAGAATGCATAAGCTGACATTTCCAGATTACCTCTTTTTCTCACACAAACTTTGTTTTTGTACTGTTTTGCTTTTAATGGGTAAGGAGAAGTTTGATTTCATGATTAATCCAAATTTGTAAAATTTGTTAAGTGTTAGAATACTACCAAGAAAGGGCAACCCTATAAAAATGTAGATTACACTACTTTTTTCTAAAATGTTCAATAAATTTTAGGTTATTGGTAATTGAACATCAAGCTAACCATAGATTTTCGTATCATTTACTAGTTTCAATTGTGTGAAGTTTAATAATATGAAAATGACAATGTGTTTTTAAAAAGTTCAAGATATCCTTTGGTACATAATGGAACTTTAATAAATATTCATAAATGAATCATTCTTCAAGAGACTACATTATTGGAAGAGGTTGCAGCTAATATTCCCTTTACTGGAAAACTAAAACACTGCCTTTTTGAAAAACAAAGATTTGCTTACAAATTTACTCTTTAGAAAAAGTCCAATTTCAGGTAGTTTATTTGAATAATGTTCCCTATGATAATAGTTGCACACATTTTAATAACTGCTATAAATGTATTAGGGAGTACTATACAGGATAGTGAGTTCAGAGGAATGGGGATTGTAGCTATAGTAGAACACATTCTTTCTTTTCAGCCATCAACCTGTCTAGCACTACTTCAATTACGTGATGTGCAACTCTTCGTTATACCTACTTAACTGTTTATTCAGCTAAGTAAAGAGACATCAACCTAAGTAGCACAAAGTGGCTTCAGATTTTACCCAAGTGCTTGATTGCTTTAAAGACATTATTGAATTCTAACTACATGGTAGATAACACTTACATGAAATAAATGAAAATCATTCCGAATGAATGAATTCCTATTTAAAGCATACTATATACCACTTAGGAGAAATGCTGCAAACTTGAACTAAGATGAGAGAAAATTTGAAATAAAGTTCCTTAATTCTAGATAGCTGTTTTGTGTATGCATATGTTTAATAGCATTATAAAATATCACTTCTAAGTCACCATTATATGTGCAGACAGCATGTTCTTCGGGCACAAACTTATGTTTCGTATGTATCAAGTCACTTAGCACTGCTGGCAAGTGTTGCCAGCCTGAAATATAAAACAGAGAGGATAATAAAACTTTAACAAGCAGCAATAAAGCTAATGAAATATAATCTCAAATATACTACTCTAATTCATCCCGAGAGGAAACACCCAATCCTAAGGATGAGGAAATGGAGCCAGCTCCATAAAAACACATATTCATCATAGTAACATGGATCATTTTAGAATTAGAACTAAAAGAAAATTCAAGCTGGTTATAGTGGTGTAATTATCATGACCAAATAGGTGAGGATGACAGGATGAAGCAACAGTTCACATATGGTTATTTTGGCTCCATATTTAAAGCTATTGAAATGAAAATATTGATATTATTTTTAATGGGGATAATCTTTCATGCTGAGGATAGAGAAATTTCAAGATAGTCAGACTAAGCAGCATTTAAGAAGTGAGATATGACTTCCAAGACCAGTACGTAAGTGGGTCACAAGTGTATTTACATACAGTTTGTGTGTGCCCATAATAACCGTGCAATCTATTCCCAAATAACTTCAGATTGATGTTTATTACTGTATCCCTTGAGGCTGTAATTTGATAATAGTGCATTTCCTTCCGTATTTCCTATAATTCTCATCTGTCTTTGAGAAACTAGAATTCCAATTTAAGAAAAAGGGAGCAGAGAGGAGAGAGAAAAGGAAATGAAAGGATAAATGAGGCAGAGAAAGGAGATAAGAGGAAGGGTACAATTTTCTGTGAGTCCTTTCTCTGTAGCTTTTACTTTTTGCACACACAAGTGATTTAAGGGAACAATCTAAACAATAGAGAACAGACTAATCCAAATATAAGATTAGAATAGACAAGATTTCCTTATTTTAATAGACAACCTCTGTGATTCTGCATATGGTATAGTTTATGCATACAAGTAAGTTAGTAAAGGGAAACAGATCGATAGTCCATTCTCAGAAGCATCCACAGGACAACTAGGAGTTCTGTGCTTAGTTTTCAACTGCCAGAAGATTTTTTTTTAACTACAGGAATTTGTATCAATAACTGATTTTCCCAAAAAGGCTCAGGAAACACGTAATGTCAAGTAGGGTCAAACAATGAAGACAGGATATGCAACTCGGCTTGGTTATGTTTAAGATAAGCAAAAGTAATGTAGAAGAGCAAGATGGTGTACTTAGATTATATAGACATTTGGAATTTCTATTATTCAAAGGGCAACCTCAAAAAACTGGTAGAAATATTTTCTCCATAGAATGAATTCTTGGACAGTATGAATACCTGTCACAGGCAGAACTAACTGAAGCATTTTTGAAAACTTGAACAAGCTGCTTGAAAACACAACAATAAAAAGAAATAAGGTGTCATGAAAAATGTACAAATAATAAGAATAAATGTTTTCTGTCCTTACATTGCATGAGTACAAAATGAACAAATAATAAGAATAAATGTTTTCTGTCCCTACATTTCATGAGTACAATATAGATTATGTACTATGAAAAATGAAAATGTGCAAATAAGAATATTATTAAAAAATATGAAAATGTACAAATAATAAGAATATTATTAAAAATATGAAAATGTACAAATAATAAGAATAAATGTTTTCTGTCCCTACATTTCATGAGTACAATATAGATTACAAGATTTAACTCTTTTATAAATAATCAAATATATTTTATTTACTTTCTGTTGCCTCATTTCTCTTTTAAAATATGCGTACTTCTATCTATTGATTTTATTTCACTTTGGTTGATAGGAATTCAACCACTGACCTGTAAACTGTCCCCTTCTAAAAGATAATGCCCATGATTTTCCACTTGTCTTGAAATTTTAATATCTAGGTTACATTTTTCATCATTAAAATAGTTATTTAGTTTATTAGTAACTTCTGAAGGATGTCTTGGGCATTAATAGTAGATTGGAAAAACACTAGAAATTATTATTTTTGCAAGAGCTATAGAAGTTAGTGAGGGGTTAATGCTACTTTATGCCTACTGATTATAATATATGCCTGGCCATTCTTTCAATTAAAATAAAACCAAAGCAATGTCTTTAACATATATCTGCTTTCACTGAATAGTAACAATTCTATCAGTCTGTGGTGAAAGGGAAAATCTCAATATTAAGGACATAAATTGACAATATTTGCAATACGAAAGATATTCCGTGGAATAGGGACACATTTGTGGGGTTTATAATTATTTATTTATTTATTTATTTATTTATTTATTTATTTATTTTTCGAGACGGAGTCTTGCTCTGTCACCCAGGCTGGAGTGCAGTGGCAGGATCTGGGCTCACTGCAACCTCCGCCACAGGCTCCCAAGTAGCTCGGATTACAAGCACCCCATACTCCGCGCTGATTTTTGTATTTTAAGTAGAGACGGGGTTTCACCATGTTGGCCAGGATGATTTCGAACTCCTGGCCCCGTGATCCTCCCGCTTCGGCCTCCCACGAGCCAACGGGCACGGCCACATTCGTGTTTTAAGAGGATACTTTGGGTCATTGCACAGTCTGAAGAGTCATTTTACTTTGCTTTCATTTATAAGACATTCATGTACTGCCATCGTGTGGTCAATCCAGCACACATCAGCTTATTTGAAATGGTATGAAAAGTCAAGGAAAAAAAAAAAAAAAAAGACTGTGCTATTTGTTTTGGTTCATGCTGATAGCCTTCATCTTGCCAAAAAGAGCTTAGCAAAAGATTTAGCTGGAATATACCATAGATGTAAACCCAAGCACTTTTATTTACCAGAGGACCCAGGCAGTGTGTGTTTGAAGTCAGAACCAAGTCAATCTAGCTGATAAAACCACAGGGAGCAAATAATATTTATTATTTCCTGTTTAATATTCTGGATATTTCATATAGAAGATCTATCAAAAGTCCAAAGTTGTGTTATTTATATAACTTTTTCCAAAATCACAAGTTACAGTTAAAATGATATTTTATAACTGTAGTGCCTTTTTAATGCAACTAAAAAAAGCTGTGTGCATAAATAGACAAATACAAGTGCAGATACAGGGGAAGTCAAAGTGATTTAAATTGGAAATATTAAAGACACAGCACAAGATCATACTTTTGTCATTTAGATAATTTCATCTGTTTTCAAGAGTACAAAATCAAATGAGGTCCAACTCCCTTCTACTTAATTTTAGTATCATCTCTAATACTGAGTGTGGATGTAATCATTCAAATCGTAATCATGATGAAATTGTTTAATGGAATCATATCTTATAAATTAAAATCTTTCTTCCAGTCAGAACATGAAAATCAAAAGCAAAATTTGATAAAAGAGTGATTCTGGATTTAAATACAAAAGGTCTTATATTGTAAAGCCCTTAAATTGTTTTCTAGAAATAAAACCTTTCCAACATTTAAATATAGCAAAAACTACAGGGAAGCATAATTCTATTAATGACTTCTTTCACCTTAGAAAGTATCAGATGAGCTGATGAATTTTCTGCCTTCAACTGATAGTTTTAGAGAGAGAAATATCATTTCAACTCCCATATCTTTACGTATTGTTTCAAGAAATGCCAAATGCCTTTCAAAATATTATCTCAGAATGTAAGATTTAAATACACCAACAAATTTTAAGAGACAAAATCCTAATTTACTTTCCTTCTTTCCCTTTTTTATTGAACACTCACCACAAATTTCTTATTAGATGAAACATAAAAAGTTATCAACAAATATAAAATCAGCCTAAACATAACTATCAGTCTAAAATTTTGGTCTTAAACTATCACTAATTTTATAACTTTCTTCCATTTAATACAGTGACTTCCTGCATGTTCATGAGTTTATAATGGTCATATAAAATAACTTTTCTCTCATGACCTTTAGTAGGAAAGAAAGATATGTGTATATGAGAGAAAAAGAAATGAACTAATAAGTAAATATTTTAATGAAGAAAGAAAAAATGTATTGAGTAGAGATGAAGATTATCCAATCTAAAGATTAGACACGCACTGTTTTTTTGGTTATGAGATTCTATTATGGAAAACAAAACAAACTCAGTAAATAGACATATTAAAACAGCTAGAAGTCTAGCCAAATTTTGACACTCTTGAAAGACTTAATAATGAAAAGAGACAGGTCCACAATTAAGACCAGTCTACACATTATTTAATTGCCTGCCAATCCCAGAAAAATTGAATTTAGTCACCATTATTAGATGTGGTTCAACAAGAGTGTCTTGGAAGCTGCTTATGATAGGGCTACAAATGAAAGTGTCCTAAATTTTTAACCCTCATGAAGAGATGAGGGACAACCAGAAGACCTAGCTATGGGCAACATCGAGGAAGGAGCACTGGCCAGCTTCATAAATACAAGTCTGTGTTCTAGGGAGAAGGAAGAATGGAAGCAATCTTACTCAATATTCTTTTGACTGAAAGTACAGAAACTCATTTGAGATAGTTTATGCAAAAAAAGGGTATGTATTCTGTAGATATAAGTGTATAGTGCTACTCAAAGTGATTTAGTGTTCGCCTTGGCAGTACATATACTAAAATTAGAATGATACAGAGATTAGCGTGGCCCCTGTGCAAGGATGACACGTTCTAAAAATTTATTAAAATTAAAAAAAAAGATTTAAAGAGCATGATGGAATTTGGTATAGAAATTGAGAAGAAGCATTTAGAAAGTTGTGAGCAATTTGAGAAAGCAGTTTTTTGCCTGCTGTTTCTTTAATAAAAAGGCATGGTCGCTGTGTGATTCCTATGGCGACTGTAACACATTACCAAAAACTTCGCGGCATAAAAAAAATTTATTCTGCCACAGTTCCGGATGCCACTCCAGCCATCCTCTTTGAAGAAGGGCCTTGAGCTAAATGAAGCATCTTTGCCAGCATAAGCAGAGAAGAGGAAGTGCTTGGAATTTGCAACCACCATGCCTCCCAAGATGGTCACAAACTAATGACTCATTGGTGTGGGAGTATGAAAGCCCAGTTCCCTTGCCTTAAGTCAGGACAAACAGTGCCTTGTAACTTACATTCCAAAATTCCCTGCTGAATCAGACTGGCATCACCCCTGCTTGAAGTGGTACCCTGGCTTCTTACCTTCCCTCCCCTCCTTCCCTCATTCCCTTGCCAATTTAACCTGGAACACTTCTTTAATAAATTATTTGCATATGAATCCCTAGCCTAATATTTCCTTATTTTGAAGAAATTTACCTAACACAAAGAGTATCTTTTTTTTTTTTTTTTTTTTTTTTTTTTTTTTTTTTTTTTTTTTCGAGGCGGATTCTCGTTCTCTCTCCCAGGCTGGAGTGCAGGGGCGCGATCTCGGCTCACTGCAAGCTCTGCCTCCTGGGTTCATGCCATTCTCCTGCCTCAGCCTCCCGAGTAGCTGGGACTACAGGCGCCTGCCACCACGCCTGGCTTTTTTTTTTTTTTTGTATTTTTAGTAGAGACGGGGTTTCACCGTGTTAGCCAGGATGGTCTCGATCTCCTGACCTCGTGATCCACCCGCCTTGGCCTCCCAAAATGCTGGGATTACAGGCGTGAGCCACCACGCCCGGCCGAGAGTATCTTTCAGATGCCTTGTTTATCGTTTCGTTAGATTGGGGAACCCAACCTAAGACAATGACTATGTGATACAAACAAAGAGCAATATGAGCAGCCAATCCCCCTTGAAGAACTGGAACCAAATCATCTCACTCTCTCTCCAGGCCACTGGAGCCTCATGGCTGCTCTGTTTCTTCCTTCACGTCTGTTTTATTTTTGTCTCTGCACACACATCTCTGCTTTATGGCACTTAACCATAGCTCTCAATCTAACTCTTCTGTTTCAATTCATGATTTCCTTTCATTTAATATAGTAACTTTTCACAGCCGTTTTAAGAATTTGAAAATAACTTTTCGTGTAAAAGAAATGTATTTCAATAAACTTTAATAGAAAAGAAAGATTACTCCATAACTCTAAAGATTACAAAACTCTTTATAGTGATAAGCCAGATTATTTCTAGTCCCATTTGTGTGGAATAAAAGTAAATATGGTTGACTCATTTTATTGATAGAAAGTGTAATGATACTGATAAAAATTAGTAGAATTATACAGTATACAAATGACTGCCAAGTCCCACGACTCTTGGAAGTTTCCTTCTCCTTTAAAAGAAAAAGTGCATGGTTTGGCTCAAGGTATGGCACTCGGTATTGTACATAGCTACCCAAGTTCAGGCTACAGGGAATATCTGCAAAGAGAGCCTTATTATTGGACCTTGGAGAAAAAAGTGAGAAAAACCCTAGCTGACACAGAGGCATTTCCTGACCAAGAGTGTATTTGTCTTTGAGAATAGAAAGAGTTTAAACTGAATGTGACATTTTAAAAAGTGATTAACAATTACACCATTTATTGAGGAGTACAATTTTAACTTGGCCATTGGGAGTTTTATTGGTTAAAATAATTTAAGATAACATTTTTAATATTATGATTAAATATAATATTATTACTATTTAAAAGGTAACTTTTTTACAGAGTACCTATTATATATCAAGCCCTGTATTTAAATCTCTACATGCCATAGCTCATTTACATGTCGCATTGATACTTTGATGTGGATATTATTCCTATTTTAAATATTCCAAAGCTGAAACTTAAAGAATAATAGCTCACTCACAGCTAATCATCTGGAAGGGGAACCTAGATGTCTGTCACCAGAGCCCAGGTCATTTCCACACTGCTATACCATCTTAAGCTGTCTTCTGTGTTAGCTCTTTCTCTCAGTGTGTCAATGAACAATTCTGTTTCTAAGTCAGTGCTCATTCTACTGCATCAGCTGCTTCAGCTTTACTTCCTCTCTGAGAAGTTCCTCCCCATTAAGCCCATGGTGCTAATGAAAGGGATTCATGAAGAGTGAAGGACATATCACATGTACACATTGACCCATGTCATGCCCTGTCTAGTTTCTCAGAATGTGCACACATGTTCTCTGCAGGAAGTTATGAACCTTCACCTGGATCCATTTGATAAATTTCAAACAAGCTTAAGCGTTCTTGTCTCTACAATGAATTAAATGCAATTAGGCAACACACAACAGAATATACCAAATGACCTGTCACTCCATTGTGATTATTTTATTTAAAAATAATCCTACCTGGTTATAACTTAAGCCACAGATATAAAGTGGAGAAGAGTTCTTGATTGTCCTTGAGAAAAATCAGAAATGAAAATGACTCTGTCTCATTGAAGCTTTGAATCAGAGATTACTACTTAAGAATAAACAGTCGAAAAAATACTACATTATGGAAAACCACAAAAATACACATTTTAAACTGTTAAGATGAATTAAGACATCATATAGATTAGTGAAAATAATATAAAATTTAATTATGATCCATATCACAAAGTTATTATTCCTACTTTAATTGGTGAATTTGGACCACATACACAAATTCCCAAACACCATGCATCTGTCACTGACTTCACGTTCATGACTGTGTTCCCTAATTAAAATCTGTTTCAGTTCAGTATGCCAGAATTCGATGTTTTTGTTGTTGTTATTATTATTATTATTATTATTATTATAGTTTAAGTTCCAGGGTACATGTGCACAACGTGCGGGTTTGTTACATAGGTATACACGTGCCATGTTGGTTTGCTGCGCCCATTAACTCGTCATTTGCGTTAGGTATTTCTCCTAATACTATCCCTCCCCCAGCTCCCCACACCAGGACAGGTGCCGGTGTGTGATATTTCCTGCCCTGTCCGAGTGTTCTCATTGTTCAATTTCCACCTATGAGTGAGAACCTGCGGTGTTTGGTTTTCTGTCCTTGTGATAGTTTGCTGAGAATGATGGTTTCCAGCTTCATCCATGTCCCTACAAAGGACATGAACTCATCCTTTTTTATGGCTTCATAGTATTCTATGGTGTATATATGCCACATTTTCTTAATCCAGTCTATTACTGATGGACATTTGGGTTGGTTCCAAGTCTTTGCTATTGTGAATAGTGCTGCAATAAACATATGTGTGCACGTGTCTTTGTAGTAGCATGATTTATAATCTTTGGGTATATACCCAGTAATGGGATCCCTCTGTCAAATGGTATTTCTGGTTCTAGATCCTTAAGGAATCGCTACACTGTCTTCCACAATGGTTGAACTCATTTACATTCCCACCAACAGTGTGAAAGTGTTCCTATTTCTCCACGTCCTCTCCAGCATCTGTTGTTTCCTGACTTTTTAATGATCGCCATTTTAACTGGTGTGAGATGATATCACATTGTGGTTTTGATTTGCATTCCTCTGATGGCCAGTGATGATGAGAATTTTATCATGTGTCTGTTGGCTGCCTAAATGTCTTTTTTTTGAGAAGAGTTTTTTCATATCCTTTGCCCATTTTTTGATGGGCTTGTTTGTTTTTTTCTTGTAAATTTGTGTGAGTTCATTGTAGATTCTGGATATTAGCCCTTTGTCAGATGGGTAGATTGCAAAAATTTTCTCCCATTCTGTAGGTTACCTGCTCACCCTGATGGTAGTTTCATTTGCTGTGCAGAAGCTCTTTAGTTTAATTAGATCTCATTTGTCAATTTTGGCTTTTGTTGTCATTGCTTTTGGTGTTTTAGTCATGAAGTCTTTGCCCAGGCCTATGTCCTGAATGATATCACCTAGGTTTTCTTCTAGGGTTTTTAGAGTTTTAGGTCTAACATTTAAGTCTTTAATCCACCTTGAATTAATTTTCGTGTAAGGTGTAAGGAAGGGATCCAGTTTCAGCTTTCTACATATGGCTAGCCAGTTTTCCCAGCACCATTTATTAAATAGGGACTCCTTTACCCATTTCTTGTTTTTGTCAGGTTTGTCAAAGATCAGATGGTTGTATATGTGTGGTGTCATTTCTGAGGTCTCTGTTCTGTTCCATTGGTCTACATCTCTGTTTTGGTACCAGTACCATGCTATTTTGGTTACTGTAGCCTTGTAATATAGTTTGAAGTCAGGTAGGATGATGCTTCCAGCTTTGTTCTTTTTGCTTAGGATTGTCTTGGCAATGTGGGCTCCTCTGTGATTCGATATGAACTTCAAAGTAGTTTTTTCTAATTCTGTGAAGAAAGTCATTGGTAGCTTGATGGGGATGGCATTGAATCTATAAATTACCTTGGACAGTATGGCCATTTTCACAATATTGATTCTCCCTATTCATGAACATGAAATGTTCTTCCATTTGTTTGTGTCCTCTTTTATTTCATTGAGCGGTGGTTTGTAGTTCTCCTTGAAGAGGTCCTTCACATCCCTTGTAAGTTAGATTCCTAGGTATTTTATTCTCTTTGAAGCAATTGTGAATGGGAGTTCACTCATGATTTGACTCTCTGTTTGTCTGTTATTGGTGTATAGGAATGCTTGTGATTTTGGCACATTGATTTTGTATCCTGAGACTTTGCTGAAGTTGCTTATCAGCTTAAAGAGATTTTGGGCTAAAATGATGGGGTTTTCTAAATATACAGTCATGTCATCTGCAAACAGGGACAATTTGACTTCCTCTTTTCCTAATTGAATACCCTTTATTTCTTTATCTCGCCTGATTTCCCTGGCCAGAACTTCCAACACTATGTTGAATAGGAGTGGTAAGAGAGGGCATCCTTGCCTTGTGCCAGTTTTCAAAGGGAATGCTTCCAGTTTTTGCCCATTCGGTATGATATTGGCTGTGGGTTTCTCATAAATGACTGCTATTATTTTGAGATACGTTCCATCAATATCTAGTTTATTGAGAGTTTTTAGCATGAAGGGCTGTTGAATTTTGCTGAAGGCCTTTTCTGCATCTATTGAGATAATCATGTGGTTTTTGTCTTTGGTTCTGTTTATGTGATGGATTACTTTTATTGATGTGCATATGTTGAACCAGCCTTGAATCCCAAGGATGAAGGTGACATGATCATGGTGGATAAGCTTTTTGCTGCTGGATTTAGTTTGCCAGTATTTTATTCAGGATTTTCGCGTCGATGTTCATCAGGGATGCTGTTCTAAAATTCTCTTTTTTTGTGTGTGTCTCTGCAAGGCTTTGGTATCAGGATGATGCTGGCCTCATAAAATGAGTTAGGGAGGATTCCCTCTTTTTCTATTGATTGGAGTAGTTTCAGAAGAAATGGTACCAGCTCCTCTTTGTACCTATGGTAGAATTTGACTCTGAATCCATCTGGTTCTGGACTTTTTTTGGTTGCTAGGCTAATAATTATTGCTTCAATTTCAGAGTCTGTTATTGGTCTATTCAGAGATTCAACTTCTTCCTGATTTACTCTTGGGTGGGTTGTATGTGTCAAGGAATTTATCCATTTCTTCTAGATTTTCTAGTTTATTTGCATAGAGGTGTTTATAGTATTCTCTGATGGCAGTTTGTATTTCTGTGGGATTGTTGTTGATATCCCTTTTATCATTTTTTATTGTGTCTATTTGATTCTTCTCTCTTCTTCTTTTTTAGTCTTGCTAGTGGTCTATAAATTTTGTTCATCTTTTAAAAAAACTAGCTCCTAAATTCATTGCTTTTTTGAAGGGTTTTTTATGTCCCCATATCCTTCAGTTCTGCTCTGATCTTGGTTATTTCTTGCCTTCTGCTTGCTTTGAATTTGTTTGCTCTTGCTTCTCTAGCTCTTTTAATTGCGATGTTAGGGTGTCGATTTTTTATCTTTCCTGCTTTCTCTTGTGGGCATTTAGTGCTATAAATTTCCCTCTATACACTGCCTTAAATGTGTCCCAGAGATTCTGGTATGTTGTGTCTTTGTTCTCACTGGCTTCAAAAATCATCTTTATTTCTGCCTTCATTTTGTTATTTACCCAGTAGTCATTCAGGAGCAGGTTGTCCAGTTTCCATGTAGCTGTGTGTTTTTGGATGAATTTCTTAATCCTGAGTTCTAATTTGATTGCACTGTGGTCTGAGAGATAGTTTGTTGTGATTTCTGTTCTTTTACATTTGCTGAGGAGAGCTTTACTTCCAACTATGTGGTCAATTTTGGAATAAATGCAATGTGGTGCTGAGAAGAATTTATACTCTGTTGATTTGGAGTGGAGAGTTCCGTAGATGTCTATTAGGTCAGCTTGGTGCAGAGCTGAATATAAGTCCTGGATATCCTTATTAACCTTCTGTCTTGTTGATCTGTCTAATGTTGACAGTGGGGTGTTAAAGTCTTCCATTATTATTGTGTGGGAGTCTAACTCTCTTTGTAGGTCTCTAAGGACTTGCTTTATGAATCTGGGTGCTCCTGTATTGGGTGCATATATATTTAGGACAGTTAGCTCTTGTTGTTGAATTGATCCCTCTACCATTACTTAATGACCTTCTTTGTCTCTTTTGATCTTTGTTGGTTTAAAGTCTGTTTTATCAGAGACTAGGTATGCAACTCGTGCTTTTTTTTTTTTTTTTTTTTGGCTTTCCATTTGCTTGGTAGATCTTCCTCCATCCCTTTATTTTTAGTCTATGTGTGTCTTTGCACATGAGATGGGTCTCCTGAATACAGCACACTGATGGGTCTTGAATCTTTATCCAATTTGCCAGTCTGTGTCTTTTATTGGGGCATTTAGGCCATTTACATTTAAGGTTAATATTGTTATGTGTGAATTTGATCCTGTCATTATGATATTAGCCAGTTGTTTTCTCCATTAGTTGATGCAGTTTCTTCCTAGCATCGATGGTCTTTACAATTTGGCATGTTTTTGCAATGGCTAGTACTGGTTGTTCCTTTCCATGTTTAGTGCTTCCTTCAGGAGCTCTTTTAGGGCAGGCCTGGTGGTGACACAATCTCTCAGCATTTGCTTGTTTGTAAAAGATTTTACTTCTCCTTCACTTCTGAAGCTTAGTTTGGCTGGATATGAAATTCTGGGTTGAAAATTCTTTTCTTTAAGAATATTGAATATTGGCCCCCACTCTCTTCTGGCTTGTAGGGCTTCTGCTGAGAGATCCGCTGTTAGTCTGATGGGCTTCCCTTTGTGGGTAACCCAACCTTTCTCTCTGGCTGCCTTAACATTTTTTCCTTCATTTCATTGTGGTGTACTCTGTATTTCCTGAATCTGAATGTTGGCCTGCCTTGCTAGGTTGGGGAAGGTCTCCTGGATAATATCCTGAGGAGTGTTTTCCAACTTGTTTCCATTCTCCCCGTCACTTTCAGGTAAACCAGTCAAATGTAGATTTGGTCTTTTCACATAGTCCCATATTTCTTGGAGGTTTTGTTCATTTCTTTTTGCTCTTTTTTCTCTAAACTTGTCTTCTTGCTTTATTTCATTAATTTGATCTTCAATCATTGATACACTTTCTTCCACTTGATCGAATCAGCTATTGAAGCTTGTTCATGCATCTCATAGTTCTCGTGCCATGGTTTTTCAGCTCCATCAGTTCATTTAAGGTCTTCTCTACACTGTTTATTCTAGTTAGCTATTCATCTAATCTTTTTTCAAGGTTTTTAGCTTCCTTGTGATGGGTTCGAACATCCTCCTTTAGCTCAGAGAAGTTCGTTATTACTGATCGTCTGAAGCCTTCTTCTCTCAACTTGTCAAAGTCATTCTCCATCCAGCTTTGTTCCATTGCTGACGAGTAGCTATGATCCTTTAGAGGAGAAGAAGTGCTGTGGTTTTCAGAATTTCCGCTTTTATGCTCTGGTTTCTCCCCATCTTTGTGGTTTTATCTAACTTTGGTCTTTGATATTCGTGACCTACAGATGGGGTTTTGGTGTGGATGTCCTTTTTGTTGATGTTGATGCTATTCCTTTCTGTTTGTTAGTTTTCCTTCTAACAGTCAGGTCCCTCAGCTGCAGGTCTGTTGGAGTTTGCTGGAGGTCCACTCCAGACCCTGTTTGCCTGGGTATCACCAGTGGAGCCTGTAGAACAGCAAATATTGCAGAACAGTAAGCATTGTTGCCTGATCTTTCCTCTGGGAGCTTCATCCCAGAGGGGCACCCACCTGTATGAGGTGTTAGTCGGCCCCTACTGGGAGGTGTCTCCCAGTTAGGCTACACGGGGGTCAGGGACCCACTTGAGGAGGCAATCTGTCTGTTCTCAGAGCTCAAACACCATGCTGGGAGAACCACTGCTCTCTTAAGAGCTGTCAGACAGGGACATTTAAGCCTGCAGAAGTTTCTGCTGTCTTTTGTTCAGCTATTCTATTCCCTGCCCTAGAGGTGGAGTTTACAGAGGCAGCAGGCCTTGGTGAGCTGCGGTGGGATCTGTCCAGTTTGAGCTTCCTGGCAGCTTTGTTTACCTACTCAAGCCTCTGCAATGGTGGACACCCCTCCCCCTGCCAGGCTGCTGCCTCACAGGTTAATCTCAGACTGCTGAGCTAGCAGTGAGCAATGCTCTGTGGGCATGGGACCAGCTGAGCCAAGCACGAGATATAATCTCCTAGTGTCCCTTTTGCTAAGACAGTTGGAAAAGCGCAGTATTTGGGCAGAAGTTTCCCGTTTTTCCAGGTAGTCTGTCATGGCTTCCCTTGGCTAGGAAAGGGAAATCCCGCAACCCCTTGCACTTCCCGGGTGAGGCAATGCCCTGCCCTGCTTCAGCTCACCCTCAGTGGGCTGCACCCACTCTCCAACCAGTCCCAATGAGATGAACCAGGTACCTCAGTTGGAAATGCAGAAATCACCTGTCTTCTGTGTCAATCAACCTGGGAGCTGCAGACCAGAGCTGTTCCTATTCGGCCATCTTTGAACAGACCCCCCTGGATTCAATGTTTTATTGCAACTCAGGCACTGTGTTAGATTCTGAGGGTATCAGTATGAGAGATCCATGGGCCCTGATCTCAAGGACGGCACTTACAACCTTGCTGTAACATAATATATTACGTTCTATTCATTCAAGATATATTTATTGAGTGCATTCTTCCAGGAACTGGAATCCAAGGTGAAAAAAAAAAAAAAAAAGGCTGCTTTAATGGTATACATGATTTCATAGAGCACATGGATATTTATAAAGGAATAATACAAATAATCATTAAAATGGGTAAGTCTGTGAAGGAAAGGAATATGGTGTTATGTGAGTGTGTAATAGAGGTGCTCAGTCTATCATGGAGGGCAGCAAAGACCTCCTCGAACAAACGATGATTCAGCTAAGATTTGATGACAGAGGCAGGGTGAGTTAAATAAAATAAAAAGGGGAATGGTGAATTTCTAGAGTGAGAAATTAACGTATGCTAAAGTCCCATGAACAGCTGTTTGAGAAACTGAATAACATCCAGAATGAATGAAGAGCAAAGTACAAGGAAGGAAAAAATATAAGATTAGGCGCTAATGTAGGCCAGGCCAGGCAGAGAGTAGGATACTAAATTAAGAATGCTAATCCTCATCTAAGAGCCAAGAAAGCCACTGAAGAGATTTTGCTGGAGAGTGGTGATAGATCACTCTGGCTGCAGTAAAGAGAATGGATAGAAACAAATAAGGATAAAGAACAACCAGATAGAAAAAGACTGTAGCAGTAAAGATGGAAGGTGTTGGTGGCTTTGCCAAGAGTAGTAGTGCTGAAGATGGTCAGAAATAAATATTTTTGTGAAGTATTTAGGAGCTAACGCCAACAAAAATGTACAAGAGCATAAAAATATTTGGCCAGAATATAGACAGAATAATTCATTCTTCCTAGAGTAAAAAAGAAAGACTTCACAGAAGTGGTATTCAATGGGTACTTAAATAACAAATAGAAGCTTATCAGGGCAAAACTGAGAGAATTATATTTTATGTAGAGAAAACAGCACAACCATATTAGTTTGTTTTCTGTTACTTATAACAAAATACCTGAAGCCGGGCAATCTATTTTTTAAAAGGAATTTATTCCTTACAGTTATGGAGGCTGACAAGTACAAGACTGAGGGCACCAAAAGTTCAGACATTAAATTTTAAAGCTAGAGAATAATCTCCCATGACTCCATATCCAGCATTCTGTGTATACCGGTACAGGGGTTGGGCCCCAAGTCCTCAGGCAGCCTTGCTTCCATGACTTTCCATGGCTCAGCCCACACTTCAGCTCTTCCAGGCTGGTGTTGCACCCTAGTAGCTCTACAGTTCTAAGATCTCAGTGGCAATTTCACTCCTATAGCTCCCCAAGTCATTGCCTTAGTATGGGGTTCTCTATGGTGTCTCCTCCCCTGCAACAAGTCTCTGCCTGGGCCCACAGGCTGTTTGATACATTCTTTGAAATTAGGTGGAAGTTGTCATGCCTCCACAGCTCTTGCATTCTGTGGACCTGAAGCTTTAACATCATGTGGATGCCCCGGAGGATTAAGGTTTGTACCTTTGGAGCGGTGCCTAGTGAAGCCATACCTGGGGCCAATTGAACCCCAGCTGGGTGGTCAAGGAGTGCTGTGCTGGAATATAGACAGCATATACCTAAGGGATCTCTGTGAAGGAGCCTATGGAGGGCACACCAGGCCTGTACCCAAAAACCATTCTGCCTTCCTAGACCTCTTAGCCTGTTATGAAAGGAGCAGTTTCAAAGGTATCTGAAATGCCTTGGAGGTATTTCTTCCATTGTCTTGTGGAATAGCATCTGGCTCCCTTCTATCCATACTAATTTCTTTAGCAAATGGTCCCTGGGCTACATTTTTGTCTCTCTTTATTTTTTTTAATTTTATTTTACTATTACTATACTTTAAGTTTTAGGGTACATGTGCAAAATATGAAGGTTAGTTACATATGTATACATGTGACATGCTGGTGTGCTGCACCCATTAACTCGTCATTTAGCATTAGGTATATCTCCTAATGCTATCCCTCCCCACTCTCCCCACCACCAAACAGTCCCCAGAGTGTGATATTCCCCTTCCTGTGTCCAAGTGTTCTCATTGTTCAATTCCCACCTATAAGTGAGAATATGAGGTGTTTGGTTTTTTGTTCTTGCGATAGTTTACTGAGAATGATGATTTCCAATTTCATCCACGTCCCTACAAAGGACATGAACTCATCATTTTTTATGGCTGCATAGTATTCCATGGTGTATATGTGCCACATTTTCTTAATCCAGTCTATCATTGTTGGACATTTGGGTTGGTTCCAAGTCTTTGCTATTGTGAATAGTGCTGCAATAAACATACGTGTTCATGTGTCTTTATAGCAGCATGATTTATAGTCCTTTGGGTATATACCCAGTAATGGGATGGCTGGGTCAAATGGTATTTCTAGTTCTACATCCCTGAGGAATTGCCACACTGACTTCCACAATGGTTGAACTAGTTTACAGTCCCACCAACAGTGTAAAAGTGTTCCTATTTCTCCACATCCTCTCCAGCACCTGTTGTTTCCTGACTTTTTAATGATTGCCATTCTAACTGGTGTGAGATGGTATCTCATTGTGGTTTTGATTTGCATTTCTCTGATGGCCAGTGATGATGAGCATTTTTTCATCTGTTTTTTGGCTGCATAAATGTCTTCTTTTGAGAAGTGTCTTTTCATGTCCTTTGCCCACTTTTTGATGGGATTGTTTGTTTTTTTCTTGTAAATTTGTTGGAGTTCATTGTAGATTCTGGATATTAGCCCTTTGTTAGATGAGTAGGTTGTGAAAATTTTCTCCCATTTTGTAGGTTGCCTGTTCACTCTGATGGTAGTTTCTTTTGCTGTGTGGAAGCTCTTTAGTTTAATTAGATCCTATTTGTCAATTTTGGCTTTTGTTACCACTGCTTTTAGTGTTTTAGTCATGAAGTCCTTGCCCATGCCTATGCACTGAATGATATTGCCTAGGTTTTCTTCTAGGGTTTTTATGGTTTTAGGTCTAACGTTTAAATCTTTAATCCATCTTGAATTAATTTTTGTATAAGGTGTAAGGAAGGGATCCAGTTTCAGCTTTCTACATATGGCTAGCCAGTTTTCCCAGCACCATTTATTAAATAGGGACTCTTTTCCCCATTGCTTATTTTTCTCAGGTTTGTCAAAGATCAGATAGTTATAGATATGTGGGATTATTTCTGAGGGGTCTGTTCTGTTCCATTGATCTATATCTCTGTTTTGGTACCAGTACCATGCTGTTTTGGTTACTGTAGCCTTGTAGTGTAGTTTGAAGTCAGGTAGCGTGATGCCTCCAGCTTTGTTCTTTTGGCTTAGGATTGACTTGGCGATGCAGGCTCTTTTTTGGTTCCATATGAACTTTAAAGTAGTTTTCTCCAATTCTGTGAAGAAAGTCATTGGTAGCTTGATGGGGATGGCATTGAATCTATAAATTACCTTGAGCAGTATGGCCATTTTCACGATATTGATTCTTCCTACCCATGAGCATGGAATGTTCTTCCATTTGTTTGTATCCTCTTTTATTTCCTTGAACAGTGGTTTGTAGTTCTCCTTGAAGAGCTCCTTCACATCCCTTGTAAGTTGGATTCCTAAGTATTTTATTCTCTTTGAAGCAATTGTGAATGGGAGTTCACTCATGATTTTGCTCTCTGTTTGTCTCTTATTGGTGTATAAGAATGCTTGTGATTTTTGTACATTGATTTTGTATCCTGAGACATTGCTGAAGTTGCTTATCAGCTTAAGGAGAATTTGGGCTGAGACAATGGGGTTTTCTAGATATACCATCATGTCATCTGCAAACAGGGACAATTTGACTTCCTCTTTTCCTAATTGAATACCCTTTATTTCCTTCTCCTTCCTAATTGCCCTGGCCAGAACTTCCAACACTATGTTGAATAGGAGTGGTGAGGGAGGGCATCCCTGTCTTGTGCCAGTTTTCAAAGGGAATGCTTCTAGTTTTTGCCCATTCAGTGTGATATTGGCTGTTGGTTTGTCATAGATAGCTCTTATTATTTTGAGATATGTCCCATCAATACCTAATATCTTGAGAGTTTTTAGCATGAAGTGTTGTTGAATTTTGTCAAAGGCCTTTTCTGCATCTATTGAGATAAATCATGTGGTTTTTGTCTTTGGTTCTGTTTATATGCTGGATTACATTTATTGATTTCCATATATTGAACCAGCCTTGCATCACAGGGGTGAAGCCCACTTGATCATGGTGGATAAGCTTTCTGACATGCTGCTGGATTCAGTTTGCCAGTATTTTATTGAGGATTTTTGCATCAATGTTCATCAAGGATATTGGTCTAAAATTCTCTTTTTTGGTTGTGTCTCTGCCCAGCTTTGGTATCAGAATGATGCTGGCCTCATAAAATGAGTTAGGGAGGATTCCCTCTTTTTCTGTTGATTGGAATAGTTTCAGAAGGAATGATACCAATTCCTCCTTGTACGTCTGGTAGAATTCAGCTGTGAATCCATCTGGTCCTGGACTCTTTTTGGTTGGTAAGCTATTGATTATTGCCACAATTTCAGCTCCTGTTATTGGTCTATTCAGAGATTCAACTTCTTCCTGGTTTAGTCTTGGGAGGGTGTATGTGTCGAGGAATTTATCCATTTCGTCTAGATTTTCTAGTTTATTTGTGTAGAGGTGTTTGTAGTATTCTCTGATGGTATTTTGTATTTCTGTGGGATCGGTGGTAATAACCCCTTTATCATTTTTTATTGCTTCTATTTGATTCCTCTCTCTTTTCTTCTTTATTAGTCTTGCTAGTAGTCTATCAATTTTGTTGATCCTTACAAAAAACCAGCTCCTGGATTCATTAATTTTTTGAAGGGTTTTTTGTGTCTCTATTTCCTTCTGTTCGGCTCTAATTTTAGTTATTTCTTGCCTTCTGCTAGCTTTTGATTGTGTTTGCTCTTGCTTTTCTAGTTCTTTTAATTGTGATGTTAGGGTGTCAGTTTTGGATCTTTCCTGCTTTCTCTTGTGGGCATTTAGTGCTATAAATTTCCCTCTACAAACTGCTTTGAATGTGTCCCAGAGATTCTGGTATGTTGTGTCTTTGTTCTCATTGGTTTCAAAGAAAATCTTTATTTCTGCCTTCATGTTGTTATGTACCCAGTAGTCATTCAGGAGCAGGTTGTTCAGTTTCCGTGTAGTTGAGCAGTTTTGAGTGAGTTTCTTAATCCTGAGTTCTAGTTTGATTGCACTGTGGTCTGAGAGACAGTTTGTTATAATTTCTGTTCTTTTACATTTGCTGAGGAAAGCTTTACTTCCAACTATGTGGTCAATTTTGGAATAGGTGTGGTGCAGTGCTGAAAAAAAATGTATATTCTGTTGATTTGGGGTCAAGAGTTCTGTAGATGTCTATTAGTTCCGCTTGGTGCAGAGCTGAGTTCAATTCCTGGGTATCATTGTTAACTTTCTGTCTTGTTGTTCTGTCTAATGTCGACAGTGTGATGTTAAAGTCTCCCATTATTATTGCGTAGGAGTCTAAGTCTCTTTGTAGGTCTCTAAGGACTTGCTTTATGAATCTGGGTGCTCCTGTATTGGGTGCATATATATTTAGGATAGTTAGCTCTTCTTGTTGAATTGATCCCTTTACCATTATGTAATGGCCTTCTTTGTCTCTTTTGATCTTTGTTGGTTTAAAGTCTGTTTTATCAGGGACTAGGATTGCAACCCCTGCCTTTTTTTGTTTTCCTTTTGCTTGGTAGATCTTCCTCCATCCTTTTATTTTGAGCCTATGTGTATCTCTGCACGTGAGATGGGTTTCCTGAATACAGCACACTGATGGGTCCTGACTCTATCCAATTTGCCAGTCTGTGTCTTTTAATTGGAGCATTTAGTCCATTTACATTTGAAGTTAATATTGTTAAGTGTGAATTTGATCCTGTCATTTTGATGTTAGATGGTTATTTTGCTTGTTAGTTGATGCAGTTTCTTCCTAGCCTCGACAGTCTCTAAAATTTGGCATGATTTTGCAGTGACTGGTACCAGTTGTTCCTTTCCATGTTTAGTGCTTCCTTCAGGAGCTCTTTTAGGGCAGGCCTGGTGGTGACAAAATCTCTCAGTATTTACTTGTCTGTAAAGTATTTTATTTCTCCTTCACTTATGAAGCTTAGTTTGGCTGGATATGAAATTCTGGGTTGAAAATTCTTTTCTTTAAGAATGTTGAATATTGGCCCCCACTCTCTTCTGGCTTGTAGAGTTTCTGCTGAGAGATCCGCTGTTAGTCTGATGGGCTTCCCTTTTTGGGTAACCCGACCTTTCTCTCTGGCTGCCCTTAACATTTTTTCCTTCATTTCAACTTTGGTGTATCTGACAATCATGTGTCTTGGAGTTCCTCTTCTCGAGGAGTATCTTTGTGGCGTTCTCTGTATTTCCTGAATCTGAATGTTGGCCTGCCTTGCTAGATTGGGGAAGTTCTCCTGGATAATATCCTGCAGAGTGTTTTCCAACTTGGTTCCATTCTCCGTGTCACTTTCAAGTACAGCGATCAGACGTAGATTTGGTCTTTTCACATAGTCCCATATTTCTTGGAGGCTTTGTTCATTTCTTTTGATTCTTTTTTCTCTAAACTTCCCTTCTTGCTTCATTTCATTCATTTCATCTTCCATCACTGATACCCTTTCTTCCAGTTGATCACATCAGCTCCTGAGGCTTCTGCATTCTTCACGTAGTTCTCGAGCCTTGGCTTTCAACTCCATCAGCTCCTTTAAGCACTTCTCTGTATTGGTTATTCTAGTTATACATTTGTCTAAATTTTTTTCAAAGTTTTCAACTTCTTTGCCTTTGGTTTCAATTTCCTCCTGTAGCTCAGAGTAGTTTGATCGTCTGAAGCCTTCTTCTCTCAATTTGTCAAAGTCATTCTCCGTCCAGCTTTGTTCCATTGCTGGTGAGGAACTGCATTCCTTTGGAGGAGGAGAGGTGCTCTGCTTTTTAGAGTTTCCAGTTTTTCTGCTCTGTTTTTCCCCCACCTTTGTGGTTTTATCTACTTTTGGTCTTTGATGATGGTGATGTACAGATGGGTTTTTGGTGTGGATGTCCTTTCCGTTTGTTAGTTTTCCTTCTAACAGACAGGACCCTCAGCTGCAGGTCTGTTGGAGTTTGCTAGAGGTCCACTCCAGACCCTGTTTGCCTGGGTAACAGCAGCGGTGGCTGCAGAACAGCGGATTTTCGTTAACCGTGAATGCTGCTGTCTGATCATTCCTCTGGAAGTTTTGTCTCAGAGGAGTACCCGGCTGTGTGAAGTGTCAGTCTTCCCCTACTGGGGGGTGCCTCCCAGTTAGGCTGCTTGGGGGTCAGGGTTCAGGGACCCACTTGAGGAGGCAGTCTGTCAATTCTCAGATCTCCAGCTGTGTGCTGGAAGAACCACTGCTCTCTTCAAAGCTGTCAGACAGGGACATTTAAGTCTGCAGAGGTTACTGCTGTATTTTTGTTTGTCTGTGCCCTGCCCCCAGAGGTGGAGCCTACAGAGGCAGGCAGGCCTCCTTGAGCTGTGGTGGGCTCCACCCAGTTTGAGCTTCCTGGCTGCTTTGTTTACCTAAGCAAGCCTGGGCAGTGGTGGCACCCCTCCCCCAGCCTCGCTGATGCCTTGCAGTTTGATCTCAGACTGCTGTGCTAGCAATCAGCGAGACTCCGTGGGCGTGGGCGTAGGACCCTCCAAGCCAGGTGTGGGATAAAATCTCCTGGTGTGCCTTTTTTTAAGCCCATCGGAAAAGCACAGTATTAGGGTGGGAGTGACCCAATTTTCCAGGTGCAGTCTGTCACCCTTTTCTTTGACTAGGAAAGGGAACTCCCTGACCCCTTGCACTTCCTGAGTGAGGCAATGCCTCACCCTGCTTCGGCTCACGCACAGTGTGCTGCACCCACTGTCCTGTGCCCACTGTCTGGCACTCCCTAGTGAGATGAACCCAGTACCTCAGATGGAAATGCAGAAATCACCCATCTTCTGCGTCGCTCACTCTGGGAGCTGTAGACCAGAGCTCTTCCTATTCGGCCATCTTCCATTTTTTGTCTCTTATCCTGAATACACTTTTTGACTCTTTATGTGGCCTGGCTCAATTTTCTAAATCTTCTCACTCTGTTTTTCTTTTAATTATGAATTGTATCTTTAAATCCTTCCTTTACTCCTGAATTTCACTGTAAGGAGCCAGAAGTAACCACGCAGCTCCTTCTATACTTTGCTTAGAAATTTATTTTGCTAGATATGCTAGTTAATGACTCTCAAGTTTGGTCTTCCACAAAGCCCTCAGGCATGAACCTGGTTCAGCCAAGTTCTTTTCCAATTTACAACAAGGATGGCTTTTACCCCGGTTTCCAATACCTTGTTCCTCAATTTCACCTGAATCTTCATCAGAATGTCCTTTTTGTTCATAATTCTATATGCATTCTGGTAACCACTACTTAACCAATTTCTAAGGAGTTCCAAACATTCCTTGGTCTTCTAGGCTCTCCCCAGAATCTAGATTCCTCCAAATTCTTTCAGCCTCTGCCCATTACCCAATTCCAAAGCTGCTTCCACATTTTCAGTTATTCATTATCAGCAACACCCCATGTATCAGTACCAATTTTGTGTTTTAGTTCATTTTCTGCTGCTTATAACAGATTACTTGAAACTGTGTAATTAATTTTTTTAAGGAATTTATTTCTTACAGTCTTGAAAGCTGGAAATTCCAAGGTCAAGGAGCCATTCCTATCTGATGAGAGTCTTCTTGCTAGTGGGGGCTCCATGCCAATTCTCAAGGCAGTGCAGGGCATCACATGGCAAGAGGGCTGAGCATGTTAATGTGCTGGCTCAGGCCTCTCTTCCTCTCCTTATAAAGCCACCAGTCTCACTCCCATGATAATGCATTAATCATTCATCCATTAATCCATGAATGGATTCATCCATTTGTGAGGGCAAAACCTCATGACCCAATCACATCTTAAAGGCTCCACCTCTCAATCCTGCCACATTGGGGATTAAGTTTCAACATGAGTTTTGGAGGAGACAAATCTTCAAACCATAGCAGTGACCAAACCAAAGGAGTCTTAAAAGTGAAGCTCTTTGGGAGCAGAAAATTTGGGGTACATTCTCTGCACTTATCACAATGTTTGGCATATAGTATCTTTTCACAAACAAATGTGTTCAAAAAATAAGTGCGATCTAGAGTAGCTGAACTATAGAAGGCATAAAAGAAATTGTGTATAAAGAGAAACAAAAAAATAAAACCCATAGACAAAAATAAAATGAGCTTGAACTTCCCCTTTAGGCAGTGAGAAAACAAAGACAGTTTATTTTTGTTTTTGTTTTGTTTTGTTTTTTTGAGACGGAATCTCACTCTGATGCCCAGGCTGGCGTGAAGTGGTGCAATTTTGGCTCACTGCAAGCTCCGCCTCCCAGGTGCAAGTGATTCGCTTGCCTCAACCTCCTAAGTAGCTGGGACTATAGGCCCGTGCCACTATACCTGGCTAATTTTTTGTATTTTTAGTAGAGACAGGGTTTAATCGTGTTAGCTAGGATGGTCTCGATCTCCTGACCCTGTGATCCGCCCACCTCGAGCTCCCAAACTGCTGGGACTACAGGCACGAGCCACCGCACCTGGCCGCACAAAGACAGTTTTAAGGTACAAGAACGACTTAATCTTTGTTTTCAAAAAGTAGGTAATGGCAAAAAAGGAGAATGAAGACAAGGTGATTAGAAAGTTGAGGCAGAAAGACATTTAAGAGACAAATGCAATAATTCAGGTAAAAGTGAATATCAGCCTAAAACAAGGGGTCTACAGTGGTAATTCAGAAAAAGAAACAAATTCCTAAATAATATAGTAGTAGTATTGACAAGACTTGATGGCTGAATTATATGTGTGTTTATATATATGTGCGTATACATATGAGAGAAGCAAGGGAAGAAGGAAGCATGAAGTTACACATGCATGAGGTTTTTAGAGAAAGTACTCAAGTGAAGGATAATCCTTTTATTTAAAATAGAGAACACAACAGAAAAAACAGACTTGCCAGAATTAATAAAAAGTACAGTTTCTGGCTCTGTTAATTTTGTAATGCCAGATAGGCACTGTGGATACTCTAGAGGTACAGATTTAATTAAACACACACACACACACACACACACACACTACAGAAATCAGAACCAGAGATAAATCTTTGGAAGTCATCTCCAAAGCATTTGAACTCTCAAAATGTAGGGCACACTTCAAAGTGAGTAAACTCAGCAGTGCACTGAGATGATGCTTCATCTCAGGAGATACAAGAAGTGTCCTCTTGAATCATCCATTTTACTGCATGGTATGTAATTTCAAGCATTTGCAATAAAAACAGATTAAAAGCTAAATTCAAATTACAGGTTGAGTATCCCTTATCCAAAATACTTGGGACCAGAAGTGTTTCAGATTTCAAATTTTTCAGAATTTGTAATATTTGCATATATATGATAAGATATCTTGGGAATGGAACCCAAATCTAAGCATTTTTTATGGTTTATATACACATGGTCTGAAGGTAAATTTATATAATACTTTTAATAATTTTGTGCATGAAACTAAGTTTTGACAGCATTTTGCCTGTGACCTGTCACATGAGCTCAGGTGTGGCATTTTCCACTTGTGGTATCAGGTCAGCACTCAAAAAGTTTTAGGTTTTGGTGCATTTCAGATTTTGGATTTTCAGATGAAGGACTGTCAACTTGTCACTACTCCATGTTGAAAGAATTAAGTCTCTAGGAAGAGGTTAAGGAAGTGGTTCTTATTGTTCATTGTAGATGCAGAAAATCTTCAGGAAGCAAAGAGACAGAGGCAAATGGAAAATGATCACATGTTGTGATAACAGAGAAATTTTATAAACAGAAATGGTTAATATAAATTTGTACTTACTTTATTAAGGTCCACTCAATTGACATCAAACCTTTAGTCAGTTTGCTATGCCTACAAATTCATTGTGTCAGCTATGTTTGGGAAAATTGAAGAGTCCATCTTCCACATCTGGAATGATAATATCTTGACAAGAATGGATGGTACTAAAAGACAGCAAAATAATATATACAGTGAACTGTGTTAGAAGCAGGAACTGAAAATAAGAGGTGAATAAGGAAAGGTTAAACTATACCCCTTCTATATACACACCAAATCCCCAATTCCTGGAGCGACAGGGAGAGACCCACAGCATATGGGATGAGATTTAAGAAAAGAAAATCCCGAAGACAAACTACCTCAACTGATATCTTAGTTACACAGTAACTTGTTCTTTTTAAAATTAAACAATGGTGGGTATAATATCAATTAGAATATAAAATCTACCTGAGTTAAGATAAAACTCAAGACCTCAAAGTAATTTTGTGCTGGGGGTAAAAAATATCAGGTTATGGTTCCAAATATTAATACCCAAAAGATACAAATTCACTTCCCAGTGCTTTTGATGGTGTTTTTCAGTTTGCAAAGCAACTAAAACAGAAGATAGGAGATGCAATGAAAGATTACGAAACTAGCCATGGAAGTATATAAAGTAAACAGAAAGCCAAAGTTGAAGTTTGGAAAAACTCACATTTAAAGGATGAGTTTCCCAGAGTTGCTCCACCCCCAACCCCAACTCCCCAAAATCCGAGAGGCTGGAAAGGAATCCTGAGAGAGGCAGGGCACAACCACCAAAGACTAAGGGTATTTCAGATCACATAGGAGGCCTTGGTCAACATGTGTCAAATTTGGTTAAAAGGTCAATGAGAATTATAACTGAGGCCTTCAATTTAGCAAACGGGAAGTGAATGGTGACTTTTACAAGAGCAATTTTAGTGGAAGAGCTGAGTTGGGTGGAGGGTTAAGTAATAAATAAAATATTTTTTAAATGAGGCAGAGAATATGCATTACTCTTGAGAAGTTTAGCAGTGATGAAGGGAAGGAGAAAAATAGGTATCTGGAAAGAAATAAGAAGAATTGACTAAAGGCTGTTTTCAGAATGGAGAAATCTTGGATAAATTTGTAGACCAGGCAAAATAGGCAGAAGAAAAAACTCATTAGGAATGAAAGGAAGGTGCCAAGAAAATTAAGAAAATTAAGTAGGAGAAGGAAGGAAAGGTTGTTCTGGACAGGAGAAAAATTGCTTTTCCTCTTCAATAAAGAAGGGGCTGAGAATGGTAGCCTACACCTGTAACCTCAGCACTTTGGGAGGCAGAGACGGGCAGATCAACTGAGGTCAGGAGTTTGAGGCCAGCCTGGCCAACACGGTGAAAGCCTGTCTCTGCTAAAAATACAAAAATTAGCTGGGTGTGGTGACACACACCTGTAATCCTAGCTACTCAGGAGGCTGAGGCACAAGAATTGCTTGAGCCTGGAGAGCAGAGGCTGGAGTGAGCCAAGATCACACCACTGCACTTTAGCCTTGGTGACAGAGCAAGACCCTGTCTCAGAAAAAAAAAAAAAAAAAAAAAAGAGAGAGAGAGAGAGAAAGGAGAAGAGGTGAAAGAGAGTGAAAAGCTAGGTTGACAGGGAGACAGGGAGAGATTGTGAGGCCTCAGTTTTTCTCAGGGAATTTAGACATCAGTTTATCTGCTGAATTCTGAAGACACAGGGTTGAGCTCAGGCATAAAGAGACAATAAAAGTTTGTTACATTCACAGGAAAAGAAGTGTGATTAGCTTTCTGTGTCAATTTGACTGGACTGAGGGATGCCCAGATAGCTGGGAAAACATGATTCCTGCAAGTGTCTGAGGGAAAATGTTTCCAGAAGAGATAAACATTTGAATCAGCAGACTGAATAAACACGAGGTGCCCTCACCAATGTGGGTTGGCCTCATCCAGTCCATTGTGGACCTGAATAGAACAAAAAAGCAGAGGGAAGATCAGACTCTCTCCTGGAGCTGAGAAATCCTTCCTCTCCTGCCCTTGGACATCAGAACTTCAGGCACTCTGGGCTTCAAACTTCAGGACTTACGCCCCAGTGCCCCTGTGTTCTCAGAGTGGGAGTTACATCATGGGCTGCCCTGATTCTCAGGCCTTCAGACACGAATGAAGTACACTACAGGCTTCCCTTGTTTTCCACTTTGCAGACAGCATATCATGAGAATTCTCAGCCTCCACGGTCCTGTGAACCAATTTTCAAAATAAATTCCTTTTTATATATCTCTCTAAATATCCTATTGGCTCTGCTTCTCTGGAGAACACTAATATAAGGAATCAACCCGAGAGAAGTAAAAGAATTGCTGAGCACATTGTAAATACACTAAATGCTACTAGATGACTTTAAAATGACTACAATTATATATTATATGAATTTCACCTCAATTAAAAAATTAATGAGCAAAAACTAAAAAGCATGCAATCAAGGTTCGTGCAAGGAAATAGGAAAGAAGAAAATATTCACAATAAATTCACTATTCACAATAACAAAGACATAGAATCAACCTAGATGCCCATCAATAGTGAGCTGAATAAAGAAAATGTGGTACAATACACCACGGAATACTATGCATCCATTAAAAATAATGAAATCATGTCCTTTGCAGCAACATGGATGCAGCTGGAAGCCATTATCCTAAGTTAACTAATACAGGAACAGGAAACCAAATACCATATATTCTCCCTTATAAGTGGGAGCTAAACATTGGGTACAACATGGACACAAAGATAGGAACAATAGACACTGGGGCCTACTACAGCAGGGAAAGAAGGAGAGGGGCTGTGGGCTGAAAAACTACCTAGTGGGTGCTATGCTCACTACCTCAGTAACAAGATCGTTTGTATCCCCAACCTCAGCATCATGCAATATGCCCATGTAACAAGCCTGCACATGTTCCCCCGAATCTAAAATAAACGGAAAACCTAAAATTATTTTTTGAAGATATTAGTCTTCTCAGTCTAGAGGAAGAAAACAGGTCTGTTAAATGTAAATAATTGTGTTTTTTCCTTTGCGATGAATAGAATTCATTTGAGTTATTCTCAAGGATGTCAAAGTAATGATGAAGCACTTCTTTTGTAAGAGTATTTGAAAAATAATGACATGTCCAGATTGATGTAAAAGTTGAAGATTTCCTTTGGGACAGTTCTGGCATGATTTGTGGATGTGGGATGTTCTACAGTAATAGGAGTCATCTGTTTTGCCTGGGACATGAAATTCCAATAATGAGAAGAAAAATAGGATGCATCTTTGCATGTTAATACATTCCATACAGGGTAATATCTCTTTAGGGTACAATATCTTTTACCCTAAATCATTCTGTTACGGTCTTGAGTAGGGGCAGTTCATTCCGGTTTCTTTATAGATAAAACACAATACAGAAGCCTTTTATATTTCCTTTTATCTTCTGTTAATGATCTGCTATAAACACTCAGCTCTGAAAAACTTCATTGTTGAAATATTCTACCTTCTAGAGGACATGATAGTGAAGTATATTATAGTTCATCTCAGCCTGCTAAAAAAGTGCTTACTGAAACTCACGATTCATCCTTTTTTACTTTATTCCTCGTTCTCCCTTTGGCCATCACTGGTACCTCATGATTTTAATAAACCATGACTTTTTCAGTATCCATGAAGTCATTGGTATTTCAAGAGGCAGTGATATGATCCAGAAGCAGCTATACTTATATGTTCACAGCCTAGTTAGTAAGGAAGTCAAGCAAGTACTTATACACAATAGAAATTATGTATTTATTCAACAGATATATTATCTCTTACTAAGTGCCAGGCACTGGGGTCCAGACAATGCCTATCCTTTCATAAAAATTATAATCTATGGAGGGAGACATGTTATAAATAAACAGTGTCCATGAAATTATATACAAATATGCTAAAAGGAGAATGGATGGATTGATTTGGAAAAAGTCTGAATGGAAGTTGGGGAGGTCTGTCTTAGTTGAATAAAAACCATAATAAGCAAAAGCTAAATGATGAAGACAAATGGATTAGATGGTACCTGTGAAGAACCACAAATTAATGACCTGATAAAGTAGATGGCTGAGGACAGCAGGTAGGAAAAAGATCATGAAGGAACTTGGAAACATGCCAGAGAGCTTGAATATAAAGCAAAGCAATTAGCGGCCAAAAAAGTAGCCTGCTTTTAAAATGGGCTTTACCACAGGACTAGCTCCTTTTGTCAATAATGAGGATTTATTCTTAGTCTTCTAACTGAAGAGTTTGACAGATGAGGAAAAATGTTGGAGTGACAGAAAACAGAGGAAATGTAGCAGCATCTCACATTTGTCTCTAATTATGGGTTCCACTGATATACTAAACTAAAGGCTTACATGGAGAGAAGGTGGATGCCAAATGCTACTTTAAAAATCTAAGTTGCTGTATTAGGGTTCTCTAGGGAGATAGAGTTAAAGGGGATATATATATATGTAATATATTAATTTATATGTAAATATATAAAGGATATTTTATTTATGTATATTTTATTATATGTATTATATATAATATATTTATATCTGTAATTTATATATTATATATTATATTTATTTTATTTTATTATATATTATACATATGTTTTATTACATATATAATATATAATATATATTATATTTTATTATATATAATATTTTAATATATTACATAATATACAATATAATATTTTAATATATTATATATTATATAATATAATATTTTATATATATATAATATACTTATATATAAATATATAATAATATATATTTATTATAAATAATAATTATATAATTATATATAATTATTATAAATAATAATTATATAATTATATATTTATTATATATAAAAATATAAATAATAAATACATATTATTATACATAAATATAAATATATATAATTTATATATAAATTATAATATATATATTTATTACTAATATATATTAATATATTAAATTATATATTATTTATTATATATGATATATATGTTATTATATTATTTATTATATGATTATATATTATTATATTATTTATATTATGTATAAGTACATAAATGTTATATATATTTATTAATTATATATTATATATTTTATTTATTTTATTATTATTGTATATTATATATAATACAAAAGTATATAATTATATAATAATATATAATATATATTATTATATTATAATATATAATAATATATAATATATATTATTATATTACAATATATAATAATATATACAAATATATATTTAAATATATATACAATTAAATATACATATATATATAAATGTTGGAGTGAGGGAAAACAGAGGAACTGTAGCAACATCTCACATTTATCTCTAATTACGGGTTCCACTGATGTACTAAACTAAAGACTTACATGGAGAGAAGGTGGATGCCAAATGCTACTTTAAAAATCTAAGTTGCTGTATTAGGGTTCTCTAGGGAGATAGAGCCAAAGAGGATATATATATATATATATGGATATATATGTAATATATTTATTTATATGTAAATATATAAAGGATATTTTATTTATATTTTTATTATATATTATATTTATATATAATATTTATTTTATTTTATTATATATTATATATAATATTTTATTATAAAGATAATTAATATATTATACATAAATATTATATTATATATAATATATAAACATGATATTATATATAATATAATATATAATATATGATTAATATATATTATATTATATATAATATAATATTGTATTTATTATAATATATAATATATATCTATTATATATGTCATAAATATATATATTTCTGATATATATAAAATATATGTTATATGTATTATATATATAATATAATATATAATTTATTTATCTAATATATAATATGTATATAATATTTTATTATATAGAATATAATATATAATATTTTATTTTATAGAATATAACATATATTATATATAATATAATATAATATTCAATATTTATATATTATATATTTATATATAAAATATAATATTATATGTTATATATTTATTATAATATATAATTATATATATTATATTAATATACAATAATATTTATATTATATATTAATATATAATATATAATTATAGTATATATTATAATAAATATATATTATTATATATTCATTATATATAAATATAAATATATAAATATATATTACACATATAATATTATATATAAATATATTTAAATAAATACATATAAATAATTATATATTATATATCATTATAATATATAATATATATTATATATTATATATCATTATAAGATAATATATATTATATATCATTGTAATATGTAATATATATTATATATCATTGTAATATATAACATATATTATATATCATTGTAATATATAACATATATTATGTATCATTGTAATATATAACATATATTATATATCATTATAATATATAACATATATTATATATCATTATGATATATAACATATATTATATATCATTATGATATATAACATATATTATATATCATTATGATATATAACATATATTATATATTATCATAATATATGTTATATAACATATATTATATATCATAATATATGTTATATAACATATATTATATATCATAATATATGTTATATAACATATATTATATATCATAATATATGTTATATAACATATATTATATATCATTATGATATATAATATATGTTATATATCATTATGATATATAACATATATTATATATCATAATGATATATAACATATATTATATATCATTATGATATATAATATATGTTATATATCATTATGATATATAATATATGTTATATATGATAGATAATTATAATATATATGATATATATTACATATAATCATAATATATAACATATATGACATAATTATAATATATTTCATATTGTATAATTATATATAATATACATTATATATTATTATTATATATACTATATATTATATATATTAATATATGTTATATATTATATTATATATTATATTAATATATAATGTATATTATATATAATTGTAATATATAGTATATATTATTTGTATATTTTTAGTTATATATATTTTATATATATAATATATATATTATATAATATATAATATGTATAATATATATAATATAATATATATAATATATAATACATATTATATAGAAATTATATATATTATATATTATATATCATATATTATGTATAATATATAATATATAATATATATTATATATTTTATATATATTAAAGATATTATATATAATATATGTATATTTTATATATGTATTATATATAGTATTTATTTGTATGTAAACTTATAAAGGATATTTTATATATATTATATATATACACATGGAGAGAGAGAGAGAGGGATGAGAGGGGATTTATTAGCGGAATTGGCTCATGCAATTATAGAGGCTGGGATGTCAGTCTCACAATGGGCCATCTGCAAGCTGGAGAACCTGGAAAGTCACTAGCATGGCTCAGTCCAACTCTGGAGGCCTCAGAACCAGGGAAAGCAATGATGGAACTGTCAGTCCAAGGCTGAAGGCCTGAGCACCTTCGGACCTGCTGGTGCATATCCTGGAGTCCAAAGGTTGGAGAGCCTGGAGTTCTGATGTTCAAGGGCAGTAAAGGAAGGTTTCCTCAGGTCCAGAAGTGAGAAGGAATTCGCCTTTCCTCTACCTTTATGTTTCATCCCAGACCTCAGCCCATTGTATCGTGCCTGCTCACATTGGGTGAGGATGGATCTTGCTTATTCAGGTCATTGATTCAAATGCCAGTCTCTTTTGGAGACACCCTCACAGATAGACCTCGAAATAGTCCTTTACCAGCTATCTGGGTATCCCTTAATCCAGTTAAGTTGAGCATCTAAAATTAACCAATGCAGTTGTTAACAAAAACAAAAAGTATCTTTTCAAATTAGCAAACTTGTACAACTCATAGGAAGTATTTTAAGCTTCTTTCCTCAGTCTAAAATATACTTTACATATTCTATTATACAATTAGTAGAGCTAAATAATTTAGTCCCTGGATACAGAATAATATAAATCCCCAGAATAATTTTGAAGGACACTTTTCCATGGTCATGGCACTACTTTTTCAGGTCTAATAGCCTGACACCTTCGAGTTTCTAGTCAGTCAAATTAAATGTAAGTAATAGTAAAGGTGATAAAAGCTACTTTTGGAAACACAGCTTTATTAATTAAAACTTTTTTTTTCTTATTTAACATTTGATTTATTTAATATCTCCCATTCTGCTCACTCCAAAGAAGCCTTATATTTGTTTTTAATAAAAGGGATTTAAAAATTTTTTTAAAGCATTATATAACTACCATTAAATGAATGGATCATAAAATTAAATTTTTATTTGTATGAATCTACAGTCTACAAATCAAGGCCAAATTGAATAAGAGATTCTAGTATTTTTTTTTAACTTTCTAAACCACACAATCAGCTCTCTGAAAATCATATAAAAGAACCACAATATATCAGCACTTTAAAGTAATTGTTTCAGGAAGCAACAATGACATTTTAATGCTTTCAGAGGAAATACATCTGAATGAATTATGCTAGTTAATTATTTCCTAGGTTCCTTACCTTCCTCCTCACATAATTTACAAGCAACTCAGAATCTATTTCTTTTGTGAAATGGCCATTAACATGAGTGCTTAGTGGATTAGCATTTCTGTTCATACACCATACTGATCTGAACACATGTTCTAATGGTGCTGCTGAAAATTGTGATGCTGAAACATACAGCATAAAAACACATTTTAAGGTTTTAAAATATTACTCTTTTCTTAAATGTGGCACTGTTAAACAAAGGGACAGATTTGAGCCACTTTGGATCAAGTGGAAAGTACAGTTCCTCTTCTTCAGCACAAAATTGAAATGAGGCAAATAAAGCAGCCTGTTACCATTTTCAAGTCTGGTTTAAGACAAGACAGGTTTGTTATGTGGATATATTTCATAATGCTGAGATTTGGACTTCTAATGATCCCATTGCACAAGTAGTAAGCGCACAACTCAATGGGTAGTTTTTCAGCACTTGGCCCCTTCCTCTCTCCCCACTTAGAATATGCAATGTTTATTGTTCCCATCTTTGTGTCTATGTGTACCCAATGTTTAGCTCCCGTTTATAAGTGAGAACATTTGGTGTTTGGTTTCTGTTTCTGCATTAATTATCTTAGGATAATGGCCTCCATCTGCATCCAGGTTGCTGCAAAGAACATGATTTCATTATGTTTTACGGCTATGTAGTATTCCATCATATACATGTACCACATTTTTAATGTTAATTTTATTTTTAAATTTATTCTTGGAGCCTATAAATTGGTAAATTATAATAGTAATAGTACAAATAGTAGCAATACAGAGTATTTAGCAATATTGTAATATTTCTTTTTACTCAACAGTCCACCTTTGTGTTTCACTTTCCATAAACAAATACACTGGATTAAAGCAATAATACTTCTCTGAGAATTCTGGAACTGGGACTGAAACCTAGAAATGATTATTACTCTGCTATGTCTGAACTGTATCTGACATGAACATGTAAATGCAGAAGTGGTTGGCAGCCATGCCCCACAAGGTAAACTGAAGAGTTGAGGAAACCAGCATGGATTGAGAGAGTAATGTGTAGTTGCTTGAAGAGAAACAGTAATGAGAAACAAAGTGAAGGAACTTCTTTATTTCACTACAGCAAATCCAAGCCCCAGGAATATTCTTTCAACCCTGGAATTCCATAAGTTAACTAAACACCTTTTCTAAAATTCTCTTTTTGCTTAAGCTACTACTTGCAACCAAGGGAGCTGTAAGCTCATTTACATTGACTTTCAGTAACAGAGGAGTATTTAGTGTTGAATATGAAGAGTCTGCTTGTGGTTTCATGAAAAGGATTGCTTTCTAATAGTCAGAGCTCACTGTAGCAGACATGAACGGGGTTCTGCCCAGACCACCTCCAATAACAGACCACTTGTTATTCCTCTGGACCTACCCAGGCTGCTTCCCAACTAATGACTGAGCACAGTGAGGGTACTTATGCCAGGCCCCTCCTGCTTGATGCAGGACCCTTCTGATGGGCAACTTTTTTCAAGAACTCCTTATCAACATAGCTGAAACCTTCTTAGAACTGCACTCAGATCTGAGACTTCCTATCATCCTAATGCCTTCTCTCCTTCACAGGTGTCCAATTTACATGGCTGCCTGAAGATTCTTCCTACCCATTCCTGTACCCTCTTTTTTCCTTCACAGATGTTTCTCCCAATAAATGTGTTGCCTGTTGTATTTGTCTGCTAGGGCTGCCATAATGAAATACTAGAGACTAGGGGGCAATTGGATTTTTTGCAGTTCTCGAGCCTGAAAGTCTAAGACCAAGGCATGAGCACGTTTGGTTTCTCTTGACGTCTCTCTCCTTCGTTACAAATGGTCATGTTCTTACTGTGTCCTCACATGGCCTTTCCTCCGTGTCTGACCATGCCTGGTGTCTCTCTCTTTTTATAAAATGACACCAGTCACATTGAATTCTGGCCCCACCCATATGACCTCATTTAACCTTAATTACTTCCTTAAAGGCCCTATCTCCAAATATAGTCACTTTGGAGTTTAGGATTTCAATATTTCAACATATAAATTTTGGGAAGACACAATTCAGTCCTTAACACCTGTCTAATCTCTGTTGGAATCTGCTTTTTGAAAGTCCCAAACTGATGCAGCGAACAAAGGGAAAATGAGCTGCCTTTGGTTAATAGTGAGCTCTGCTTCAGTGAAGATGGTCACACAGAGCCTGAGAGATGATTGCCCAGTGACATCGAATGGCCCACTTGATTAGATTTCTATCTAAATTCCACACTCACAGAGTTACTTATTTTTTATTGAACATTAACAGTTAAAAGTAACCTGGAATCTGTCAGCTTGATACTAAGATAAAAGACTAAATTAGCATCTTTGAAAACATGGTAAGAGAAGAATCATAGAAGACACACTTGCTTTCTAGATTAGTCATCTTCATGACCGTATTTGTACAAAGGCACATAGATATTTGTGTCTTGTTCATTCATCTATCCCAAATGCCCAGAAAGCGTAGTGTTTGGCACATTTTGTGTGTTCCACAAATAGTTGTTGGATTAATGGATTGGTCATTGCCTTCCCAACACCCCCACAGTTACCATACCAATAGGTTCTCAGGTTCTATGTCTTAGAAATAACTGGAGGACTGTGATGATTATGATGCAAATGAGAGACTTAAGATGAATGATTTTACTGACTTTTCTTTCTTTCTTGGGTATTTTGGAAAGTTCTGCATGGGAGGTAGAAGAAAATGAGAAGTCTTCTCACAAGTCTTTATGTTTAGTTTTATGGCACCCAAAGGCACCCAGGTAGTTCTTCTCTGGGTTGAGCAATCTGACCCCCAAGAAGTCTACATTATTATACCAGAAGCTTTCTAGTAATTAGGTTCATTAAGGCTTAGTTTTTCTTCCTAGAAATAAAGACTGACAGGAAGGAGGGAAGACTAAGGATTGGATGCCATGCTTCATGGCATCCATGAAGCTGAAATGAGCTGCTGAGAGAAAAACTAGTGAGTGCTTAAAAGCTACAGATACTTAGGTTTCTAAGACATTCCTGGAGAACATCTATTTGAAACATCAGAGGGGAGAGTATAGATACCAGGAATAGGAGAGTTTCACTCCAATTGGCTTGGCACAGATAAAAATTTCTTTGAAAGTTACTGTTTTTAGTTGGGTATACATTTGTCAAAGGTTTTCAAGAGCACCAAGTTCTGAGCTCTGAGCAGATTCTTTAAAAATCAGCAAACTAACACAGGAACAGAAAATGAAGCACCGCATGTTCTCACTCATAAATGGGAGTTGAGCAATGAGAACGCATGGACACAGGGAGGGGAACATCACATACCAGGACCTGTCGGGTGGTAGGGGGCAAGGGGAGGGATAGCATTAGGACAAATACCTAATGCATGCAGGGCTTAAAACCTAGATGACAGGTTGATAGGTAAAGCAAACCACCATGGCACATGTATACCTGTGTAACAAACCAGCATGTTCTGCACATGTATCCCAAATCTTAAAGAAAAAAAAAATGGTACTTGCAGAGAAAAAGAAAAAATATGTAAATTTTTGGAATAATTATTCTACATATTTCTTGAGTTATATCAAAGTCAGAAGAATGTTTGAAATTAATAAAAAAAAAAAAAACAACTCCTCCAAGGAGGTATTCAGCACATATCCAGGGTAGCTACAGCATTATCTCAATGATTGATTCTACCACCAAGTGCAGTCCAAGCAAGCTTCTTCCTTCATGTAATAGGATGAATATACCACTCTCTTTAACTCAGTAGTCTCCATAAGCTAGTAAATTGACATCCTACTGGATTTTTCTCTCATGCCATCCCAGGTGTTGCCCATTGTATTTCTAGCTCACCATTAGTGTGCCAGTCACAGCTGATGATGCTTGGGCTTATTGTATAGCAGTAAGTTTAAACGTTTTCATAGTTCCATTTTCAGCATGAAACTCATCACATGTTCAGAAGAGCACTTTTTACTCTGTACTTCCCCAAATGCAATCACTGACAGCTCCATTCATTGTAAATTGGCTGAACCCCAAAGAGGTCAGGAATAAGGCAAAGAGAGATTAGTGGTTGCAAGCTCCTCACAATCCCCACTCCTGGCAGAATGTCACAAGGTCCCTGTACCATCCTACAGAGGATTTCTTGATGACCAAGAAGGTCAGAGATGATTTGGGGTGTATGATGTCTAGCAGCTACTTGGCCAACAGCTCCCCCTCCAGGGCACTGGAACATCATTTCCACAGTAAGTCTAGGTTGCATCCTCACCTTGGATAAACTAGCTGAGGACCCTCTTCCTCCTGCCTCACTTTCCATTTCCTTATCTCTTCCTTTGTGATTTATCCTCTGTCTCTTTCTCTTTGCTCATCATCTCTTTCTTTCTCTGCCTTTTTTCATTTTCTAAAATCATTTTCTACTAGTTCCTATTTCTTCTTTCCAGACACATTCTTCTCTCTCTCTCATAGTCTCTGAATTATATTTTTTATAATCTCTGCCTCTTTCTTGTCTTTAGTCTAGAAATCTTTCCCTCTTTCTTTCCATTTATATGTGTTCTTTATGTCTGTCTCCCTTTTTTATGTTTGGGGTTTTTATTGTTTGTTTTTTGAGATAGGGTCTCACTCTGTTGTCCAGGCTGAAGTGCAGTGGTGTGACCATAGCTCAATGCACGCTGGTACTCTTGGGCTGAAATCATCCTCTCGCCTTAGCCTCCCAAGTAACTGGGACTACAGGCACACATGCCACTATGCCCAGCTAACTTTTTTTATTTTTCATTTTTATTTTTGTAGATATGGGGACTTCGTTTGTTACCCAGGCTGGTCTTGAACTCCTGGCCTCAAGCAATCCTCCCACTTTGGCCTCCCAAAATTTGGGGATTACAGATGTGAGCCACTGCACCTAGCCCCTTTAATATGTTTGGTTAAACCTCCTATCCCCTACCAAATTTTCTCTCCTCTTCCTTTTCTTTTCTTCCTTCCTTCCTTCCTTCCTTCATTCTTTCTTTCTTTCCTCCCTCCTTTCTTTCTTTCTTTTTTTTAGACAGGGTCTCAGTCTGTCACCCAGGCTGGAGTGCAGTGGCACAATCATGGTTCACCACATCCTTAACTTCACCTGGCTCAATAGATCCTCCCACCTCAGCCTCCTGAGTAGCTGGGACTACAGACACTGGTGACCATGTCTGGATAGTTTTTTTTATTTTTTATTTTATTTTTTTATTTTTTTGTAGAGACAGGGTTTTGCCATGTTGCCCAGGCTGATCTCTGACTCCTGGGCTCAAGCCATCCACTGGCCTCGGCCTCCCGCAGCGGGATTACAGGTGTGAGCCACTGCACCTAGTACCTCTCCTCTTTCTTATATGCTAATCTGGTGTGGCATCAATTTGTCACTATCTACTGCTATTTGCTTACAAAAAAAAGTAGATATTTATTTTTCTATTATTTCTCCATCTCCTCTTCACCCTCCTCATCAAGTATCTTTCTATATTCTTTACTTTTCTTTCCCTCATTTTCAATTTTGTATCTTACCAAATCTTTCACTAAATTTGTTTTCTACCTTTCTTGTTTTCTTTTATGTCTTCTCTTTGTGTCTTTTTCTCTCCTCCTGGTTTTGTACACACACAAACCTGTTCTTCCTCCCTACCTCCGTATCCTTCTTTCTCCTGTCTTGTTTTTTTTTTTTCTTTTTGAGATGGCTGCATAGTATTCCATGGTGTATATGGGCCACATTTTCTTAATCCAGTCTATCATTTTTGGACATTTGGGGTGGTTCCAAGTCTTTGCTATTGTGAATAATGCCGCAGTAAACATACGTGTGCATGTGTCTTTATAGCAGCATGATTTATAGTTCTTTGGGTATATACCCAGTAATGGGATGGCTGGGTCAAATGGTATTTCTAGTTCTACATCCCTGAGGAATTGCCACACTCACTTCCACAATGGTTGAACTAGTTTACAGTCCCACCAACAGTATAAAAGTGTTCCTATTTCTCCACATCCTCTCCAGCACCTGTTGTTTCCTGACTTTTTAATGATTGCCATTCTAAGTGGTGTGAGATGGTATCTCACTGTGGCTTTGATGTGCGTTTCTCTGATGGCCAGTGATGGGGAGCATTTTTTCATGTGTTTTTTGGCTGCATAAATGTCTTCTTTTGAGAAGTGTCTGTTCATGTCCTTCACCCACTTTTTGATGGAGTTGTTTTTTTTTTTTCTTGTAAATTTGTTTGAGTTCATTGTAGATTCTGGATATTAGCCCTTTGTCAGATGAGTAGGTTCGGAAAATTTTCTCCCATTTTGTAGGTTGCCTGTTCACTCTGATGGTAGTTTCTTTTGCTGTGCAGAAGCTCTTTAGTTTAATTCGATCCCATTTGTCAATTTTGGCTTTTGTTACCACTGCTTTTGGTGTTTTAGACATGAAGTCCTTGTCCATGCCTATGTCCTGAATGGTAATGCCTAGGTTTTCTTCTAGGGTTTTTATGGTTTTAGGTCTAACGTTTAAGTCTTCAATCCATCTTGAATTAATTTTTGTATAAGGTGTAAGGAAGGGATCCAGTTTCAGCTTTCTACATATGGCTAGCCAGTTTTCCCAGCACCATTTATTAAATAGGGAATACTTTCCCCTTTGCTTATTTTTCTCAGGTTTGTCAAAGATCAGATAGTTGTAGATATGCAGCATTATATCTGAGGGCTCTGTTCTGTTCCATTGATCTATATCTCTGTTTTGGTACCAGTACCATGCTGTTTTGGTTACTGTAGCCTTGTAGTGTAGTTTGAAGTCAGGTAGCGTGATGCCTCCAGCTTTGTTCTTTTGACTTAGGATTGACTTGGTGATGCGGGCTCTTTTTTGGTTACACATGAACTTTAAAGTAGTTTAGTCTCGCTCTGTCGCCCAGGCTGGAGTGCGGTGGTGTGATATCGGCTCACTGCAAGCTCCCCCTCTCGGGTTCACGCCATTCTCCTGCCTCAGCCTCCGGAGTAGCTGGGACTACAGACACCCACCACCATGCCCAGCTAATTTTTTTGTATTTTTAGTAGAGATGGGGTTTCACCGTGTTTGCCAGGATGGTCTCAGTCTCCTGACCTGGTGATCTGCCCACCTCGCCCTCCCAAAGTGCTGGGATTACAGGCGTGAGCCAAAGCACCCAGCCTCCTGTCCTGTTTTTTAATTCATTCTTTGGCTTTATGTCTGTTCTTGTCTATGTATGTGTGTGTGTGCATCGTGTATGCACACCCTCACATGTGCACAGAAGACAGGAGAGGCAAGTAGAGGAGTGCATGAGGTTAGAGAGCTACCCACAGAGACTGAATCTGTGGTTTGTAACCCTGGTTTCCCATGAGAATCTTCTGATTTAGTTGTTTGCAAAGGGGTCAATGAATCTAATAAGCCTGGGTTTAGATCTACTGGTTTAATGATGAAACCCCTTGAAAGCCAAGATTAATTATTTTCACCTCATGCAGTAATCAATAGGAAAAGAAAGGAGATTTTTGAGGACTTCAGTGAAATAAGATATCTGTGTGTGAGACAGAATCTGAAAGCATTGTAGGGGATGGTCACAAAGACAGGACTTGGATGCAGGGAAACAAACAGAGATTCATATCTGTCTTTTTGGGCCTCATTAAATAGCACCTCACTGAGCTTTCGTTTAGAATCCATTTCTCCTTCCCAGAACCCCCTGCAAATATTTATTTCTGCATTTCAGTCTTTACCAAACTCAGGCTCATTTTTTAATTACTTGTCCATGTGTCTGCTCTCCCCTGGACTGAGTACATTGATGGCAGTACCAAGATATTTGCTCCATTGTTTTCTTGGGATTCTTTCTAGCCCACACTTCTAATTATCTAAGTGTTCAGAGTCATTGTCAGCATTTGCTTCATTCAATTAAGTAATATCATACTTAATCTTTGAAATGTTAAAATGATTAATATTAACAACTGAGACTTAATGACACAACCAGTTATATGTAGAACTGCAGATAGAATTAGTTCTATCCAACCAATTGTTAGATTTGTTGGAATTGTTCATTCCAACCATGTACCATTGACTAAGTGGTGAGATAACTAGTAAGAATATGGGAACTGTGTAGTTTCAAATTTGGTTGTGGCCTCTTGACCCAGACATCCTGGCTCTTTGCAACTTGCCTTGCAATCCCAGCTTTGCAACTTGGCTAGCTACATGTACAAGGCAGACTAAGACTGTGCCTATTTTTCAGAACAACCAGTTGTTAGTCCCCTGTGGCCATCTGTACTTGCTGAGTTGGCTAAGGAAGATGCTCATCTTCAGAAGATCCAGTGTCAGCCTGAGTGTTCAATTTGGCTTTAAATTAATTTTTTTATGTTTATTTTTTGGGAACTCCAGATAATAATGCCAGATTCTTCCGATGTCAGTTAAATATTGGCCCGCTCTCCCTTCTCTTCAAATCAACTTGAGGAAGGATTTGATGTATCAAGTGGGGACACCCTAATTACAGAATGAGATTCCAGATTTCTCAGTTGGAAGTGTTAGCAGGAAAGAGAATCAATCACTAGCAAATTGCAGGTATTACTTTACAATTTCTTTCCCATGAAAATAGGATTCTCTTGGAGGAGGGCTTGTTATGGCAAGTAGATTAGCAGAAATGAGTCTGTAAATTCACCAAATGCTATTCTTATCCACAGGTAAGACAACTGCTACACCATGGCAAGTCCAAAGCGCTACAGAGTAATGGACTGCGGATCAGGAAATACCCTCCAACCTCACTGGTTTTCAGCTTGTTCCAAACCTCCCCTTCCTCAGTTCCCCTCTATTTCTGACACTCTTAGCTTCACAACTTGAAGCTAAGATCTTTTTCCATTGTCAGTTTGACCTCGTAATCTGGCCTTGCACTGTTTATATTATTAATAATACGTACCCAAAACCCATGTATGCTGACCCAGGTAACTGCCTCCACCTTCGCATTCTGGAAACACAAATACAAGATAGCCAGAGGTTATCTTGTATAGCACTAGATGAACCCCTAAGCAATGTCTCTGCCATAGAAGATCCAGTTTTCAAATATAAGTTCTCTGAAAGCTCAAAGCTTGCTATAGCAAGAAACTTGTGTGCAAGAACACCATCAAAACAATCTTCTTTATAAGGAGCAAACTACTGACCAAAAGTTTTTTTTGTTGTTTGTTTGTTTTTTTGAGACAGAGTCTCACCCTGTTGCCCAGGCTGGAGTGCAATGGCGTAATCTTGGCTCACTGCAACCTCCACCTCCCGGGTTCAAGCGATTCTCCTGCCTCAGCCTCCCGACTAGCTGGAATTACAGGCACCTGCCACCACACACAGCTAATTTTTGTATTTTTAGTAAAGACGGGGTTTCACCATGTTGGCCAGGCTGGTCTCGAACTCCTGATCTCAGATGATCTGCCTGCCTGGGCCTCCCAAAGTGCTGGGATTATAGGCGTGAGCCACCACACCCGGCCGACCAAAAGTTTTATCACTTCAATTTCTTAGGATGACCAGAAAAGAGCTGCTTTGTAGCTCCAAGGAACAGGAACCTAAGGACTACCAAGGGCCAACTTGAGTATTGTGACTTCCTATTCCATTGAGTTTAGCCCTCAGACATACTACTTTTGACTCCACATGCACAGAGTAGAGTAGGTGCTTGATAAATATTTGTTGCTGAATGAATGAATTAGAAATTGATCATACTTGTCCTTTGAGTTTCTAGTGACCGTGTCATCTCCCAAATCAATATTAATACCAACATGATGAAATCTAAAAATTATTTCAGATATTCATCTTCTTTATTATTTCAGTTCCCACTAATGATAGCAACTAAAGGTCCAGGGGAATGCAAAAATAAATAGGCAATTCTTTTGTGAAAAAATAAATTTTCAAATGAAAAAGTCCTCTTTCCAGTAATCCCACAAGTTCCTTAATTCTAAAATGAAAAGAAAATTGGAAATACTTTATTGTACTGGCAGATAGGGACTGAGACTAGAATAATATTTTCAGACAGGAGAAATGAGGTGAATAGTCCTGTTCTTACAGATTAACCAGTGCTTTCACTGATCCATTACTGACTGCTGCAAATGGTTAAGTTCTATTACCATCTCACATAGCATGTTCAAAAAGTAAAAAGGAAAAAGAAAGCTTTTTCAAAAGGTGAATTCTAAGGGATTCTGTAATGGCCTTGTTATTTGGAGTTTTTTCACTTATACACAAAGCTGAAATGGCACCAAATATCCACTTTGCCTTGTTCTCTACCAACTCTTTAAAAGTAGGAATCTATATTTCTTGGCAAAGTTGAAAATTAAACATCAATCAAAGATTCTTCGCCATAGGTCTAGACCCTCTCTCTAGCCATGTATGAGCACATCTCAAAGGTAGATGAAATTTATAAATGCGTCTCTGGAGCCTCTATGAGTATCATTGCATGTGGGAAGGTTTCTGCTCCTGATGTAAAAGGTAGAATTGATCCCTATATCTGACCTGTATGTGGCATAATCAAACGAGAAGCAGGCAACTCCTCCCCTTTCTTTCACTCTTTTTTTTCCCTCTCTCATGTTTTCTCAGTTTTTCTTTTGCCTTGCTCTTTTACATGAATGTAATTATCAATAGTCACTTGCTGATATTCATCCCCCGTAGTACCTGGTGGCAATTGGGAAAAAACTTATATTTAGCAAGACAATTTCTGGGATGTGTCAAAAGATACATGTTACTTTTGCTTCTCTTCACCTTCTGAGCTCCAGTCTACCACCCAACCATAAATATTATTCAAATATTGGAGCTTTATCAGTCTTTTAACTGAAGAACTACTTCATTGTATGAAGAGTTAAATGTCTATTATGTAATTTTATGTTTTATTCAAACAGTTCATATAATCAAGATATTCACATGCATTTTAAAATTATACATCAATTTATTATAAGTGATATAAAATACAGTGAAAAGAATTTACTTTTACAAACTCTCAATGAAACATCTGATACACATCTGGCTATGAATGGTAGATTCAAACGTGATAAAACTGCCACTTGAAATGCATCACAGTACCAGCAGGCACGTGGCAATCTTACCTCCTTTCTTCTTTTATTACAATGATACGATATTCACTATATCCCTCTGTGGTTGTCCTTTTGTTAAAATTTGTTCCGGTTTTCATAGTTCCTTTTGTACTTCAACAATCACATTTTGGCAACTTACTCTGGTAATTAAAAGTTGGATTCAAGGAAAACTATGAGCTCCCACATTTGTTCATTCTCCTTTCCATCCCTGAATTCTGTCTTTTGTAATGTAGACCTGTGTGACCCACACAGCCAAATTTAAGTAATGTACCCACTTCAGATTTCCATACCTATCCAACCTAATCTGATGTCTCATCCTGACAGACTGCAGCTGCCAAGAAGTAAGATTCCTGTGCTGCTCTCAGGACAATTTGTCCCACTTGTTTTCTAATGCAGTAAAGATACTGGTTTAAATGTGAAGCCACACAAGAGAAAGATGAAACCAAAGCTGGTCCCCCTGAGGAATTGTTTTGAAATAAGGCATTAGGACCCTCCATTCAATTCATATTTAATAGACCATCATCTCTTCTGCCTTCATCAGGAAAAAAAACAAAAACAAAAACAAACAAAATAGTATCTGCCTATGATTAATATTATTTAATTACACGCACTTTTGTTTGAGTTTACTTCCTTGCTTTCTGAAGAAAAGATAGGTATTTAGACACTAGTTCATGATGATAAAATTAAAATTTAGTTTTACAAACAAAAATTGAAACTGTCTTTTGTAGGAAAAAAATTCAAATTTAAAATTGTTATTTTTCACCATTCTTAGATAGCAAGAGAAGAATTTCTTTACTGTGATTTCTATCACAACAGAATTTTTTCCTTGACAAAGGACCTTTTAAAAATCCCAGGAATAATCCCACAAAATAATCAAAGACTGCACATTGTAAATAAAACCCTTCAGCTGTTATTGAAACATAAGTATAATTACAGACAAGGAAAAGGTATTATCAGCAGAGAAAAGATGCCTTAAGAATTCTTTGTCTTTTTCCAAAATGATGGACATGAGTGAGCTCTAATATCATTATGTTTAGAAATGGCTTCATCCAGATCCAACTGTACACCATTAATATTCACTTCCATGCAGCCATTATAAAAGGCATTCACTGGTGTGGCACTGAATGGAACATCTGTAAAAGTAAAATATTAGAATATTAGTCCAAGACTTTTAGCATCTTGTTTGTTTACAGTGAGAGAAGTCATTCAGACTTCCTATTTCCAACCAAATTCTAATCCTAAAGGAAAAGTTAATAATGAAATTCTATTCCATAAATATACATTCAGTGACTCCGATATACATGTTATTGTACTTCATTGAATTCAGCATGTCATGAGTTCCTCGGATTTCATAAACACAATTAGTTCCATTTAAACTTAAACACATTTAAGGGAGAGTAGAAACAAGCATATTCTTGCGATATTCTATTTTTATTATACAAATAACATACTATTTTCTCTTTAAACTTAAGCAATAGTTTAAGCATTGTTAAATCATTTTCTTAACTCCAAATTATAGCTACTTGGAAATCTCTTTTAAATGTCATGATCAATATATCGCTTTTATTATTGTTGGAATAAAAGCAGATTTCTGTATTTTTCCAAAGAAATAATTTTTTGTTGAGCATACAATAGTTCATGATACAGGATTCACTTTCACGTACTATTTAGAGTTCCTAAAAATAACAATTTTCCTTCCTCTTTTTTGGCCTCTCCTCTCCATTAATCTTAACTCACAACGGATATCCTTTAGCCCTTATCTTCAGTACCTTATGCCAAAAAAAAAAACCTTTAAATTTTCAACTTCTAACTTGCCAACACAGTGAATAAAGTTCCTACTTTACTATGACTATGAGCTCATAGCATTTGTTAAGAATCCCTTTCAAGCTGGGCTAAACATCATAGATTATGCCACTTTTCCTTTTTTGAGAAAAGAAATTACTCAAATTCATTCGTTTCCTGAGGAAAGAAATTACTCAAAATCATCCATTTCTCTTGGGTTTTAGTAGTTCACATGAAATTTAACATGCCTACTTTGCATGCAATTAATAATTTACCCATCCCACAGTTTATACTCTTAATATCTCAATATTTAGCTCCTTTCAAATTTTCCCCACTCTTTCTCTCAAGACATTTTGCCTGAAGTTAGTCCTCAGTGCTGTTGCCAAAATCCCAAAACCACTGAAATTTTGATATTTCTACTTCTTTTAAACTCTTTGTTGGTTTGATTTCCTAAAATTGCATTCAACTAAATTGTGGATAAGGTAGTAGGTAGATTTCAATATAGAATTTATTCATTTAAACTATAATTTTACTCCCTAATAATTAGGCATGCTCGCTGCTTACCTCTATTTTTCTATCTATCATCTATCTATCTATCTATCTATCTATCTATCTATCTATCTATCTATCATCTATCATCTATCTATCTGTCTTTCTATAGCTTTAAAAGCCTATTTACTTCTATTTCCCAAAACCCCAGATACAATTTCCATATATGGGAAATCAAGACCGTGAGCAATTTAAGCAATATATTGAAGGTTATCAGAGGTCCAGACATCAAACTCAGAATTCTCCCCATGAGAATAAATTGCAAATGTCATCTGAAAATGCTTCTAAATAACTTTCTGCCTCTTTTTTTCCATTTAAAGTGAAATATTGGTGCCAATTTCATATTTTCCAATATTCAGTTAAAGATGAATCTGCTTTTCCTCCAGTTTTCCCCATCTTGGTAAATGGAATCTCCATCCACGCAACTGCTTATGCCAGATACCTAAAAATCATCCTTATACTTGTCTTTCAGTCATTAAGTCCTATTAATTTTGTTTCTAACACGTATCTCTGATCTATTCACTGTCCATCATCTTCATTGTTATCACCCTGGTCCTGCAGCTTCCTCAGTTTCCTCATCTGTAAAATGGGGATAATAATAGCACTTACCTCACTGGACTATGTTGAAAATTAAACAAGTGGATATATTTGAAGCACTTCAAACAGTGGCCAGACTTTGTTTTGCAACAGTTGATGGTGGTTTAGATACTACAACTATTGTCACTGCTTCTTCATCTGGACTACTGAATAGCCTCTCAGATCATCTCAATTAAACCCACTTTTGTCTCCCACCTATCCATCTCCATCCAGCATGCAGAGTGAATTTTTAAAATTGTAATATTGCTATACTACTTCCTTGTCTAAAACTTTTAATAGTTTCATGTCTCTCATTATAAGACTTACAATCCTGAACTAGGTCTACAAACAATCCATCCAACCGCCCAGTTCACAACCTCACTCTACACTACCATCTCCCTTGCTCACTATGCTTTAACCATACTGATATCCTACATATTCCTCCAACGTGTCATCCCCTTCCACTTTGCCCACACATGGAACATTTTACTTGCATAATAACTCCAATCCCCATTCCCACACCTGGTTAAATTTATTTAACCTGTTCAGTATCAGATTTATAATTTAGTCTATTACTCAGACCAGTTGTTTCTGGCCCCCATGACCAGGCGAGAAGTCATATTTTCAGGTTCTAAAAGCAACCCATCCCATACTTTTCCCTCATAAAAGTGATCACAATTTTAATTATTTTGATATTTTCCTAATTAGTTGTTTAATGTCTACCTCTGCCACTAGATTGTTTATTACTATGTTGCGAGCACCTCTGACATAGGGTCTTTTTTTTTTTTTTTTTTTTTTTGAGAAGGAGTCTGCCTCTGTCACCCAGGCTGGAGTGCAGTGGTGCGATCTCGGCTCACTGCAAGCTCCGCCTCCCGGGTTCATACCATTCTCCTGCCTCAGCTTCCTGAGTAGCTGGGACTACAGGCGCCTGCCACCACGCCCGGCTAATTTTTTTGTATTTTTAGTAGAGAGGGGGTTTCACCGTGTTAGCCAGGATGGTCTCGATCTCCTGACCTGGTGATCCGCCCGCCTCGGCCTCCCAAAGTGTTGGGATTACAGGCGTGAGCCACCGCGCCCAGCCTGGACATAAGATCTCAATAAAAATTGGATAAATGGGGCCAGGCACGGTGGCTCACGCCTATAATCCCAGCACTTTGGGAGGCCGAGGCGGGCAGATCACGAGGTCAGGAGATTGAGACCATCCTGGCTAACACAGTGAAACCCCATCTCTACTAAATATACAAAAAAAATTAGCCAGGTGTGGTGGCAGGCACCTGTAGTCCAGCTACTCGGGAGGCTGAGGCAGGAGAATGGCATGAACCCAAGAGGTGGAGCTTGCAGTGAGCCGAGATCGCGCCACTGCCCTCCAGCCTGGGTGACAGAGGCAGACTCCTTCTCAAAAAAAAAAAAAAAATGCTGGATAAATGATAAGATGAACTGAGTAATAGATGAATAAATATTGGGTAAATAAGAACAAATATTGAACTTATAAGACTATTCTGATGACGAAATAAAATAACATATCCTTTCTGGCTGGGATAGCCAAATGCAGCAAAACTTGATCAGCCTTAGTTCAACATTTTTAAACTAAACAAAACAAAAATATGCCAATAAAATGTTGGTACTAGCCCCTAGAAAAAGAATAATGAATACTGGATTTTATGTTCCCTTCTGATGCTTTTTTACTATAATTATATATTTAAAATATTATCAATTTGATTAAAATATACTTTTTAAAGCTGAAGAAAAAGTAAGCAGATACCTGGAAGGCCACCCAAGTATGTGGCCACTTTTGCTTTCATTGCTTTGTCCAAGATGGCAAGTTGTCTTTGAAGGTCTTCATGGGAGATGGTTTCTATTTTAAGTGGTATCAACAACTCCAGATTGTTTCTGTTGACTCTAAATTCCAGATGAGATTGTTGATCAGAACATAGACTTAGGGCCTATATCCGATATATTACAGTATTTTCAACAGATAACAGAATATCCTGAAGAGTAGAGCAAAGATTCAATATAAGCAAGGAGTAAGAGTAATGCTGCTTAAGGGTGACTTTTGAGTTTTTGAAAGTCAAAAACTAAATTTCAATAAGGAAAGAAAATGTATGATAGCGCCTCTAAATTTAAGGGAAAAATTTCTAAGTATGTTAAGACTAATTTATAATAATTATGACTAAAATTTAAAATACACATTGGTTTTACAAACTCAAAGTTTAGCTAAAATATAAATGTATACTGGTTTCTGAAAATTTAGTAAAACAACCAGCACCTATAGGAGTGTCTTATGTCTTTCTGTTTATGAGCCTTCCTAATTTCCAAGTTTACATATGAAAAGGGAAGGAGTTGAATCACTCTTTGTTGAGAAAAGACTTGGGAAATTTAAAATGCTTTAGTAAGCATATGCCAGCAAGACTAACAGGTTTCTTTGTGCCACACAAGCAATCCTATAGACTTGGGATAAAATAAGTGAAGAGGCCCTGAGAAAGAAAAACCAGGAATTGCCACCAGTACGTTATAGAACATTTACCAGAAGATTCTACAGAAAGAAAATGTGTTCATTCTGCTGAACCTTTCAAACTGCTGTTATGCCTAAATTACTCGATGTGTTGAGTATGATCTCTTCATATAGCTTATATGGCATAGAGGAAAGTGATAAAAACATAGTCAGAAATGTTTGTTTAGGAATCCAAGATACCTATTTTAAGCGAAAAGACTAACTTTGCAAATATAGGTTACCTGAGGTAATTTGTTATTGTGTTGTACATGTCCGTATCCTTAAACTCATTAAAAGAGATTGTCAATAAAGAAAATGCTCCAAAATGATCAATGGTATCTGGAATAATGTTATGAAATATTGCATAGACCTTGAGAAGAAAATATGACATGCAAAGAAAGAACCATGGAGGCAAACACTCAAAGGATAAAATAAATATCAAAGACATTGCATGCGTTAACATCCTCCACTGCATGAATGTAGTGTTGAAGATAGGAATTCCATTTTGTTTAAAAAGAAAAACAAACTAGCAAACAAAAAAACCCTTGAAATCCAAATGTAGAAAGCTCCTTAAAGACAGGAGATTAAAACAAAAACAAAAACAAAAACAAACTCATCAGGATATTTTTAAGTTACTTATGGTTAACCACCAGAAACTTCCCATCCTCCTCCCTGAATCATACTTTAAGTTGCAAACAGCATAACTTGTTTTACTACAATAGACATTATTCAACCATAGGTCTCTTTCTAAAATCTACTGAAAGCATCCAAGTCAGCCTTGGCATAAACGTCAGGTTCTTGCAGTAACTTGTTGGAATGCACTGTGTATGACGCATAGACAGAACGACTATGCTCTAATTGAAGTCTGAATAATACAGATTTTCTGATAACCCTCATATTTCCTTTCATCTAAGGCTTTTTCATGTTCTTCCTCCTAATTTCAAATAAGAGTTGCCAATAAGAAACCAAGTGGACCAGTTTTAACTTTCTCTCTTTTTTCCTAACTTACTCTTGGGAGAAAAGATTAAGAGTGTAAGAAAGAACAAAACATTATAATTAAGCACTGAATATCTGAGAGTGCACTGTAATTAGATTCACTTCTATGTTGACAGCACAGACTAATTCCCACGATGCTTAAAGGATTCTTAATAAGGGTGGATCTCTATTTATTCGGGTGGCTCCAAGCAGCCTGTGTGAGAGTCTGCCTAATCTTAGGTATAGATGCAGTAGGTTTTTCATTCCTCCCTCCCCTTACTTCTTCATTCAGACCTTGGAAACAAGCCAGAAAAAAAGTAACAATAGTAGACATTTTTTGAGTCTTTAATGATGTGCTGGAGATTGTGCCAAATACTTTACATAAGTTACTTTATTTAATCTTCAAAATCGTCCTTTGAGGTAAATACTGCTATGTATCTATTTTAAAAAAGAAAAGAAAAACAAGGCTCATCTAGGTTTAGAGTTAAGTTACCTGCGATTTTTCAGAGGTGGAGTCCACCAAGGACACAGCAAAGGGCACTGTGTTGTTACCAGAAACCAAGGCAAGCATAACACCAGTGCCCATGGATGGATGAATATTCAAGGTCACATTTATATGCCAACCCTCAGCACTGGATACATTATCTATTTAAAATAATGAAACAGAAGCATGATCAATGCACTCCTAAAGTGCACCAGAAGGAATTATTATTAATACAGTCCAGGTAATATTCAAAACTATCTTGTGTAATACTATTTTTTTCCCTTTCTCAATGATCTATATAACCTAGGCAAAACAAAACAAACTTTTTTTTAATGCAGGCAAGAAACATGCAAATGGAGTACCATCTTCCCGTTCTTCCTAGAAGAGAATTCTGGATTGTGGTGTTAAGGATTATCATGGATTTTCCTGGTTTGTTCTTTAACAGTGCTTCCTTCTCCCTTGCATGTTCGCCAATGCTCAAATCTCAAAGTGGTCATATTTCCAAGTACATGTTTGAAAGTTCAACAAATTTACTGTAATAATTTAGGGAAAATCTGGGTACAGTTGCCATCATCACTCCAAAGGATGATTTATGTATGATTTATATACACAGGAGAGTTGGATAGTTCGATACTAGAGCAATACACTGACATCAGCAGTTAGTTTTGAAATCAGAATGGGAACCCTTGTTTTGTGAATCTCTTGTCATAATCCTTCACATTCTCCTTCTTAATTACTAGGTTAATTGTCTATCCCAATAACGTGCAAGCTCTAGGAGGTATATGTCTCCATCATTGCTTTGTTTTTCCCAGCAGTCGCTCAATAGATATTTGTTGAATTAATATGTTTCCAGAGTAGTTGGATTACTAAAAATAATAGTTCATAATCTGAATGAAGTCTTCCTCATTTAATATGATGTAATGTATAGCAAAGCCCAAATACCATACAGAGCCCTTGAAAGGGTAAATGTGAATAAGGAAAATAATTTTCCTTTGACAAGATGTTCTTCCAGTTAGCCACATATAATGTCACTAAGTTTTTCATTATAATCCTGTAACTCCCATCCAGAAGAAAAAAATATATGGACCGGGTGCAGTGGCACATGCCTGTAATCCTAGCACTTTGGAATTACCTGAGCTCAGGAGTTCGAGACCAGCGCAACGTGGTGAAACATCTCTACTGAAAAAAATGTACAAAAAATTAGCTGAGCATGGTGGTGTATACCTGTAGTCCCAGCTACAACTCGGGAGGCTTGATTCAGGAGAATCGCTTGAACTCAGGAGGCAGAGGTTGCAGTGAGCTGAGATCATACCACTGCACTCCAGCCTGGGAAAAAGAGTGAGACTCTGTCTCCAAAAAAAAAAGAATGTTTATATGTAATCATTGTGAAATAAGTAATTTTTAATTGATATGTCATAATTGTACATATTTTGGGGTAGATATGTCATTTGATAAATGCATACAATGTGTAATGTTCAAATCAGGGTAACTGGAATTTCTATCACCTAAACATTTATCTTGAAATAAGTAAATTTAATACAGAATATTCAATTCAAACTAAAATGAACACGTAAATGCATAGAAGTTAAAATGTAACATTAAATATTAATTACAAAGATCACTTACAAATTATCCATGAAATGATTGATTACTTATTAAAGTAATTTTTTTAGATACAATGTAACTCTTATTTTCATTACCTTTTCAGGATTTTTTTCCTTTGGCCAAATCATCATGGATTTAGTTTTATTCTAATTTAATCCTCACCCCATTTATAACTTTAAAACAATCCTTCATAGGCAGAACAGAACTAGGCATTGTATTAATTCATGTTAGAAAAAGGGAAATCATTTTTGTAAAATTTGTCCTTAAAAATTTAGTAAAAAAGGCTGGGCACAGTGGCTCATGCCTGTAATACCAGAACTGGGAGGCTGAGGCAGGAAGATCACTTCAGTTAAGGAGTTTGAAAACTGACCTGGGCAACATAGGAAGACCCTGTCTCTGCAAAACATAAAAATTAGCAAGGCATGGTGGCATGTGGCTGTAGTCTTAGCTACTTGGGAGACTGAAGCGGGAAGATTGCTTGAGCCCAGAAGGTCTAGGTTACAGTGAGCCATGATTGCACCACTGCACTCCAGCCTGGATGACAGAGAGAGACCCTATCTCAAAAACAAATAAACAAACAAACAAATGTAGTAAATACAGACTACGAAAGATGGGAGGGTGGGAGGAGGGTAGGGGTTGAAAAATTACCAATTGGGTATCATGTTCACTATTTGGGTGATGTGTACACTGAAAGCCCAGATTTCACCACTACACAATATATCACAATGCATGTAAGAAATCCGCACTTGTACCTCCTAATTACATAAAAATTTGTTTTAATGTAGTAAACACTTCTTTTTTTTTTTTTTGTGAGACATGCTCTCACTCTGTCATCCAGGCTGGAGTGCAGTGATAAGATCCTGGCTCTCTGCTGCATCGACCTATTGGGCTCAAGCCATCCTCACACCTCAGCCTCCTGAGTAGCTGGGACTACAGGAACATGCCATCAGGCTTGGCTAATTTTTGCATTTTTTGTGAAGATAGGGTTTCACCATGTTGCCAAGGCTGGTCTTGAACTCTTGGGCTCTAGCTCTGTGGGATCTGCCTATCTCAGCTTCCTAAAGTGCTGGGATTATAGGTGTGAGCCACCTTACCTTGCCCTTTTTAAGTTACAAATAAACACAATTAAAGTGTAATTTTTTTCTTAAAGCAGAGATATCACATTAATGCTATTTATAATGCAAAGTGTTAGTAGCTCAAATAATGAACTACTAAAAAAGAAAAAGACAAATAATTCAATAAAATAATTAGAATATATAAATAGCTAATAAACATATGGGAGGATATTCAAGTTCAGTAGAAATTAGGGAAATAATATTAATATTCAAACCTACAAAATTTGATTTTTGAACTATCAGATTGGAAAAAAGCTAAAGCATACACTTTCTCATTCTGTTGGTAGAAATATTAATTGATAAAAGATTTTTGGAAAAGAATGTAATTGAACCTCTAATAATTATATATTTGCATAACCTTTGATAGAAATAACCTAATTCTAAAATTTACTTCCATAGAATTAATCACATAAAGGTAGAAGCATGTATGTTTTAGGATGTTCACGGAAGTATTATTTATAAGGTTAAAACCGTAGGGTCAGTGTGGCAAGACTCCCTGCTCCACTTAGGCTGTAGAAAATTGGAAAGAGCACCACTCCCACCCTTACAACAACAAAAGCCAAATTATTTGCATAATCACGACTTTTCTTGGAACTATCAAAGAGCTGAGGTCACAGAGCAACAAACTAACCAGAAACCTAAAGAAAGACAGGTGTTTCCAAGGACAACCAGAATGAGAACACTTTCTAACCCAGGGCAGACAGGAGATGCCATGCAATTTGGTAAAAATAATTTAGGTAAAGATTTAAGCAAATTGGTGAACTCCATGTGGGGGCTGATGTAAGAGTTTAGAAGCCCTAGAAACTACAGACACAAAGACAATTCATGCTCATTCACAGGCTCTTCTCCACAGATTACTGTGCACTCAAGAGAAAACAGAGTGCAGGGAAGGAGACCTGAAAAAGTCTCTCTCTTAATATGGTCCTGAAAGCAGCACCTGCTACAGGGAATCCACAGAGCCCCACCTAGATCCTTCTCAGTCTCCTCTACACAACACAAGTTTTGAACCCAGGAGAAAGGCAGCAAACTTTGTCATTAGGACACATATGAAGACTCATTGCAACTACAGATTAGGAAGAATAAACAAAGCTATCTATCATGGAGAAGGAGCAAGAAACCATCTGGAGTCCTGATCATTAGACATCTCCCCTACTGATGAGAGTCAGGGAAGAGGAACAGTGAAAATTCCACACTTCTGAGACCCAGGGATACAACACCTGCCTAAGACTGAATTTGTATGAGAACAACATAGAATGCTTCCCCAACCTCTGCATCTCTTCTGCCATGTTAGCAAAAGTCAAGTAACAAGAGCACTCTGCTGGGGGTGGGCAAGACACTTGAGAGACACAAGTGGGAAAGACATTTTCTTGAGGCATATTATGGAGGGAATACATAAAACTGAGCTGCTATGATGAAAAACTCTCTAGGCCAGTCACGGTGGCTCAAGCCTGTAATATCAGCACTTGGAGAGGCTGAGGCAGGCAGATCTCCTGAGGTCGGGAGTTTGAAACCAGCCTGGCCAACATGGCAAAACCCCGTCAAAAATACAAAAATTAGCAGGGCATGGTGGTGCACCCTTATAATTCCAGTTACTCAGGAGGCTGAGGCATGAGAATCACTTGAACCTGTGAGGTGGAGGTTGCAGTGAGCCTAGATTGTGGCACTGCACTGCAGCCTGGGCGACAGAGTGTGACTCGGTCTCAAAAAAAAAAAAAAAAAAAAAAAGAAAGAAAAAGAAAAGAAAAAGAAAAACTTGCTAGCAAACCATTCCCTTATTTTAAGCAGAAGGTTGTATTTAAAAAATCTGAGGCTTGGTGCAATGGCTCACATCTGTAATCCCAGCACTTTGGGAGGCCAAAGCAGGTGGATCATGAGATCAGGAGTTCGAAACCAGCCTGGCCAAAAATACAAAAATTAGCCAGGCGTGGTGGTGGTTGCCTGTAGTCCCAGCTACTCAGGAGGCTGAGGCAGAAGAATCACTTGAATTCAGGAGGCAGAGGCTGCTGTGAGCCAAGATCGTGCCACTGCACTCCAGCCTGGGTGACAGAGTGAGACTCCATCTCATAAACAAAACAAAACAAAATGAAAGATCTGAAACGTGTGGTGCGTTAAGGGTAATCCTGGCACCAACAAAACTTAAGAAGCTCAGCTTTTCACTAGATTGATTCAATCCTGTTACTAACAGCCTAGCAAAAGAAGTGTGCTCATTTCCAGACACAAATATTCTTCATCTCAGTCTCTACTGTTATATGTAAGATGCCCAAATCTAAACCAAAAATTACATGATACACAAAGATGCAAGAAAAACAACACTTGGTCAAGGGACAAAGCAGACAAAATGACCAGACCGAGATATGACACAGCTGGAACTATGAGACAGGGAATTTAAAATAATTATGATGAATACATTGAAAGCTCAGTACCCATACTGGACAAGTGTGAGCAGATAGGGAATTTCAACAGGGAGGTAGAAATTTTAAGGAAGCATCAAATAGAAATGCTAGAAATTAAGATGAATCTTTCTGATGCATTCATTGGTAGACTCTATACAAGTGAGAAATCAGTGAACTTTAAAATAAGTCAATTGAATTTACCCAAAAGGAATCAGGCTACCTACCGATAAACCTGAAATAACAACACGAGCACATTCAAATGCCTTTATATTTTTCCCAATACACTGAAAAATTTTTGTAGAAGTTATATAATAGTATGAATAAGCATAAGACTAGAGTGGGCACACAGTAGATACTCAGTAATGTTTCACAAATTATTACTGTTTGTTGATGAATAAATTTACTCATTAATGAGAAAATAGAGATAAATGGAAAATCACTTACTATAATCTACGTGAAATTGAGCAATACCAAAACCAGGATAGTAGGAGCCCTTCTCCACAGTAACCAGGCAGTGCTTATTTTGTTTTTCTTGAATAATTTCCTTTATTCCAGAAGCTCCTTGCTTCATCAAATTCCAGCCTCGTATACATCCATCTAGACAAGGGTTAATCTAACAAATTAAAATATAAGTCAAGGAGTGCATTTTAAACTTAAACAGTGGCTTGATTTTGAGTATAGGTTTTCATTAAGAGAAAAAAATCCTTTCTTTGATAATAGTTGAAAATATTTTGAATTTTATTTAAGTTTTCCTTTTCAATGTATTCTTCAGATGGACAGTCTTTTTCAGTACAAGCGAGCTTATCTATCACAAGCCCTCAGCGGATCTTAATGATTTTTAACACTTCAAGCCCCACCTGCCTCTCCTACATCATCCAGTGGTACCTTTTCTGCTTTCAAGATCTATATTTGCTTCTAGCTGTGGCCCTGGGCTCTAAGATGTCTTGTTTATCTTCTTTGTTTGTTTGATTGAGACGGAGTCTTGCTGGAGTGCAGTGGCAGGATCTTGGCTCACTGCAACCTCTGCCTCCCTGGTTCAAGCGATTCTCCTGCCTCAGCCTCCTGAGTAGCTGGGATTACAGGTGCCCACCACCACGCCTGGCTAATTTTTGTACTTTTAGTAGAGACGGGGTTTTGCTACATTGGCCAGGCTGGTCTTGAACTCCTGACCTCAGGTGATCCACCCGCCTCGGCCTCCCAAAGTGCTGGGATTACAGGTGTGAGCCACCGTGCCTGGTCTTGTTTTTCTTTAGTGGCATTTATAATATGGGTTTGTCTTGCCAATCAGACTCTAAGTCTCTTCAGACACAAAACTGTTTGCATTCTTTAGCCTCCATCAAGCATCCTGCCAGGCTCAAGACATGTAAAAGCCATTTCATAAATGATTGATACTTTTTGAATAATTTATTTTACTTTTAAAGTGTATTACTTTCTCAGTTTCAAACAACAGGTATACTCATGTCAACATGGGTTAATTAATTCAAGCTTAATATCATATAATAGAAATCTTTTAAAAGTTAAAGTAACTACGAATTGCCAGGAATGAAAGACGGATATAAGATAGTAAATATTTAAGTTAATCGACAAGTGTATCTGGCAGGGCTGTGACTTCAAATGAAATTTTTAAAATTCTTTGAAGAGTTAGTGGTTAGTCTCTTTCATGAAACCTATTCTATAGCTATTAAATATTATATTTAGAAAAACATGTATTATATCTAATTTCAATTTGTGACAGGCTATAGTTGTACCCTCAGTAAAGAGGTATTTTTTTAACAATAAATTTCACCTTATGTGCTATTCTTTAGCTCTTGCATTTAAGTCCTAAAAATAGACTTGAGAAAGTCCTCTGACTGGCTTTTACAAAATAGCATAATTTTGGACTTAAATATATGAATTTATATGTTTAATGACTGAGTATGGATTATCATGATGTTAACACCGAACTGTAGTATTAACATTCTCAAGTGTTAATTTGAGAATTTTAGAAATCCACTTCTTGATTTATGCTGGGGATTTAAATGGGCACAAAACCACTACATCATTTTTTTATTTCATTAATATAATTTCAAGGGTTACTAATGTTATTCTTCCATGATCATTTCAAGTCGTCACATTTAGTATGCTTAACAAAACAACTTCTATTGACTCACAGAAAAACACATATTCAAATCTATTATAGACAAAAGGAATTCATCCATGATGAATGATACAAGCTTGGATCATTACCGGTTTAATGAGTTCACTTTCCACTTTCTGAGGGTATCCTGCAAAGTATACTTTGGTTTCCAGCAATCCATTTTCAGGCTTAAAAAGGGGTCCAGGTTTATCTATATCCATTACAGCTTCTTTAGCTATTTTAATGCTAATACTATGTTCTAATTCTTCCACAGACACCTACAATTAAAAAGAAAACTTACCAAATAACCAAGCATTACTACGTGTCATTTGAAATACTGGGATCTAAAAATTATGTTATTATTCCAATAAAATACTTCTGTAATCATTTTAATGTAATTATTAATTTGCTACAACTCATTTGGAATGTCAAATTATGATAAATGTGATAAAAAGGCATTTAGGGTGGCAGCACCCTATATTGGCAGTACTTGATCAAAATTTAAAAGTGTACCATATTTTAAAGTTAAAAAAAGTACTATTCTGTTAAGCTTAAACATCCCGTTATACATCTTTCAATTCCCGGCTGCTAGAAAACTAAGTGAGCCATTCTATCTTAGGAAAAATTTAAGTGGTCTTATTTTGCAATTGTCTGATAATACACATATGGAATCAACAGTGTAAATCAGTTCTTAATATAAAGTAAGAAAAATCAATATGTTCAGTATTCTGTTAATTGCACACAAATTATTCTTTCTTTTTTTTTTCCTTTTTTTTAATTATACTTTAAGTTTTAGGGTACATGTGCACATTGTGCAGGTTTTACATATGTATACATGTGCCATGCTGGTGCGCTGCACCCACTAACTCGTCATCGAGCATTAGGTATATCTCCCAATGCTATCCCTCCCCCCTCCCCCACCCCACCACAGTCCCCAGAGTGTGATATTCCCCTTCCTGTGTCCATGTGATCTCATTGTTCAATTCCCACCTATGAGTGAGAATATGCGGTGTTTGGTTTTTTGTTCTTGCGATAGTTTACTGAGAATGATGATTTCCAATTTCATCCATGTCCCTACAAAGGACATGAACTCATCATTTTTTATGGCTGCATAGTATTCCATGGTGTATATGTGCCACATTTTCTTAATCCAGTCTATCATTGTTGGACATTTGGGTTGGTTCCAAGTATTTGCTATTGTGAATAATGCCACAATAAACATACATGTGCATGTGTCTTATAGCAGCATGATTTATAGTCCTTTGGGTATATACCCAGTAATGGGATGGCTGGGTCAAATGGTATTTCTAGTTCTAGATCCCTGAGGAATCGCCACACTGACTTCCACAATGGTTGAACTAGTTTACAGTCCCACCAACAGTGTAAAAGTGTTCCTATTTCTCCACATCCTCTCCAGCACCTGTTGTTTCCTGACTTTTTAATGATTGCCATTCTAAGTGGTGTGAGATGGTATCTCATAGTGGTTTTGATTTGCATTTCTCTGATGGCCAGTGATGATGAGCATTTTTTGATGTGTTTTTTGGCTGCATAAATGTCTTCTTTTGAGAAGTGTCTGTTCATGTCCTTCTCCCACTTTTTGATGGGGTTGTTTTTTTTCTTGTAAATTTGTTTGAGTTCATTGTAGATTCTGGATATTAGCCCTTTGTCAGATGAGTAGGTTGAGAAAATTTTCTCCCATTTTGTAGGTTGCCTGTTCACTCTGATGGTAGTTTCTTTTGCTGTGCAGAAGCTCTTTAGTTTAATTAGATCCCATTTGTCAATTTTGTCTTTTGTTGCCATTGCTTTTGGTGTTTTGGACATGAAGTCCTTGCCCATGCCTATGTCCTGAATGGTAATGCCTAGGTTTTATTCTAGGGTTTTTATGGTTTTAGGTCTAACGTTTAAATCTTTAATCCATCTTGAATTGATTTTTGTATAAGGTGTAAGGAAGGGCTCCAGTTTCAGCATTCTACATATGGCTAGCCAGTTTTCCCAGCACCATTTATTAAATAGGGAATCCTTTCCCCATTGCTTGTTTTTCTCAGGTTTGTCAAAGATCAGACAGTTGTAGGTATGCGGCATTATTTCTGAGGGCTCTGTTCTGTTCCATTGATCTATATCTCTGCTTTGGTACCAGTACCATGCTGTTTTGGTTACTGTAGCCTTGTAGTATAGTTTGAAGTCAGGTAGTGTGATGCCTCCAACTTGGTTCTTTTGGCTTAGGATTGACTTGGCGATGCGGGCTCTTTTTTGGTTCCATGTGAACTTTAAAGTAGTGTTTTCCAATTCTGTGAAGAAAGTCATTGGTAGCTTGATGGGGATGGCATTGAATCTGTAAATTACCTTTGGCATTATGGCCATTTTCACGATATTGATTCTTCCTACCCCTGAGCATGGAATGTTCTTCCATTTGTTTGTATCCTCTTTTATTTCCTTGAGCAGTGGTTTGTAGTTCTCCTTGAAGAGGTCTTTCACATCCCTTGTAAGTTGGATTCCTAGGTATTTTAATCTCTTTGAAGCAATTGTGAATGGGAGTTCACTCATGATTTGGCTCTCTGTCTGTTGTTGGTGTATAAGAATGCTTGTGATTTTTGTACATTGATTTTGTATCCTGAGACTTTGCTGAAGTTGCTTATCAGCTTAAGGAGATTTTGGGCTGAGACAGTGGGGTTTTCTAGATATACAATCATGTCGTCTGCAAACAGGGACAATTTGACTTCCTGTTTTCCTAACTGAATACCCTTTATTTCCTTCTCCTGCCTAATTGCCCTGGCCAGAACTTCCAACACTATGTTGAATAGGAGTGGTGAGACAGGGCATCCCTGTCTTGTGCCAGTTTTCAAAGGGAATGCTTCCAGTTTTTGCCCATTCAGTATGATATTGGCTGTGGGTTTGTCATAGATAGCTCTTACTATTTTGAAATACGTCCCATCAATGCCTAATTTATTGAGAGTTTTTAGCATGAAGGGTTGTTGAATTTTGTCAAAGGCTTTTTCTGCATCTATTGAGATAATCATGTGGTTTTTGTCTTTGGCTCTGTTTATATGCTGGATTACATTTATTGATTTGCATATATTGAACCAGCCTTGCATCCCAGGGATGAAGCCCACTTGATCATGGTGGATAAGCTTTTTGATGTGCTGCTGGATTCGGTTTGCCAGTATTTTATTGAGGATTTTTGCATCAATGTTCATCAAGCATATTGATCTAAAATTCTCTTTTTTTGTTGTGTCTCTGCCCAGCTTTGGTATCAGAATGATGCTGGCCTCATAAAATGAGTTAGGGAGGATGCCCTCTTTTTCTATTGATTGGAATAGTTTCAGAAGGAATGGTACCATTTCCTCCTTGTACCTCTGGTAGAATTCAGCTGTGAATCCATCTGGTCCTGGACTCTTTTTGGTTGGTAAGCTATTGATTATTGCCACAATTTCAGCTTCTGTTATTGGTCTATTAAGAGATTCAACTTCTTCCTGGTTTAGTCTTGGGAGAGTGTATGTGTCGAGGAATTTATCCATTTCTTCTAGATTTTCTAATTTATTTGCATAGAGGTGTTTGTAGTATTCTCTGATGGTAGTTTGTATTTCTGTGGGATCGGTGGTGATATCCCCTTTATCATTTTTTATTGTGTCTATTTGATTCTTCTCTTTTTTTTTCTTTATTAGTCTTGCTAGCGGTCTATCTATTTTGTTGATCCTTTCAAAAAACCAGCTCCTGGATTCATTGATTTTTTGAAGGATTTTTTGTGTCTCTATTTCCTTGAGTTCTGCTCTGATTTTAGTTATTTCTTGCCTTCTGCTAGCTTTTGAATGTGTTTGCTCTGGCTTTTCTAGTTCTTTTAATTGTGATGTTAGGGTGTCAGTTTTGGATCTTTCCTGCTTTCTCTTGTGGGCATTTAGTGCTATAAATTTCCCTCTACACACTGCTTTGAATGTGTCCCAGAGATTCTGGTATGTTGTATCTTTGTTCTCGTTGGTTTCAAAGAACATCTTTATTTCTGCCTTCATTTCGTTATGTACCCAGTAGTCATTCAGGAGCAGGTTGTTCAGCTTCCATGTAGTTGAGCGGCTTTGAGTGAGATTCTTAATTCTGAGTTCTAGTTTGATTGCACTGTGGTCTGAGAGATAGTTTGTTATAACTTCTGTTCTTTTACATTTGCTGAGCAGAGCTTTACTTCCAAGTATGTGGTCAATTTTGGAATAGGTGTGGTGTGGTGCTGAAAAAAATGTATATTCTGTTGATTTGGGGTGGAGAGTTCTGTAGATGTCTATTAGGTCCACTTGGTGCAGAGCTGAGTTCAATTCCTGGGTATCCTTGTTGACTTTCTGTCTCGTTGATCTGTCTAATGTTGACAGTGGGGTGTTAAAGTCTCCCGTTATTATTGTGTGGGAGTCTAAGTCTCTTTGTAGGTCACTCAGGACTTGCTTTATGAATCTGGGTGCTCCTGTATTGGGTGCATATATATTTAGGATAGTTAGCTCTTCTTGTTGAATTGATCCCTTTACCATTATGTAATGGCCTTCTTTGTCTCTTTTGATCTTTGTTGGTTTAAAGTCTGTTTTATCAGAGACTAGGATTGCAACCCTTGCCTTTTTTTGTTTTCCATTTGCTTGGTAGATCTTCCTCCATCCTTTTATTTTGAGCCTATGTGTGTCTCTGCAGGTGAGATGGGTTTCCTGAATACAGCACACTGATGGGTCTTGACTCTTTATCCAGTTTGCCAGTCTGTGTCTTTAATTGGAGAATTTAGTCCATTTACATTTAAAGTTAATATTGTTATGTGTGAATTTGATCCTGTCATTATGATGTTAGCTGGTGATTTTGCTCGTTAGTTGATGCAGTTTCTTCCTAGTCTCGATGGTCTTTACATTTTGGCATGATTTTGCAGTGGCTGGTACTGGTTGTTCCTTTCCATGTTTAGCGCTTCCTTCAGGAGCTCTTTTAGGGGAGGTCTGGTGGTGACAAAATCTCTCAGCATTTGCTTGTCTGTAAAGTATTTTATTTCTCCTTCACTTATGAAGCTTAGCTTGGCTGGATATGAAATTCTGGGTTGAAAATTCTTTTCTTTAAGAATGTTGAATATTGGCCCCCACTCTCTTCTGGCTTGTAGGGTTTCTGCCGAGAGATCCGCTGTTAGTCTGATGGGCTTCCCTTTGAGGGTAACCCGACCTTTCTCTCTGGCTCCCCTTAACATTTTTTCCTTCATTTCAACTTTGGTGAATCTGACAATTATGTGTCTTGGAGTTGCTCTTCTCGAGGAGTATCTTTGTGGCATTCTTTGTATTTCCTGAATCTGAACATTGGCCTGCCTTGCTAGATTGGGGAAGTTCTCCTGGATAATATCCTGCAGAGTGTTTTCCAACTTGGTTCCATTCTCCCCATCACTTTCAGGTACACCAATCAGACGTAGATTTGGTCTTTTCACATAGTCCCATATTTCTTGGAGGCTTTGCTCCTTTCTTTTAATTCTTTTTTCTCTAAACTTCCCTTCTTGCTTCATTTCATTCATTTCATCTTCCATTGCTGATACCCTTTCTTCCAGTTGATCGCATCGGCTCCTGTGGCTTCTGCATTCTTCACGTAGTTCTCGAGCCTTGGTTTTCAGCTCCATCAGATCCTTTAAGCACTTCTCTGTATTGGTTACTCTAGTTATACATTCTTCTAAATTTTTTTCAAAGTTTTCAACTTCTTTGCCTTTGGTTTGAATGTCCTCCCGTAGCTCAGAGTAATTTGATCATCTGAAGCCTTCTTCTCTCAGCTCGTCAAAGTCATTCTCCATCCAGCTTTGTTCTGTTGCTGGTGAGCAGCTGCGTTCCTTTGGAGGAGGAGAGGCGCTCTGATTTTTAGAGCTTCCAGTTTTTCTGTTCTGTTTTTTCCCCATCTTTTTGGTTTTATCTACTTTTGGTCTTTGATGATGGTGATGTACAGATGGGTTTTTGGTGTGGATGTCCTTTCTGTTTGTTAGTTTTCCTTCTAACAGACAGGACCCTCAGCTGCAGGTCTGTTGGAATACCCTGCCGTGTGAGGTGTCAGTTTGCCCCTGCTGGGGGGTGCCTCCCAGTTAGGCTGCTTGGGGATCAGGGGTCAGGGACCCAGTTGAAGAGGCAGTCTGCCGGTTCTCAGATCTCCAGCTGCGTGCTGGGAGAACCACTGCTCCCTTCAAAGCTGTCAGACAGGGACATTTAAGTCTGCAGAGGTTACTGCTGTCTTTTTGTTTGTCTGTGCCCTGCCCCCAGATGTGGAGCCTACAGAGGCAGGCAGGCCTCCTTGAGCTGTGGTGGGCTCCACCCAGTTCGAGCTTCCTGGCTGCTTTGTTTACCTAAGCAAGCCTGGGCAATGGTGGGTGCCCCTCCCCCAGCCTCACTGATGCCTTGCAGTTTGATCTCAGACTGCTGTGCTAGCAATCAGTGAGATTCCGTGGGCGTAGGACCCTCTGAGCCAGGTGTGGGATATAGTCTCGTGGTGCGCCGTTTTTTAAGCCGGTCTGAAAAGCGCAATATTCGGGTGGGGGTGACCCGATTTTCCAGGTGCATCCGTCACCCCTTTCTTTGACTCAGAAAGGGAACTCCCTGACCCCTTGCGCTTCCCAGGTGAGGCAATGCCTCACCCTGCTTCGGCTGGTGCACCATGCACGCACCCACTGGCCTGCGCCCACTGTCTGGCACTCCCTAGTGAGATGAACCCGGTACCTCAGATGGAAATGCAGAAATCACCCATCTTCTGCGTGGGTCACGCTGGGAGCTGTAGACCGGAGCTCTTCCTATTCGGCCATCTTGGCTCCTCCCAAATTATTCTTTCTTTAAAATTCAAAAATGATTGAGGCAATAAGAAAAAAATACATAAATTGGAGTTTCCCAATTTTGAGAGTTGTTTGGGTTTTTAAAAAAGGTTTCAAGTAAGGATAAACAACAATAAAAATTCCTTCCACAAAGACAAGTTGAAGAACCACTGCTGCAATTGCTTCAAGTAAAACTATAGCACTCAAAGAGCAAACTCTTCACTCACTAACCAATAATATAAGCCAAACAATAAGCATATTAAAACACCATGATAGGAAAGGAAAAACTATCCTCCAACATAAAATAAATTTAGAAACACAAATTTAAAGTTGGTCAACACTCCTTCTTTAATATAGCCAATTAGCAGCATGTGAACAACTATTCTCTCCTTTACAGACTTTCTTAACTTAGCCTACAACACCTGACCCTGCTTGCTTCTCTTTCTACACTCTAACCACTACTTCTCAGTCTCCTTTGCTGTATCTTCCCCTTCCCACAGCTCAGGCCCCAGATCTTTTTCCTGTAGCCATTCAAGTATTTTAAGTGAGACACCATGATTCCACTCCAGGGCATTTGGAAAATTTGGAGGTGAGGAACACTTTTATTTGTCACAATGAGTAGGGGCCATGCTGGCATTGCAAGATGATAGACAATCTGCATTATGTACATAGGCTAGTCATGCAGAATTAATAATAATAAGTAATGCAGAACTAAAAATAAAATATCAAGTATTCTTAAAATCTTTTGAACACCCCTGCTAGGTATTCATGTAGGTAATATTCATGCTTACAATCATCTGAGTTTGTACATACATAGACACAAAATATTTGCTGCACTATTTTAGCATTCATTACATTTTTCAAGAATGTAATAATCTTGAAAACTAAGAATAGATTGATATTTGTTTTGTTAATATCTTTACCAGGAACTTCTCACCACTTTGGGAAGTTAATATTACCAATGGCAACACCATGTATGCACTTAAAGGTATTTGAGTTGCTATTATAACTCCCCAGCATTAGTCTTCATTTGTAGCTTTTACTTTATGCATAGAAGCAAGCTTTGACTAGTGTTGTCATTATAGTTGACTATGTACATATTGAAATACATATTATTTTCTTCTAAATTACCGTCCTTTTATTTATCCATATTAATATAATAATGAGAGCATTAGATTGGTTTTGATTGGGTATATGTGAAGGTAGTTTACATTATTGATGCATTTCATTATAGAATAGTAAAGGAGCATTATATATTTTCAGACATTGGATGAGATAGTGTTTGGAACCACTGGTCAACACAAACAGTTTCATGGCCTTAAAACCCCTCTTTATGCTGAGTATTCAAAAATTTGAATTGAACGCTTAACTTTAAAAATATATCCAGAATCTGACCACTTCTTACCACTCTTACCATCAGCACACCAGTCAAAGCTGTCATCTTCTCTCCGTGGGGTTATTCCAACAGTCTCCTAACTCCATATCCTGTTCTACTCTCATTCTGGTTTCCACAAAGCCATCAGCTTCTGATCGGGATTATCTTTTAAGATGCAAACTAGATCATGTCCCTTCTCAAAACCATCCAGGGCTTGTCCATTTAGCATAAAATCCACATCCTCATCATGGCCCCCAAGGCCCTAGATGATCTTATTCTAGACCATGTTTCTAATCTCATTTTCTAACTAACTACTCTCCCCTGCTGCTACATTACTCTTTGTATTATTCCTCAAATACCAAACACATCCTATTCCAAGAAATTCTGTACTTGCTGTTCACATGGTACAGAATCATTTTATATTCCCTCATGTATTTCTCATGACATGTACTCTCAAGTCTCAGCTCAGATCTAATCTCATCAGAGATGCCTTTCCTGATTCTATATGCATACTAACCACCATCACTCTCTATGTCTTTGCCTGGCTTTTCTTTTTCCTTATAACATGAATAACTATCTGGCATATTTATTTTTTCATGCTTTTGTTGTTTGCATCTCACCATTAGAATGCAAGCTCCATAAGAGCACTGACTTTTTTTTATTTGCTGTTGTATCTTTACCACCTAGAATAAGGATTAGCACATAGAAGTGCCAATAAATATTTTGCTGAATGAATTATGATACATTTACAATTAAAATTCCTGTTAATATTAGACTCATAATCAAAGATAAGATGTAATCATTTATAAATTCACCACGTTTGCCCAAGTGTGCTTTGTTCATACCTCTACTGTAATATATTTCATGTTACATTATATTATTTCCCAAAGAAGCACCAGCTACTTACCTGTGAGGTACTAAGCTCTAGAGTGAGGAAAATCTCCTGCTATTGTTGCGGGAAGTTAGGGACCCCAAATGGAGGAACTGGATGGAGCCGCGGCAGAGGAACATAAATTGTGAACATTTCATGGATATTTATCAGTTCCCAAATAATACTCTTATAATTTCTTACACCTGTCTTACTTTAATGTCTTAATCCTTATCTTATCTTCGTAAGCTGAGGATCTGTGTCACCTCAGGACCACAACTGTGTTAACTGTACAAATTGACTGTAAAACATGTGTGTTTGAACAATATGAAATTAGTGCACCTTGAAAAAGAACAGAATAACAGCGATTTTAGGGAACAAGGGAAGCCAACCATAAGGTCTGGCTGCCTGTGGGGTTGGGCAAAATACAGCCATATTTTTCTTCTTGCAGAGAGCCTATAAACAGACGTGCAAGTAGGGAAGATATTGCTGAATTATTTTCCTAGCAAGGAATATTAATAATTAATACCCTGGGGAAGGAATGCATTCCCCAGGGGAGGACTATAAATGGCTGCTCTGCGAGTGTCTGTCTTATGCAGTTGAGATAAGGACTGAAATATGCCCTGGTCTCCTGCAGTACCCTCAGGCTTACTAGGGTGGGGAAAAAAACCCATCCTGGTAAATTTGAGGTCAGATCAGTTCTCTGCTCTCGAAACCTGTTTTCTGTTGTTTAAGATGTTTATCAAGACAATACATGCACCGCTGAACATAGACCCTTATCAATAATTCTGCTTTTGCCCTTTGCCTTGTGATCTTTGTTGGACTCTTTATCAGTAGTTTCTGATTTTGCCCTTGTCCTGTTTCCTCAGAAGCATGTGATCTTTGTTCTCCTTTTAGCACTTTGAAGCATGTGATCTTTGTGACCTACTCCCTGTTATTACACACCCCCCCTTTTGAAATCCTTAATAAAAACTTGCTGGTTTTGTGGCTCAGGTGGGCATCACAGTCCTACTGATATCTGATGTCACCCCCAGAGGCCCAGCTGTAAAATTCCTCTCTTTGTACTCTTTCTCTTTATTTCTCAGCCAGCTGACACTTATGGAAAATAAAAAGAACCTACGTTGAAATATTTGGGGCAGGTTCTCCTGATATACTATCGTTCTAATGCCTTGAACTCAGGAACTTAGTATCAAAAGCACTCACTAAAAGCTTATTGAATAAATGAGTGCATGTCTGCATAAAAGAAGGACCAAAATAATTTAGTGATGACCTCACATGACTTCTCAATACAAACTTCTTGTCTGGGCGCAGTGGCTCACACCTGTAATCCCTGCACTTTGGGAGGCTGAGGACAGCTGATCACCTGAGGTCAGTAGTTCAGGACCATCCTGGCCAACATGGTGAAACCCATCTCTACTGAAAATACAAAAACTACCCGGGCATGGTGTCAGGCACCAATAGTCTCAGCTACTCGAGAGGCTGAGACAAGAGAATCACCTGAACCCGGGAGGTGGAAGTTGCAGTGAGCAGAGATCATGCCACTGCACTCCAGCCTGGGTGACAGAGCAAGACTCTGTCTCAAAATAATAATAATAATAATAATAATAATAATGATAAATAAATAAATAACATAAATAAATAAATTGACATCAGCAAAAACTTCTTGCCAGCTCCTCTAGGCATAAAAGATGTCTCTTTTGTGCACCACATTCTAAGGTGAAGCCAATCTTCTCTCCGCTATCCTCTGCTGATGGCAGCAATGACTCTGTACTTCAGAAAAGACTTCTCCCCACTATCAACTAGCAGTAATCCCTTCAGAAAAGTCCCACTTTAATCCAGTTGATTAAAGTGCTATTCTTGATCATTAGAATAAAGGCTATATGTAGGATTAAATTAAAATGCTAATTTCTTTTCTTTCTTTTTTTTTTGAGACAGATTCTTGCTTTATCATCCAGGCTGGAGTGCAGAGACACGATCATGGCTCACTGCAACCTCAGCCTTCCGGGTTTAAGCGACTCTCCTGCTGGGATTGCAGGTGCGTGCCACCAAGCCTGACTAATTTTTGTATTTTTAGTAGAGATGGGGTTTTGCCATGTTGATCAGGCTGCTCACAAACTCCTGACCTCAGGTGATCCACCTGCCTTGGCCTCCTAAAGAGCTGGGATTACAGGTGTGAGCTACTGCACCTAGCCTAAAATGCTAATTTCTAAGCACACTGGTACCTGCTACTGTATATCGCTTTCACAAAAACTGACTACGAGGTCTGCTACAATGGCTTACACCTGTAATCCCAGCACTTTGGGAAGCCAAAGTGGGAGGAGGATTCCTTGAGTTCAAGACCAGCCTGGGCAACATAGCAAGACCCTGTGTCTATTTTTTTTAAAGGATTACTTATCTATCTGCTTATATTTGAATTTGAATTACCTTTTTGAATTTGTTACTATGTTTATTTCTCCTTAATTTAAAAAAATTATTGGCAATTGAGGAGAGTTTTCTTTGATCAGTGGTATCTTTGCATAAATTGTTATGCCAGCCGGGTGTGGTTGCTCACTTTTGTAATCCCAGCACTTTGGGAGGCTGAAGTCGGTGAATAGCTTGAGGCCAGGAGTTTGAGAGCAGCCTGGCCAACATGGTGAAATCTGTCTCTACCAAAATTACAAAAATTAGCCAGGTATGCTGTTGCACACCTGTAATCCCAGCTACTCAGGAGGCTGAGGCACAAGAATCTCTTGAACCCATAGGTGGAGGTTGCAGTGAGCCAAGACCATGCCACAGCACTCTAGCCTGGGCAACAGAGTGAGAGTCTGTCTCAAAAAAAAAAAAAGGCTAGGTGCGGTGGCTCACATCCATAATCTCAGGACTTTGGGAGGCCAAGATGAGAGGCTCACCTGAGGTCAGGAGCTCGAGACCAGCTGGACCAACATGGAGAAACCCTGTCTCTACTAAAAACGCAAAATTAGCTGGGCGTGGTGGCACATGCCTGTAATCCCAGCTACTCGGGAGGCCGGTGGCACATGCCTGTAATCCCAGCTACTCGGGAGGCCGAAACAGGATAATTGCTTGAACCCGGGAGGTGGAGGTTGCAGTGAGTTGAGATCGCGCCACTGCACTCCAGCCTGGGCAACAAGAGCAAAACTCCATCTCAAAAAAAAAAAAAAAAAATTAGGCTGCCTAATAATCCCTAACACCACTGTTCACCAAACAGCCACTAAAAAAGGTAAAAAGTTAAAGACAGAGTAGTTCAAGCAAATAACTAAAAACAATGATTCTAATATATTAAGTGAGAATAGTATTTCTCAGGATGTTTCAGGTATTTACAGTATGTAGAATATACCTCATATAGAATCAGATAACTCCAAATCCATTTTGGTTTGGTATCTCTATAAAAATAAATTATGATTTTATACAGACTGCATCAAAGGGGGAAAATATTGATAAAATCTGCAAACGTACCATTCCATAGACCATTATTAATAACGTCACCTTCAGTTGTGGTTTTGGATGTATGTTCATTCTTAAGCTGAACTTCAATCTTTCCACCACGAAGTGCAATCAGGAGCCATGCTGAGTGATTGACAGATTCTGCTTACAGTATCATGCCTTCTGAATCATATGTCCAGAAATGAAATTCTGCTGAAAATCTAAACAATGGACAAAGAGAGATCCTTAAGAGTGAGAAATACAGAAGGCTCAATGCATTATTCTTTTTTTCTTGTACTGACAAATGGTAACACAGACAAAGAGTCAATTATTTTTTTCTGTTTCTCGAATTAATTAAAGAGAAGGGCAGAATTAAGCTGCTCATGTATTATCTCTGGCTCCATGTATGTTTAAAATTAAGTTATTATATTTTGTTGTTTATTCTTGCAATTTTTTCCCTAGGGAACAGATGCTTTGGTAATTTGTCATCTTTCTTTGGCATATGTTTTGAAAGCACTTTCCAAATGCTGGAATTAATACACAGGTATAAGTATCAGGCATACTATATCTCTCCTGGAGCCTTTTATACACTACATAATCTGACATTAAGAAGTGGTAGTTTTTTGTTTGTTTGTTTTTGTTTTTGCTATATACATAAGTGATCATAAAATGTGCTACAATTTCATTGTTGGTTTATTCATTAAAAGCCATATTTTCCCTATAATTTCACATATCAGGAATCACTCTTGGAGATCTACAAGATGGCATATGGATGACTGCAGACATCATTAAGCCTTCACATGTGGTAAGAAAGGTTAAATTTAAAAACTTAAAATACATCTATTAGCTTTCCTAAAACTCTAATTGCATAAGTCACTGTAGTAGAATACACATAAGGAAAACTTAAAAGACATAGTCTACCCATGAGTGCTGGCAACATCTGTTGCTATTAAGACTCTAGATATACATGTAGCTATTACAGGGGAGAAAAGTCTTAGGATGCAGGACTTAAAATAACATGTGTTGATTCAGCATCCTTAAAACACTTCAATGAGAATCAGCATTGAAGTTTCCAAGGGACTAGCAAATCCAAATGATTGACGAAAGACAAACAGGGAAAAGGAATGATAGGTGAGTAACTATTAGTCACCTAAGTTAAAATAAAGGTAATTTAAGTTAAAGAGTCTGGACTTCAGATAATTGCTAAATTAGGCAGGACAGAATCCCACACTCTTACCACAATATAGTATAATAGTAATAGTAATAGAGGCACCATTTGCAATGGGGCACAGATCTCCCTCAAATGGAACAAAGAAAAGGTGACAAAATGAATGTTTTCATCTTTAGAATTCCAAAGAAATACTTAAAAAGAGGTAAAATGTGGAGTAAAGTATGTTGGATGGATAACAATGTAGTAGGAATTTACTGAACTCAGATTATGTGAAAAAGAACAATTTTGCTTGGAATAAGGACTTCTATCCTCTTTCATAATTATCTGGGCATTTTGCTGATGTGAAGCAATATTATCTTGCCAAAATCCAAATCTGTGTATGCTCAAGAACTTCCAGCAGTTGATTCTATTATGGAGATAATTTCCTTTACTTTGTAAAATCAGGCTGAAATCATAGTTTCAAAGGTTCGTGTTCTGCATATTTTGTTTCTGGAATATATCATCAGCATATTGATTCATTACAATGGGGAACAATTCATTCTTTTTCACAAGCATGGTAAAGTGGAAAATAGAGTGAATTTGTTGACATTTACATAGGGAAAGTATTTGATCATAAGCAACAGACGTAAAGAAATTTGCAAAAATAAATAAAAGCACTAGCTATTCTTAGTGTTGGTCACACAGGGGGCAGTTTATTAAAACTCATCAAGCCGTACATTTAATCTAATGTGTACATTTCAATACATACTTTATATTTCAATGAAAAGTTTAAAATAAATAATAAATTCTGGAAAAAATAATTTGGCCAATTCTGATCCCATGTTAGAGATCAAACTACTGTGAATCATCAGTGAGAAATGAACAAACTCCTGGAGATTGGCTCCAGGACCTCTGGATGGTATCAATATCCACAGACGCTCAAGTCCCTTATATAAAATGGCATAGTGTTTACATATAACCTATGCACATCCTCCCAAGTACTTTAAGTCATCTCTACATTATGTATAATACTCAATACAATGTAAATGTTATGTAAATAGTTGTCATACTGTATTGTGTCTTATTTGTATTATTGTGTATTGTATTGTCATTGTGTCTTTTTCTGAATATTATCTATCCGAAGTTGGTTAAATCCACAGATGAGGAACTCAAGGATTTGGAGGATCAATTGTATTCCTAAAAGCGTTATTTACTACAACAAATATTTTTCTGTCATTCTCATTATTCTCATAGCAGGGAAGGGTTTTCTCCAATCTCTATCATTAGAAGATATTACTTGCTCTGTGATGTTAAAGGAAAAAACCACATATTGGGAGAAATAAAGTGTGGAAGGAGCACAGTTGCTTAAGTATTTATGTAAGTTATTGATTTTAGAATAATTTTCAATGTTTTTAATAATGTCTATGAATTTAGTTGAATTATTTAATGAATAATCATTCATGTATCTAACATTAAATTCTAAAGACACATGCTTATTTAATTAAAATATTTTAAAATTTGAACTGTATAATCTGTCTCAAGTATTTTTCTTTCTCATTATTCCAAAAAAAAAAATCCAATTTCTTTCTTTTACTTCCAACAATGTATGCTTCTGAGAAAATCTGATAACTAAAGTACAATTATGGCAGATCACCTGAGGTGATCACCTGAGGTCAGGAGTTTGAGATCACCCTGGGCAACGTGGTAAAACTCTGTCTCTACTAAAAATACAAAAAGTAGCTGGGTGTGGTGGCTCACGCCTGTAGTCCTAGCTACTCAGGAGGCTGAAGCAGGAGAATTGCTTGACCTGGGAGGCGAAGGTTGCAGTGAGACAAGATTGTGCCACTGCACTCCAGCCTGGGCAACAGAGCAAGACTCTGTATCAAAAATAAATAAATAAAATAAAATAAAAATTGGATCATAAACATTGCTATAAAAAAATAAAGTAGAATCATGACTAAAAAAATAAGCAATTACTTCATTTCTTAACTCAATCTAACTATGATAATAATGATAGCCAACTAAAATTATGTAATGTATGTCTTTAAAATGCCACTTAAGCAAGTTTAAATATTTTCCTTAATAATTTTGAACATAATGATATTCTAAAAGCAATACTGAGTATTTTTTATTACCTAGTTTTCATAACATGTGTAAAGAATAATGGAAATTTCACAAGTACATTAAATCTACTTTCCCAGCTTCTTAGTAAATATGCATTTTCTACAAAAGGAATAATATGGAATAATGTAAAATGTTCATGGGGGAAAGTCAGCCTAGAATGACTCAAAAAGGTTTTAGCATGAAAATTACATGTGTGAAGGAGTAAATTAACTTTAGGGTTCCCCAAATCATCTGATTGGTAATATGACTATATTATCTGATAGGTAATACAATTTCACACATTTCAAACCTTTTCAGCCACTTTTCTTCTGCCCTTATCTGCTTAACCTCTAGAAATTATCATTGGTATTGGTTCCTCACCTGCTGATTTCTGGCAAATGAAATTTTAAATATAAAACAACCCCTGAAATCTGCTCTGCCAAGTAAAGTAATTCATACTGTGTGTCAAGGTTCAAGGGAAGGCACACTGAAACAACCTGGAATTGAAGAAACCAAATAAACTACAAGAAAATCAAAATGCATAGGTTATTGCTTAATGTTTGTGTGAGGTCATGTATTTTTGTTTGGTTACTAATGTATCATCTGTAATACACTAAAATAATTAAGAATATTTTTGGTAATAATGAAGACATATCTTCCATTTCCTTGTATAGTCTATCTATCAGTATAACCTCCAAGAATACGTGTGTTTTAAAGTCTCGTTCAATGTGCATGGCTTTCGATCTTTGTCTTTAATACTTCCTTTGCAAATTGTCGTCCTAAACACAAACTCTTTCTTCAAGAACCAATATATATTTCTTTAATTAACAGTCAGGTATAATATCTCCCATGAATTATGTCTGAAAATTATTTTTATTTGAAGTCAGAAATAGGTGTAAGAATTAATGTATCAATAAACAGCACCTCATTCATTCACTCATTCATTTATTAAGCAAAAGTTTTCTGAGCAAGAATGTGCTATCTAGATAGTAAAGGGAATACTGGAAAACATGAAGGAAATAAATATAAATTAAAGTCTCATAGTCTCCAAGGAATTTACAAGAAGATTATTTAAAGTGATCACATATGGTATCAAGTGTTTTTTTCTACGAGTGAAAACAAACATTAAAATGAAAAGCTTTAAACATATAAATTATTGAGCACCTATGAGGATATTTTAAGGAGAACTACGTACATAGCACTGTATTAAGTATAGGCCCAGAAATAATACTTTATTTCCCCTTAAAACTTTAATAAGTCTATTTCAAGGCAGACGGTGATATGTAACTACACCAAATAGTTACACCAAATGATAAAGGACTAAAGTACAAGATAGATGTTCACACAGCATGGCATTTCAATTAAGTAGTACCATACCAAAATTACTACATGCGCCAATTAGCTTATTACCAAGTAGGTTGCACATGATTGAATGTGACATTTTTCTGGACACATACAGCTTTGTCTTGGCAACAGATATAGAGGTATGCGTGTACACTTAGTTAAATCATTATTTAGGCATTTTTTTTATGGTCTGCCTCATAATTATATATAATTTTACCTTCACTTGTCAAAAAAATATGCAGGAAAAAAAAGAGCTCAGATGGTGACATTTATTTCAATGAAGTAAAAATGAGCACCTACCCCCAATATTCAATTCCTGGGTCAATTATGCATTAAATCTAAGTAACTAAAAGCAAGTTTGAGAGACACAGATTAAGAAATCAGCCTCTCTGAATTATGATATACGTAACCCCACTAAATCCTAGAAATGGTTAAAAGGGTACATTAAAACTGCACTTCTACCCTCTGAAACTTTATGAGCACTTTATAAACCTTAAAATGCCTAAGGCATGATCAAACTAGTCAGAGTGGAATCCAGAAAAGTAGACACTGGAAAATGTTTTCACCGAAGTTTCTGTGGGAGAATTTTTCACAATGAGGGCTATTAAACTCAGCTTTTCTTGATTTCTTAAGTAAACATACAAGTTGTATTTTATAAATGTACAGGCTACAGATAAGTACTCTCTAAACTGTGACTCTATACTCTTTTTTTTAAACCCAGTCACTAATTATCCCCAATGTTTATTACTTACATGACCATAATTAGTAAATAATAATGACTCATAACCTGCTTAAAGCTACAGCAATTATTGTAGAACATCTGTATTTTCCTGACCTAACTCAGCTATGTGAAAATAAGTATCTAGGATCTCTCATTTTAGAAAACGGTGAAAAGTTAAGCTTTGTAAAATGTTTACCTCACAACTCTTCTGATCTTGGGCAAGTTTGAATCCTTTCTTCCCATCACAGTAGCAAGTGTAACCTCCAGGGTAATTGACACAAAGCTGAGCACACATGTTCTCAGAGCGTTCATCTATATCTGAGGTAAACACGCGCGCACACACACACACACACACACACAAACTTTAATATCTCCTAAATGTTCAATCTTATAGGCACAGGAATATTATGATTGTAGTATGATATAATCAATGATAATCAAGCCTTAGGGAAAGAAATACTATGACATCAAACTACATTATATTTAAATGTAGTTTAATTATATATGTAAGTATTATATTTAAATACTTAACATGGAAATTTAAACGACTTACAAGTATAATTTTTATTTATTTACATATTTGAAACAAAAATTAATTTATGACTTTCAGTGATTAAGTAAAGTATAACAATTCTACCAAATTTCTCATTTTGAATTTGAAGGAAAAAAAGATTGAGAATCTCAACCTAACTGTCATTTCTGATTATTTGAATCCCATTGAGATTACCTCACAATTCATTGCTTTGAAAAAAAGAAAAAAGAAATGAGAAGGGTAAGAGGAAGGGAGAGGATGATGGGGAAGTAAAGGAAAGGAAAGGTAGGGAAGGGAAGGGAAGAAAAGACCCCTTTAACTGAAGGTTGATACAATCAAGAATTAAATGACAATATCAAGAACATTGGAACCCTCATAATGCCAAAATTAATGGTGCCAGTGAATTTAGGGAAATATCTTTCTGTTTTTTTTTTTCCAAATAAAAACCTCACTGTGATATAATCTCCCATATTATGAAATCTTCTACATGGTCCCTGTCCCTACTCCATACTTTAAGAAAATCATTCTTGGAAATTTATAATATTATGTTGAAGCAAACATCTATCTCAGAGTTATATAAGATCATTGACATTTTCATTGGATATGCCCTATGACCTTTAAAACTCCACAAGTTCATAAATGCTATTATTGATTGTTCTCATAAAATAATTTAAAATAGATTCCCAAAATTAATAATCCTTAGTATTAAAATGGCTTATTATTAAAGTTATAGATAGATAGAGTCATATAGAAATCTTTTTAAAAAATATGTCATTCATTAAATAAAACTACAGTACAGGTGATGAAGTTGGCTAATGATAAATCTTGCAGACATCTAGAGTTTTCCACAGTAATTTCTATCTGCAATGGTGGGAAAGGAGAAATGTGTGTGTGGGGGGCAGGGGAATATTTTTGGTGAGTGCAAAAGGAGATAGGACATCAAAATCTCAAAAACAGCATACGTAGTTAAAAAATATATTGTAAAATTATTATTGATTTAGGCAACTTCATAGAGACAGAAAACAAGATTACAGGTTACCGCCATCAAGGTAACTAATAAAAGAAAACTCACTGCTTAATGGTTACTACTTAAAAGTTTCTGTTGGGGCTGAAGAAAAACTTTGGAAATAGCAGTGATGGCTGCATAAAGGCATGAATGTAATTAATGCCACTGAATTGTACATTTAAAAATGGTTAAAATAGTACATTAAGACTGTACTTGTACCCCCTAAATCTATTTTTTAAAAGGTACATTATACGTGTGTGAATATACAAACACACACACACACACACACACATATATATATATATATACAGCCACAATAGAAAAATTAGTATTGATTAGTTCCAGCCATGGCATTAAATCTGTTTTAAAATTTTAAGAAATCGAAAGGAAGGTATGAGATAATCTGTATATCATAATAAACAAACCTACAAACAAACAACTATAATATATTGAAGCTTCCTGAGGCACACAGGGCAGCGCCACTGCAGTCACATGAAGTAATAGCACCTTCAAGGGGTTGCCCCAAACCCACAGGCTCTGACATTACTGATCAATACTTCTTAAATTTCTAAAGTATTGTTATCATTTCTTTATCATGATATAATAGAACTGTGTCATTTTTTTATTTTAGAATAAATGATTTATTTATATATGCACAGAAAAATCACTGAAAAGCTTGGAATAAAAACTAAAGTTTTTAACCATGCTCATTGTCTCACTCAGATGATTTTTAAGCTTGTGTCTTTCTTTTCTATCTATTGTTTTTCCTTCCAAAGTGAAATTCTCTTTATCTTTGAATATGATGTAAATGACGTGAAAATATGTTTATCTTGTTTTTATCACACATGGAAGTCTCCAATTCATAGGTAGCTCAAAGGGCCAATTGGCGTGCATAACATTAAACCTAAAGAGCATATGCCTTACATACTCTTACTCTGGAAGGAAGGAAGCCAGTGATCACCCAACTGAACAAGCTATATTAGGGATAAGAAAATATGACTGTTGATGTCAAACAAAACCAATGCTTTTAAATACCATTTCAGGGTTCACACCCAACCTCTCCACCATCAGTAATGACACCACCATCATTCTACCTTCACAAGACTTTGATTTGAGATTATATCTGTAGCATTCAGGGCATTCACATTCAAAATCTCCTGGGATGTTCTTGCACACAGCTGTGCCACAAATGCTTGGCTTCAAAGAGCATTCATCCACATCTATAAATAAAATCACTATATTAAAAAACATTTTTCCCATACCAGCAAACACTAGCAAAGAACTCTTGATTTTTGTTTCCTGGATCTAGTTTACTATATGTAATGAGATAACAGATTGGCCTTCGGACAAAAAAAACATTAAATCTATCATCATATGTTAGTTCACTAAATATGATTTCTTTCTACAAATGCACAGGGAATTTGATTGATGTTTGCCATGTTCCTTTCTAGTTATGTTAAGGAGAAGGCTTTAGAAATTTTCTTATTTGCCAGGTTGTGGTATGACAATAAATGGAAGTCTTGGAAACAGATTCACTGCATATTATCACAAGTATTTTTTTGTACATGGGATGGCTCATCTATTCGATCTTGTTTCTTTGGAAAAGAACAAATATCTAATTTATACACTACTATTGTTGTCTAAAGTAGACAATAGTGATTCAAATTTAAAATAAGATTAAAGTCTCTAAGTACTTATAAATCTGCAGTTAATCCAATATGAATTTAGTGCTAAATGGATATTCCAGAAATTTCAGATGCACATATTATATTGTGAAATTAAGAAGGAGACAACATATTGATAGTAACTAGTTACTAGATGAGGAACTGTGAAGAAAACAAAACGTGACAGAAATAGTTCAACGGAGATGGAATTATTAGTGAACCCTTCTGTGTACTCTCTGGAGAAAGACAAATTCAGAACAGAAAATATGTTTTCTATTCTAAAAGTTGACAGCTTTTTTTCCAGATTAATCATCAAAATTTAGGATATTATTTAAAATAACTTGCACAAAAATAATAAAAACAGTTCCCTTGTAGGAATTTTTCTATATTTTCACTGTATCATTGGCAATGTCTTGAGTGTGAAATTGTACTACCATTTTGTAAAATGTTACCTTTAAGGGAAAACAGGGTAAAGGGTACATAGCATCTCTCTGTATTACTTCTTACAACTTCATGTGAATCTTTAATTAATTCAAAGTAAAATATACAATTTTTTAAAAAGAGCTAAAAACTCTATGTTTTTGAAATAAAGTAAGCCTGAGCAACAGTGGGACACTGTCTCTATAAAGTTTTTTTTTTTTTCTTAAAGTAGCCAGGAGTGGCCGGGCATGGCGGCAGTGCTATAATCCTAGCACTTTGGGAAGCAAAGTGTTCGAGACCAGCCTGAGCAACATGGTGGAACCCCACTTCTATATACTGAAAAAAAAAAAAAAAAAAGCAAAAGAGAAAAACAATAGCCAGGAGTGGTGGCATGTGTTCTTGTTACTAAGGAAGATAAGGCAAGAGGATTACTTGAACCCAGAAGCTGGAGTGCCTTGAACTATGATTGCACCACTCCACTCCATCCTGGGCAACAGCGGGAGACCCTGTCACTAAATAAATAAATAATAAAATATAATAAAATCAGTAAAAATATGTCAATAAGTTTATTTGGTTTGAGGCATATTTCAGGGAATTATTTAGATCATACAAGTTTAAGTTACAGTGCATTGGTTTTATGACTCCACACTGACATCTAATGTTTGATTGAAAGGTTTTATGCTTTCAGCTGGGCACAGTGGCTCAGGTCTGTAATCCCAGCACTTTGGAAGGCCAAGGCAGGCAGATCACTTGAGCTCAGGCGTTCAAGACCGGCCTGGTCAACATGGCAAAACCCCGTCTTTACCGAAAAATACAAAATTAGACAGGCGTGGTGGCGTGCGTCTGTAGTCCCAGCTATTCGGGAGGCAGAGGCAGGAGAATCACTTGAATCCGGGAAACAGAGGTTGTAGTGAGTCAAGCTCACACTACATTCCAGCCTGGGCATCATAGCGAGACTCTGTCTCAAAAAAAAAAAAAAGAAGAAGAAGAAGAAGAAAGAAAAAAGAAGAAAGAAGAAGAAGAAAGAGAAAAGTTAAGTTTTATTTATTCTTTCATCTTTAGACAGTTACTGGCAACTGGATCCCAACCATTTCTACATCTTGGCAAACGTCCCATTGTAATAGTTTTTTTTTTTTTTTTTCTTTTTTAGATGGAGTCTCCCTCTGTTGTCCAGGCTAAGCGCAGTAGCGCGATCTCGGCTCACCGGAAGCTCCGCCTCCCGGGTTTACGCCATTCTCCTGCCTCAGCCTCCAGAGTAGCTGGGACTGCAGGCGCCCGCCACCACACCCAGATAATTTTTTGTACTTTTAGTAGAGACTGGGTTTCACCGTGTTAGCCAGGATGATCTCGATCTCCTGACCTCCTGATCCACCCGCCTTGGCCTCCCGAAGTGCTGGGATTACAGGCGTGAGCCACCGCACCTGGCTGTAATAGATTTTTATATATTCTTCTATCTGTTTTCTACGCTATTACTTACATATCATGGGTAAACAATAATGCAAATGAATATAAGGACAGATGTGGTCATCAGGAACATTCCTATTAATAAGAGCACTTTTGTAATCATTTACACATATATATGTGTATTAACTGAGTGGATAAGAATTAAATACTTTTTAGTTTTTAAAAAGTCACAAATTTGGCCACGTGTGGTGACTCATGCCTGTAATCCCATGACCTTGTGAGGTTGAATTGGATGGATGGCTTCAACCCAAGAATTTGAGACCAGCCTGGACAATATGAGAAAACTCCATCTGTATCTGTACAAAAGCTACAAACATTAGCCAGGCATGGTGGTGCACGCCTGTAGTCCCAGCTACTTGGGAGGCTGAGGTGAGAGGACCTCCCAGGAGGTTGAGGCTGTAGTGAGTTGAGATCGTTCCACTGCACTCCAGCCTAGGTGACAGAGCGAAACCCTGTCTATCTTAAAAAAACAATAAAAACACAAATTCTTTAGAAAGAGACTATGAAAGTATTTAAGAGTAGAAGTATGAATGGGTACTATTTGTTTACAAAATGCAGATGGTATCCAGCATTGTGATGGTTTTTCTATCACTCATGTTCTAATGACAGTCTTATTCTAAGCAGTCTCAAAATCCAAACTCAGACCTTCAAATAGGCAGATAAGAAACATACATGGTCACAAATTGGATAACTGTTTAGAAGAATTTGTTGTTGATGTAGTTCACTTTAGAGTCATTTAACTGCAGTTTAAATAATATTATAGTACATTTTATCATACTAAACACTGCTATTCAGTAAGAGATAGACGATTTGAACATGAATCCAATTTAGGGCTTTATCAAAACATATATAAAATAAAGAGTTGAACAAGAAATTCACATTTTAACTTACTTTTTTTTTTAACATTTTAGCAAAAATAAAAAAAAGTAGTGGAGGAGAGAACTTGGATATTAATTGTATCCAGTTTCTAAAGGCAAATTTTAAGTCCAGGTGGGAAATTTCGTTTTTAGTCATCCATACACCTGGTATGAACACTTGAAGATTTAGTCATAGCATTAACACAGGCAAACTGAAAGACAGTATACAGAGAGAAAAAAAGTCAAAATTTAGGGATAGGAAAACAATGAAAAACAAAAGAAATGCACTAGTAAAATGACTTGTTAGAAAACTAAACTAACAGGGAATATTTAAGTCTGACGGAGAAAAAAGAGTTATGACAAATGATATGATCTTAAAGGTATAAAGAGAAAGAAAACTAGATCTTTTACTTTCCCAAAACCACAGCAGGAAATGAGGTGCCAGATGAAGAGTTGATGTTGGAAATCAGAAAAGTATTTCTGAAAAGGAAAAATGAAATACAATGGAAGAAGTTATTGCAGTGGATTTCTTTCTATGGCTATTTATCTTACTAGAAGAAAATAAAAAAGATAACGTCTGAAAACAAAGGATAAACAATTATTTTGCAAAGTTTGTAGCATGCAAAGACTTGCATTGAAACATCACTTTATAATAAAATTCCGTATTGAAACATGCACACAAGTCTGTACATGCACATATAATAAGAAAATTTTTAAAAATCGTGTTATCAGTACTGTAAACTAAAATGCAGGTCAGGCACAGAGCTCCCACCTGTAAACCCAACACTTTGGGAGGCTGAGGCAGGAGGCTCACTTGAGTTCAAGATCAGTTTGGGCAACATGATGGAACTCCATCTCTACAAAAAACACAAAACAAAACTAGCTGGGCATGGTGGCATGCACTTGCAGCCCCAGCTACTTCGGAGGCTGAAGTCAGAGGATCAATTAAGCTCGGGAGGTCAAGGCTACAGTGAGCCATGATGGAGCCACTCCACTCCAGCCTGGGAGACAGAGTGAAACCCTATCTCTCAAAAACAAACAAAATCTAAAAAGCAGTTCCACAATATCACAAGGCTTCAATGTTGATAAAAATGTGTTAGTATAAGCACTTACAATCATTTTTCCAAAAATTTGCTAGTAAAATTTCTCTAACTGGGATTATTCTCACACAGTAAATGTGTTTTAATTCTACCATCCTGCTCTTACCTTTACAGTCTTTCTTATTTGAAAGCATAACAAAACCACTTTTACAGGAACAGTGGTAACTTCCAGGTGTATTATCACAAATTTGACTGCAACCTCCATTTATATTTGAGGGATCTTTGCGTTCATTTATGTCTAAAACAGGAAAAAAATAAATTATTTTTAAAGTAATATAACCAGCAGAGAACTTTTCAGGAGACCAATCCTGATGAGCTGGGGGGCGGGAGTTACTATACATACCAAATTCACACTTTTCTCCTTGCCAACCTGGTTTACAAATGCAAGTAAAAGAAGCTTTTCCTTCTTTGCAACTCATATATCCATCTTCATTGCATGGCAGAGGACTACATTGGTCTGGAATGGCTGAAGGAAATAGACATCTATTTATTTTTTTTACCTAATGTCATGGTAAAATAAAATTGTGTGCACTATAATAAAAATCCTGAAGTCTAGAACCAATGGAAAAAAAAACACAACTCCTTCTTTTAAATAATACTTTTCTTAAATTAAAAAGTGAGCCCATTGGGCAAATATTTATAATTATTTTGTAAAAGTAAACTAGAGATGGCAGCAGTGGCCTGGCAGCAGTGGCCCGTCTACAGTGGCCACTGCCAAGATGCCTGCTGCAGCGGGGAGGTGGGCCAGGGCCTCCCACTCCACGGAGCAGGTAGGAGTCCCACACTCCTCGGATGCTGCTGCAGCTTCCCTGTCATGGCTCCAGACCTGGGTGTCTCTGTGCTCTTGGGGTCCTCCTCCTGCTGCCAGGCTTCTCTCCGCAGCAGGCATCCACTCTGATCTTAGAGGCATGGCTGGGGCTGCACATGCCCCAGAGCTGGTGAAAACCAAGGACAAGGGGGAGCCCCACCCCTTCCAAACTGGTGGGACAAGAGTGCCCTGAGTGCAGCTGCAGCTGCCCAAGCCTGGCTGGAAACCTGGGCATCTCTGTGCTCTTGAGGGCCTGGGAAGGCCAATTCTGCCCACCACAGGCTCAGCAGTGCCTGCTCTTGCTTCCTGGCCTCTCCTCACTCCTGGCACCCACTCTGGTCATGGAGCAAGGTTGGAGCTGAAGCCAGCTGCTCTTGCAGCCAGGCCGGGTGGGCACAGGTTCAGGGCAGTGCTAACATGCCAGCTCCCTGCCCCCTCCAGTCTTTGGGCTCCAACAAGCATGGGAAGGGAGCTGAGGGCGGTGCTGAGGGCAGCTCAGTGCTGGCCTGCAGACACCCCCTCGGCACAAACAGCCTGGGTGCCATGAACAGTGGCAGGAGGTAGACAGCTTCCTAGGTGGAAAAGGGTGGGTCCCTGTGAAGTCCCACCTTCAGGCTGGGGAAGGCCTGGGGCCTGTGGGCTGGGCTGTCAGTCCTGCTGACTGAAGGCGGAACACTTGGTGCTTTTTCCTGGGCCCACCCATGGCAGCCCATGGACCAGTCAGCATGTACTTTCCTCCTCTGAAGACCATAAAAATGAAGACCATAAAAACCCCAGACTCAGCCAGAGCACAACAGATATCCAGACAACCAGCTGCAGAAAGGAGCTATCATCTCCAGGGCCTCCTCTGTACTGGGAGCTGCAGACATCGAATGACCTGTCTGCAGAGAACCACCCTCTCCAGGCCCTCCTCTGCTGAGAGCTGCTGATGGGACAACCAGCTGCAGAGAGAAGCCACCCACTCTAGGCCTCCTCTCTACTGAGAGCTGCAGAGACAATGGGATGACCTGGCTTCAAGTCCTCCTGTTTGCTGAGAGCTGAACACTTGATGGGACAACCTGCCTACAGAGATGAGCTACCCACTGAGGGTCTCCTCTGAGCTGTTCTAATGCTCAGTAAAGCTCCTATTCATCTTGCTCACCCTCCACTTTTCTGCATATCTCATTCTTCATGGATGCAGGACAAGAACTCAGGCAAAGGCACCACCAGCCACAGAAGTTTCCAGCCAGAAAAGCAACACCCCAAAGATCCCATAACACTACTTTTGCATTGCAAGTATATATAGTATTTCATAGTTGTAATTTAGATATTTTTCCAAATATATTACCTCATTTGAGCCTTAGAACAATTCCATAAGGTAGACAGAACAATACTATTCTCAACATTAAGAGAAAAAAGAGGCTAGGCATGATGGCTCACACCTGTAATCCCAGCACTTTGGGAGACCAAGGCAGGCAGATCCCTTGAGGCCTGGACAACAAGGTGAAACCCTGTCTTTACTAAAAATACAAAACTTAGCTGGGTATAGTGGCACACTTCTGTAGTCCCAGCTACTCGGGAATCTAAAGTACAAGAATTGTTGAACCTGGGAGGCAGAAGCTGCAGCAAGCCGAGTTCATGCCACTGCAATAGAGCAAGGCTTTCTCTCAAAAAAAAAAAAAAAAAAAAGAAAGAAAAAGTAAAAAGAAAACTCTCAATTTGGGCTAAGATGATGTAACAAGGAACAGATTTATCTTCCTGCCTTAAATAAGTAGAGATTCAGTCTAACTATGTAAAATAATGGTTTTTCAAACATTGGAGAACAGGAAGGAGAACACTGTGATTCCTAAGGAAAAGAAAATGAACAAGCTGAGACCTACAATTGGACCACATTACTGCCTGGAGATAGCTTCTATGCAACAGTGCAAGAAACACAAACAGATCCCAGTAGTCTCCCTGGGTTGAGAAAACAAATATTGGAGTTTGGGGAGATCAAATTAGAATTTTGCTGGTCAGAGTACCATAAAGGAAGAGAAAGGGAAAAAATGTGTGTGTATGGAAAGAGAGAGAGAAAGAGAGATAGAGGAAAAAAGAAAGACAGTCTCCAGAGATCTGCAAAAAGATCCCCTAGGGTCTTTGGCTGAATGATGATTTACACAGGAAAATTTCCAGAGCTCATAGAGGGATAGAGATAGTTTGTTTTAGACTGCCCAGACCTAAAATATTTCATAGTACAAAGGGCATCAGGTAGAATCCTCACAAGGATATAGACTTATTATTGAGGCTAAATTAGTTTTAAGCTAATGTCTACTCGAGATTGCCTTAACAGAGCTTAAAATCAAACCTCAAAACATTTGTTTTTAATGTATTTCACATAAGTTACCTAAATGCCACTACAAAATCAAACACTATTTGGAAGAAGACAAGAAAATCCAGGACCCAGTAACATAAGCTGTAAGCTTATTTTCTTTTCCTTAGGAGTCACAGTGTTCTGCTTCCTGTTCTCCACTGTTCAAAACCATTATTTTATATACTTAGACCAAAGTTCTACTTATTTAAGGCAGGAGGATAAACTTGGTCCCTATTACATCATCTTAGCCCAAATTGAAAGTTCCAAGTTCTTTTTTCTATTTATACTGAGAATAGTATTGTTTGCTTTGTCCAGTAAACAATTAAAAATAAGTAGAGGTCAGATGCAGTGGTTCACTCTGCACTATGGGAGGCAGAGGAGGGAGGACACTTGAGGCCAGGAGTTAAGACCAGCTTGGGCAACATAGCGAGATGTAATCTTTAAAATTAATTTAAAGAATAAATTCCCCAGCTGTGGTTGGGGGAACATGCCTGTTGTCCCAGCCATTTGAAAGGCTAAGGGAGGGGTATAGCTTGAGTCAAGGAGTTTGAAGTTACTGTGAGGTATGATCACACCACTGGACCCCAGCCTCGGTAACGGTGATACCTTATATCCAAATAAAATAAAATACAATATAAAATTAAGTTAAAAAATAAATAGGCATGTAAAGAAACAAGAAAAAACTAATTTATAACCAAGAGAAAAATCAATAGATGAAAATATATCCAAAATTAAAGAGATGACCAAAACTCAGAAAAATAAATAAATAAAATTATTCTAAATGCACTCCACATGTTCCAGTAGTAAATATAGGCATGATAAAAAAATAAAATAAAATAGAAGATGTAGAACAGACCCAAATGGAACTTATTGAAATGAAAAATAAACTATATAAAATGAAAAATACACTAAATGGGATTAAAAGTAAATTATACATGAGAGGAGAAAAGAAGAGTGAACTTGAAGACATAAAAACTATCCAAAATCAAGGAAGTACAGATAAGAAGTATAAAAACAATAAATACATAAATAAATTGATAAATAACTAGAGCATGAATGACTTGTTAAACAATATGAAATGGCCTAATACATGTTATTGACATTTAAGAGAAGAGGAAAGATAGCAGGGAAAAAGAAAAAAGAAATATGAATAAATAATAGTAAATCGTTTTCTAAATTTGATGAAAACTATGAACACACAGATCCAAGAAGCCCACTAAACATCAATCAGGATAAACCTAAAAATACTATGTCAAATTAGAGAACACCAGGGAAAAACAGAAATCTAAAACACAGTGCATACATAGAGAAAAAAAAAAAAAGCTAAGAATAACAGCAGATTTCCCATCAGCATCTATTCACGTGAAAGGACAATAGAGAGACATCTTTGACATACTGACAGAACACTATCAACATGGAAGTCTTTACCCAATAAAAATATCTCCCCAAAATAAAGGCAATATACTATTTTTTAATTAAAAAATATGAGAAAGGCTGGGCGTGGTGGCTCATGCCTGTAATCCCAGCACTTTGGGAGGGCAAGGGAGTTGAATCACAAGGTCAGGAGATCGAGACCATCCTGGCTAACATGGTGAAACCCCGTCTCTACTAAAAATACAAAAAATTAGCCAGGTATGGTGGCTGGCACCTGTAGTCCCAGCTACTCGGGGGGCTGAGGAAGGAGAATGGCATGAACCTGGGAGACGGAGCTTGCAGTGAGCCAAGATTGTGCCACTGCACTGCAGCCTGGGTGGCAGAGCAAGACACTCTCTCTCAAAAAAAAAGAGAAAATCCATCTTCATCAGATATGTAGCTTAAGAAATGTTAAAGGAATTTCTTCAGGCAGAAGGAACATGTTGTCAGATGGAAATGTAGATCTACAAAAAAGAATATGGAATGCCAGAAATGATAAACATAAGAGAAAATACAGAACAATGTTTTCTGGGCCAGGTGCCAATGGCTCATGCCTGTAATCCTAGCACTTTGGGAGACCAAGGTGGGTGGATCACTTGAGGCCAGGAATTTGAGACCAGCCTAGGCAAGATGGCAAAACCCTGTCTCCACAAAAATACAAAAAATTAGCCAGGCCTAGAATCCCAGCTTCTTGGGAGGCTGAGGCACAAGAAGGATTTGAATCCAGCAGACAGAGGTTGCAATGAGCTGAGATTGTGCCACTGCACTCCAGCTTAGATGACAGCATGAGACTCTGTCTCAAAAATAAATAAATGAATGAATAAACAAATAAATAAATACGTAAATAAAATAATATTTTCTCATTTGATAAGCTATTTATAAATTAACATATCATGGAGTTTATAATGTATAATATTAAAATGTAAGGCAGAAACAGCGCAAAAAAATAGAGGAAATGAGGCCTGGCACAGTGGCTCATGCCTGTAATCCCAGGACTTTGGAAGGCCAAGGCAAAAAGATCACTTGAAGCCAGGATTTGTAGCTAGGTGACAAAGTGAGACCCTATCTTTACAAACAAATTTAAAAATTAGCTGGACATGGTGCTACATGCCTGTAGTCCTAGCTACTAAGAAGGCTGAGGCAGAAGGGAAGAAGGATTTGAGACCAGGAGTTCAAGGTTGCAGTGAGCTAGGATCACCCCACCACACTCCAGCCTGGGATAGAGGGTGAGATCCTGACTGAAAAAAAAAGAAAGAAAGAAAAGAAAAGAAATGAGTAAAAGAAGTTTGAGAAGCATAATTAATAACAGAGGAGATAAAATGGAATCAACTCCCCCCCACCACAAAAAAAACTCAATTAATCAATACAAGTGCAGTAGGAAAAGAAAAAAAAAAAAAGCAAAGAACAGATGGGATTAACAGACTTTAGCCATCATCAATGGTAACATTAAATGTAAATGTCTACAGTCTAACACTCCAATTAAAAGACAGAGATTGTCGGATTGGAGAAAACAGCAAGACCTAAAGAAACTCACTTGAAATACAAACACACTGGTATGTTCAAAGTTAATGGATGGAAAAGTAAACCATAAAAACACTAATCAAAAGAAAGCCAGTGACAATATTAATATAAGATAGATTTTAGAATAAGGAATATTACCAGAGAAAAAAGCAATATTAAGAAGTACAAAGTAAGGCCTGGAATGGAGTTTCATGCCTGTAATCCTAGCACTTTGGGAGGCCCAGGTAGGAAGATTGCTTGAGGCCAGGAGTCTGAGACCAGCCTGGACAACACACCCAAGACCCCATCTCTATGAAAAATAAATTAGCAAGGAGTAATGATATGTGCCTATAGTTCCAGCTACTCAGGCAGCTGAGGCAGGAGGATTGCTTGAACCTAGGAGGTTGAGGCTGCAGTGAGCCATGATTGCACCACTGCACTCCAGCCTGGGCAACAGAGCAAGAGCTTGTCTAAAAAAAAAAGATAAAGTACAAGTAAAGATCAATTATAGTACCTTGTTTATTTTCTTCCTAAAATATCAAAGCACTTTATCAATATGGCAAAAGACATGCCTTTTTTTTTTATTTGTAATTTCTGTCCCCTCGTTAGATACTGCAATAGTCCCTTGGTTTCTGCACATTTCCACACCAGCTTCTCAACTTCCCAGTCAACTCTACATGTTCTTCCCATCCTTCTGATACTTCCAATACTCCCAATACTGCCAATATTTCTATCTCTTTGCATATGTTAGCCAAAGACAATTTTTGTTGTTAAATAAATAAATAACCAACCTAGCTAATGCCTAATTAATTCCACAATTTTTTTAAAAAGTCTTCATCAGATCAAGTTTTTTTGAGATGTGGCAATACTTAGGTATTAGTTAAAAAATCATAGAAAAGAAACTAATAGAAAAATTTTATCAAAATTATTATTCTTCTGTTCTTTGGTAAATTTTAAGAAAAGATAAAGCATGAATTAAATAATTAAATATAAGTGTTCAGACAAACTATTCTATCTGTGTAATTACAAGCACTTTAAATTAGAGAAAAACACAGTTAAATGAATATCTAGAGAATGTAAATTCTGGATGCAAAATATTCTCTGAACAAACATCACAATTTATATCTTGCAGTTGCACCATTTGCTTTTACTAATTTACCAATTTTCCAACAAAGAGTCAAAAATAATGTACCAGAATTATCATTAGGCCCCTTGTGAACTTCAGAGCAAGAAAGCTAATTTGATTGATGTAACATTTTCCACTTTTATATTATCAGTGCCAAAAAGTTAGAAGAATAAACATGGCTCTACTCTGAGCTATTAATCTACTTTAACATTTAGTCACACTACATGATTATGCAACAACAGCCAAAATGAAACTGTTGGGAATAAAAATTCCGAAGCTGATGACCTAAAGCTTACTAAACAGAGAACACTGTTCAGTTTAAACATTAGGCAAAAAAATTCATTTTGAGTAATACAGCAGCATTTACAACTATAAACAAGTATTTTAAATGTAGTCTGAAAATACTTCCTTGTTGGGCATACAACCCATCAAAGGATCATTTCTCAATTTTTAAACATTAGTTTATATTAGCATGGGTGTACGTTACCTACAGAGTTTTTATTTTGTTTTTTCAGTTGATGGTAGAAGTGCTTACCATTGACACAGCTTCTTAGGTCAGGATAAGCATTAGTTGACTAATGTGCAGCAGTGAATAACCCAGTTTGAAAAGAGAGAAGACACACTGAAAATAAAAACGAACATAATCTTCTTGGAGTAGACACATATACTTGATCTGAATTCATGGTAGGAACTGTCCCAAGAGGTAGGATATTTATGCTCCTGTGTATTCACAAGATTCAGTCTTCAAAATGCAACACTAAATGTTTCCATCTACCTTTCTGAAAAATTAAAAATCTACAAGCAAGACGGCAACAGATACAGAATCATAAAAAATAGGTCTGTGACAGCTTCTTCTCTCTGGAGAAGAACCTTAAAGTCAGAAGTGAAAAAAACCTTGGTTTAGCACAGAAATTTATTGTCATATAAGTCTATGTTTTTAATTCCATAGCAGAAACGAGATGTTACCTTCAAATCTATTGACCAGAGTCTGATTTATAAAGTATATATATTTAAGTCAATACAATCAGTTTGTGTTTCTACTTGCTATAGTAACACAATACAGCCTGCTATAGAAACACAATTAAACCCTGAGATTAATACAATAATATGTGTATAATGCTTCTATATTACAAAACAGGTTTACTTCATTCCCTTCATTCTTCACTACAACCCTGTGAAATCAGATATAGCAACGTACTAGCAATATCTACTAGGAAACTAAGAAATAACAGCTGGAATTGTAAAGATGAAATACTTTGCAACTTTAACGTAACTAGGAGTTTCTTATTGCCAAAAATATATTTCTTAAGAGGCACTAAAGACACTATATGTATTACTTCATTGTTCAGACAGTCACTGGCTTACTATAGAAAAAAAAGGTGTTTTACTTAGCATTTGCCGAGTAACAAACCATCCCCAAAATTAGTAGCTTAAATAATCATTGTATTTTTCTCATGATTTGTGGGTCAAATATTTGCAGAGTTTGGTTGAGTTGTTTGTCTCTGCTGCCAATGGAGTCAACCAGTATGGCTGGGGCAGGGGACTGCGTCCAAGATGGAGCTAACGTTCTTTGGCATCTCTCTTTCCATATGATAGATCATGCTTCAAAGTTCTCCATGTGGGTGTTTCTCTTAGCATGCTGGTCTTAAAGTGGCACTTCTTTCATAACAGCTAGCTTGTAAGAGAGAGAAAGCAAGCTGCCATGGCAGTTATGGGACATTGTATCACTTCTATCATATTCTATTGATCAAAGGGGTCCCAGGGTCCACCCAGATTCAAAGAGTAGGGTGTGGGTGGGGGATTTATTCTACCTCTTGATGAGGACACAGCAAAATGACACTGTAGAAGGGTATGTGGAATGGAAGACATTTTTGAACCATCTTTGGAAAAATACAATGTATCACAGACAGATTAAAAGATTCATTTGAAGTCAGTATGTGTTTAAGTTACCTATGGCTGCTATGACGAATTACCACAAATTTAGTAGCTTTAAATCATAAAAATTTATTGTTTTACAGTGCCGAGAGTCCAAAACCAAAGGGCTAGCAGGGATCCATTCCTTCTGGAGACTTCAAGGAAGAATCCCTTTCCTTGCCTTTTCCAGCTTCTAGAGGCTATCTGCATTCCTGGACTCATGGCCTCATCCTTGTATGTCTACCAATTCTTGCTTTGTCATTCCATATCCTACTACTGACTCTAGTCTCCTGCCATCCTGTTATAAGGACCCTTATGGTTTTATCGGGTACTCTCAGATATCCCAGGATAATGTCTCCATGGAAAGATCTTTCATCACATCTGCAAAGTCTCTGTTTGCCATATAAGGTAACAGTCACAAGTTCTGAGGATTAGGACATAGATATGTTTGGGGAGGGGAGGGGCAGGCAGGTTGGAGGAAGGAGGTCATTATTCAGCCTATCATGGTGAGTTAGAATATTTTCCCAAGTAAATCTTAGCTTACACATCATGGGGGTGTTTCTGGAGCCCCTATCTGAGTCCACTTTGTGTTGCTATAACAAAATACTACAGACTGGTTAATTTATAAAAGAAAGAAATTTACTTCTCCCAGTTCTGGAGACTGGGAAGTCTGATATCAAGGTGCTTCAGCATCTCATGAAGGCGATCTTACTACACCATCCCACAGCAGATGGCAAAAGAGTTAGGGGGAAAGAGCAGGAGGCTGAACTTGCAGCCTCAAGCCCTTTTATAATTGGTGTTAGGCCATTCATGATGGTGGAGCCCTAATAACCTAAACACCTCCCATTAGGCCCCACCTCCCAACACTGTTCCATTGGGAATTAAGTTTCCAGCACATACTTTTTGAGGGTCACATTCAAAGCCTAGCATTTGCTCCAGCCCCCAAAATTTATGTCCTTCTCATGTGCAGAATACATTCATTCCATCTCAATAGCCCTGATACGGTTTGGCTGTGTCACCACCCAAAATCTCATCTTGAATTCTAATCCCCACAATCCCCACGTGTCAAGGACAGACCAGGTGGAGGTAATTGAATCAGGGGGGCGATTTTCCCCATGCTGTTCTCATGATAGTGAATGAGTTCTCATGAGATCTGATGATTTTGTAAGTGTTTGGTAGTTCCTCCTGTGTTCATTCTCCTTCCTGCTGCCTTGTGAAGAAGGTGCCTTGCTTCCTGATACTGTTTGGCTGTGTCCCCACCCAAATTTCACTTTGAATTGTAATAATCGCATGTGTCAAGGGCAGGGCCAGATGGAGATAATTGAATCATGGGGGGCAATTTCCCCCGTACTGTTCTCATGGTAGTGAGTAAGTCTCACAAGATCTGATGATTTTATAAATGGGAGGTCCCCTGCACAAGCTCTCTTGCCTTCCACCAGGTAAGAAGTAACTTTGCTCCCTATTCACCTCCTGCCATGACTGTGAGGCCTTTCCAGCCATGTGGAACTGTAAGTCCATTAAACCTCTTTTACATTACAAATTACCCAGTCTCAGGTATGTCTTTATTAGCACCATGAAAATGAACTAATACACTTTCCCTTTGCCATCTGCCATGATTCTAAGTTTCCCAAGGCCTCCCCAGTCATGCTGAACTACAAGTCAATTAAACCTCTTTTTTTTAATAAATTATCCAGTCTTGGGTATGTCTTCATAATAGTGTGAAAACAGACTAATACAAGCCCCAATGTCTTAACTCATACTAGCACCAACTCAAAAGTCCAAAGTCCAAAGTCTCATCTAAATCAGATATGGGTAAGACTCAAGGCATGATTCACCTTAAGGCAAACTCCCACCAACTATGAGTTTCCAAAATGCAATGAGATAAGCATGATGAACATTTCCATTACAAAACGGAAAAACAGGTAAGAACAGTAACTGGTCCTAAGGAAGTCCAAAACCCATTAAGAAAAACAACATAAAACATTAAATCTCTAATATAGTTTTCCTTGACTCTATGTCCTGACCTCTGAGCACACAGGGGTAGGGGTTGAGCCCTCAAGGCCTTGGCCAGCCCATCCCTATGGCTTTGCTGGGTGTAGGCCATGCTGTGGCTCTCAAAGTTTGGAGTCTTGTGACTGCAGCTCTCCCAGACAGAAGTTGCATACTGGTAGCCCTGTAGTTCTGGGCTTTTGGGGCTTCCCAACTCCCATGGCTCCACTAGGCATTGCCCTGGTGGGGGCTCCCTACAGTGGCTCTGCTGCTGTAACAAGTCTCTGCCTGGGCACCCCCAGGCTGTCCATAATAACCTTTGAAATCTAGGGGGAGGCCACCGTGACCCCACAGCTCTTGCATTCTGTGCACCTGCAAAATTAACACCACATGAATGCCACCAAGGCTTATGAGGTATGTACATTCCAGAGTGGTGGGTTGAGATGCACCTAGGCCCACTTGAACCATGGTTGGGATGGCCAAGGGACACTGTGCTGAAATTCAAGCAGCAGAGTCCCTAGGTCATACAGAGCAGTGGTGGTCCTTCAGGTGCCCCTCTGGAAACTGCATCAAGGTCCTGCTCTGGGCCAGTGATGGGAGAGGCAGCCTCAAAAATCTCTCAAATGTCTTTGAGGTCTTTCACCCATTGTTTTGAAAGACAGCACCTGGCTCCTTTTACTTATTTATTTATTTATTTATTTATTTTCATTTCAACAGGTTTTTGGTGGAATAGGTGGTGTTTGGTTACATGTATAAGTAAGTTCTTTAATAGTGATTCCTGAGATTTTGGTTCATCCGTTACCCAAGCAGTGTACACTGTACCCAATATATAGTCTTTTGTCTTTCACCCCACTTCCACCAGTTCTCCCGAGTCCCCAAAGTCCATTATATCATTCTTATGCCTTTGCATCCTCATAGCTTAGCTCCCACTTATGACTGTGAACATACAATGTTTGGTTTTCCATTCCTGAGTTACTTCACTTAGGCTAATGAGCCCATGGCTCCTTTTTATTCATGGTAGTCTCTTTGGCAAATGGTAACTTGGGACACACCCTTGGTTTGCTCTCCTAAAGACCTTTTCACTCTTTATATGACCAGGCTGTGAATTTCCCAAATATTTTTGCCCTGATTCCCTTTTAATTATAAATCCCATCTTTAAATCATTTCTCTTTTTTCTTATATATTACTGTATGCAGTTAAAAGTAGCCACAAAGGCTGGGCACGGTAGCTCATACCTGTAATCCCAGCTCTTTGGGAGGCCAAGGCACACGGATCAGTTAAGGTAAGGAGTTTGAGGCCTCCTGGCAAACATGGCAAAACACTGTCTCTACTAAAAATACAAAAATTAGCCAGGTGTGGTGGCACACGCCTGTAATCCTAGCTACTCGGGAGGCTGAAGTACAAGAACTGCTTGAACCTGGGAGGCAGAGGCTGCAGTGAGCCAAGATCACATCACTGCACTCCAGCCTGTGTGACAAAGCAAGACTCTGTCTCTAAATAAATAGAAAAATAAATAAATGTAACCACACAGTTCCGTCAATATTTTCTTAGAAATCTGCTATCCTAGTACTTATCTCTTAAATTCAGCCTTCCCTAAAGCCCTCAGGCATGGAGATAATTCAGTCAATTTCTTTGCCACCTTGTAACAATGTTGGTCTTTACTCTAGTTTCCAGTGCTTTGTTTCTCATTTCCATCTAGGATCTCATCAGAATGGCCTTTAGCATTCATATTTCTACCAACAGTCTAATCACGACACTTAAGTAATCTCTAAGAAGTTACTTTCTTTTCCTGCATGTCTTCTCTTTTTCTGACCCCCTCACCAGAATCATCCTCAATGTTCCATTCACAGCAATCTAGGCTTTTCCTAGCCTGTTCCTCCAGATTCTTCCAGCCTTTAGCCATTACCCACTTCCAAAACTGCTTCCATATTTTCAGATATTTGTTATAGCAGCAACCCAATGTCTGGCACCAATGTTTTGTCTTAGCCCTTTTTGTGTTGCCATAACAGAATAGCACAGACTCCGTAATTTATAAAGAAAATATATTTTTTACTGTTCTGGAGGCTGGGAAGTCCAATATTAAGGTGCTAATCATCTGGTAAGGGCCTTCTTACTGCATCATCCCATGACAGAAGGTAGTAAGGCAAAAGGGTAAAAGAGATAGAGAGGGGAAGGGAGCCAAACTCAGCCCCAGTAAAATCTAAGTAGTTTTAGGTCTCGAGTAGTCTTATCTTTGGTTCATGTGTCCTTCCTCTTGAATCATCTACTCTCAGACTTCATTTATTCTAGTGTGAATGCTTCATTAGAATCGTTTTTGAGAAGCTTCATTTTGCATCTCTGGCAAATTTTACAGTGAATAACAGCCAAAATTTGAAAGCTCTGAGGCTGGAGACCCAATTGAAATGTTTCATATGGGTTTAAAACCCCAGGCCAGACTTCATTAGCTTAAACACATAAGGCACATTATATAGAAGCCTACATTAATATTCATGATAATACTTTCATGGAAAAGTGCATTCAGAATTAAACTGTGAAGAGCCATTTGCTTTGCTACTCCAAAGCAGTGCAATACAGAACCCTCATATTCCCACTTCTCTTTCTTACCACACAACAGGAATAGTAAAAATTGAGGAGGGTAAACAGGAAGGTGAAAGCTGGAGGGAGATTGTCTCTGCTTCTATAAACTGATGCAGAAGCTCCCACAAGAAAAGGGATTAAAAACAGAAATTAGGCCCATATGAGAGAAAGGCTAAGAAACAGACCCTTTCCAGAGAGTTTCTGGTGGTCAAGGCATAGCCTCTTAGGAAAAGATCTTGCTACATGTACCTTTACTTGTATTTTTCACCATTAGTTTTATTAACAATCAAACTGGTTTCCTTTTGCCACTTTCTATAGGCACCACTATCCTAGCTATCTTGATTTGTCAATTCTAAAAAATAGTTCAAACAGCCACTGACTCCTAGACAAAGGTTGTATTGGAATTATAATGGATCAAGAGTCAGGTAAAATTTTTATTTCTCCAAGAAACTACTTTATACTCCTCTATCTTTAAGTCACAGAAGAGGCATCACATAAAAGGCTGAATGTTTGCTTGTTTTGACTGGAGGAGCACAAGGCTGAGTTATTCATACCCTACCCCTTTGACAGTATATTATGATTGCTGGTCTTTGAAAGGCCCATCACTTGCTTTCAAAAAATACATATATATTCCTTTCTATCTCTATTTCCTCCATTTCCACTTTCATTCACCCTTTAGGCAGTCATTCTAATGGGTTATGTGGTTTTTGTCTTTTTGTTTGTTTGTTTTGTTTTGTTTTTTGTTTCTTTGTTTTTTTCTTTGAGACAGAGTCTCTGTCGCCCAGGCTGGAGTGCAGTGGCACGATCTTGGCTCACTGCAAACTCCACCTGCTGGGTTCAAGTGATTCTCATCCCTCAGCCTCCCCAGTAGCTGGGATTACAGGCCTCGCCACCACTTCTTTCTTCCTGGCTAATCTTTATGTTTTTACTAGAGATGGGGTTTCACCATGCTGGTCAGGCTGGTCTCGAACTCCTAACCTCAAGTGATCCATCCTCCTCAGCCTTCCAAAGTGTTGGAATTACAGGCATGAGACATCATGCCCAGTGGTTTTGTGTATTTTTAAAATTTGCAAGTGTTCTTGAAAATATATATTTACAATTTCATGTCAATATTTTTTTTAATGTGTGTAAATGGTTTTGTGTTATATATCACATCCTCTAATATTTTTTCTCAGAACTTGGTTTTTATAATCAATCCATGCTGCTACATATAATTCGTTGCTACTAACCACTAAGTGTTACACGACAATATGCAACCACCACTTTATAATTCTCTCTACCCATGATAAGACACTCAAATTACCTCCAAATTTCTACCGCTACAAGAAGGTGGAAAATACATCCTCATGTATGTCTCCTTAGTACCTGCATAACAATTTCTTTGGAATAGATACCCAGCGGTGGAATTGTGTGATCATTAAATAGGAATGTACTTAATGGCTCTGCAGAGGTACGTTCTCACCAGTGGAGTATAAGGATTTCTACATCCTTGCTTTCTAATTTTTGGCAGACTAATAGGTAATAAAGTAATATCTCATTGTTTTTCTGATTTCTAAGGAGCTGGAGCATATTTTCATGTCATTTTCCAAATCTGAAAGTTTTCTTCTTTGAAAATTTTCCCTATTTTTTTTACCATTTTTCTATTGATCCTTATTTGTTTTTCCTGCAGATTTGAAAAAAATTAAACATTTATAAATATCATCTCTTGATATTTATATTTTTGATATTTATTTGACAGAGACAGATCTGTCATTTGTCTGTTAATCTTACTATTCATGTCTCTCTTGTAAGATAAATTCTTAATTTTGTTATAATCCAATTTATTATTTCATCTTACAGTTTGTGAATTTAAAATTTTCTCCCATGCCATCAGTCACAAAGATATTCTCCCATATTGTTTCTTTAATTTCATAGTTTTATTTTAACATTTTTGTCTTTATTCCATCTAGAATTCACCTTTACACTTGGTGGTAATTAGAAACCCACATTTATTTGTCTGCTAATAGCTGGCCACTCTTCACAATACCATCTTTAAATAATCCACAGTGACTTACACTATCATCTTTATCAAATATTAGGTTGTCATAGATATGAGTCTTTCTCTGAACTTTCTGTTCAGTTTCATGTTCTGAAAATACCATATAGTTTTATTTCTATAGCTTTGTATTATTAGTATTTGATAAGGTATTTCTCTCTTTTATATTTTAGACATGTGTGGATTTTTAGTCCCTCACTTAAATTTTAAAATGAGTTTACTGAGTTTCTCAAAAATATTTTTTAAAACATATTCTGAATATGTAAATTTGAGGATGGCCACACATAGTAGCTCACACCTATAATCCCAGCACTTCGGGAAGCCTGGCCGGAGGATTGCTTGAGCCCAGGAGTTTGAGACCAGCGTGGGCAACATAGTGAGACCCCATCTCTAAAAATATAAAATATAATAAGATAAAATAAAATCAATTTAATCACTTTATAGCATCACTCAATTCAACATCATGAAATATCTTTCCATGGTTTTAATTCATTTTCTATGTCTTCAATTTGAGTATTAACATTTTCTCCATAGGGTTTTTATGTGTTCTTAAGATATTTCTAGATATTTTATGGGACTTGCTGCTATTATGAATGGCATCATCTTTTTAATTTCTACTAGACTATTGCTTGCATAAAGAACTACTATGGATTTTTATAGGAGAGTCATAGAATTATCTGAATCTTTTATATACTCTTATATTTTGTCTATGGATTCTATTTTTTTCCAGTATTATATCAATTAAAAGTAATGACAGGAATATATTATAGCTTATGATCTATAAAATCCCTATTTTTCTTTCCTTATTGCATTGAATGTAACCTCCAGTACTTTTCTTTTTCTCCTCAACCATAAAGAAACTATATCTAAATTTTATCCATTAGGTATAATGTTTACTGCAGATTTTGTTCACTTTCTTTTTCTTTTTTCTTTTCCCTCTCTTTCTCTTTCTGTCCCTCCCTCCCTCTCTCCCTCACTCCCTCCTTTCTCATGCTAATTTGCTCAAAACAACCCTATCTTATTCTTGTTCTAGCTGACATTATCTTGTGCATTATTAATCCTGAACTGAAGTGTGAAAATTTGGAAGATTAATTATATGGTTATTCTATATTTAACCTTTATCAACCTCAGAACCTTTTCTTATATTCTTAGTTTGAGAAAAGCTTTTATCATAACTAATTAGTGATCTCTATCAACTGCTTTTTCTGTATGAACTGAGGTTAATATACTTTCAGGGATGGGGTCTTACTATGTTATCCAGGCTGGTGTCAAACTCCTGGCCTCAAGTGATCCTCCCACTTCAGCCTCTTGAGTGGCTGGGATTACAGGCATAAGCCACTGCACCCAGCTGATTTCCTGATGTTAAATCATCTTTAAATTTCTGGAATAATTCTACTTGATCATGATATTATTTTTAACACACTTAAGATCGGACTGAATATAATTTTATTTAGAATTAATTCAGAAATCAAAAGGAATGCTATTTTTCTTTTCTTTTATTCCCTCACTTAAATTTTAAAATCAGTTTACTAAATGTTGTCTTTATTTGATTTTGGAGTCAGGATTATACAAGCCTCTTAGAATAAGCTCATTTTTAAAGGACAATATCTTAATACGGGAAACATTAATAATTTCTTAAAATTTGGAAGGGTTCATTTGTAAAACCATCTAGATCTGGGTTTCCGGAGAAATAGGAAGAAGAGGGCTTTGGCTGCGGTTTTAACTTGTTTAATACTTGTTTGTATAACTGAGTTCTCTATCGCTTCCTGTGAAATTACAGATATTTTATGTTTTTCTAGGAATACATCCATTTTATTTAGGTTTCCAAAAGTATTTGATTCAGCTGTTTGTAATATTTTATAATAATATTTTTAATCTGTGTTGAGTTTAGAATATTTTCCCTTTCTATCTTGTACTCTATGTATTGGCATTTCCTCTTTCTCCTTTTTGTTTTTCCTTGATTATTCTTGCCAGATGTCAGTCTCACTTACTAACCTTTTCGAAGAATGAGAATTTGCTTTTGTTAATGCTCACTTTTGTTTTTCTGTTTCACTTATTTCTATCTCTGTTTTTGGTATTTTAAAACTTCTTGTTACTCAGGGTTTGCTCTATTGTATTTTTTTGTGTTTGTTTTCTCAATTGGAAAGTTCAGGTCATTTTTTAAATTGTCAAATCTGTTCTGTCACTACTGCCTTGTTAGTTAGAACCCAATCCCCCACCACACATACCAGCAGGTCAGGCCAGCTTTTCGCCTACCCAGGCATTTCTTAAACTTCTCGTTGTCATTTTATTTTGTTATTATTAGTGCTTGGAATCTTATTGTTTCTTTAGAGAAGATTTGAAGGGAGGGAGTCAGCATTCTGAGGTAATTCACCAACTTATTTTAGAAACTAAAAATAATTTCTTTATTTTTTATTTTTCAGGTTTTTTCCTTATTTTATTTTTTGCCAGCTCACATCAAAAAATGATTTCTAATCTTTATATTTAGGCTCAGAGTTCACCATTCTTCCCAGAAAGTTTCTCTCTCTTTAATAGAAACACCCACTCTATTAGGTGATACTAGGCCTATGGAAATGGTAGTTACTTATTCTACTTCTTACAAAAGAGAAGAACACAATTTAAAAGCTATAATGAAACCCAGAGTACTTATTTCCAAATCGCGTGTTTTCAAGATAGTACATGGAATATGTAGGCCAATTGAAGTGCTTTATTAGCCCCTGAAAACAAAGTCCAAATATTGCCCCAAATATATGGGTTGCAATTCTTTAATTTCTTTGGTGACTTTATCTCACTATAGGGACCTTCCTGTATGAGCTGTTGTAGTTAGTAAAACTACTGTTAGATTTACCAGGGAAAGGATTGTTTTGTTTTGCTTTTCAAATTAGAGCCATTGGCCTATAGAATACACACACCAAATAACAAAAAAAGTGTAACTTAGGCAGGACATTTTTAAAAATTGTTTTTAACAGTGGAATTCACCACACATGCCTATATACAAATAAAGACCAAAATATGAAATTTAAATTTAAAAAAATCCTAATAAAAAGCACATTTTTTGTTTCACATGATGAGTTGATTAAACAAGAATACATTTGAAGAAATTTTGACACAGTAAGTTATTTATATACATTGATTTATTTGGTAATTTAAAAGCTCTGAAGTTAGAAAATATAGTTACAGTGCACACTTAAAACTACAAAACCTGGAAAGCTAAACAACTGGTTTAACATGACACAGCTAAAAATTTTTAGGTCTGAGGCTGGAGCCCACATCTTGTGTTTCTGTTTTAGTTTGTTTTATTTTATACTTTGGTTTTTTTTACTATGTTGCCAAACGAGATAGGCAAACAGAAGAAAGAGTTGGGTGGGGCCAGAAAAGCGGAAGTTAAGAGAGATACGAGGATAAAAGAAACATACTTTATCTAAGGAACTTCCCCAGAACACATAATGCTGTATTAACAAGGTATTTATCTTTATCCAAATGTACTCTGATCAAAAGAATGTATCCTCTACAGTAGTGTGCATGCAAAAATGCAGCCTCATTACATGGCCATAAGAAGCAAGAGTTAACACCGTATTTTTTAATGCACACATAACATTTAACAGCCAAATATTGTCTATTTTTATTATAAAATATTTACATTTTTATCTAAAATTAAAAAGCTGAAATAGTCATGATATACTCTGTTTTCTACACTTTAATAGTACAAATTCTTGGGTTTCATTTTGAAAAGTGAGGAGTAACATGTAACTTTACAAAAGAAAACGTCTTTTTCATGGATGTATATCCATATCCCACTGCCCTTTTAAAATACACCAGCTAAGGCTGGGCAGGGTGGGTCATGCCTGTAATCCTAGCATTTTGGGAGGCTGAGGAGGGTGGACACTTGAGACCAGGATTTCAAGACTACCCTGGCCAATATGGCGAAACCCCATCTCTAATAAAAATAAAAAAATTAGCTGGGTGTGGTGGCACATGCCTGTAATCCCAGCTACTCGGGAGGCTGAGGCACAAGAATCACTTGAACCCAGGGAGGCAGAAGTTGCAGTGAGCCGAGAGCAGACCACCGCACTCCAGTCTGGGTGACACAGCAAGGTCCTGTCTCAAAAAAGAAAAAAAGATAACCCATGAAAATGCATATGCTCATAGACTATGTCTAGCACCTCAGTATAACTGAGCATCAGCCCAAGAGCTTCACGAGAAAGACATGAAAAAGAAAAACACTAAAATTTAAAATGCCACATGGTAATTAAAAAACCGTTCCAAATTTCTCAACATTGTCTTAAATATAAAGACAGCAAAATTGCATATAAAATGAAATCTCACTCCCAAGGATAATGAAATTACATTGGATGGAATAGATAGGTGGAGAGTTAAACAGGAATATATCTAAATTCCCTTCCATTTCTAAGATTATATAACTGAGATGTTTTGAACTTACCTAAGTATTTTGGATAAAAATAATCCTAGAAAGAAGAAAAAGAAAACATACATCTTAGCAAACCTAAATTTCATTACAGAGTTAAAACTTAATTTTATAATGTTTTTATATTAAATATGCAAATAAATTATTTATAACCATCATTTTCACATTATAATTTTTATATAGCAAAATATACCAAGAGAAAACAATAAAATTAAACCAGTAAGATACTTAGGCTTAAAGAAATATTGATCAGTTAATCATGTTTCAAAAGTTTCTAATCTGAAAACAAGCTCTATTTAAGATGGTAAATATAATTATACATGCCCTTTTTTGTACATCCTTTAATTTTCCCATAATGATTAGATAACCATTTGACACATTTTATGTCATAACGATCACCCACACCAGATTCAATGTTGAATCACAGTAACATACTTTATTTATTATTTATTTATTTTTTGAGACGAGGTTTCCCTGTGTCACCCATGCTAGAGTGCAGTGGCATGACCATGACTCACCGAAGCCTCAACCTCCTGGGCTCAAGTAATCCTCCCATCTCAGCCCTCTAAGTAGCTGGCACTACAGGTACAGGCCACCATGCACAGCTGATTTTTTGTTGTTGTTAATAATTTTTTTGTAGAGATGGGGTCTCACTATGTTGCCTAGGCCTCAAACTCCTGGGCTCAAGCGATCCTACTGCCTTGGCCTCCCAAAGTGCTAGGATTACAGGTGTGAGCCAAGGTGCCCAGCTAACAGTGACATACTTTGAAGTGAATTAAAGTAGACATTTCTCTTGTACATCTTATGTACATGTAATATGTTACTTATAAATTGGTTGTGTACCAAAAGTTTTTCTGTCGATCAGTTATTTGAAGTAAAGAATGTGCTTTCTTAAAGGGAGAAAAATGTTAAACATTTCTGATAGTAAAGTTCTCAGGCTGGTTTACGAAAGCATTCTTAAGCCATAATATATCTAATGATGTGTTCCATTAACAGCACAAGAATACCTCATGAGAAACCAGAATTTCTGCACAAAGACATATTCAGTGTTACCACTTAGTAAGTACAGAACATAAACTCATCCAGAACTGAGCCAAAGGCCTCATTCTTACCTCCTCTCACATATAAACCTACACAATAGATAGGATTCAAAGGTGATGTTGCGACCATCAAAGGAATATATTAGAGATGTTGAGGCATAAGTAGTACTGTGGGGACTGGAAATGTGGACTATGGTATTAGGGATGTGGACAGGGATTGGTTGGCTAGGGTCGAAAATGATCACACTTGTGATCATGAGAATCGTAACACAGTAACAAATGTTTGGTGAGGGTGGGGCAGGGGTGTCACAGTGGTCACACGTGTAATCCTAGCACTTTGGGAGACTAAGGTGAGCAGATTGCTTGAGCCAAGCCTGGGCAACGTAGCAAAACCCCCTCTCTACAAAAAATACCAAAATTAGCCAGGTGTGGGGCTGCACACCTGTAGTCTCAGAGACATAGGAGGCTGAGATGGGAGGATTGCCTGAGCTGGAGGGCGGGGCTGCAGTGAACCATGATCATGCCACTGCACTCTAGCCTGGGCGACAGAGCAAGACCCTGTCTTAAAAAAAAAAAACTTTTTTTTTTTTCATTTCTCCTCTTTCTTTCTTGCTCTTTCTGTCACTTTTTTCTATTCTGTCAATGAGACCAATGATAGAACTAGTGGAAGGGAGGAAGTGCACAAATGAGTTTTCCTTCCTCATTATCTCTCCTCCTCTGCATCTAGGTCTTCTCCCTCACTGGGCTTTTGCTGCTTAGAGGGTAAGCTGATAGAATATATCTACTATGCTAGAAATACACACTTAATGTTAATAAGTGATGTACTAATATGGTATCTTGGGCAGACAGGCATGCCTTACAATATTCCAGAATACCAAAACAAAAATTAGAATGGATGGGGTAAAAAATAGGTAAAACAAGAATGGCAGAGTGTCGACCATTATTAAAGGGGTGGGGGAGTTTGTATACTGAAATTTATTACACTTTTCTCTCTACTTTGAGGTCTATTTAAAATCTATTTAAAATTTCAATATTAGATGATACCTACAATCATGACTTAAAATCTTTCATGTAAAGTAACAGTAGGCCGGTTGTAGTGGCTTATGCCTGTAATCTCAGCACTTTGGGAGGCCAAGGCAGGTGGATTGCTTAAGCCCAGGAGTTTGAGACTTGCCTGGCCAACATGGCAAAACCCGGTCTCTACTAAAAATACAAAAATTAGCCAGGCATGGTAGCACACACCTCTAATTCCACCTACTCAGGTGGCTGAGGCATGAGAATCTCTTGAACCCAGGAGGTGGAGGCTGCAGTGAGCAGAGATTGCACCACTGAACTCTATCCTGGGCAACAGAAAGAGGCTTTGCTTCAAAAAATAAAAATTAAAAAAAATGCCAATGTAGAAATTTAATGAAGCATTGTGATAACAATCCAAACTAGCATGCACACACACACACACACACACACACACAAAGTTAATACTTCAGATATCCTCTCGCCTCCCTCTAACGCTATCAAATTCTAGTTAGAAGAAAATATTTGCAAACCATAAGGTCAATACTATTTGCTGATAATGAGGTGTAACTGAACTATAGTTTAGTCAGGACAAGCTGTTATTGGTGATCATGTCTGCCTAACAAGCCCACTTTCCTTTGAAGGTAGTTCCTCCTGAAATGGAAGTGGTTACATATGGAAGGTGATACACAAAATTATTGACTTTAAGATGGAACAGAAGGAAGTACAGGCTGAAAATGTTCAGTCTGTAGTTATATGTCTAGATGTGTGAACTTGATAGTTTCCATAAATGCTTACCATTTCAGGGTCATTTTCAAAGACCTCCCTGGCTGCTTCTTTATTGCACAGTTCTTCGATGCATTCTCTTTCAAGATTACCCTGTTTGGTTTCTTCAAGTAAAGAACTTGCACGACGCTTCCTAACCAGGACTTGTGAAGCCTGTTGCTTTGACAAAACTGAAGGAAAAAATAAGTTTATATGAATTAATCATTTTTCCATCGAAAATATATTGTTTTATTAAACAATAATAGTTAAAATCATTTTCTGTCTATGAATTGTTTGACATTTAAAATCAGTATGATCGAACTGAGAAAAAAAGGCAGATATAGAAGCTTGTTGGTTAACAATTCACAGAGCAGGTTTGGTGTGCAGCTGTAGCCTTTGTATGATGGTCTACACTAATTATTCAGGTTTATACTTGAGGTTAAACACACCAAATAATATTCAATATTTCCTTCATTATGCCTACATCGGAGAAAACATACTGAGGCCAGGTGTGGTGGCTCACCTTCGTAATCCCAGCACTTTGGGAGGCTGAGGTGGGAGGTCCACCTGAACCCAGGAGTTCAAACCCAGCCTGGGCAAATTAGCGAGACCCCATTTCTACAAAAAGCAAACAAACACACATATATATATATTTTATTTTTTATTTTTTTTGAGAAGGAGTCTTGCTGTCACCCAGGCTGGGGTGCAGTGGCACGATCTCGGCTCACTGCAACCTCTGTCTGCCAGATTTAAGCAATTCTCCTTCATCAGCCTCCTGAATATCTGGGATTACCGGAGTGTGCCACCACATAAAAAATATTAATTGGGCATGGTGGTATGCACTTGTAGTCCTTGCTACCTGGGAGGCTAAGGCAGGAGTGCCACTTGAGTGCAGGAGTTCAAGGTTATAGTGAGCTATGATTATACCACTTCACTCCAGCCAGTAAGACCCTCACTCTAAAAAAAAAAAAAAAAAAAAAAAAAATCTGAAAAAAAAAAAAAAAAAGATGAAATGTGTATGTCAAAAGCCACAGTCTTAGCCAGGCCTGGTGGAACATGCCTGTAATCCCAGCTATTTGGGAAACTGAGACACGAGAATCGTTTGAACCAGGGAGCCAGAGGTTTCAATGAGCTGAGATCGTGCCACTGCACTCCAGCCTGGGCAATAGAACAAGACTCTGTCTCAAAAAAAAAAAAAAAAAAAAAAAAAGCCATACCATCTTTAAAGCAAGAGTAATAAACTTTCTCAGTTTTAATGAAAAACCTTTAAGATCTCTGTGGATATTGTTGTTGAACAGCAACAACAAAAATAACATAACAAAGTTCAATATCAAGCAACAGACTGGAGGAAAATACTTACAGCATAGAGAATAGAAAAAATAGCATCCAGATAAGCCGATCAATACAGAAATGCATGTATGGTTGTATATAGAATCATTTCTAAAATATAAAAAAACTATAAAGAAAACAATATAAACAATCCTATAAACCATCATGACAGAGAATAAATGGGCAATAAACATTATAAAGTGTTCAAATCAAACTATTTTTAAAAATATATTTTTGCATATTAGACTGGCAAAACTTTAAAAGAATGATAATATCAATTATTGGTGAGAGTAAGGGAAAACATGTATTCTTGTACACTGGTAGTGGAGCATAAACTGGCAGGTTTTATTTGAAGGTATTTTGGTAAAATTTCAAGCACATATACTCTTCATCTCAACAACTCTGCTTCTAAGTATGTCGTACATATATGCGCATGTGCTGGAAAAAATAGCATTATTTATTGAAAGACTGTTTGTGAGATCAAAAAATTAAAAATGACTTAAATATCTATTAAGAGGAGCACAGGATCAGGCACGGTGGCTCATGCCTGTAATCCCAGCACTTTGGGAGGCCAAGGCAGGAGGATCACTCGAGCCAAGGAATTCAAGACCAGCCTGGATAACAAAGAGAGACCCCATATTTCCAAAAAATTTTAACACTTGTCCAAGTGTAGTGGTGCACGCCTGTAGTCCCAGCTAGTCAGGTGGCTGAGGCAGAAGGATCACTTGAGCCTGTGAGGGGTCAAGGCTACAGTCAGCTATGATCACACCATTGCACTCCAGTGTAGGTGACAGAGCAAGACCCTGACTTAAAAAAAAAAAAAAAAAAGAGGGGAATGGAAATAAAAGCTATAAAAACTTGTACTGTGGAATAATATGCAGTTGCTAAAAGGAAGATACTCTCGTACTGAAGATCTCAAAGATATCCTAAGTTAAAATGCAAGTTGTAAAGTGCCACATTCATAGCATAATTCTCTATTAATCAGTTAAAGTAGTAGATATGTAAATATGTGGAAAAATACATAGAAAAGAGTTTGGAAAGACAAACTGCTAATACAATGATTATATTTGGAGAAAAGTATGGAGAGTATCGAGTTTTGGTTTATTATTTTAGTATGTTAATATAGCTTTTTAATGAAAAAATGTAAAAAAAAATAAAATCTACAAATAACTTTTTTCCTGATTTTAACCACAAATGGTTCTTTCACTAAGAAGATAAATAAGTAATACAAATGTCTGAATTTCTTTCCCTTTTCTTGTCTCTTATTACCTGGTAAACAATAAGCAATAAATACTCAAAAGTTGACTAATAGAAGAAAAAAGAAGCAAAAAGACTGATCAACAGTCACTCAACTTATTTATTAGTTAAGTAACTAAAAAATCTTTCAAGAGTGAAGTAATATTACTTTATTTCTCTGACTTGCCAAAGAAGAAGTTTAAATGTAATGGATAAATAAATACATTGTTTGGGTTAGATTTATAACCCTATCTCTTGCCATGTTTATCATCATGCTCATTAAAATAGAGATTAAGTCAAGGCAGTGTGTATATAAAAGATGGTACTCTGTGATCATGCTATCTATCTGCCAAATGTGGTATTGACTTATCAATGACAGTCCTGTCAACAATGAAAGAGCCTGATGTGGGCAATTATCTCATTTAGTTGAAGTAGTTTTACTCATGCTGGTTTGTAATAAATACAGCAAAAAATTTGGACTGTTTGAACTTCACAGCAACTATGTGATTCTTTCTGGGGAAAACGATAACACTTTCATTGAAGGGTGAATACACTGATTCAATTGTAAAAATCAAGGTGAAATGCACTTAGGAAATAAAGCTCCATATATATTCACTTCTTGGCATTTTTTCCTTACACAATATTAACTTTTGGAATTAGGAGTTTGATGGTGATTTTTAAGAACATCTCTTTCCCCGTATGGGCCCCCATTAAAGGGTACAAAGCAGGTGTAATAACACATACTGTATTCATGCTTGTGAAAGCAAAGGTCTAAATCACCCAGAATACCCAAGGTTTTCGAGTTCTTGGGAATGTCCACTTAAGTTTATAAAAGTAAACATAACCACCTTTATTTTTTAAGAGACGACAAAACTCAGGTAAAAAGCATGCAACATATTTTTCCATAATTGCAAAGTGAATAGACAACAAACCTACAGCTAGATCATAGGCATCCCAACTCTCAGACCTGCAATCCATTGTTTATTGTCTGCTGCTTTTCAAAAATCAGGAAGTTTTATTGTCTCCATTGTTGAGAGGAATATTAAAAAACAAAAACTGTTACGCTTCTGTCCTACAGGAAAATTAAGCTAACAACAAAAAATTTTGTCTAAATATATTTGCACCAAATTTGGATTTCATCTAATTCAGCGCAACAATGCTTTAAATTGGTATGATACATGACAATGTTCAAAGCATGAATTAGTAATTTCATTTGATTTTCACATAATGAAATAAACTATAAGTCAGAATTATTATCCTTATTTTCCTATTGAAGAAATTGAAGTTGAGAGAGGTGACATGATTTGCTACAAGTTGTGCTAATGGAATTCAAATAAACCCATCCCCTTAGCCCAGTGCTCTTTTCTGCAGTGTATTCTGCTACTCAAATGTCCACGATGTACCTGATTTAATTTTTTTATTTACATATTTTTATCTGGAAATGTGTTTATCAGTACAGTGAAACTAAATTATAGAGACACTGATGTCATTAATTTAGACAAAATTACTTTATAATAAAAGACATGGTAATTAATATATTATGTAAGATTTTAGAACTTCAGTGGAATGGGCAGCTTCATGTTGATGCCATTTCAACAGTGAATTATTTCAGTCTACCTACTTTCTAAGAATGTCACTATCTCTAAATAAAAAAATAATCGTTGTGGTCTAGAATTACTTTGGTGCCTCCATATTCTGAGAGAAGTACTTTATCTCCAGCTTTCACACTAACTGCTTGAATCCCTTTCCTTTAGGGCCCAATCCAACAGTATTGCTTGCAATACTTTTCCTCAGAATTTTCTGGAAGCATAATGCCTTCTTTGGTTATGGTTTTGGCTGCACTACTTTTAGCCAAACAACACTCGGTCAAAGAGCAGAAGAAACTTTCTACATGTTTGGTCTCCCATGACTCCCACTGCCACAGCTCATACTCTGTTCTTGCACAACTGCCACGAGCTGATTTTAATTTTTGTAAAAGAAATTATGTGGTTGTGCAGTGGGTAAGGTCACTATCTTAAATAATTAACTGTCCTTTACAAAATAAACCCATCCATCTAAGAGAATGGCTTTTGAAACAGTCTACTGTTTCTTGCCAGAAAGATACAGGCATGACATCATGAACCCAAATTAAAACTACAGGACTGTGGGATGAGACAAGCACCGGGTGTGAAGTACTTTCACCAATTGACTCAAAGTCCTTCTGCCTAAAAATATTCACCCTGCTGACATGCAGCAATATCTAAAAAGTTCCATTATTTACCATAATAACCATGACATATGAGCACATAAATGCTGTTTTACATTATTTCCTTTAATCTGAATCATAACTGTTATAAGTAGACTAAAATTTTCCATTTTATATATGAATAAGCTAAAATTTAGAGTTGAGTTAATTTTAGCAAGTTCCCACAGCTGAGAACACAGACAACCAGCATCCAAAACCTGTCCTGTTTTTATATTAGCACACTGTCCCTTACTCATTTTTTTTCACGTCTTTGTATTAAGAAGCAGCTCAAAAAAGTCTTTGTTAAAACCCAACTATGTTGCTTGAAAAGTGTTACATTCAGATTCAAAATTTTAGGTTATAATGTGGAGTTTATGAGTCTTTCAAGATAAGAAGTACAACTGAGTCAACTTGATTTTTTTAACTTCTCTGAGTCACTCCTTCTTCAAAATGATGATCAAAGCAGGTGGAACAATTATAAAAATAAAACCATTGTGCAAATTCTCTTTGAAATTGTATTCACAGCCCGCATATGTTCTCTTCATGTGAGGGGTAAATCTTCATTTTTTGAGTGTAAATTTGATTGACTTACCTTCAAAAAAGTAATTTAGTGGTATTGGTTTCTTAGTCGCCCCTGTGATGATAGTGATGCTAGCACTGCCTCTACTAATGCCATCCTTTGTTCAAGGAGGGCAAGACCAAAGATCCGTAGGTTGTCCAAAACTGATCAGTCAGGTAAGGATGAGGTGGAAGACGGAGGAGGGTCCAGGCAAGAAAGCTACTTTCTAGTTTTTATGTGAGGATATTTCCTTTTGCACAAGGAATCAAAGCGCTCCAAAATATCCCTTTGCAGACTCTAGAAAAACAGTGGTTCCAAACTGCTGAATCCAAATAATGGTTCAACTCTGTTAGAAGAATGCACACATCACAAAGCAGTTTCTCAGAAAGCTTCTTTCTAGTTTTTATGTGAAGATAATTCCTTTTTCACCATAGGCCTCAAAGTGCTCCCAAATATCCCATTGCAGATTCTACAAAAATAGTGGTTCCAAATTGCTCAATCAAAAGAATGGTTCAACTCTCTGAGATGAATGCACACACCATGAAGCAGTTTCTCAGAAAGCGTCTGTCCAGTTTCTCTCAGAAAGTATTTCCTTTTCACCACAGGAATCCTTGGGAATCCAAATAGCCCTTCACAGATTCTACAAACACTGTGTTTCCAAACTCAATCAAAATAATTGTTCAACTTGGTGAGATGAATGCACACATCCCAAAGCAATTTCTCAGAAAATTTCTTTCTAGTTTGTATGGGAAGATGTTTCCTTTTTCAACATAGGCCTCAATGCACTCCCAAGTATCCCTTTGCAGATTCTAGAAGAAAAGATTTTCCAAACTGCTCAAGGAAAAGAAATGTTTAACTCTGTGAGATGAATGCACACATCACAAAGAATTTCCTTCGAATGCTTCTGTCCAGTTTTTATGAGAAGATATTTCATTTTTCACCATAGGCCTCAAATTGCTCACAAATATTAAATTGTAGATTCTACAAAATCACTGTTTCCAAATTAATCAAAAGAGAGGTTTAACTCTGTGAGATGAATGTACATATCACAAAGAAGTTTCTCTGAAATCTCTGTCTAGTTTTTATTTGAAGATATTTCCTTTTCAACAGGCCTCAAAGCCCTCACAAATATCCTTTTGCAGATTCTCCAAAAAGACTGCTTCCAGTTGTTCTATCAAAACAAATGTTGAACTCTGCGAGATGAATGCACACATCACAAAGAAGTTTCTCAGAAAGCTTCTGTCTAGTTTTTATATGGAGATATTTCCTTTTTCACAATAGGCATCAAACTGCCCACAAATATCCCTGTGCAGACTCTACAAAAAGACTATGTCCAACTGCTCAATCAAAAGAAAGGTTCAAATCTGTGAGGTGAATTCAAACATCTCAAAGAAGTTTCCCAGAAAGCTTCTGTCTAGTTTTTATATGCAGATATTTCTTTTTTACCACAGGCCTCAAGCTGCTCATGAATATCCCATTGCAGATTCTACAAAAATGATGTTTCTAAACTGCTCAATCTAAAGAAAGTTTCAACTCTGTGAGATGGATGCACACATCACAAAGAAGTTTCTGAGAATGTCTCTGTCTAGTTTTTATCTGAAGATATTTCCTATTTCACTGTGGGCCTCAATATGCTCACAAATATCCCTTTGCAGATTCTACAAAAACATTGTCTCCAAACTGCTCAATCAAAAGAAAAGTTCATATCTGTGAGATGAATGCTCACAACACAAAGATGTTTCTCAGAATGATTCTGTCTTGTTTTTATGTGAAGACATTTCCTTTTTCACCACAGGCCTCAAACCATTCACAAATCTCCCTCTGCAAATTCTACAAAATGACTGTTTCCAAACTACTCAATCGAAAGAAAGTTTGAACTCTGTGAGATGAATGCACACATCACAAAGATGTTTCTCAGAAAGCTTCTGTTTGATTTTTATGTGAAGATATTTCCTTTTTCACCATAGGCCTCAAAGCGCTCCAATTATCTATTTGCAGATACTACAAAAAGACTGTTTCCCAACTGCTCAATCAAAGGAAAGGTTCAACACTGTGAGATGAAAGCACACATCACAAACCAGTTTCTCAGAAATCTTCTGTGTAGTTTTTCTGTGAAGAAATTCCCTTTTTCTCCACAGGCTTCAAAGCACTCCAAATATCCATTTGCAGATTCTACAAAAAGACCATTTTCAAACTTACCAATCAAAAGACAAGTTCAACTCTGTGAGATGAAATCACGCTTTGGTATCAGGATGATGCTGGCCTCATGAAATGAGTTAGGGAGGATTCCCTCTTTTTCTATTGATTGGAATAGTTTCAGAAGGAATGGTACCAGTTCCTCCTTGTACCTCTGGTAGAATTCGGCTGTGAAGCCATCTGGTCCTGGACTCTTTTTGGTTGGTAAGCAATTGATTATTACCACAATTACAGATCCTGTTATTAGTCTATTCAGAGATTCAACTTCTTCATGGTTTACTCTTGGGAGGGTATATGTGTCGAGGAATTTATCCATTTCTTCTAGATTTTCTAGTTTATTTGCATAGAGGTGTTTGTAGTAATCTCTGATGGTAGTTTGTATTAATGTGGGATCGGTGGTGATATCCCCTTTATCATTTTTTATTGTGTCTATTTGATTCTTCTCTCTTTTTTTCTTTATTAGTCTTGCTAGCGGTCTATCAATTTTGTTGATCCTTTCAAAAAACCAGCTCCTGGATTCATTAATTTTTTGAAGGGTTTTTTGTGTCTCTATTTCCTTCAGTTCTGCTCTGATTTTAGTTATTTCTTGCCTTCTGCTAGCTTTTGAATGAGTTTCCTCTTGCTTCTCTAGTTCTTTTAATTGTGATGTTAGGTTGTCAAGTTTGGACCTTTCCTGTTTTCTCTTGTGGGCATTTAGTGCTATAAATTTCCCTCTACACACTGCTTTGAATGCATGCCAGAGATTCTGGAATGTTGTGGCTTTGTTCTCATTGGTTTCAAAGAACATCTTTATTTCTGCTTTCATTTCATTATGTACCCAGTAGTCACTGAGGAGCAGGTTGTTCAGCTTCCATGTAGTTGAGCGGTTTTGAGTGAGATTCTTAATGCTGAGTTCTAGTTTGATTGCACTGTGGTCTGAGAGATAGTTTGTTATAATTTCTGTTCTTTTACATTTGCTGAGGAGAGCTTTACTTCCAAATATGTGGTCAGTTTTGGAATAGGTGTGGTGTGGTGCTGAAAAAAATGTATATTCTGTTGATTTGTGGTGGAGAGTTCTGTAGATGTCTATTAGGTCCACTTGGTGCAGAGCTGAGTTCAATTCCTGGGAGACACAACCAAAAAAAAAGAATTTTAGACTAATATCCTTGATGAACATTGATGCAAAAATCCTCAATAAAATACTGGCAAACCAAATCCAGCAGCACATCAGAAAGCTTATCCACCATGATCAAATGGGCTTCATCCCTAGGATGCAAGGCTGGTTTAATATACACAAATCAATAAATGTAATCCAGCATATAAACAGAACCAAAGAGAAAAACCACATGAGTATCTCAATAGATGCAGAAAAGGCCTTTGACAAAATTCAACAACACTTCATGCTAAAAACTCTCAATAAATTAGGTATTGATGGGACGTATCTCAAAATAATAAGAGCTATCTATGACAAACCCACAGCCAATATCATACTAAATGAGCAAAAACTGGAAGCATTCCCTTTGAACACTGGCACAAGACAGGGATGCCCTCTCTCACCACTCCTATTCAACATAGTGTTGGAAGTTCTGGCCAGGGCAATTAGGCAGGAGAAGGAAATAAAGGGTATTCAATTAGGAAAAGAGGAAGTCAAATTGTCCCTGTTTGCAGATGACATGATTGTATATCTAGAAAACCCCATTGTCTCAGCCCAAAATCTCCTTAATCTGATAAGCAACTTTAGCAAAGTCTCAGGATACAAAATCAATGTACAAAAATCACAAGCATTCATATACACCAACAGACAAACAGAGACCCACACCATGAGTGAACTCCCATTCACAATTGCTTCAAAGAGAATGAAATACGCAGGAATACAACTTACAAGGGATGTGAAGGACCTCTTCAAGGAGAATTACAAACCACTGCTCAAGGAAATAAAAGAGGATACAAACAAATGGAAGAATATTCCATGCTCAGGGGTAGGAAGAATCAATATCGTGAAAATGGCCATACTGCCCAAGGTAATTTACAGATTCAATGCCCTCCCCATCAAGCTACCAATGACTTTCTTCACAGAATTGGAAAAAACTACTTTAATGTTCATTTGGAATGAAAAAAGAGATCGCATCACCAAGTCAATCCTAAGCCAAAAGAACAAAGCTGGAGGCATTACACTACCTGACTTCAAACTATACTACAAGGCTACAGTAACCAAAACAGCATGGTACTGGTACCAAAACAGAGATATAGATCAATGGAACAGAACAGAGGCCTCAGAAATAACGCTGCATATCTACAACTATCTGATCTTTGACAAACCTGAGGAAAACAAGCAATGGGAAAGGATTCCCTATTTAATAAATGGTGCTGGGAAAACCGGCTAGCCATGTGTAGAATGCTGAAACTGGATCGTTTTCTTTCACCTTATAGAAAAATCAATTCAAGATGGATTAAAGACTTAAACGTTAGACCTAAAACCGTAAAAACCCTAGAAGAAAACCTAGGCATTACCATTCAGGACATAGGCTTGGGCAAAGACTTCATGTCTAAAACACCAAAAGCAATGGCAACAAAAGACAAAATTGAGAAATGGGATCTAATTAAACTAAAGAGCTTCTGCACAGCAAAAGAAACTACCATCAGACTGAACAGGCAACCTACAAACTGGGAGAAAATTTTCGCAACCTACTCATCTGACAAAGGGCTAATATCCAGAATCTACAATGAACTCAAACAAATTTACAAAATAAAAACAAACAACCCCATCAAAAAGTGTGCGAAGGACATGAACAGACACTTTTCAAAAGAAGACATTTATGCAGCCAAAACACACATGAAAAAATGCTCACCATCACTGGCCATCAGAGAAATGCAAATCAAAACCACAATGAGATACCATCTCACACCACTTAGAATGGCGATCATTAAAAAATCAGGAAACAACAGGTGCTGGAGAGGATGTGGAGAAATAGGAACACTTTTACACTGTTGGTGGGACTGTAAACTAGTTCAACCATTGTGGAAGTCAGTGTGGCAATTCCTCAGGGATCTAGAACTAGAAATACCATTTGACCCAGCCATCCCATTACTGGGTATATACCCAAAGGACTATAGATCATGCTGCTATAAAGACCCATGCACACGTATGTTTATTGTGGCATTATTCACAATAGCAAATACTTGGAACCAACCCAAATGTCCAACAATGATAGACTGGATTAAGAAAATGTGGCACATATACACCATGGAATACTATGCAGCCATAAAAATGATGAGTTCATGTCCTTTGTAGGGACATGGATGAAATTGGAAATCATCATTCTCAGTAAACTATCACAAGAACAAAAAACCAAACACCGCATATTCTCACTCATAGGTGGGAATTGAACAATGAGAACACATGGACACAGGAAGGGCAATATCACACTCTGGGGACTGTTGTGTGGTGGGCGGAGGGGGAAGGGATAGCAATGGGAGATATACCCAATGCTAGATGACGAGTTAGTGGGTGCAGTGCACGAGAAAGGCACATGTATACATATGTAACTAACGTGCATATTGTGCACATGTACCCTAAAACTTAAAGTATGTTAATTAAAAACAAATCATGCAACACAAAGAAGTTTCTCAGAAAGCTTCTGACTAGTTTTTATATGAAGATATTTCCTACATCATCAGAGGCATCAAAGCGCCCAAAATATCCATTTGCACATCCTACAAAATACTGTTTCCAAGCTGTTCAATCACAAAAAGATTCATCTCTGTGTCATGAAAGCACACATCAAAAAGAAGTTTATCAAAAATCTTCTGTCTAGTTTTTATGTGAAGATATTTCCTTTTTCACCATAGGACTCAAACCGCTCCCAAATATCCCTCAGCAGATTCTGCAAAGAGATTGTTTCCAAACTGCTCAATTGAAAGAAAGGTTCAATTCTGTGGGATGAAAGCATACATCACAAAGAAGTTTCTCAGTATGTTTCTGTCTAGTTTTTATGTGAACATATGTCCTTTTTCACCACAGGTCTTAAACCATTCACAAATATCCCTCTGTAGATACTACAAAAAGACTGTTTCCCCAGTGCTCCATCAAAAGAATGGTTCAATTCTGTGAGATGAATGCACATATCACAAAGAAGTTTCTCAGAATGCTTCTGTTCAGTTTTCATGTGAAGATATTTCCTTTTTCACCATACACCTCAAAGCACTCCAAATATCCATTTGCATATTCTACAAAAAGACTGTTTCCAAACTGCTCAATGAAAAGAAAGTTTCAACTCTGTGAGATGAAAGCATACATCACAAAGAAGTTTCTCAGAAAGATTCTCTATAGTTTTTATATGAAGATATTTCCTATTTCACCATAGGCACAAAGCGCTCAGAAATATCCAGGTGCAGATTCTACTAAAAGAATGTTTCCAAACTGCTCAATCAAAGGAAAGTTTCAACTCTGTGAGATGAATGCACACATCACAAAAAGTTTCTCAGAATGCTTCTGTCTAGTTTTTATGTGAAGATATTTCCTTTTTCAATGTAGGCCTCAAAGTGCTCCATATATCCACTTGAAGGTTCTACAAAAAGAGTGTTTCCAGGCTGCTCAATCAAAAGAAAGGTTCAACTCTGTGAGAGGAATGCACACATCACAAAGAAGTTTGTCAGAATGCTTCTGTCTAGATTTTATGGGAAGATATTTTATTTTTCACCATAGGCCTCAAAGTGCTCCAAATATCCATTTGCAGATTCTACAAAAAGACTGTTTCCAAACCGCTCAATCTAAAGAAAGGTTCAATTCTGTGAGATGAAAGCATATATCAGAAAGAAGTTTCTGAGAGAGCTTCCGTCTGGTTTTTATGTGAAGATGTTTCCTATTTCACCATAGGCCATAAAGGCCTCAAAAATATCTGTATGCAGATTCTATGAAAAGACTGCTTGCAAACCACTCTATCAAAACAAAGGTTCAACTCTGTGAGATGAATGCACAGATCACAAAGAAGTTTCTCAGAATGCTTCTCTCTACTTTTTCTTTGAAGATATTTCCTTTTCCCCTATAGGCCTCAAAGCGCTCCAAATATCCATGTGCAGATTCTACAAAAATATTCTTTCCAAACTGCTCGATCAACAGAAAGGTTCAACTCTGTGAGATGAAAGCATACATCAGAAGGAATGTATCAGAAACCTTCTGTCTAGTTTTTATTTGAAGGTATTTCCTATTTCACCATAGGCCTTAAAGGGCTCACAAATATCCCTGTGCAGATTCTACGAAAAGACTGTTTACAAACTGCTCAATCAAAAGACAATTTCAAATCTGTGAGATGAATGCACACATCACAAAGAAGTTTTGCAGAATGCTTCTGTCTAGTTTTTATGTGAAGGTATTTCTTTTTCACCATAGGCCTCAAACAGCTTGGAAATATCCATTTGCAGATTGTACAAACATACTGTTTCCAAACTGCTCAATCAAAAGACAGCTTCAACTCTGAGAGATGAATGCAGGCATCAGAAAGAAGTTTCTCAGTATGCTTCTGTCTTGTTTTTATATGAAGCTATTTCCTTTTTCACCACAGGCCTTAAAGTGGTCACAAATATTCTTCTGCATATACTAGAAAAAGACTGTTTCCAAACTGCTCCATCAAAAGAAAGGATCAACTCTGTAAGACGAATGCACACATCACAAAGAAGTTTCTCAGAATGCTTCTGTCTAGTTTTTATGTGAAGATATTTCCTTTTCCACCACAGGCCTCAAAGTGTTCCAAATATCCACTTGCAGATTCTACAAAAAGACTGTTTTCAAACTGCTCTATCAAAAGAAAGTTTCAACTTTGTGAGATGTAAGCATACATCACAAAGAAATTTCTCAGAATTCTTCTGTCTCGTTTTTAAGTGAAGATAGTTCCTAATTCACCATAGGAAATAAAGGGCTCACAAATATCACTGTGTAGATTCTACGAAAAGACTGTTTCCAAACTGATCAATCAAAAGAAAAGTTCAACCCAGTGAGATGAATTCACATATCACAAAGAAGTTTCTCAGCATGCTTCTGCCTAGTTTTTATGTGAAGATATTTCTTTTTCACCATAGGCCTCAACCAGCCTGTAAATATCCCTTTGCAGACTATACAAATGGACTGTTTCCAAACTGCTCAAAGAAAGCTCAATTCTGTGAGATGAATGCAGACATCACAAAGAAGTTTCTCAGAATGTTTCTTTCTAGCTTTTATGTAGAGATATTTCCTTTTCAACCATAGGCCTCAAAGTGCTCCAGGTATCTATTTTCAGATTCTACAAAAATACTCTTTCCAAACTGCTCAACCAAAACAAAGGTTCATCTCTGAGATTAATGCACACATCACAACGAAGTTCTCAGAATGCTTCTGTCCAGTTTCTATGTGAAGATATTTCTTTTCCACCATAGGCTTCAAACAGCTCAGAATTATCCCTTTGCATATTGTTCAAAAAGACTGTTTACAAACTGCTCAATCAAAAGAAGAATTCAAAGCTTTGACATGAATGCAGGCATCACAAAGGAGTTTCTGAGAATGCTTGTGTCTGGTTTTTGTGTGAAGATATTTCCTTTTTCACCTTAGGCCTCAATGTGATGCAAAAATCTATTTGCAGTTTCTACAAAAAGACTGTTTCAAAACTGCTTAATCAAAAAAAATGTTCAACTCTGTGAGATGAATGCACACATCATAAATAAGTTTCTCAGAAAACTTCCGTCTAGTGTTTATATGAAGATATTTCCTTTTTTACCTCAGGCCTAAAAACGTTCCAAATATCACTTGGCACATTCTACAAAAAGACTGTTTCCAAACTGCTCAATTGAAAGAAAGTTTCAACTCTGTGAGATGATTGCAAACACCACAAATAAGTTTTTCAGAAAGATTCTGTCTAGTTTGTATGTTAAGATATTTCCTTTTTCACCAGAGGCCTCTAAGCGCTCCAAATATCCCTTTGCTGATTCTATAAAAAGACTGTTTCCAAATTGCTCAATCAAAAGAAAGGTTCAAGTTTGTGAGGTGAATCTGCATATCACAAAGAAATTTCTCAGAAAGCTTCCATCTACTTTTTATATGAAGATATTTCTTTTTTCCCCATAGGCCTCAAAGCACTCAAAACTATTACTTTGCAGATACTACAAAAAGACTGTTTCCAAACTGCTCAATCAAAAGAATGGTTCAACTCTGTGTGGTGAATGCACACAACATAAAGAAGTTTCTCAGTAAATTTCCATCTAATTTTTATGTGAAGATATTTCCTTTTTCACCATGAGCCTCAAAGCGCTCCAAATATCCCTTTGCAGATTCTCCAAAAAGAGTGTTTCCAAACTGGTCAATCAAAAGAAAGGTTCAACTCTGTGAGAAAAATGCACATATCATAAGGAAGTTTCTCAGAAAACTTCTTTCTTCTTTTTATGTGAAGATATTTCCTTTTTCACCATAGGCCTCACAGAGCTCCAAATATCCATTGGCAGATTCTACAAAAAGACTGTTTCCAAACTGATAAATCAGAAGTACTTTTCAAATCTGTGAGATGAATGCACACATCACAAAGAAGTTTCTCAAAATGCTTCTGTCTAGTATTAATGTGAAGATATTTCCTTTTTCACCATAGAACTCAAACTGCTCTCAAACATCCCTTTGCAGATCCTTCAAAAAGACTGTTTCCAAACTGTTCAATCAAAGGAAATGTTCAACTCTGTGAGATGAATGGAGACATCAGAAAAAAGTTTCTCAGAAAGCTACTGTCTAGTTTTTCTGTCAAGATATTTCCTTTTTCACCATAGGAATCCAAGAGCTCACAAATATCCCTCTGCAGATTCTACAAAAAGACTGTTTCCAAACTGCTCAATCAAAAGAAAGGTTCAACTTGGTGAGATGAATATACAGATCACAAGCAAGTTTCTCTAAAAGCTTCTGTCTAGTTTTTATGTGAAGATTCATCCTTTTTCACCATAGGCCTCAAAGGGCTCACAAATACCCCTTTGCAAATTCTACTAAAACACTGTTTCCAAACTGCTCAATAAGCAGGAAAGTACAACTCTGTGAGATGAATGCAAGCATAACAAAGAAGTTTCTCAGTAATCTTCTGCCGAGTTTTTATGTGAAGATATTTCCTTTTTCAACATAGGCCTCAAACCACTCAGAATATCCTTTTACAGATTCTACAAAAAGATGGTTTCCAAACTGCTCAATCAAAAGAACCGTTGAACTCATTGAGATAATTGCACACATCATAAAGAAGTTTTTCAGAAAACTTCCATCTAGTTTTTATGTGAAGATGTTTCCATTCTCAGAGTAGTCCTCAATGCACAACAAATGTCTTTTTGCAGATTCTAAAAAAAAAACTCTTCCCAAACTGCTCTATCAAAATGAAATTTCAACTCTGTGAGATAAATCCACACATCACAAAGAAGTTTCTCAGAAAGCTTCAGTCTACTTGTTATGTGAAGATATTTCCTTTTTCAACGTAGGCCACAAAGCGTTCCAAATATCCATTTGCTGATTCTACAAAAAGACTGTTTCCAAACTGCTCCATCTAAAAAAAGGTTTAACTCTGTGAGATGAATGCAAACATCACAAAGAAGTTTCTCAGAATGCTTCTGTGTGTTTTTTTGTGAAGATGTTTCCTTTTTCACCATAGTCCTCCAACTGCTCACAAATATCCCTCTGCAGATTCTACAAGAAGACTGTTTCCAAACTGCTCAATCAAAAGAAATGATCAACTGTGTGAGAAGAATGCACACATCACAAGGAAGTTTCTCAGAATGCTTCTGTCTAGTTTTTTGTGAAGATATTTCCTTTTTCACTATAGTCCTCAAAGCACTCCAAATATCCATTTGTAGATTCTACAAAAAGACGGTTTCCAAACTGTTCAATCAAAAGAAAGGTTCAACCGTTTGAGATGAATGCATACATCACAAAGAAGTTTCTCAGAAAACTTCTGTCTAATTTTTACGTAAAGATATTTCCTTTTCACCATAGACCTCAAAGGGCTCACATATATACCTTCACAGATTCTACAAAAAGTCTCTTTCCAAAGTGCTCAATCGAAAGAAAGTTCAACTCTGTGAGATGAAATCTCACATCACAAAGAAGTGTCTCAGAAAGCTTCTGTCTAGTTTTTATGTTAAGATATTTTCTTTTTCAACATAGGCCTCAAACAGCTCATCAACATAGGCCTCAAAGCACTCCAAATATCCCTTGGAATATTCTACAAAAAGACTGTTTCCAAACTGCTCAATAAAAACAGAGGTTCACCTGTGTGAGATGAAGCCACACATCACAAGAAAGTTTCTCAGAAAGCTTCTTTCTAGTTTTTATATTAAGATATTTCCTTTTTAACCATGGGCCTTGAAGGGCTCTGAAATATCCCTTTGCAGATTTTACAAAAAATTGTTTTGAAACTGCTAAATGAACAGAAGTGTTCAGCTCTGCGAGATGAAAGCACACATTAAAAAAAAGTTGCTCAGAAATCTTCTGTCTACCTTTTACATGAAGATATTTCCTTTTTCATCCTAGGCCTCAAAGTGCTCCAAATACCACTTGGGAGACTCTACAAAAAGAGTGTTTCCAAACTGCTCAATCAAAAGAAAGTTTCAACTCTGTGAGATGAATGCACACATCACAAAGAAGTGTCTCTGAAAGATTCTGTCTAGTTTTTATGGGAAGATATTTCCTTTTTCACCGTAGGCCTCAAACAGCTCAAAATATCCCTTTGCAGATTCTACAAAAAGACTGTTTCCAAACTGCTCAATCAAAAGAAAGATTCAACTCTGTGAGATGAATGCACACATCATAAGAACATTTCTCAGAAACCTTAAATCTAGTTTTTATGTGAAGATATTTCCTTTTTCACATTAGGCCTCAAAGCATGACAAATATGTTTTTGCAGATTCTACAAAAAGACTGCTTCCAAACTGCTCAATGAACAGGAAGGTTCAACTCTGTGAGATGAATGCACATATCACAAAGAAGTTTCTCAAAAAGCTTCTGTCTAGTTTTAATGTGAATATATATCCTTTTTCACCATAGGCCAACAAGGGCTCACAAATATCCCTTTGCAGAATCTACAAAAGACTGCTTCCAAACTGCTCTGTCAAAACAAAAGTTCCCCTCTGTGAGACAAATGCCCACATCACAAAGAAGTTTCTCAGAGAGGCTCCGTCTAGTTTTTTTGTGCAGATAGTACCTTTTGCACCATAGGACACAAAGTGCTCAAAATATCCCCTTGCTAATTCTACAAAAAGACTATTTCCCAACTGCTCTATCGAAAGAAAGGTTCAACTCTGTGAGATGAATCCACACATCACAAAGAAGTTTCTCAGAATGCTTCCATCTAGTTTTTATGTGAAGATATTTCTTTTTTTTAACAGTTTCAATCACGTTTATTTCCTTTTTTTAAAATTTTATTTTATTATTATTATACTTTAAGTTTTAGGGTACATGTGCACAATGTGCAGATTAGTTACATATGTATACATGTGCCATGCTGGTGTGCTGCACCCATTAACTCCTCATTTAGCATTAGGTATATCTCCTAAAGCTATCCCTCCACCCTCTCCCCACCCCACAACAGTCCCCAGAGTGTGATGTTGCCCTTCCGGTGTTCATGTGTTCTCATTGTTCAATTCCCACCTATGGGTGAGAATATGCAGTGTTTGGTTTTTTGTTCTTGAGATAGTTTACTGAGAAGGATGATTTCCAATTTCATCCATGTCCCTACAAAGGACATGAACTCATCATTTTTTATGGTTGCATAGTATTCCATGGTGTATATGTGTCAAATTTTCTTAATCCAGTCTATCGTTGTTGCACATTTGGGTTGGTTCCAAGTCTTTGCTATTGTGAATAGTGCCACAATAAACATTAGTGTGCTTGTGTCTTTATAGCAGCATGATTTATAGTCCTTTGGGTATATATCCAGTAATGGGATGGCTGGGTCAAATGGTATTTCTAGTTCTGGATCCCTGAGGAATTGCCACACTGACTTCCACAATGGTTGAACTAGTTGACAGTCCCACCAACAGTGTAAAAGTGTTCCTATTTCTCCACATCCTCTCCAGCACCTGTTGTTTCCTGACTTTTTAATGATCGCCATTCTGAGTGGTGTGAGATGGTATCTCATTGTGGTTTTGATTTGCATTTCTCTGATGGCCAGTGATGTTGAGCATTTTTTCATGTGTTTTTTGGCTGCATAAATGTCTTCTTTTGAGAAGTGTCTGTTCATGTCCTTTGCCCACTTTTTGATGGAGTTGTTTGTTCTTTTCTTGTAAATTTGTTTGTATTCATTGTAGATTCTGGATATTAGCCCTTTGTCAGATGAGTAGGTTGTGAAAATTTTCTCCCATTTTGTAGGTTGCCTGTTCAGTCTGATGGTAGTTTCTTTTGCTGTGCAGAAGCTCTTTAGTTTAATGAGATCCCATTTGTCAATTTTGTCTTTTGTTGCCATTGCTTTTGGTGTTTTAGACATGAAGTCCTTGTCCATGTCTATGTCCTGAATGGTAATGCCTAGGTTTTCTTCTAGGGTTTTTATGGTTTTAGGTCTAACGTTTAAGTCTGTAATCCATCTTGAATTAATTTTTGTATAAGGTGTAAGGAAGGGATCCAGTTTCAGCATTCTACATATGGCTAGCCAGTTTTCCCAGCACCATTTATTAAATAGGGAATCCTTTCCCCATTGCTTGTTTTTCTCAGGTTTGTCAAAGATCAGATAGTTGTAGATATGTAGCACTATTTCTGAGGGCTCTGTTCTGTTCCATTGATTTATATCTCTGTTTTGGTACCAGTACCATGCTGTTTTGGTTACTGTAGCCTTGTAGCATAGTTTAAACTCAGGTAGTGTGATGTCTCCAGCTTTGTGCTTTTGGCTTAGGATTGATTTGCCAATGTGGGCACTTTTTTGGTTCCATGTGAACTTTAAAGTAGTTTTTTCCAATTCTGTGAAGAAAGTCATTGGTAGCTTGATGGGGATGGCATTGAATCTGTAAATTACCTTGGGCAGTATGGCCATTTTCACGATATTGATTCTTCCTATGCATGAGCATGGAATATTCTTCCATTTGTTTGTATCCTCTTTTATTTCCTTGAGCAGTGGTTTGTAGTTCTCCTTGAAGAGGTCCTTCACATCCCTTGTAGGTTGCGTTGCTAGATATTTTATTCTCTTTGAAGCAATTGTGAATGGGAGTTCACTCATGATTTTGCTCTCTGTTTGTCTGTTATTGGTGTATAAGAATGCTTGTGATTTTTGTACATTGATTTTTTATCCTGAGACTTTGCTGAAGTTGCATATCAGCTTAAGGAGATTTGGGGCTGAAACAATGGGGTTTTCTAGATATACAATCATGTCATCTGCAAACAGGGACAATTTGACTTCCTCTTTTCCTAATTGAATACCCTTTATTTCCTTCTACTGCTTAATTGCCCTGGCCAGAACTTCCAACACTATGTTGAATAGGAGTGGTGAGAGAGGGCATCCCTGTGTTGTGCCCGTTTTCAAAGGGAATGCTTCCAGTTTTTGCCCATTCAGTATGATATTGACTGTGGGTTTGTCATAGATAGCTCTTATTATTTTGAGATACTTCCCATCAATACCTAATTTATTGAGAGTTTTTAGCATGAAGTGTTGTTGAATTTTGTCAAAGGCCTTTTCTGCATCTATGGAGATAATCATACGGTTTTTTCTTTGGTTCTGTTTATATGCTGGATTACATTTATTTATTTGCATATATTGAACCAGCCTTGCATCCCAGGGATGAAGCCCACTTGATCATGGTGGATAAACTTTTTCATGTGCTACTGGATTCAGTTTGCCTGTATTTTATTGAGGATTTTTGCATCAATGTTCTTCAAGGATATTGGTCTAAAATTCTCTTTTTTGGTTGTGTCTCTGCCCGGCTTTGGTATCAGGATGATGTTGGCCTCATAAAATGAGTTAGAGAGGATTCACTCTTTTTCTATTGATTGAAATATTTTCAGAAGGAATGGTACTAGTTCCTCCTTGTACCTCTGGTAGAATTCAGCTGTGAATCCATCTGGTCCTGGACTCTTTTTGGTTGGTAAGCTATTGATTATTGCCACAATTTCAGATCCTGTTATTGGTCTATTCAGAGATTCAACTTCTTCCTGGTTTAGTCTTGAGAGGGTGTATGTGTCGAGGAATTTATCCATTTCTTCTAGATTTTCTAGTTTACCAACAAGATCAAAAGAGACAAAGAAGGCCATTACATAATGCTAAAGGGATCAATTCAGCAAGAAGATCTAACTATCCTAAATATAAATGCACCCAATACAGGAGGACCCAGATTCATAAAGGAAGTCCTGAGTGACCTGAAAAGAGACTTAGACTCCCACACAATAATAATGGAAGACTTCAACACCCCACTGTCAACATTAGACACATCAACGAAACAGAAAGTTAAAAAGGATACCCAGGAATTGGACTCAGCTCTGCACCAAGTGGACCTAATAGACATCTACAGAACTCTCCACCCCCAATCAAGAGAATATACATTTTTTTTCAGCACCACAGCACACCTTTTCCAAAATTGACCACATAGTTGGAAGTGAAGCTCTCCTCAGCAAATGTAAAAGATCAGACATTATAAAAAACTGTCTCTCAGACCACAGTGCAATCAAACTAGAACTCAGGATTAAGATATTTCCTTTTTAACCATAGACCACAAAGCGCTCCACATATCCCTTGTTAGATTGTGCAAAAGACTGTTTCCAAACTGTTCCATCAAAAGAAATGTTCAACTCTGTGAGATGAATGCACACTTCACAAAGCAGTTTCTTAAAATGCTTCTGTCTATTTTTAGTGTGAAAATATTACTTTTTTCACCATAGTCCTCAAACGGCTCACAAATATCCCTTTGCGGATTCTTCAAAAAGCCTGTTTCCAAACAGCTCACTCTAAGGAAATGTTCAACTCTGAGACATAAATTCACACATCAAAACGAAGTTTCTCAGAAATCTTCTGCCTATTTTTATGTGAAGATATTTCCTTTTTCAACACAGGCAACAAACGGCTGACATATATCCCAGTACAGATACTAAAGAAACACTGTTTGCAAACTGAAAAATCAAAGGAAAGTTTCAACACTGGGAGATGAATGTGCACTTCTCAAAGAAGTTTCTCAGAAAGCTTCTGTCTAGTTTTTATTTGAATATATTCCCTTTTTCAGCATAGGTCACAAAGCACTCTAAATGTCCATTTACTGATATTTCTAAAAGACTGTTTCCAAATTCCTCATTGAAAAGAAAGGTTCAGTTCCGTGAGATGAATGCATACATCACAAAGAGTTTTCTCAAAAAGCTTCAGTCTAGTTTTTAAGTGAAGACATTTACTATTTCACCATAGGCCTCAAGGGGGTCACAAATATCCCGTTGCAGATCCTACAAAAAGATTGTTTCCAAACTGCTCAAGGAAAAGAAAGCTTCAACACTGTGAGATGATGGCACACATCACAAAGAAGTTTCCCAGAAATCTTCTGTCTAATTTTATGTGAAGAAATTTCTTTTTTACCATAGGCCTCAAACCGCTCATAAATATCCCTCTACAGATTCTACAAATGACTGTTTGCCAACTGCTCAACCAAAAGAAAGGTTCAACTCTGTGAGATGAATGTACACATCAGAAAGAAGTTTCTCAGAATGCTTCTGTCTAGTTTTTATGTGAAGATATTTCCTTTTCCACCACAGGCCTCAAAGCGCTCCAAATATCCATTTGCAGATTCTACAAAAAGAGGGTTGTGAACTGGTCAATCAAAAGAAAGGTTCAAGTCTGTGAGATGAAGGCACTCATCACAAAGAAATTTCTCAGAATGCTTCTGTCTAGCTTTTATGAGAAGATATTTCCTTTTTCACCAGAGGCCTCAAAGCACTCTAAATATCCTTTGCAGATTCTACAAAAAGGCTGTTTGCAAACTGCTCAATCAAAAGAAAGTTTCAACTCTGTGAGATGAATGCACACATCACAAAGAAGTTTCTCGGAATGTTTCTGTCTAGTTTTTATGTGAAGATACTTCCTATTTCACAATAGGGCATAAACGGCTCACATATATCCCCTTGCAGATTCTATGAAAGGACTGTTTCCAAACTGCTCAATGAAAAGAAAGTTTCAACTCTGTGAGATGAAACACATATCACAAAGAAGTTTCTCAGAATGCTTTTGTCTAGTTTTTATGTGAAGATACTTCTTTTTCACCATAGCACTCAAACGGCTCAGAAATATCCCTTTGCTGATTTTTCAAAAAGACGGTTTCCAAAATGCTCAATCAAAAGAATGGTTCAATACTATGAGATGAATGCACACATCACAAAGAAGTTTCTCAGAATGCTTCTGTCTAGTTTTTATGTGAAGATATTTCCTTTTTCACCATATGCCTCAAAATGCTCCAAATATCCATTTGCAGATACTGCAGAAAGATGGTTTCCAAACTGCTCAATCAAAAGGAGGGTTCCAATATTTGAGAAGAAACACACATCACAAAGAGGGTTTTCAGAAAGCTTTTGTCTAATTTTTATGTGGAGATGTTTCCTATTGAACCATAGGCCATAAGGGGCTCAGAAATATTCCTTTGCAAATTCTACGAAAAGACTATTTCTAAACTGCTCAATGAAAAGAAAGATTCCACTCTGTTAGATGAATGTACACATCACAAAGAAGTTTCTCAGAATGTTTCTGTCTAATTTTTATGTGAAGATATTTCTTTTTCACCATAGGCCTCAAACAGCTCGAAAATGTCCCTTTGCAAATTGTACAAAAAGACTGTTTACAAACTGCTCAATCAAAAGAAAAGTTCAACTCTGTGAGATGAATGCAGGCATCACAAAGAAGTTTGTCAAAATGTTTCTATCTAGTTTTTATGTGAAGATATTTCCTTTCTCACCATAAGCCTTAAACCCGTCACAAATATCCCTCTGCAGACACTACAAAAGGAATATTTCCACACTGCTCCATCAAAAGTAAGGTTCAACTCTGTGAGATGAATGCACACGTTACAGGGAAGCTTCTCAAAATGCTTCTGTCTAGTTTTTATGTGAAGATATTTCCTTTTTCACCACAGGCCTCAAAGTGTTGCAAGTATACATTTGCAGATTCTACAAAAAGAGTGTTACCAAGCTGCTCAATCAAAAGAAAGGTTCAACTCCTTGAAATGAAAACCCATATCACAAAGAAGTTTCTCAGAATGTTTCTGCCTAGTTTTTATGTGAAGATACTTCCTTTTTCACCATAGGCCTCAAAGTGCTCCAAATATCCATTTGCAGATTCTACAAACAGGGTGTTTCAAACCTGATGAATCAAAAGAAAGGTTCAACTCTGTGAGTTGAATGCACACATCACAAAGATGTTTCTCAGTATGTTTCTGTCTAGTTTTTATGTGAAGATATTTCCTTTTTCATCATATGCCTTAAACCGGTCACAAATATCCATCTGCAGATACTCCAAAAAGACTGTTTTGAAACTGCTCAATCAAAAGAAAGGTTCAACTCTGTGAGATGAATGCACACATCACAAAGTAGTTTCTCAGAATGCTTCTGTCTAGTTTTTATGTAAAGATATTTCCTTTTTCACCATAAGCCTCAAGGTGTTCCAAATATCCATTTGCAGATTCTACAAAAAGAGTATTTGCAACCTGCTCAATCAAAAGAAATGTTCAACTCTGTGAGATGAATGCACTCATCACAAAGAAGTTTCTCAGAATGCTTCTTTCTAGTTTTTATATGAAGTTATTTCCTTTTTCACCATAGGCCTTAAACCGGTCACAAATATCCCTCTGCAGATACTAAAAAAAAAAACTGTTCCAAACTCCTCCATCAAAAGAAAAGCTCAACTCTGTGAGATGAAAGCATATATTACAAAGAAATTTCTAAGAAAGCTTCTGTCTAGTTTTTATGTGAAGTTATTTCATATTTCACCATAGGCCACAAAGGGCTCAAAAATATCCCTGCGCAGATTCCACCAAAAGTCGGTTTCCAAATTTCTCAATCAAAATAAATGTTCAACACCGTGAGATGAATGCACACATCAAAAAGAAGTTTCTCAGAATGCTTCTGTCTAAGTTTTATGTGTAGATATTTCTTTTTCACCATAGGCCTCAAACGGCTCAGAAATATCCATTTGCAGATTGTACAAAAAGACTGTTTCCAAAGTGCTCAAACAAAAGAAAAATTCAACTCTGTGAGATGAATGCAGGCATCACAAAGAAGTTTCTCAGAATCATTCTGTATTTTTTATATATGAAGATATTTCCTTTTTCACCGTAGGATCTCAAAGCACTCCATATATCCATTTGCAGACTGTACAAAAAGACTGTTTCCAAACTGCTCAATCAAAATAAATGTTCAACTCTGCGAGATGAAAGCAGGAATCACAAAGTAGTTTCTCAGTAATGTTCTGTCTAGTTTTCATGTGAAGATATTTCCTATATCACCATAGGCCAAAAAGGGCTCACACACATCCCAGTGCAGATTCTATGAAAAGACTGTTTCCAAACTACTCAATCAAAAGAAAGGTTCAACACTGTGAGATGAATGCAAACATCACAAAGAAGTTTCTCAGAATCCTTCTGTCTAGTTTCTATGCGTAGATATTTCTTTTTCACCATAGGCCCCAAATGTCTCTGAAATATCCATTTACAGATTGTAGAAAAAGACTCTTTCCAAACTGCTCAATCAAAAGAAAGTTTCAACACTTTGAGATGAATGTAGGCATCACAAAAAAGTTTCTCTGAATGCCTCTGTCTAGTTTTATGTGAAGATATTTCCTATTTCATCATAGGCCTCAAAGTACTCCAAATATCCATTTGCAGATTCTACAAAAAGACTGTTTCCAAACTGCTCAATCAAAAGAAAGGTTCAAAGCTGAGAGATGAATGCACACATCACAATGAACTTTCTCAGAATGCTTCTGTCTATTTTTATGTGAAGATATCTTCTTGTTCACCTTAGGCCTCAAAGCACTCCAAATATCCCTTTGCAGATTCAATAAAAAGAGCGTTTCCAACCTGCTCAATCAAAAGAAAGTTTCAACTCAGTGAGATGAATGCACGCATCACAAAGAAGTTTCTCAGAATACTTGTGGCTAGTTTTTATGTGAAGATATTTCCATTTTCACCATAGGCCTTATACCAGTCACAAATATCCCTCTGCAGGTACTACAAAATGACTGTTTCCAAACTGCTGCTTCAAAAGAAAGGTTTAAATCTGTGAGATGAATCCACACATCACAAAGTAGTTTCTCAGAATGCTTCTGTCTAGTTTTTATGTGGAGATATTTCCTTTTTCACCATAGGCCTCAATGCACTCCAAATATCCATTTGCACATTCCACAAAAAGAGTGTTTCTAAAATGCTCCATAAAAAGAAAGGTTCAACTATGTCTGATGAATGCACAGATCACAAAGAAGTTTCTCAGAATGCTTCTGTCTCAATTTTATGTGAAGATATTTTTTTCACCATAGGCCTCAAATGGCTGGCAAATATCCCTTTAAAGATTTTACGAATAGACTGTTTCCAAACTGCTCAATCAAAACAAAGTTTCAACTCTGTGAGATGAATGCAGACATCACAAAGAAGTTTCTGAGAATGCTTCTGTGTAGTTTTTATGTGAAGATAATTCCATTTTCACCATAGGCCTCAAAGCGCTCCAAATATCCCTTTGCAGATTCTACAAAAAGACAGTTTCCCAATTGCTCAAACAAAAGAAAGGTTCAAATCTTTGAGATGCATGCACACATCACAAGAAGTTTCTGTCTAGTTTTCATGTGAAGATATTACCTTTGTCACCATCAGCCTCAAAGCTCATCAAATATCCATTTGCAGATTCTACAAATAGGTTGTTTCCAAACTACTCAATCAAAAGAAAGGTTCAACTCTGAGATGAAAGCGTATATCACAAAGAAGTTTCTCAGAAAGATTCTGTCTAGTTTTTATGTGAAGATATTTACTTTTACACCATAGGCCATAAAGGGCTCACAAATATCCCTGTGCAGATTCTACAAAAAGACTGTTTCCAAACTGATCAATCAAAGGAAAGTTTCAACTCTGTGATAGAAATGCACACATCACAAAGAAGTTTCTCAGAATGCTTCTGTCTAGTTTTTATGTGAAGATATTACTTTTTAAACATAGGCCTCAAATGGCTTGGAAATATCCCTTTGCAAACTGTACAAAAAGACTGTTTCCAAACCGCTCAATCAAAACAAAGGTTTAACTCTATTAGATGAATTCAGGCACCAGAAATATGTTTCTCAGAATGCTTCTGTTTAGTTTTTATGTGAAGATATTTCCTTTTTCACCATTGGCCTCAAAGCACTCTAAATATCCATTTGCAGATATTACAAAAAGACTGTTTTCAAAATTCTCCTTCAAAAGTAAGATTCAACTCTTTGAGATTAATTCACACATCAAAAGAAGTTTTACAGAATGCTTTTGTCTAGTTTTTATATGAACATATTTCCTTTTTCACCATAGGACTCAAAGCGCTCCAAATATCCTTTGCAGATTCTACACAAAGAGTGTTTCCAACCTGCTCCATCAAAAGAAAGGTTCAGCTCTGTGAGGTGAATGCACCCATCACATAATAGTTTCTCAGAATGCTTCTGTCTAGTTTTTACATGAAGATATTTCCTTATCCAGCATAGGCCTTAACCGGTCACAAATATCCCTCTGCAGATACTACAAAAAGACTGTTCCAAATGTGCTCTATCAAAGGAGAGGTTCAAATCTGTGTGATGAATGCACACATCACAAAGAAATTTCTCAGATGCTTCTGTCTAGTTTTTATATGAAGATATTTCCTTTTTCACCATAGGCCTCAATGTGCTCCAAATATCCATTTGCAGATTCTACAAAAAGACGGTTTCCAAACTGCTCAATGAAAACAAGGGTTTAACTCTGTGAGATGAAAGCATACATAGCAAGTGAGTTTCTCAGAAAGCTTCTGTCTACTTTTTATGTGAAGATATTTCCTATTTCACCATAGGCCATACAGGGCTCAAAAGTATCCCTATGCCGATATTGTGAAAAGACTGTTTCCAAACTGCTCAATCAAAACAAAAGTTCAACTCTGTGAGAAGAAAGCACACATCACAAAGAAGTTTCTCAGAAAGCTTCTGTCTAGTTCTTATGTATAGATATTTCTTTTTCACCATAGGCCTCAAACGGCTCAGAAATATCCCTTTGAAGATTGTACAAAAGTTTGTTTCCAAACTGCACAATCAAAAGAAAGGTTCAACACTGTGAGATGTATGCGGACACCATAAAATGTTTCTTAGTATGCTTCTGTCTGGGTTTTATGTGAAGGTATTTCCTTTTTCAGCATAGGTCTCAAAGCACTCCAAATATCTATTTGCAGTTTCTACAAAAAGACTATTTCCAAAGTGCTCCATCAACAGAAAGGTTCAACTGTATGAGATGAATGCACAAACCACAAAGAAGTTTCTCAGAAAGCTTCTGTGTAGTTTTTAAGTGAAGATATTTCCTATTTCTCCCTAGACCTCAATGGGCTCACAAATATCCCTTTTTAGATTCTACAAAAGGACTGTTTCCAAACTCTTCAATCAAAGGAAAGCTTCAACTCTGTGAGATGAATGCACACATCAGAAAGAAATTTCTGTGAATGCTTCTGTCTAGTTTTTATGTGAAGATATTCCCTTTTTTACCATAAGCCTCAAAGCACTCCAAATAGTGATTTGCAGATTCTACCAAGAGACTGTTTCCAAACTGCTCAAGCAAAAGTGGGGTTCAACTCCGTCAGATGAAAGCACACATCACAGAGGAGTTTCCCAGAATGCTTCTGTCTAGTTTTTATATGAAGATATTTCCTTTTTCACCATAGGCCATAAATGTCTCACAAATATCCCATTGCAGATTCTGCAAAATGACTGTTTCCAAACTGCTTAATCAAAAGAATGGTTCAACTCTGTGGGATGAATGGACACTTCACAAATAAGCTTCTCAGAATGAGTCTGTCTAGTTTATATATGAGGATACTTCTTTTTCACCATAGGCCTTAAATGGCTCTGAAATATCCCTTTGCAAATTGTACAAAAAGACTGTTTACAAACTGCTCCATCAAAAGAAAGTTTCAACTCTGTGAGATGAATGCAGGCATCATGAAGAAGTTTCTCAGAATACTTGTCTAGTTTTTATGTGAAGATATTTCCTTTTTCACCATAGGCCTCAAAGCGCTCCAAATATCCATTTGTTGATTCTTCAAAAAGACTTTTTCCAAACTGCTCAATCAAAAAAAAGATTCAACTCTGTGAGATGTATTCACACATCACAAAGAAGTTTCTGAGAATGCTTCTGCCTAGTTTTTATGTGAAGATATTTCCTTTTTCACCATAGAACTCAAATTGCTCACAAATACCCCTTTGCAGATTCTAGAAGAACAGAATTTCCCAACTGCTCATTGAAAAGAATTATTTAGCTCTGTGAGATAAATGTATACATTGCAAAGAAGTTTCTCAGAAAGCTTATGCCTAGTTTTTATGTGACAATATTTCCTTTTTCACCACAGCACTCAAAGCTCTCAGAAATAGCCCTTTGATGATTCTAGAAGAAGAGAGTTTCCAAACTTCAGTATGAAAATAATCATTTATGACAGTGAGATCAATGCAGACATCACAAACCGTTTCTCAGAAATTTTTTTTTCTAGTTTTTATGTGAAATTATTTCCTTTTTTGCCATAGGCCTCAACCTGCTCCCAAATATTCCTTTTCAGATTTTCCAAAAAGACTCTTTCCAAACTGCTCATTCAAAATAATGTTTCAACTCTGTGAGATGAATGCAGGCATCACAAAGAATTTTCTGTGAAAGCTTCTGTCTCGTTTTTATGTGACCATATTTTCTTTATCACCACTATCCTCAAAATGCTCACAAATATCTCTTTGCAGATTCTAGAGAACAGATTTTCCAAACTGCTTCATTAAAAGATAGGTTTTCCTCTGTGAGATGAATGCACACATCAGAAACAGTTTCTCAGAAGTGTTCTTTCTTGTTTTTATGGGTAGATATTTCCTTTTTCACTGAAGTCTTCAATGCATCCCAAAATATTCCTTAGCAGATACTGCAAAAAGACTGTTTCTAAAGAGCTCAATCAAAAGAATGGTTCAAGTCTGTGAGATGAATGAACACATCACAAAAAGGTTTCTCAGAAAGCTTTTGCCTAATTTTTATGTGAAGATATTTCGTTTTTCATCATAGGCCTCAAAGCACTCAAAAATATCCATTTGCAGATTCTAGAAGAACAGAGTTAGCAAACTGCTCAATGAAAAGAAAGCTTTACCTTTCTCAGATGAATGCATACTTCACTAAGCCATTTCTCACTAAGATTCTTTGTAGTTTTCATGTGAAGATATTTCTTTTTTCACCCAAGTCCTCTGCGTGCTCCCAAATATCCCTTTGCAAGCTCTACAAAAAGAATGTTTCCAAATTGCTCAATCAAAAGAATGGTTCAAATCCCTGAGATGAATGAACACATCAAAAAGAATTTTCCCATAACTCTTCTGTGTAGTTTATATGTGAAGATATTTCCTTTTTCACTATAGGCCTCAATGCACTCACAAATATCCCTTTGCAGATTCTAGAAGAACAGAGTTTCCAAACTTCTCAATGAAAAGAAACTTTTACCTTTGTGAGATAAATGCATGCATCACAAAGCAGTTTCTCAGAAAGCTTCTTTGTAGTTCTTATGTGAAAATATTTCCTTTTCCACCATAGGCCTCAAAGTGCTCCAAATATCCACTTGCAGATTCTACAAAAAGAGTGTTTCAAAATTGCTCAATCAAAAGAAAGGTTCAACTCTGTGAGATGAATGCACACATCACAACGAAGTTTCTCAGAATGCTTCTGTGTAGTTTTTATGTGAAGATATTTCCTTTTCCACCATAGGCCTCAAAGCTCTCCAAATATCCACTTGCAGATTCTATAAAAAGAGTGTTTCAAAACTGATCTATCAAAGGAATGGTTCATCTCTGTGAGATGAATGCACACATCACAAAAAAGTTTTTCCAAAAGCTTCTGTCTAGTTTTTATGTGAAGATATTTCCTTTTTCACCATAGTCCTCAATGCACTTCCAAATATCCCTTGGCAGATTTTACAAAAAGACTGTTTCCAAATGGCTCAATCAAAAGAATGGTTCAACACTGAGAAAAGAATGCAGACATCACATAGAAGATTCTCATAAAGCTCCTGTCTAGTTATTATGTGAAGATATTTCCTTTTTCACCACAGGCATCAACAAGCTCCAAAATATGCCTTTGCAGATTCTACAAAAACAGTGCTTCCAAACTGCTGTATCAAAAGAATGGTTCAACTCTGTGAGACAAATGCAAACATCACAAAATAGTTTCTCAGAAAGCTTCTGTCTGGTTTTTATGTGAAGATATTTTCTTTTCCACCATAGAACCCATAGTGCTCAAAAACTCCCCTTTACAGATTCTAGAAGAACAGAATTTCCAAACAGCTCAATGAAAAGTATCATTTACCTCTGTGAGATGAATGCATACATCACAAAGAAGTTTCTCAGAAAGCTTATCTCTAGTTTTTTATTTCCTTTTCCACCACAGGCCTCAAAGTGCTCACAAATATCCCTTTGCCAATTCTTGAAGAATTGAGTTTCCAAACTGCTCAATGAAAAGAAATGTTTACCTCTGCAAGATCAATGCACACATCTCAAACGGTTTCTCAGAGAGATTCTTTCTAGTTTTTATTTGAAATTATTTCCTTTTTCACCATAGGACTCAACATGCTCCCAAATATTCCTTTTCAGATATTACAAAAAAACTGTTTCCAAAATGGTCATTCAAAATAATGATTCAACTCTGTGAGATGAATACAGGCATCACAAAGAAGTATCTATGAAAGCTTCTGTCTAGTTTTTATGTGACCATGTTTCCTTTTTCACCATTACCCTCAAAACACTCACAAATATCACTTTGCAGATTCTAGCAAAACAGATTTTTCCAACTGCTCAATGAAAAGAAACTTTTACCTCTGTAAGATGAATGCACACATCAGAAACAGTTTCTCAGAAAAGTTCTTTCTAGTTTTTATGGGAAGATATTTCCTTTTTCACCAAAGTCCTCAAATTGCCCCAAAATATTCCTTAGCAGATACCACAGAAAGACTGATTCTAAAGTGCTCAATTAAAAGATTGGTTCAACTCTTTGAGATGAAAGAACACATCACAAAGAAGTTTCTCAGAATGCTTCTGTCTAGTTTTTAGGTGAAGATATTTCTTTTTTCACCACATGCCTCAAATAGCCTACAAATATTCCTTTGTAGATTTTACAAAAAGACTGTTTCCAAACTGCTCAATCCAAAGAAAGATTCAAATCTGTGAGGTGAATGCACACATCACAATGAAGTTCCTCAGGAAGCTTCTGTCTTGTTTTTATGTGAAGATATTTCTTTTTTCCAAATAGGCTCAAAAATGTCCCTTTGCACATTCTACAAAAAGACTGTTTCCAAACAGGTCAATCAAAACAAACGTTCAACACTGTGAGAGAATTGCAAACATCACAAAGAAGTTTCTCAGAAAGCTTATGTCTAGTTTTTATGTGAAGGTATTTCCGTTTCCACCATAAGCCACAAAGCTTTCAGAAATATCACTTTGCCAATTCTACAAAAAGACTGGTTTCAAGCTATTGAATGAAAAGAAAAGTTCAACTCTGTGAGATGAATGCACACATCACAAAGAAGTTTTTCAGAAAACTTCTGTCTAGATTTTATTTGGGGATATTTCCTTTTTCACTGTAGGTCTCAAAGCACTCAAAAATGTCCCTTTGTAGATTCAACAACAAAAAAAAACTGTTTCCAAACTGCTCTATCAAAAGAAAGGTTCAAGTCTGTGAGATGAATGCACACTTCAAAAAAAGGTTTCTCAGAAAGCTTCTGTCTAGTTATGATGTGATGATATTTCCTTTTTCACCATAGGCCAAAAACCACTATCAAATATCCATTTGCAGATTCTATAAAAGACTGCTTCCAACATGCTCAATCAAAAGAATGGTTCAACTCTGTGAGACAAATGCACACATCACAAAGCAGTTTCTCAGAAAGTTTCTGTCTAGTTTTTAAGTAAAGACATTTCCTTTTTCACCATTGGCCACAAAGGGATCACAAATATCCCTTTGCAGATTCTGCAGAAAGACTGTTTCCAAACTGCTCAATCAAAAGTAAGTTTCAACTCTGTGAGGAGAATGTACACAACCCAAAGAAGTTTCTCAGAATGCTTCTGTTTAGTTTTTATATGAAGATATTTCCTTTTCCACCATAGGCCTCAAAGTGCCCAAAAATGTCCCTTTGCAGATTCCAGAAAAGGTTTTTTCCAAACTGCTCAATCAAAAGAATAGCTCAAATCTGTGGGATGAAGGTAGACATTACAAAGGAATTTCTCAGAAAGCCTCTGTCTAGTTTTTATGTGAAGATATTTCCTTTTTCACAATAGGCCTAGAACAGCCTACATATATCACTTTGCAGATTCCAGAAAAAGACTTTTTCCCAACTGCTCAATCAAAAGAACAGTTCAAATCTGTGATACGAATGCACACATCACAATGAAGTTTCTCAGAAAGCTTCTGTCTTGTTTTTATGTGAAAATATTTCATTTTTCACAATATGCCTCAAAGCACTCACAAATAGTCCCCTGCAGATTCTCTAAAAAGAACATTTCCATACTGCTCAATCAAAATAAAGGTTCAAGTCTGTAAGATGAATGCATACATCACAAAGAAGTTTCTCAGAAAATTTTGATCTAGTTTTTATGTGAAGATATTTACTTTTTCACCATAACCCTCAAAGCATTCACAAATATCACTCTAGATTCTAGAAAGAGTCCATTTCCATACTGTTCAATCAAAAGAATGGTTCAACTCTTTGAGATGAATGCACACATCACAAAGAAGTTTCTCAGAAAGCTTTTGTCTAATTTTTATGTGAATATATTTCCTTTTTCACCATAGGCCTCAAACCTCCTAGAAATATCCCTTTGCAGATTCCACCAAAAGACTGTTTCCAAACTGCTCTATCAAAGCAAAGTTTCAACTCTGTGAGATGAATGCACACCTCACAAAGAAGTTTCTCTGAAAGCTTCTGTGTAGTTTTTATGTGCAGATATTTCCCTTTTCACCATAGCCCTCAAACCACTTGCAAATATCCCTTTGCAGATTATACAAAAAGAGTGTTTTCAATCTGCTCAATAAAAAGAAAGTTTCAACTCTGTGAGATGAATGCACACATCACAAAGAAGTTTCTCAGAGGGCTTCTGTCTAATTATCATGTGAAGATATTTCCTTTTTCACCATAGGCCTCAAACCACCTATATATATCCCATTGCAGATCATACAAAAAGACTCTTTCCAAACTGCTCAAGCAAAAGTAAGCTTCAACTCCATGAGATGAATGCTCACATCACAAAAATTTTCTCATAAAACCTCTGTCTTGCTTTTATGTGAAGATATTTCCTTTTTCACCATATGACTCAAAGCGTTCACAAATATCACTTTGCAGAGTCTACAAAAAGACTGTCTCCAAACTGCTCAATCAAAAGAACAGTTCAACTCTGTGACACGAATGAACACATCACAAAGAAGTTTTTCAGAATGCTTCTCTCTAATTTTTATATGAATATATTTCCTTTCTCACGGCAGGCCACAAACCTCTCACAAACATCCCTTTGCAGATTGTCCAAAAAGACTGTTTCCAAACTGCTCAATCAAAAGAGACGTTCAACTCTGTGTGATGATGACAGATATCACCAGGAAGTTTCTCAGAAAGCTTCTGTCTGCTTTTTATGTGAAGATGTTTCCTTTTTCACCATAGGCCTAAAACTGCCTTCATATACCCTTTGGAGATACTACAAAAAGACTGTTTCCAAACAGTTCAATCAAAAGAAAGTTTGAACACTTTGAGATGAATGCACACATCAAAAAGACGTTTCTCAGAAAGCTTCTGTCTAGTTTTTAGCTGAAGATATTTCTTTTTTCACCATAGGCCACAAAGGGATCACATATATCTCTTTACAGATTCTCCAAAAAGACTGTTTCCAAACCGCACAATCAAGAGATGCTCAACTCTGTGTGATGAATGCACACATCATAAAGAATTTTCACAGAAACATTCTATCTAGTTTTTATGTGAAGATATTTTCTTTTACACCATAGGCCTCAAACCAACTATATATATCCCCTTGTAAATTCTACAAAAAGACTGTTTTCAAACTGCTCAATCTAAAGAAAGTTCATCTCTGTGAGTTGAATGCCCACATCACAAAGAAGTTTCTCAGAAAACTTCTGTATAATTTTTATGTGGAGTCATTTCCTTTTTCACCATAGATCACAAAGGGATCATAGATATCCCTTTGCAGAATTGATAAGAAGACTGTTTCCAAACTGCTCAATCAAAAGTAAGCTTCAACTCCCTGAGATGAATGCACATATCACAAAGTAATTCCTCAGAAAATTTCTGTCTAGTTTTTATGTGAAGGTATTTCCTTTTCCACCATAGGTCTCAAAGCACTCCAAATATCCACTTGCAGATTCTACAAAAAAAGTGTTTCAGAACTGCTCAATCAAAAAAAGTTTCAACTCTGTGAGATGAATGCATACGTCACAAAGAAGTTTCTGAGAATGCTTCTGTCTAGTTTTTATCTGAAGATATTCCCTTTTTCACCATACACCTCAAAGCACTCCAAATATACACTTGCAGATTCTACAAAAGACTGTTTCCAAACTCCTCAATTGAAAGAAAGTTTCAACTCTGTGAGATGAAAGCACACATCACAAAGAAGATTCTCAGAAAGTTTCTGTCTAGTTTTTATGTGAAGATGCTTAGTATTTCCCCATAGATCTCAAAGGCCTCACAAATATCCCTTTACAGATTCTACAAAAAGAGTGTGTTAAAACTGCTCAATCATAAAAAGTTCAACTGTGTGAGATGAATGCACACATCACAAAGAAGTTCCTAAGAATGTGTATGTCTAGTTTTTATGTGAAGATATTTCCTATTTCCCCATAAGCCTCAATGAGTTCACAAATATACCTTTCCTGATTCTACAAAACGACTGTTTCCAAACTGCTAAATCAAAAGTAATGTTCAACTCTGTTAGGTGAATGCACACATCAGAAAGAAGTTTCTCTGAATGCTTCTGTCTAGTTTTTATGTGAAGATATTATCTTTTTCACCATATGCCTCAAACCGCTCCAAATATTCATTTGCAGATTCTACAAAAAGACTGTTTCCAAACTGCTCAATCAAAAAAGTTTCAACACTGTGAGATGAAAGCACACTCAAAAAGTCGTTTTTCAGAAAGTTTCTGTCTAGTTTTTATGAGAAGATATTTCCTATTTCCCCATAGTCCTCAATTGTCTCACAAATATCCCTATACAGATTCTACAAAACGACTTTTTCCAAACTGCACAATCAAAAGAAATGTTCAACTCTGGAGTTGAATGCACACATCACAAAGAAGTTTCTCAGAATGCTTCTGTCTAGTTTTTATGTGAAGATATTTCCTTTTCCATCATAGGCTTCACAGCGCTCCAACTATTCACTTGCAGGTTGTACAAAAGGAGTGTTTCAAAACTGCTCAATCAAAAGAAATGTTCAACTCTGTGAGTTGAATACACACATCACAAAGCAATTTCTCAGAATGCTTGTCTAGTTTATATGTGAAGATATTTCCTTTTTCACCATAGGCCTCAAAGCGCTACAAATATCCATTTGCAGATTGTACAAGAAGACTGTTTCCAAACTGCTTAATGAAAAGAAATTTTCAACTCTATGAGATGAAAGCCTGCATCACAAGGAAGTTCCTCTGAAAGTTACTGTCTAGTTTTTATTTGAAGATATTCCTATTTCCCCCTAGGCCTCAATGGGCTCACAGATATCCCTTTGCATATTCTTAAAAACTACCATTTCCAAACTGCTCAATCAAAAGAAAGGTTCAACTCTGTGAGAGTAATGCAAACATCACAAAGAACTTTCTCAGAATGCTTCTGACTAGTTTTTATATGAAGATATTTCCTTTTTCACCAGAGGCCTAAAACTGGTCACAAAGATCCCTCTGCATATACTAGAAACAGACTGATTCCATACAGCTCAAACAAAAGAAAGTTTCAACTCTGTGAGATGAAAGCACACATCACAAAGAAGTTTCTCAGAATGCCTCTGTCTAGTTTTTTTGTGAAGATATTTCCTATTTCCCCTGAGGCCTCAATGGGCTCACAAATATCCCGTTGCAGATTCTACAAAAGACTGTTTCCAAACTGCTAAATCAAAAAACGGGTCAACTCTGTGAGATGAAATCACAAATCACAAAGAACTTTCTCAGAAAGTTTCTGTCTAGTTTTTATTTGAACATATTTCCAATTTCCCCATAGGCCTCAATGAGCTCACCAATAACCCTTTGCATATTCTACAAAAAGACTGTTTCCAAACTGCTCAATCAAAAGAAATGTTCAACTCTGTGAGATGAAAGTACATATCACAAAGAACTTTCCCTGAAACTTTCTGTTTAGTTTTTATGTGAAGATATTTCCTATATCCCCATAGGCCTCAATGGGCTCACAAATATCCCTTTGCAGATTCTACAAAACGATTGTTTCCAAACTGCTCAGTCAAAACTAATATTCAACTGTGTGAAGTGAATGCACACATCACAGAGAAGTTTCTCACAATGCTTCTGTCTAGTATTTATGTGAAGATATTTCGTTTTTCACCATAGGCCTCAAAGCAATCCAAATATCCATCTCCAGATACTACAAAAGACTGTTTCCAAACTGCTCAATCAAAAGAAAGTTTGAACTTTGTGAAATGAATGAACACATCCAAAGAAGTTTCCCAGAATGCTTCAGTGTAGTTTTTATGTGAAGATATTTCCTTTTTCACCATAGTCCTCAAAGTGCACCAAATATCCATTTGCAAATTCTACAAAAAGACTGTTTCCAAACTACTCAATCAAAAGAAAGTTTGAACTCTGTGAGATGAAACCACACTTTACAAAGAAGTTTCTCAGAATGTTTCTGTCTAGTTTTTATGTAAACATATTTTCTATTTCCCCATAGGTCTCAATGGACTCACAAACATCCTTTGCAGATTCTATAAAGAGAGGGTTTCAAAACTGCTAAATCAAAAGAAAGGTTCAACTTTGTGAGATAAATGCACACATCACAAAGAAGTTTCTCAGAATGCATCTGTCTACTTTTTACGGGAAGATATTTCCTTTTTCACCATAGGCCTTAAACCTGGCACAAATATCCTTCTGTAGATATTACAAAAAGACTGTTTCCAAGTGCTCCATCAAAAGAAAGGTTCAACTCTGGGAGATGAATGCACAAATCACAAAGAAGTTTCTCAGAATTCTTCTGTCTAATTTTTATGTGAAGACATTTCGTTTTCCATCCTAGGCCTCAAAGCGTTGCAAATATCCACTTTCAGATTCTACAAAAAGACGGTTTCAAAACTGTTCAATCAAAAGAAATATTCAACTCTGTGAGATGAATGCACACATCACAAAGTAGTTTCTCAGAATGCTTCTGTCTTGTTATTATGTGAAGATATTTCCTTCTTCACCATAGACCTCAAAGTGCTCCAAATATCCATTTGCAGTTCCTACAAAAAGACTGCTTCTAAACTGCTCTATCAAAAGAAAGTTTCAACTCTCCAAGATGAATGCACACATTACAAAGAAGTTTCTCAAAATATTTCTGTCTTGTTTATGTGAACATATTTTCTATTTCCCCATAGGCCTCAATGGGCTCACAAATATCCCTTTGCAGATTGTATGAAATGACTGTTTAAAAACTGCTCAATCCAAAGAAATGTTCACCTCTGTGAGATGAAGGCACATAGCACAAAGAAGTTTCTCAGAATGCTGCTGTCTAGTTTTTATGTGAAGATATTTCCTTTTCCACTATAAGCCTCAAAGGGCTCCAAATATCCATTTGCAGATACTACAAAAAGACTGTTTCCAAACTGCTCAATCAAAAGAAACGTTCAACTATGCGAGTTGAATGCATACATCACAAAGAAGTTTCTCAGAATGCTTCTGTCTAGTTTTTATGTGAAGATATTTGCTTTTCCACCATAGGCCTGAAAGCGCTCCAAATATCCACTTGCAGATTCTACAAAAAGAGTGTTTCAAAACTGCTCGATCAAAACAAAGGTTCAACTCCATGAGATAAATGCACACATCACAAGGAAGTTTCTCAGAATGCTTCTGTCTACCTTTTATGTGAATTTATTTCCTTTTTAACCATAGGCATCAAAGCACTGCAAATATCCATTTGCAGATACTACAAAAAGACTGACTCCAAACTGCTCCATCAAAAGTAAGGTTCAATTCTGTGAGATAAATGAACACATCACAAAGAAGTTTCTCAGAATGTTTCTGTTTAGTTTTTATGTGAAGATATTTCCTATTTCCCCATAGGCCTCAATAGGCTCACAAATATCCCCTTGCAGATTCTAAAAGATGACTCTTTCCAAGCTGCTAAATTAAAAGTTATATTCAACTCTGTGAGATGAATGTGCATATCACAAAGAAGCATGTCAGAATGCTTCTGTCTAGTTTTTATGTGAAGATATTTCGTTTTCCATTATTGCCCTCAAAGCGCTCCAAATATCCACTTCCAGATACTACAAAAAGAGTCTTTTGAAACTGCTCAATAAAGGAATGGTTGAACTCTGTGAGATGAATGCACACATCACAAACAATTTTCTCAGAATACTTCTGTCTAGTTTTTATGTGAAGATATTTCATTTTCCACCATAGGCCTCAAAGCGCTCCAAATATACATTTGCAGATATTACAAAACAACTGTTTCTAAACTGCTTAAATAAAAGAAAGGTTCCACTCTGTGGGACGAATGCACACATCACAAAGAAGCTTCTCAGAATGCGTCTGTCTAGTTTTTATGTGAAGATATTTGCCTTTTAACCATAGACCACAAAGCGATCCAAATATACATTTGCAGATACTACAAAAAGACTGTTTCCAAACTGCTCAATCAAAAGAAAGTTTGAACTGTGTGAGATGAATGCACACATCAAATGGAGTTTCTCAGATTGCTTCAGTCTAGTTTACATGTGAAGATATTTCTTTTTTCCCCATAGTCCTCAAAGCGCTCCAAATAATCACTTGCAGATTCTACAAAAAGACTGTTTCCAAAGTGCTGAATCAAAAGAAAGTTTCAACTCTGTGAGATGAAAGCACACATTATAAAGAAGTTTCTCAGAAAGTTTCTGTCCAGTTTTTATGTGAAGATATTTCCTATTTCCCCATAGGTCTCAATGGACGCACAAGTATCCTTCGCAGATTCTAAAAAAAGAGGTTTCCAAAACTGCTCTATCAAAAGAATGGTTCAACTCTATTACAAGAATGCACACATCCCAAAAATCTTTTCAGAATGATTCTGTCCAGTTTTTAAGGGAAGATATTTCCTTTTCCACCATGGAACTCAAAACACTCCAAATATCGACTAGCAAATTCTACAAAAAGAATGTTTCAAAATTGCTCAATCAAAAGAAAGATTCAGCTCTGTGAGATGAAAGTACACATCACAAAGGGGTTTCTGAAAAAGTTTCTGTCTAGTTTTTATGTGATGATATTTTCTATTTCCCCACAGGCCTCAACATGTTCACAAATATCCCTTTGCAGATTCTACAAAATGACTGTTTCCAATCTGCTCAATCAAAAGTAATATTCAACTCTGTGAGATGAATGCACACTTCACAAAAAAGTTTTTCAGAATGTATCTGTCTAGTTTTTATGTGAAGATATTTCCTTTTTCACCATAGTTCTTAAACCAGACACAAATATCCTTCTGCAGATACTGCAAAAAGACTGTTTCCAAACTGCTCCATCAAAAGAAAGTTTCAACTCTGTGAGATGAATGAACACATCAAAAAGAAGTTTCTCAGAATGCTTCTGTCTAGTTTTTATGTGAAGATATTTCCTTTTCCACCATAGGCCTCAAAGCGCTCCAAATATCCACTTGCAGAATCTACAAAAAGAGTGTTTCAAAACTGCTGAATCAAAAGAAATGTTCAGCTCTGTGAGATGAATGCACACATCAAAAATAAGTTTTTCAGAAAGCTTCTGTCTACTTATTATGTGAAGATATTTCCTTTTTCACTATAGGCCTCAAAGAGCTCCAAATATCCATTTGCAGTTTCTACAAAAAGAATGTTTATAAACTACTCAATCAAAAGAACAACTCTGTGAGATGAAAGCTCACATCACAAAGGAGTTTCTCAGAATGTTTCTGTCTAGTTTTTATGTAAAGATATTTCCTTTTACAATATAGGCTGCAAAGCATTCCAAATATCAACTTTTAGATCCTACGAAAAGACTGGCTCAAACTGCTCAATCAAAAGAAAATTTGAACTCTGTGAGTTGAATGCACACATCACAAAGAAGTTTCTCAGAATGCTTCTGTCTCATTTTTATGTGAAGATATTTCCTATTCCACCATAGGCCACAAAGCGCTCCAAATATCCACTTGCAGATTCTACAAAAAGAGTGTTTCTAAAGTGGCCAATCAAAAGAAATGTTCAACTCCGTGAGATGAATGCACACATCGCAAAGAAGCATCTCAGAATGCTTCTGTCTAGTTTTTATGTGAAGATATTTCCTTTTCCAACATAGGCCATGAATTGCTCCAAATATCCACTTGCAGATTCTAAAAAAAGAGTGTTTCCAAGCTGCTCAATCAAAACAAAGGTTCAACTGTGTGAGATGAATGCACACATTGAAAGAAATTTCTCATAATCCTTCAGTCTAGTTTTTATGTGAAGGTATTTCCTTTTCCAACATAGGCCGCAAAGCACTCCATATATCCACTTGCAGATCCTACAAAAATGTGTCAAAACTGCTCAATCAAAAGGAAGTTTCAACTCTATGAGATGAATGCAAACATCACAAAGAAGTTTCTCAGAATGCTTCTGTCTAGTTTTTATGAGAAGATATTTCCTTTTCCAAAATAAGCCACAAAGTGCTCCAAATATCCACTTGCAGATTCTACAAAAAGAGGGTTCAAAACTGCTCAATCAAAAGAAAGGTTCAACTCTGTGGGATGAATGCAGACTTCACAAAGAAGTTTCTCAGAAAGCTTCTGTCTAGTTTTGATGTGAAGATATTTCCTTTTCAACTACAGGACTTGAAGCGCTCCAAATATCCACCTGAAGATAATACAAAAAGACTGTTTGCAAACTGCTCAATAAAAAGAAATTTTTATGTCTGTGGGTTGAATGAACACATCACAAAGAAGGTTCTCAGAATGCTTCTGTCTAGTTTTTATATGAAGATATTCCCTTTTACAGTGTAGGACGCAATGTGCTCCATATATCCAAATGCAGATTTTCCAAAAGTGTGTTTCAAAACTGCCCAATCAAAAGAAAGTTTCAACTGTGTGAGACGAGTGCACACATCTCAAAGAATTTTTTAAGAATGCTTCTATTTATTTTTTATGTGAAGATATTTCCTTTTCCACTACAGGCCACAATGCGCTCCAAGTATCCACTTGCTGATTCTACAAAAAGAGTGTTTCAAAACTGTTCTATCAAAAGAAAGGTTCATCTCTGTAATATGAATGCACACATAACAACGAAGTTTCTCAGAATGCTTCTGTCTAGTCTCTATTTGAAGATATTTCCTTTTATACTATAAGCCTCAAAATGCTCCAAATATCCTTTTGTAAATACTACAAAAAGACTTTCCAAACTGCTCAATCAAAAGAAATGTTTATGTCTGTGAGTTCAATGCCACATCACAAAGAAGTTTCTCAGAATAAGTCTGTCTAGTTTTTATGTGAAGATATTTCCTTTTCCACTATAGGCCTCAAAGCGTTCCAAATATCCACTTGCAGATTCTACAAAAAGAGTTTCAAAACTGCTCAATCAAAGGAGAAGTTCAAGTCTGTGAGTCGAAAGCAGACATCACAGAGAAGTTTCTCAGAATTCTTCTGTCTAGTTTTTATTTGAAGATATTTCCTTTACCACCTTAAGCCTCAAAGTGCTTCAAATATCTACATTCAGAATATACAAAAAGAAGAGTGTTTCCACCTTAAGCCTCAAAGTCCTTCAAATATCTACATTCAGAATATACAAAAAGAGTGTTTCAAAACTGCTGAATCAAAAGAGAGGTTCAAGTCTGTGAGATGAATGCACACATCACAAAGGAGTTTCTCAGAATGATTCTGCCTAGTTTTTATGTGAAGACATTTCCTTTTACACTAGAGGCTGCAAAGCGTTCCAAATATCCATTTGCAGTTTCTGCAGAAAGAGTGTATTAAAACTGCTCAGTCAAAACAGAGATTCAACTCTGTGAGTTGAATGCACACATCACAAAGAAGTTTCTCAGACTGCTTCAGTCAAGTTTTCATGTGAAGATATTTCCTGTTCTAGTAGAGGCCTCAAAGTGCTGCAAATATCCACTTGCAGATTCTACAAAAAGAGTGTTTCAAAACTACTCAATCAAAAGAAAGTTTCAACTCTGAGAGAAGAATGCACACATCACAAAGAAGTTTCTCAGAAAGCTTATGTCTACTTTTTATGTGTAGATATTTCCTTTTCCACTGGAGGTCGCAAAGCGCTCCAAACATCCAATTGCATTTTCTACAAAAAGGTTGTTTCAAAACTGCTCAATCAAAAGAGAGGTTCAACTCTGTGAGTTGAATGCACGCATCACAAAGAAGTTTCTCGTAATGCTTCTGTCTGGTTTCTATGTGAAGATATTTCCTTTTCCACCATAGGCCTTTAAGCGCTCCCAATATCCATTTGCAGATACTACAAAAAGTCTGTTTTCAAACTGCTCGATCAAAAGAAAGGTTCCACTCTGTGAGTTGAATGCACACATCACAAAGAAGTTTCTCAGAATCCTTCTGTCTAGTTTTCATGTGAAGATATTTCCTTTTCCACCATAGGACTCAAAGCGATCCAAATATCCATTTGTAGGTTCTGCAAAAAGAGTGTTTCAAAACTGCTCAATCAAAAGAAATGTTCAACTCTGTGAGATGAATGCTCACATCACAAAGAAGTTTCTCAGAATGCTTCTGTCTAGTTTTTATGTGAAGATATTTCCTTTTTCACCATAGGCCTCAAAGCGCTCCAAATATCCACTTGCAGATTGTACAAAAAGACTGTTTCCAAAGTGCTCAATCAACGCAAGTGTTTAACTCTGTGAGATGAATGCAAACATCACAAAGAAGTTTCTCAGCATGTTTCCGTCTAGTTTTTATGTGAAGATATTTCCTTTTCCAATATAGGCCACAAAGCATTCCAAATATCAACTTATAGATCCTACGGAAAGACTGGCTCCAAACTGCTCAATCAAAAGAAAATTTGAACTCTGTGAATTGAATGCACACATCACAAGAAGTTTCTCAGAATGATTCTGTCTATCTTTTATGTGAAGATATTTCCTTTTACACTAGAGGCCGAAAAGCGCTCCAAATATCCCTTTGCAGATTCTACAAAAAGAGTATTTCAGAACTGCTCAATCAAAAGAGAGGTTAAACACTGTGAGTTGAATGCACACAACAAAAGAAATTTCTCAGAATGATTCTCTGTAGGTTTTATGTGAAGATATTTCCTTTTCAACTATAGGCCTCAAAGCACTCCAAATATCCATTTGCAGATACTAGAAAAAGACTGTTTCCAAAGGGCTCAATCAAAAGAAAAGTTCACCCTTGTGAAATGAATGCACACATCACAAAGAAGTTTCTCAGGATGCTTCTGCGTAGTTTTTATGTGAAGATATTTCCTGTTCCACCATAGGCCTCAAAGCACTCCAAATATCAACTTGCAGATTCTATAAAAAGAGTGTTTCAAAACTGCTCAATCAAAAGAAACTTTCAATTCTGTGAGATGAATGCACAGATCACAAAGAAGTTTCTCAGAATGCTTCTGTCTAGTTTTCATGTGAAGATATTTCCTGTTCCAGTAGAGGCTTCAAGGCGCTCCAAATATTCACTTGCAGAATCTCCAAAAAGAGTGTTTCTAACCTGCTCAATCAAAAGAGATCTTCAACTCTGTTAGTTGAATGCACACATCACAAAGTAGTTTCTCAGAATGCGTCTGTCTAATTTTTATGTGAAGATATTTCCTTTTCCACTGTAGGCCTAAAATATCTCCCAATATCTGCTTTCAGATTATACAAAAAGAGTGTTTCAGAACTGCTCAATAAAAAGAGAGGTTCTAATCTGTGAGTTGAAAGCACACACAACAAAGAAGTTTCTCCAAAAGTTTCTGTCTAGTTTTTATGTGAAGATATTTTCTTTTCCACCATAGGCCAAAAAGCGCTCCAAATATTCACTTGCAGGTTCTACAAAAAGAGTATTTCAAAACTGCTCATTCAAAAGAGAGGTTAAACTCTGTGAGTTGAATGCACACATCACAAGAAGTATCTCAGAATGATTCTGTCTAACTTTTATGTGAAGATATTTCCTTTTCCACTAGAGGCCGAAAAGCGCTCCAAATATCCCTTTGTAGATTCTACAAAAAGAGCCTTTCAGAACTGCTCAATGAAGAGAGAGGTTAAACACTGTGAGTTGAATGTACACAACACAAGAAATTTCTCAGAATGATTCTCTCTAGGTTTTATGTGAAGATATTTCCTTTTCCACTATAGTCCTCAAAGCACTCCAAATATCCATTTGCAGATACTAGAAAAAGACTGTTTCCAAAGGGCTTAATCAAAGAAAGGTTCAGCACTGTGATTTGAATGCACACATCCAAAGAAATTTCTCAGGATGCTTCTGTGTAGTTTTTATGTGAAGATATTTCCTTTTCCACCATAGGCCTCAAAGCACTCCAAGTATCAACTTGCAGAATCCACAAAAAGTGTTTCAAAACTGCTCAATCAAAAGAAACTTTCAATTCTGTGAGATGAATGCACAGATCACAAATAATTTTCTCAGAATGCTTCTGTCTAGTTTTCATGTGAAGATGTTTCCTTTTCCAGTAGAGGCTTCATGGCGCTGCAAATATCCACTTGCAGTTTCTACGAAAAGAGTGTTTCAAAACTGCTCAATCAAAAGAAAGGTTAATCTCCATGAGGTAAATGCACACATCATAAAGAAGTTTCTCAGAATGCTTGTCTAGTTTTTATGTGAAGATATTTTCTCTTCCACTAGAGGCCGCTTAGTGATCCAAATATTCACTTGCAGAATCTACAAAAAGTGTGTTTCAAACCTGCTCAATCAAAGGAGAGTTTCAACTCTGTTAGTTGAATGCACCCATCACGAAGTAGTTTCTGAGGATGCTTCGTTCTAGTTTTTATGTGAAGACATTTCCTTTTCCACTAGAGGCCTCAACGCCATCGAAATATCCGCTTGCAAATTCTACAAAAAGAGTGTTTCAAGACCGCTAAATCAAAACAAAGTTTCAACTCTGTGAGATGAATGTACACATCACAAAGTAGTTTCTCAGAATGCTTCTGTCTATTTTTTTTTTTTTTTTTTTTTTTTTAGACGGAGTCTCGCTCGGTCGCCCAGGCTGGAGTGCAGTGGCGCAATCTCGGCTCACTGCAAGCTCCGCCTCCCAGGTTCACGCCATTCTCCTGCCTCAGCCTCCCGAGTAGCTGGGCCTACAGGCGCCCGCTACCACGGCCGGCTAATTTTTTGTATTTTTAGTAGAGACGGGGTTTCACCATGTTAGCCAGGATGGTCTTGATCTCCTGACCTTGTGATCCGCCCGCCTCGGCCTCCCAAAGTGCTGGGATTACAGGCGTGAGCCACCGCGCCCGGCCTCTGTCTATTATTTATGTAAAGATATTTACTTCTGTACTAGAGGCCGCAAAGTGCTCCAAATATCCACTTGCACATTCTACAAATATAGTGTTTCAAAACTGCTCAATCAAAAGAAATGTTCAACTCTGTGACTTCTGTGCACATTTTACAAAGAAGTCTCTCAGAATACTTCTGTCCTGTTTTTATATGTAGGTATTTACTTCTCCACTGGAGGCCAAAAAGCACTCCAAATATCCACCGACAGATTCTACAAAAAGAGTACTTCAAAACATCTCAATCAAAACAAAGTTTCAACTTTGTGAGTTGAAAGCAAATATCACAAAGAAGTTTCTCAGAATGCTTCTGTCTGGTATTTATGTGAAGATATTTCCTTTTCCACCACAGACTTCAAATCGCTACAAATATCCACTAGCAGATTTTACAAAAAGAGTGTTTCAAAACTGTTCAATCAAAAGAAAGGTTCACTTCTGTGAAATGAATGCACAATTCACAAAGAAGTTTCTCAGATCACTTCCGACTAGTTTTTATGTGAAGATATTTCCTTTTCCAATACAGGCCTCAATGGGCTTCAAATATCCACTTGCAGATACTACAAAAAGACTCTTTCCAGACTCCTTAATAAAAAGAAATGTTCGTCTGAAAAGAGGGACAATTTGACTTCCTCTTTTCCTAATTGAATACGCTTTATTTCCTTCTGTCTAACTGCCCTGGCCAGAACTTCCAACACTATGTTGAATAGGAGTGGTGAGAGAGGGCATCCCTGTCTTGTGCCAGTTTTCTTTTTTTTTTTTTATTTTCAAGAATTTTTTATTCTTTTTTTAACTTTTATTTTTATTATACTTTAAGTTTTAGGGCACAAGTGCACATTGTGCAGGTTAGTTACATATGTATACATGTGCCATGCTGATGCGCTGCACCCACTAACTCGTCATCTAGCATTAGGTATATCTCGCAAAGCTATCCCGCCCCCCTCCCCCCACCCCACCACAGTCTCCAGAGTGCGATATTCCCCTTCCTGTGTCCATGTGATCTCATTGTTCAATTCCCACCTATGAGTGAGAATATGTGGTGTTTGGTTTTTTGTTCTTGTGATAGTTTACTGAGAATGATGATTTCCAATTTCATCCATGTCCCTACAAAGGACATGAACTCATCATTTTTTATGGCTGCATAGTATTCCATGGTGTATATGTGCCACATTTTCTTAATCCAGCCTATTGTTGTTGGACATTTGGGTTGGTTCCAAGTCTTTGCTATTGTGAATAATGCCACAATAAACATACATGTCCATGTGTATTTATAGCAGCATGATTTATAGTCCTTTGGGTATATATCCAGTAATGGGATGGCTAGGTCAAATGGTATTTCTACTTCTAGATCTCTGAGGAATCGCCACACTGACTTCCACAATGGTTGAACTAGTTGACAGTCCCACCAACAGTGTAAAAGTGTTCCTATTTCTCCACATCCTCTCCAGCACCTGTTGTTTCCTGACTTTTTAATGATTGCCATTCTAAGTGGTGTGAGATGGTATCTCACTGTGGTTTTGATTTGCAATTCTCTGATGGCCAGTGATAGTGAGCATTTTTTCATGTGTTTTTTGGCTGCATGAATGTCTTTTTTTGAGAAGTGTCTGTTCATGTCGTTTGCCCACTTTTTGATGGGGTTGTTTGTTTTTTTTTTGTGAATTTGTTTGAGTTCATTGTAGATTCTGGATATTAGCCCTTTGTCAGATGAGTAGGTGGCAAAAATTTTCTCCCATTTTGTAGGTTGCCTGTTCACTCTGATGGTAGTTTCTTTTGCTGTGCAGAAGCTCTTTAGTTTAATGAGATCCCATTTGTCAATTTTGTCTTTTGTTGCCATTGCTTTTGGTGTTTTAGACATGAAGTCCTTGCCCATGCCTATGTCCTGAATGGTAATGCCTAGGTTTTCTTCTAGGGTTTTTATGGTTTTAGGTCTAACGTTTAAGTCTTTAATCCATCTTGAATTGATTTTTGTATAAAGTGTAAGGAACGGATCCAGTTTCAGCTTTCTATATATGGCTAGCCAGTTTTCCCAGAACCATTTATTAAATAGGGAATCCTTTCCACATTGTTTGTTTTTCTCAGGTTTGTCAAAGATCAGATAGTTGTAGATATGCGGCATTATTTCTGAGAGCTCTGTTCTGTTCCATTGATCAATATCTCTGTTTTGGTACCAGTAACATGCTGTTTTGGTTACTGTAGCCTTGTAGTATAGTTTGAAGTCAGGTAGTGTGATGACTCCAGCTTTGTTCTTTTGGCTTAGGATTGACTTGGTGATGTGGGCTCTTTTTTGGTTCCATGTGAACTTTAAAGTAGTTTTTTCCAATTCTGTGAAGAAAGTCATTGGTAGCTTGATGGGGATGGCATTGAATCTGTAAATTACCTTGGGCAGTATGGTCATTTTCGCGATATTGATTCTTCCTACCCATGAGCATGGAATGTTCTTCCATTTATTTGTATCCTCTTTTATTTCCTTAAGCAGTGGTTTGTAGTTCTCCTTGAAGAGGTCCTTCACATCCCTTGTAAGTTGGATTCCTAGGTATTTTATTCTCTTTGAAGCAATTGTGAATGGGATTTCACTCATGATTTGGCTCTCTGTTTCTTTGTTGTTGGTGTATAAGAATGCTTGTGATTTTGGTACATTGATTTTATATCCTGAGACTTTCCTAAAGGTGCTTATCAGATTAAGGAGATTTTGGGCTGAGACAATGGGGTTTTCTAGATATACAATAATGTCATCTGCAAACAGGGACAATTTGACTTCCTCTTTTCCTAATTAAATACCCTTTATTTCCTTCTCCTGCCTAATTGCCCTGGCCAGAACTTCCAACACTATGTTGAATAGGAGTGGTGAGAGAGGGCATCCCTGTGTTTTGCCACTTTTCAAAGGGAATACTTCTAGTTTTTGCCCATTCAGTATGATATTGACTGTGGCTTTGTCATAGATAGCTCTTATTATTTTGAGATACGTCCCATCAATTCCTAATTGATTGAGAGTTTTTAGCATGAAGTGTTGTTGAATTTTGTCAAAGGGTTTTTCTGCATCTATTGAGATTATCATGTGGTTTTTGTCTTTGGCTCTGTTTATATGCTGGATTACATTTATTGATTTGCATATATTGAACCAGCCTTGCATCCCAGGGATGAAGCCCACTTGATCATGGTGGATAAGCTTTTGGATGTGCTGCTGGATTCGTTTTGCCAGTATTTTATGGAGGATTTTTGCATCAATATTCATCAAGGATATTGGTCTATAATTCTCTTTTTTGGTTGTGTCTCTTCCTGGCTTTTGGTATCAGAATGATGCTGACCTCATAAAATGAGGTAGGGAGTATTCCGTTTTCTTCTATTGATTGAATTAGTTTCAGAAAGAATGGTACCAGTTCCTCCTTGTACCTCTGGTAGAATTCGGCTGTGAATCCATCTGGTCCTGGACTCTTTTTGGTTGGTAAGCTATTGATTATTGCCACAATTTCAGATCCTGTTATTGGTCTATTCAGAGATTCAACTTCTTTCTGGTTTAGTCTTAGGAGAGTGTATGTGTCGAGAAATTTATCCATTTCTTCTAGATTTTCTAGTTTATTTGTGTAGAGGTGTTTGTAGTATTCTCTGATGGTAGCTTGTATTTCTGTGGGATCAGTGGTGATAACCCCTTTATCATTTTTTATTGTGTCTATTTGATTCTTCTCTCCTTTTTTCTTTATTAGTCTTGCTAGAAGTCTATCAATTTTGTTGATCCTTTCAAAAACCCAGCTCCTGGATTCATTAATTTTTTGAAGGGTTTTTTGTGTCTCTATTTCCTTCAGTTCTGCTCTGCTTTTAGTTATTTCTTGCCTTCTGCTAGCTTTTGAATGTGTTTGCTCTTTCTTTTCTAGTTCTTTTAATTGTGATGTTAGGGTGTCAATTTTGGATCTTTCCTGCTTTCTCTTGTGGGCATTTAGTGATATAAATTTCCCTCTACACACTGCTTTGAATGCGTCCCAGAGAATCTGGTATGTTGTGTCTTTGTTCTCGTTGGTTTCAAAGAACATATTTATTTCTGCCTTCATTTCGTTATGTACCCAGTAGTCATTCAGGAGCAGGTTGTTCAGTTTCTATGTAGTTGAGCAGTTTTGTGGGAGATTCTTAATCCTGAGTTCTAGTTTGAGTGCACTGTGGTCTGAGAGATAGTTTGTTATAATTTCTGTTCTTTTACATTTGCTGAGGAGAGCTTTACTTCCAAGTATGTGGTCAATTTTGGAATAGGTGTGGTGTGGTGCTGAAAAAATGTATATTCTGTTGATTTGGGGTGGAGAGTTCTGTAGATGTCTATTAGGTCCACTTGGTGCAGAGCTGAGTTCAATTCCTGTGTATCCTTGTTGACTTTCTGTCTCATTAATCTGTCTAATGTTGACAGTGGGGTGTTAAAGTCTTCCATTATTAATGTGTGGGAGTCTAAGTCTCTTTGTAGGTCACCCAGGACTTGCTTTATGAATCTGGGTGCTCCTGTATTGGGTGCATATATATTTAGGATAGTTAGCTCTTCTTGTTGAATTGATCCCTTTACAATTATGTAATGGCCTTCTTTGTCTCTTTTGATCTTTGTTGGTTTAAAGTCTGTTTTATCAGAGACTAGGATTGCAACCCCTGCCTTTTTTTGTTTTCCATTTGCTTGGTAGATCTTCCTCCATCCTTTTATTTTGAGCCTATGTGTGTCTCTGCACGTGAGATGGGTTTCCTGAATACAGCACACTGAAGGGTCTTGACTCTTTATCCAACTTGCCAGTCTGTGTCTTTTAATGGGAGAATTTAGTCCATTTACATTGAAAGTTAATATTGTTATGTGTGAATTTAATCCTGTCATTATGATGTTAGCTGGTGATTTTGCTCGTTAGTTGATGCAGTTTCTTCCTCGTCTTGATGGTCTTTACATTTTGGCATGATTTTGCAGTGGCTGGTACCGGTTTTTCTTTCCTTTCCATGTTTAGCACTTCCTTCAGGAGCTCTTTTAAGGCATTCCTGGTGGTGACAAAATCTCTCAGCATTTGCTTGTCTGTAAAGTATTTTATTTCTCCTCCACTTATGAAGCTTAATTTGGCTGAATATGAAATTCTGGGTTGAAAATTCTTTTCTTTAAGAATGTTGAATATTGACCCCCACTCTCTCTGGCTTGTAGGGTTTCTGCCTAGAGAGCTGCTGTTAGTCTGATGGGCTTCCCTTTGAGGGTAACCCGACCTTTCTCTCTGGCTGCCCTTAATATTTTTTCCTTCATTTCAACTTTGGTGAATCTGACAATTATGTGTCTTGGAGTCGCTCTTCTCGAGGAGTGTCTTTGTGGCATTCTCTGTATTTCCTGAGTCTGAACGTTGGCCTGCCTTGCTAGATTGGGGAAGTTCTCCTGGATAATATCCTGCAGAGTGTTTTTCAACTGGGTTCCATTCTCCCCATCACTTTCAGGTAAACCAATGAGATGTAGGTTTGGTCTTTTCATATAGTCCCATATTTCTTGGAGGTTTTACTCATTTCTTTTTATTCTTTTTTCTCTAAACTTCCCTTCTCACTTCATTTCATTCATTTCATCATCCATTGCTGATACCCTTTCTCCCAGTTGATCGCATCAGCTCCTGGGGCTTCTGCATTCTTCAAGTAGTTCTCGAGCCTTGGTTTTCAGCTCCATCAGCTCCTTTAAGCACTTCTCTGTATTGGTTATTCTAGTTATACATTCTTCTAAATTTTTTTCACATTTTTCAACTTCTTTGTCTTTGGTTTGAATGTCTTCCCGAAGCTCAGAGTAATTTGATCATCTGAAGCCTTCTCTCAGCTCGTCAAAGTCATTCTCCATCCAGCTTTGTTCCATTGCTGGTGAGGAACTGCATTCCTTTGGAGGAGGAGAGGTGCTCTGCTTTTTAGAGTTTTCAGTTTTTCTGTTCTGTTTCTTCCCCATCTTTGTGGTTTTATCTAATTTGGTCTTTGATGATGGTGATGTACAGATGGGTTTTGGTGTGGATGTCCTTTCTGTTTGTTAGTTTTCCTTCTAAAAGACAGGACCCTCAGCTGCAGGTCTGTTGGAGTACCCTGCTGTGTGAGGTGTCGGTGGGCCCCTGCTGGGGGGTGCCTCCCAGTTAGGCTGCTCGGGGTTCAGGGGTCAGGGACCCAATTGAGGAGGCAGTCTGCCCATTCTCAGACCTCCAATTGTGCCAGTTTTCAAAGGGAATGATTCTAGTTTTTGCCCATTCAGTATGACATTGGCTGTGGGTTTGTCATAGATAGCTCTTATTATTTTGAAATGTGTCCCATCAATGCCTAATTTATTGAGAGTTTTTAGCATGGAGGGTTGTTCAAGTTTGTCAAAGGCCTTTTCTGCATCTATTGAGATGATCGTGTGGTTTTTGTCTTTGGCTCTGTTTATATGCTGGATTACATTATTGATTTGCATATATTGAACCAGCCTTGCATCCCAGGGTTGAAGCCCACTTGATCATGGTGGATAAGCTTTTGGATGTGCTGCTGGATTCATGTTGCCAGTATTTTATTGAGGATTTTTGCATCAATGTTCATCAAGGATATTGGTCTAAAATTCTCTTTTTTGATTGTGTCTCTGCCAGGCTTTGGTATCAGAATGATGCTGGCCTCATAAAATGAGTTAGGGAGGATTCCCTCTTTTTCTATTGATTGGAATAGCTACAGAAGGAATGGTACCAGTTCCTCCTTGTACCTCTGGTAGAATTCCGCTGTGAATCCATCTGGTCCTGGACTCTTTTTGGTTGGTAAGCTGTTGATTATTGCCACAATTTCAGATTCCGTTATTGGTCTATTCCTAGATTCAAATTCTTCCTGTTTTAGTCTTGGGAGAGTGTATTTGTCGAGGAATTTATCCATTTCTTCTAGATTTTCTAGTCTATTTGCGTAGAGGTGTTTGTAGTATTCTCTGATGGTAGTTTGTATTTCTGTGGGATTGGTGGTGATATCCTCTTTATCATTTTTTATTGTGTCTATTTGATTCTTCTCTCTTTTTTTCTTTATTAGTCTTGCTTGTGGTCTATTTTGTTGATCCCTTCAAAAAAACAGCTCCTGGATTCATTAATTTTTTGAAGGGTTTTTGACATGATTGTATATCTAGAAAACCCCATTGTCTCAGCCCAAAATCTCCTTAAGCTGATGAGCAAATTCAGCAAAGTCTCAGGATACAAAATCAGTGCTCCAAAATCACAAGTATTCTTATACACCAACAGCAGACAAACAGAGAGCCAAATCATGTGTGAACTCCCATTCACAATTGCTTCAAAGATAATAAAATACCTAGGAATCCAACTTACAAGGGATGTGAAGGACCTCTTCAAGGAGAACTACAAACCACTGCTTAAGGAAATAAAAGAGGATACAAACAAATGGAAGAACATTTCATGCTCATGGGTAGGAAGAATCAATATCGTGAAAATGACCATACTGCCCAAGGTAATTTACAGATTCATTGCCATCCCCATCAAGCTACCAATGACTTTCTTCACAGAATTGGAAAAAGCTACTTTAAAGTTCATATGGAACCAAAAAAAAGCCCGCATTGCCAAGTCAATCCTAAGCCAAAAGAACAAAGCTGGAGTCATCACACTACCTGACTTCAAACTATACTACAAGGCTACAGTAACCAAAACAGCATGTTACTGGTACCAAAACAGAGATATTGATCAATGGAACAGAACAGAGCCCTCAGAAATAATGCTGCATATCTACAACTATCTGATCTTTGACAAACCTGAGAAAAATAAGCAATGGGGAAAGGATTCCCTATTTAATAAATGGTGCTGGGAAAACTGGCTAGCCATATGTAGAATGCTGAAACTGGATCCCTTCCTTACACCTTATACAAAAATCAATTCAAGATGGATTAAAGACTTAAACGTTAGACCTAAAACCATAAAAACCCTAGAAGAAAACCTAGGCAATACCATTCAGGACATAGGCATGGGCAAGGACTTCATGACTAAAACATCAAAAGCAATGCAACAAAAGACAAAATTGACAAATGGGATCTAATTAAACTAAAGAGCTTCTGTACAGCAAAAGAAACTACCATCGGAGTGAACAGGCAACCTACAAATTGGGAGAAAATTTTTGCCACCTACTCATCTAACAAAGGGCTAATATCCAGAATCTACAATGAACTCAAACAAATTTACAAAATAAAAACAAACAACCCCATCAAAAAGTGGGCAAACGACATGAACAGACACTTCTCAAAAGAAGACATTCATGCAGCCAAAAAACACATGAAAAAATGCTCATCATCACTGGCCATCAGAGAAATGCAAATCAAATCCACAGTGAGATACCATCTCACACCACTTAGAATGGCAATCATTAAAAAGTCAGGAAACAACAGGTGCTGGAGAGGATGTGGAGAAATAGGAACACTTTTACACTGTTGGTGGGACTGTAAACTAGTTTAACCATTGTGGAAGTCAGTGTGGCAATTCCTCAGGGATCTAGAACTAGAAATACCATTTGACCCAGCCATCCCATTACTGGATATATACCCAAAGGACTATAAATCATGCTGCTATAAAGACACATGCACACGTATGTTTATTGTGGCATTATTCACAATAGCAAAGACTTGGAACCAACCCAAATGTCCAACAATGATAGGCTGGATTAAGAAAATGTGGCACATATACACCATGGAATACTATGCAGCCATAAAAAATGATGAGTTCATGTCCTTTGTAGGGATATGGATGAAATTGCAAATCATCCTTCTCAGTAAACTATCGCAAGAACAAAAAACCAAACACCACATATTCTCACTCATAGATGGGAATTGAACAATGAGATCACATGGACACAGGAAGGGGAATATCACACTCTGGAGACTGTGGTGGGGTGGGGGGAGGGGGGAGGGATAACAATGGGAGATATACCTAATGCTAGATGAGGAGTTAGTGGGTGCAGTGCACCAGCATGGCACATGTATACATATGTAACTAACCTGCACATTGTGCTCATGTACCCTAAAACTTAAAATATAATAATAAAAGAAAAAAATATAAATTTACCATAAAAAAAGAAGAATTGTTCAACTCTCTGAGTTGAATGCACACATCACAAAGAAGTTTCTCAGAGTGCTTCTGTCTAGTTATTATGTGAATATGTTTACTTTTTCCACCTTAGGACTCAAAGCGCTGCAAACATCCACTTTGAGACTCTCCAAAAAGAGCGTTTCAAAACTGCTCAGTCAAAACAAACGTTCATGTCTGTGAGTTGAAACCGCAAATCACAAAGTAGTTTCTCAGAATGCTTCTGTCTAGTTTGTATGTAAAGATATTTCCTTTTTCACTAAAGGCCGCAAAGAGCTCCAAATATCCACTTGAAGATACTACAAAAAGAGTGTTTCAAAACTGCCCAATCAAAAGAAAGTTTGAATTCTGTGTGTTGAATGCACACATCCCAAAGAAGTTTCTCAGGATGCTTCGGTCTAGTTTTTATGTGAAGATATTACCTTTTCCTCTTTAGGCCGCAAAGTGATCGAAATATCCACTTTCAGATTCCACAAAAAGAGAGTTTAAAATCTCCTCAAGCAAAAGAAAAGTTCAACTCTGTGAGATGAATGCACACACCACAAATAAATTTCTGAGAATGCTTCTGTCTAGTTTTTCTGTGAAGATATTTCCTTTTCCACTAGAGGCCTCAAAGCACTCCAACTATCCACCTGCAGATTCTATAAAAATAGTGTTTTAAAACTGCTCAATCAAAAGAGATGTTCAGCAATGTGAGTTGAATGAACTCATCACAAAGAAGTTTTTCAGAATTCTTCTGCCTAGTTTTTATGTGAAGATATTTCCTTTTCCACTATAGACCTCAATGCGCTCCAAATATCCACTCGCAGATACTACAAAAATTCTGTTTCCAAACTGCTGAATAAAAAGAAAGGTTCAACTCTGTGAGTTGAATGCACACATCACAAAGAGGTTTCTCAGAATGCTTTTGTCTAGTCTTAATATGAAGATATATCTTTTTCCACCTTAGGACCCAAAGGGCTCCAAGCATCCACTTGCAGATTCTACAAAAAGAGTATTTCAAAACTGCTGAATCAAAACAAAGGTTCATGTCTGTGAGTTGAAAACACACGTCAAAAATAAGTTTCTCAGAATGCTTCTGTCTAATTTTTATGTAAAGATATTTCCTTTTCCACTATAGGCCGCAAAGAACACCAAATATCCACTTGCAGATTCTACAAAAAGAGTGTTTCAAAACTGCTCAATCAAAAGAAAGTTTCAACTCTCTGTATCGAATACACATATCTGAAAGCAGTTTCTCAGAATGCTTCTGTCTAGTTTTTATGTGAAGGTATTACCTTTTCCACTACAGGCCGCAAAGTGCTCCAAATATCCACTTGCAGATTCTACAAAATCTGTGTTTAAAAATTGCTAAATCAAAAGAGAGATTCATCTCTGAGATGAATGCACACATAACAAAGAAGTTTCTCAGAATGCTTCTGTGTAGTTTTTATGTGAAGATATTCCCTTTTCCACTATAGGCCTCAAATCGCTCCTAATATCCATTCACAGATACTACAAAAAGACTGTTACCTCATCACAAAGAAGATTCCCAGCATGCTTCTGTCTAGTTTTTATTTGAATATATTTCCTTGTCTACTATAGGCCCAAAGTGCTCCAAATATCCACTTGCAGATTCCACAAAAAGAATGTTTCCAAACTGCTCAATCAAAAGAAATGTTCAACTCTGTGAGATGAAGGCACACATCACAAAATGATACTCAGAATGCTTCAGTCTAGTCTTTATGTGAAGATATTTCCTTTTCCACTATAGGCCACAATGTGCTCCAAATATCCACTTACAGATTCTACAAAAAGAGTGTTTAAAAACTGCTCAATAAAAAGAAATGTTGAACTCTGTGACATGAACACACACAGAAAGAAGTTTCTCAGAATGCTTCTGTCTAGTTTTTATGTGAAGATATTTCCTTTATCACTACGGGCAGCAAAACACTCAAATATCCACTTGCATTTACCACAAAAAGAGAGTTTCAAAACTACTCAATCAAAAGAAAAGTTTAATTCTGTGAGATGAATGCAGACATAACAAAGAATTTTCTCAGAATGCTTCTGTCTAGTTTTTATGTGAAGATATTTACTTTTCCAGGATAGGCCTCAAGCTGCTCCAAATATCCACTTTCAGATACTACAAAAAGACTGTTCCCAAACTGCTCAATCAGAAGAAAGTTTCAACTCTGTGAGTTGAATGCACGCATCACAAAGAAGTTGATCAGAATGCTTCTCTGTCGTTTTTATGTGAAGATATTTCCCTTTCCACCATAGGCTTCAAAGCGCTCCAAATATCCACTTGCAAATTCTACAAAAAGAGAGTTTCAAAACTGCTCAAGCAAAAGAAAGGTTGAAAACTGTGAGTTGAATACACACATCACAAAGAAGTTTCTCAGAGTGGTTTGTCTCCTTTATATGTGAAGATATTTCCTCTTTCACCATAGGTATCAAAGCACTCCAAATATGCACTTGCACATTCCACAAAAAGAGTGTTTCAAAACTGTTTAATCAAAAGAAAGTTTCAACTCTGTGAGATGAATGCACACATCACGAGGAAGTTTCTCAGAATGCTTCTGTCTAGTTTTTATGTGAAGATATTTTCTTTTCCATCATAGTCCTCAAAGCACTGCAAACATCCACTCGCAGATACTACAAAAAGACTCTTTCCAAACTTCTCAATCAAAAGAAAGGTTCAACTCTGTGTGTTGAATACACACATCACCAAGAAGTTTCTCAGAATGTTTCTATCTAGTTTTTATGTGAATATATCTCCTTTTCCACTAGAGGCCACAAAGTGCTCCAAATATCCAGTTGCAAATTCTATAAAAAGATTGTTTCAAAACTGCTCAATCAAAAGAAAGTTTCAACTCTGTGAGATGAATGTACACATCACAAAGAAGTTTCTCAGAATGTTTCTGTGTAGTTTTTATATGAAGGTATTTCCTTTTACACCATAGGCCTCAAAGCGCTCAAAATATCCACTTGCAGATTCTACAAAAAGAGTGTGTCAACACTGCTCAATCTAAAGAGAGGTTCAACTCTGTGAGCCGAATGCACACATCACAAAGAAGTTTCTCAGAATGCTTCTGTCTAATTTTTATGTGAAGATATATCCTTTAACAGCACAGGCCCCAATGTGCTCCAAATATCCACTTGCAGATTCCAGAAAAAGAGTTTTTGAAAACTGCTCAATCTAAAGAAAAGTTCAACTCTGTGAGAGGAATGCACACATCAGAACGTAGTTTCTCAGAATGCTTCTGTCTAGTTTTTATGTGAAGATAATTCCTTTTCCACAATAGGCTGCAAAGCGTTCCAAATTTCCACTTACAGATTCTACAAAAAGAGTGTTTCAAAACTGCTCAATCAAAAGAAAGGTTCATCTCTGTGAGAGGAATCCACTAGAGGCTGAAAAGTGCTCCAAATATCCACTTGCAGATTCTACAAAAAGAGTGTATCAAAACTGCTCAATCAAAAGAAAGGTTCAACTCTGTTAATTGAATGCAGACATCACAATGAAGTTTCTCAGGATGCTTCTGTCTAGTTTTTATGTGAAGACATTTCCTTTTCCACCATTGGCCTCAAACCGCTCCAAATATCCACTTGCAGATACTACAGAAAGAGTGTTTTCAAACTGCTCAATCAAAAGAAAGGTACAACTCTGTGAGTTGAATGTACACATCACAAAGAAGTCTCTGGGAATGCTTCTGTGTTGTTTGTTTCTGAAGATATTTCCTTTTCCACGGTAGGCCTCAAAGCGCTCCAAATATCCACTTGCATATTCTACAAAAAGAATGTTTCCAAACTGCTCAATCAAAAGAAAGGTTTGTCTCTCTTTTCTTCTTTATTAGTCTTGCTAGCAGTCTATCAATTTTGTTGATCCTTTCAAAAAACCAGACCCTGGATTCATTAATTTTTTGAAGGGGTTTTTTTTTTTTCTCTATTTCCTTCAGTTCTGCTGTGATTTTAGTTATTTCTTGCCTTCTGCTAGCTTTTAAATGTGTTTGCTCTTGCTTTTCTAGTTCTTTTAATTGTGATGTTAGGGTGTCAATTTTGGATCTTTCCTGCTTTCTCTTGTGGGCATTTAGTACTATAAATTTCTCTCTACACACTGCTTTGAATGTGTCCCAGAGAATCTGGTATGTTGTGTCTTTGTTCTCATTGGTTTCAAAGAACATATTTTTTCTGCCTTCATTTCATTATGTACCCAGTAGTCATTCAGGAGCAGGTTGTTCAGTTTCCATGTAGTTGAGCGGTTTTGAATGAGTTTCTTAATCCTGAGTTCCAGTTTGATTGCACTGTGGTCTGAGAGACAGTTTGTTATAATTTCTGTTCTTTTACATTTGCTGAGGATACTTTTACTTCCAACTATGTGGTCAGTTTTGGAATAGGTGTGGTGAAATGTATATTCTGTTGATTTGGGGTGGAGAGTTCTGTAGATGTCTATTAGGTCCACTTGGTGCAGAGCTGAGTTCAATTCCTGGGTATCCTTGTTAACTTTCTGTCTCGTTGATCTGTCTAATGTTGACAGTGGGGTGTTAAAGTCTCCCATTATTATTGTGGGGCAGTCTAAGTCTCTTTATATGTCACTCAGGACATACTTTATGAATAAGGGTACTCCTGTATTGGGTGCATATATCTGGAACTAGAAATACCATTTGACCCAGCCATCCTATTACTGGGTATATACCCAAAGGACTATAAATCATGCTGCTATAAAGACACATGCACACATATGTTTATTTTGGCACTATTCACAATAGCAAAGACTTGGAACCAACACAAATGTCCAACAATGATAGACTGGATTAAGAAAATGTGGCACAAATACACCATGGAATACTAGGCAGACATAAAAATGATGACTTCATGTCCTTTGTAGGGACATGGATGAAATTGGAAATCATCATTCTCAGTAAACTATTGCAAGGACAAAAAACCAAACACTGCATGTTCTCTTTCATAGGTGGGAATTGAAAAATGAGAACACATGGACACAGGAAGGGGAACATCACACTCTGGGGACTGTTGTGGGGTGTGGGGAGTGGGGAGGGACAGGACTAGGAGATAGAACTAATGCTAAATGACGAGTTAATTGGTGCAGCACACCAGCATGACACATGTATACATATGTAAGTAACCTGCACATTGTACACATGTACCCTAAAAATAAAAGTATAACAATAATAAAATAAAAAAATAAAGAAGGGTTCAACTCTATGAGATGAATGCACAAATCACAAAGACGTTTCTCAGATTGCTTCTGTCTAGTTTCTAAGTGAAGATATTTCTTTCCAATACTGGCCAAAAAGTGTTCCAAATATCCACTTGCAGAGTCCACAAAAAGAGTGCTTCAAAACTGCTTAATCAAAAGAAAGTTACAACTCTGTGAGTCAAATGTACACATCACAAAGAAGTTTCTCAGAATGCTTCTGTCTAGTTTTTATGTGAAGATATTTCCTTTTCCACCATAGGCCACAAAGTGCTCCAAATATCCACTTGCAGATACTACAAAAAGAGAGTTTCAAAACTGCTCAATCAAAAGAAAGTTTCAACTCTGTGAGATGAATGCACGCATCACAAAGAAGTTGCTCAGAATGCTTCTGTCTAGTGTTTATGTGAAGATATTACCTTTTACACAAGAGCATGCAAAGCACTCCAAATATCCAATTACAGATTCTACAAATAGAGTGATTCGAAACGGCTCAATCAAAAGAAAGTTTCAACTCTGTGAGATGAATGCACGCATCACAAAGAAGTTTCTCAGAAAGCTTCTGTCTAGTTTTTATGTAAAGATATTTCCTTTCCACCATAGGAAACAAATTGCTCCAAATATCCACTTGCAGATTCTACAAAAGGAGGGTTTCAAAACTGCTCAATGAAAAGCAATGTTCAACTCTGTGAGATGAATGTGCACATCACAAAGAAGTTTCTCAGAATGCTTCTGTCTTTTTTTTATGTGAAGGTATTACCTTTTACACTAGATGCCAAAAAGTGCTCCAAATATCCACTTGCAGATTCTACAAAAAGAGTGTTTCAAAACTGCTCAATGAAAAGAAAGTTTCAACTCTGTGAGTTGAATGCACACATCACAATGAAGTTTCACAGAATGCTTCTGTCTAGTTTCTATGTGAAGATATTTCCTTTTCCACCGTAGGCCTCAAAGTGCTCCAAATATCCACTTGCAGATTCTACAAAAAGATTGTTTCAAAACAATCAAAAGAAAAGTTCAACTCTGTGAGATGAATGCACACATCACAAATAATTTCCTCAGAATATTTCTGACTAGTTTTTATGTGAAGATATTTCCTTTTCCACTAGAGGACATTAAGCGCTCCAAACATCCACTTGCAGATTCTACAAAAACTGTGTTTCAAAACTTATAAATCAAAAGAATGGTTGAACTCTGTGAGTTGAATGCACACATCACAAAGAAGTTTCTCTGAATGATTCTGTCTAGTTTTTATATGAAGATATTTCCTTTTCCACCATACACCTCAAGCTGCTCCAAATATACATTTGCAGATCATACAAAAAGACTGTTTCAAAACTGCTCAATCAAAAGAAAGGTTCAACTCTGTGAGATGAATGCACACATCACAAAGAAGTTTCTCAGTATGCTTCTGTCTAGTTTTTATGTGAAGATATTTCCTTTTTCACTGTAAGCTGCAAAATGCTCCAAATATCCACTTGCAGATACGACAAAAAGAGTGTTTCCAAACTGCACAATGAAAGAAAGGTTGACCTCTGTGACATGAATGACACACATCAGAAAGAAGTTTCTCAGAATGCTTCTGTCTAGTTTTTATGTGAAGATATTTCCTTTTCCACTATGGGCTGCAAAGCACTCAAAATATCCACTTGCAGGTACCACAAAAAGAGAGTTTCAAAACTGCTCAATCAAAAGAAAAGTTCAATTCTGTGAGATGAATGCAGACATCACAAAGAATTTTCTCAGAATGCTTCTGTCTAGTTTTTATGTGAAGATATTTGCTTTTCCAGCACAGGCCTCAAACCACTCCAATATCCACTTTCAGACACTACAAAAAGACTGTTTCCAAACTGCTCAATCAGAAGAAAGTTTCAACTCTGTGAGTTGAATGGACACATGAGAAAGAAGTTTCTCCAAATGCTTCTCTGTCGTTTTTATGTGAAGATATTTCCTTTTCCACCATAGGCATCTATGTGCTCCAAATATCCACTTGCAGATTATACAAAAAGAATGTTTCAAAACTGCTCAATCAAAAGAAAGGTTCAACTATGTGAGATGAATTCAGTAGAGGCTGAAAAGCCCTCCAAATATCCACTTGCAGATTCTACAAAAAGAGTGTTTCCAAACTGCTCAATCAAAGGAAATGTTCAATTCTGTGAGGTGAATGCACACATCACAAAGAAGTTTCTCAGAATGCTTCTGTCTAGTTTTTATGTGAAGATATTTACTTTTGCACTAGATGCTGCAAAGCTCTCCAAATATCCAATTGCAGATATTCCAAAAAGAGTGTTTCAAAACTGCTCAATCAAAAGAAAGTTTCAACTCTGTGAGATGAATGCACACATCACAAAGAAGTTTCTCACAAAGCTTGTGTCTGGTTTCTATGTGAAGATATTTCCTTTTCCACCATAGGCCTCAAAGTGCTCCAAATATCCACTTGCAGATTCTACAAAAAGAGTGTTTCAAAACTACTCAATCAAAGGAAAGGTTCAAATCTGTGAGGTGAATGCACACATCAGAAAGAATTTCCTCAGAATGCTTCTGTCTAGTTTTTATGTGAAGATATTTCCTTTCCACTAGAGGACGTGAAATGCTCCAAACATCCACTTGCAGATTCTCCAAAAACTGTGTTTCAAAACCTCTCAATCAAAAGAATGGTTCAACTCTGTGAGTTGAATACACACATCACGAAGAAGTTTCTCAGAATGCTTCTGTCTAGTTTTTAAGTGAAGATATTTCCTTTTCCATTATAATCCACAAAGTACTCCAAATATCCACTTGCAGATTCTTGAAAAAGACTGTTTCCACTCTGCTCAATCAAAAGAAAGTTTCAACTCTGTGAGATGAAAGCACACATCACAACGAAGTTTATCAGAAATTTTCTGTCTAGTTTTTATGTGAAGATATTTCCTATTTCCTCTTAGGCCTCATGGGGCTTACAAATATTCCTTGGCAGATACTACAAAAAGTGTGTTTGAAAACTCCTCAATCAAAAGAAAGGTTCAACTTTTTTGGATGAATCCACGCATCACAAAGTAGTTTATCAGAATGCTTCTGTCTAGTTTTTATGTGAAGATATTTCCTTTTCCACCATAGGCATCAAAGCACTCCAAATATCCACTTGCAGATTCTACAAAAAGAGTGTTTCAAAACTCCTCAATCAAAAGAAAGGTTCAACTTTTTTGGATGAATCCACACATCACAAAGCAGTTTCTCAGAATGCTTCTGTCTAGTTTTTATATGAAGATATTTCCTTTTCCACCATAGGCCTCAAAGCGCTCCAAATATCCACTTGCAGATTCTACAAAAAGAGTGACTCAAAACTGCTCAATCAAAAAAGAGGCTCAACTCTGTGAGTTAAATGCAAACCTCCAAAGAAGTTTATCAGAATGCTTCTGTCTAGTTTTTATGTGAAGATATTTCATTTCCCACCACAGGCCTCAAAGTGCTCCAAATATCTACTTGCAGATCCTACAAAAAGACTCTTTCCTAACTGCTGAATCAAAAGAGACCTTCAACCCTGTGAGTTGAATGCACAGGTCACAGAGAAGTTTCTCAGCATGCTTCTGTCTAGTTTTTATGTGAATATATTTTCCTTTTCAATATAGGCCTGAAAGTACTCCAAATATAGATTTGCAGATTCTACAAAAAGACTGTTTCCAAACTGCTCAATCAAAAGTGAGGTTCAACTCTGTGAGATGAAAGCATACATGATGAAGAAGTTTCTTAGAATGCTTCTGTCTAGTTTTTGTGTGAAGATATTTCCTATTTCACCATAGGCCTTAAAGGGCTCACTAATATCCCTTTGCAGATTCTACAAAAGGACTCTTTCAAAACTACTCAGTCCAAAGAAAGGCTCAAATCAGTTAGATGAATGCACAAAACACAAAGAAGTTTCTCAGAATGCTTCTGTCTAGTTTTAAGTGAAGATATATCCTTTTCCACCACATGCCTCAAAGCACTCCAAATATCCACTTGCAGATTCTGAAAAAGAGTGATTCAAAACTGCTAAAAGGAAAGGTTCAACTCTGTGAGATGAAAGCACACATCACGAAGCAGTTTAACATAATGCTTCTTTCTATGTGAAGATACTTCCTTTTGCACCATAGGCCTAATAGCACTCCAAATATCCACTTGCAGATTCTACAAAAAGAGTGTTTGTAAACTGCTCAATCAAAAGAAAGATTCAATGCTGTGAGATGAATGCACACATCACAAAGAAGTTTCTCAGAATGCTTCTGATTATTTTTCTTTGTGAAGATATTTCCTTTTTCATGATAGGCCTCAAAGCACTCCAAATATCCATCTGTAGATATTACAAAAAGACTGTTTGCAAACTGCTCAATGAAAAGAAAGTTTCAACTCTGTGAGATGAATAAACACATCACAAATAAGTTTCTCAGAAAGCTTCTGTCTAGTTTTTATGTGAGTATATTTCCCATTACCCCATAGGCCTCAATAGGTACACAAATATCACTTTGCAGATTCTACAAAACAACTGTTTCCATACTGTGCAATCAAAAGTAATGTTCAACTCTGTGAGATGTGTGCACACATCTCAGAGTACTTTCTCATAATTCTTCTGTCTTGCTTTCATGAGAAGATATTTCATTTTCCACCATAGGCCTCAAAGTGCTCCAAATATCCTCTTGAAGATTTCACAAAATAGTTTTTCAAAACTGCTCAATCAAAAGAAAGGTTCAACTCAGTGAGATGAATGCACACATCACAACGAAGTTTCTCAGAATGCTTCTGTCTAGTTTTTATGTGAAGATATTTCCTTTTCCACTATGGACCACAAAGAGCTCCAAAATATCCATTTGCAGATAGTACAGAACGACTGTTTCCAAACTGATCACTCAAAAGGGAGGTTCAAATCTCAGAGATAAATGCACACATCACAAAAAAGTTTCTCAGAATACTTCTGTCTGTTTTTTATGTGAAGTTGTTTCTTTTTCAACACAGGCCTCAAAGCACCCCAAATATCCCCTTGCAGATTGTACAAAAAGACTGCTTCCACACTGCTCAATCAAAAGAAAGGTTCAACTCTGTGTGATGAAAGCACACATCACAAAGAAGTTTCTCACAAAGTTTCTGTCTAGTCTTTATGTGAATATATTTCCTATTTCCCCATAGGCCTCAATGGGATCACAAATATCTCTTTGCAGATTCAACAAAAAGAGTGTTTCAAATCTCCTCAATTAAAACAAAGGGTGAACACTGTGAGATGAATGCACACTTCACAAAGTAGTTTCTCAGAATGCTTCTGTGTAGTTTTTATGTGAATATATTTCTTATTCCACGAAGGACCTCAAAGCGCTCCAAATTTCCATTTGCAGATACTACAAGAAGATTGTTTCCAAACTACTCAATCAAAAGAAAGTTCAACTCTGTTAGATGAATGCACACATCACAAAGAAGTTTCTCAGAATGCTTCTGTGTAGTTTTTATGTGAGGAGATTTCCTTTTCCACAATAGGCATCAGAGTGCTCCAAGTATCCACTTGCAGATTCTACAAAAAGATTGTTTCAAAACTACTCAATAAAAAGAAAGATTCAACTCTCTGAGATGAATGGATCCATCACAAGGAAGTTTCTCATAATGCTTCTGTCTAGATTTATGTGAAGATATTTCTTTTTCCACTATAGGCCTCAAAGCGCTCCAAATATCCATTTGTAGATACTACAAATGGACTGTTTCCAAACTGCTCAATCAAAAGAAAGGTTCAACTGTGTGAACTGAATGCACACATCACAAAGATGTTTCTTAGAATACTTCTGTCTAGTTTTTATATGACGATATTTTTTTTTTCACCGTAGGCCTCAAAGCACTCCAGATATCCATTTGCAGATAATACAAAAAGACTTTTTCCAAACTGCTCAATCAAAGGAAAGGTTCAACTCCGTTAGATGAATGCACACATCCAAAAAAGTTTCTCAGATTGCTACTGTCTAGTTTTTATTTGAAGATAACTCCTTTTCCATTGCAGTCCTCAAAACGCTTCAAATATCCACTTGCAAATTCTACAAAAAGAGTGTTTGCACTCTGCTGAATCAAAGAAATGTTCAACTCTGTGAGATGAATGCACACATCACAAAGACGTTTCTCAGAATGCTTCTGTCTGGTTTTTAATTGAAGATATTTCCTTTTCAACCATAGGCCTCAAAGTGCTGCAAATATCCATTAGCAGATTCTACAAAAAGAGTGTTTCAAAACGGCTCTATCAACAGAAAGTTTCAACTCTGTGAGATGAAATAACACATCACAAAGAAGTTTCTCATAATGCTTCTGTCTGTTTTTTTTGTGTGAAGATATTACCTTTTCTACCATAGGCCTCAATGCACTCCAAATATTTGTTTGCCAATACTACAAAAAGTCTCTTTCCACACTGCTCAAACATAAGAAATCTTCAGCTCTGTGAGTTGAATGCACACATCACAAAAAAGTTTCTCAGAATGCGTCTGCCTAGTTTTTATGGGAAGATATTTGCATTTTTACCTTAGGCCTCAAAGTGCTCCAAATATCCCTTTGCAGATTCTAAAAAACGATGGTGCCCAAACTGCTCAATCAAAGGAAGTTTCAACTCTGTGAGATAAAACCACACATCACAAAGTAATTTCACAAAAAGTTTCTGTCTAGTTTTCATGTGAAGATATTTCCTGTTTCCCCAGAGCCCTCAATGCACTCACAAGTAGCCCTTTGCAGATTCTGCAAAACGAGTGTTTCCAAACTGCTCAATCAAAAGAAATATTCACCACAGTGAGATGAATGCACACATCACAAAGAAGTTTCTCAAAATGCTTCTGTCTAGTTTTTGTGTGAAAGTATTTCCTTTTCCACCATAGGCCTCAAAGCACTCCATGTATCCACTTGCAGATTATACAAAAAGATTGTTTCAAAACTACTCAATAAAAAGAAAGATTCAACTCTCTGAGATGAATGGATCCATCACAAAGAAGTTTATCATAATGCTTCTGTCTAGATTTATGTAAAGATATTTCTTTTTCCACTATAGGCCTCAAAGCACTCCAAATATCCATCTGCAGATACTACAAATGGACTGTTTCCAAACTGCTCAATCAAAAGAAAGGTTCAACTCTGTGAGCTGAATGCACACCTCACAAACTAGTTTCTCAGAATGTTTCTGTCTAGTTTTTATTTGAAGTTATTTCCTTTTCCATCACAGGTTGCAAAGCACTCCAAATATCCACTTGCAGATTCTACACAATGGGTGTTTACAAATTTCCCAATCAAAGGAAATGTTAAACTCTTTGAGATGAAAGCACACATCACAAAGAAGTTTCTCAAAATGCTGCTTTCTAGTTTTTATGTGAAGATATGTCCTTTTCCACTATAGGCCTCAAAGCGTTTCAGATATCCACTTGCAGATTCTACAAAAAGAGTGTTTCAAGACTGCTTAATCAAAAGAAAAGTTCAACTCTGTGATATGAATGCACATATCACAAAGAAGTTTCTCAGAATGCTTCTGTCTAGTTTTTTAGTGAAGATATTTCCTTTTCCACTATAGGCCCCAAAGCGCTCCAAATATCCACTTGCAGATTCTACAGAAAGACTGTTTCAAAACTGCTCAATCAAAAGAAAGATTCAACTTTGTGAGATGACTGTAAACATCACAAAGATGTTTCTCAGAATGCTTCTGTCTAGTTTTTATGTGAAGATATTTCCTTTTCCGCTATAGGCCACAAAGTGCTCCATTTATCCATTCGTAGATTCTGCAAAAAGAGTGTTTCCAAACTGCTCAATCAAAATAAAGTTTCATCTCTTTGAGATGAATGCACACATCACAAAGAAGTTTCTCACAATGCTTCTGTCTACTTTTTGTGTGAAGGTATTTCCTTTTCCATCATAGGCCAAGAGGGCTCCAAATATGGAGTTCCAGATTCTACAAAAAGATTATTTAATAACTGCTCAATTAAAGAAAAGGTTCAACTCTGTGAGCTGAATGCACACATCACAAATAACTTTCTCAGAATGCTTCTGTCTAGTTTTTATGTGAAGATATTTCCTTTTCCACCTTAGGCCTCAAAGTGCCCCAAATATCCACTTGTACATAGTGCAAAAAGAGTGTTTAAAAACTGCTCAGCCAAAAGAAAGGTTCAACTCTGTGTGTTGAATGCACACATCACAAAGACGTTTCTTAGCATGCTTTCTTCTAGTTTTTATGGGCAGATATTTCCTTTTGTGCCATAAGCCTCAAACTGCTCAAAATATACATTTGCAGATACAACAAAAAGACAGTTTCCAAACCACTTAATCAAAAGAAAGGTTCAACTCGGTCAGTTTAATGCACACATCACAAAGAAGTTTTTCAGAATGCTTCTGTGTAGTTTTTATTTGAAGATGTTTCCTTTTCCACCACAGGCCTCAAAGCGCTCCAAATATCGACTTGCAAATTTTACAAAAACAGTGGTTTAAAACTGCTCAATTAAAGAAAGTTTCAAGTATGTGAGATGAATGCACACGTCACAAAGAAGTTTCTCAGAATATCTGTCTAGTTTGTATGTGAAGATATTTCCTTTTCCAGTAGAGGCCTCAAATTGCTCCAAATATCCCCTTGCAGATTCTACAAAAAGTGTGTTTTAAAACCGCTCAATCAAAAGAAAAGTTCAACTCTTTGAGATGAATGCGCACATCACAAAGAAGTTGCTCAGAATGCTTCTGTCTGGTTTTTATGTGAAGATATTTCCTTTTCCACTAGAGATGGCAAAGCGCTCCAAATATCCACTTGCAGATTTTAAAATAAGAGTGTTTCAAAACTGTTCAATGAAAAGAAAGGATCAAATCTGTGAGATGCATGCACACATCATAAAGAAATTTCTCAGAATGCTTCTGTCTAGTTTTTATGTGAAGATATTTCCTTTTCCTCTATAGGCTGCAAAAGTTCCAAATATCCACTTGCAGATTCTACAAAAAGAGTGTTTCAAAACTTGTCCATCATTAGAAAGGAACAACTCTGTGAGTCCAATGCACCCATCATAAAGAAGTTTCTCAGACTGCTTTTGTCTAGTTTTTATGTGAAGATATTTCCTTTTCCACCATACTCCTCAAACCGCTCCAAATATCCATTTGCTGATACTACAAAAGGACTGTTTCCAAACTGCTCAATCAAAATAAAGGTTCAAATCTTTGAGGTGAATGCACACATCACAAAGAAGTTTCTCAGAATGCTTCTATGTAGTTTTTATGTGAAGATATTCCTTTTCCAGTAGAGGCTGAAAAGTGATCCAGTTATCCACTTGCAGATTCTACAAAAAGAGTGTTTCAAAACTGCTCAATCAAAACAGATGTTCAATCTGTGAGTTGCATGCACACATCAAAAATAATTTTCTCAGAATGCTTCTGTCTAGTTTTTATATGAATATATTTCCTTTTCCACAATAGACCACAAAGCGCTCCATATATCCACTTGGAGATTCTACAAAAAGTGTTTCAACACTCCTCAATCAAAAGAAAGGTTCAACTATGTGAGATGAATGTGCACATCACAAAGAAGTTTCTCAGAATGCTTCTGTCTAGTTTTTATGTGAAGATATTTCCTTTTCCTCTATAGGCTGCAAAAGTTCCAAATATCCACTTGCAGATTCTACAAAAAGAGTGTTTCAAAACTGCTCAGTGAGTGAGAAGTAAGTTTCAGGTCCATGAGATGAGCGCACACATCACAAAGAAGTTCCTCAGAATGCTTCTGTCTGGTTTTTATTTGAAGCTATTTCCTTTTCCACCATAGATCTCAAAGCGCTCAAAATATCCACTTGCAGATTCTACAGAAAGAGTGTTTCAAAATTGCTCAATCAAAAGAAACATTCAGCTCTGTGAGATGAATGCAGGCAACACAATGGAGTTGCTCACAATGCTTCTGTCATGTTTTTATGTGACTATATTTCCTTTTTCACCATAGGCATCAAAGCACTCCAAATATCTATTTGTAGATTCTATAAAAAGACAGTTTCCAAACTGCTCCCTCAAAAGAAATGTTAAACTCTGTGAGATGAATGCACACATCATAAAGAGGTTTCTCAGAATGCTTCTATCTAGTTTTTATGTGAAGATACTTCCTATTTCACAATAGGGCATAAACAACTCACAAATATCTCTTTGCAGATTCTATGAAAAGACTGTCTCTAAACTTCTCAATGAAAAGAAAGGTTCAACTCTGTAAGATGAAATACACATCACAATGAAGTTTCTCAGATTGCTTCATTCTAGTTTTTATGTCAAGATACTTCTTTTTCACCATAGGCCTCAAGCGACTCAGAAATATCCCTTTGCTTATTTTACAAAAAGACTGTTTCCAAACTGCTCAACCAAAAGAAAATCTCAACTCTGTGAGAGGAATGTAGGCATCACAAAGAAGTTTCTCAGCTTGCTTCCGTCTAGTTTATATATGAAGATATTTCCTTTTTCACCATAGGCCTCAAGGCACTCCAAATATCTATTTGCAAAGTCTACAAAAAGACCGTTTCCAAAATGCTCAATCAAAAGAAACGTTCAACTCTGTCAGATGAAATCATACCTCACAAAGTAGTTTCTCAGGAATGTTCTGTGCAGTTTTTATGAGAAGATATTTCCTATTTCTCCATAGGTCAAAATGGGCTCACAAATATCCCTGTGGAGATTCCACGAAAAGACTGTTTCCAAACTGGCCAATCAAAAGAAACGTTCTGCACTGTCAGATGAATGCAAACATCACAAAGAAGTTTCTCTGAATCCTTTCTAGTTTTTATGTGTACATATTTCTTTTTCCTCATAGGCCTCAAACGGCTCCAAAATATCCATTTACAGATTGTAGAAAAAGACTGTTTCCAAACTGCTCAATCAAAAGAAAAGTTCAACTCTGTGAGATGAATGTAGGCATGACAAAAAAGTTTCTCTGAATTCTTCTGTCTAGTTTTCATGTGAAAATATTTCCTATTTCATCATAGGCCTCAAAGCACCCCAAATATTGATTGGTGGATTCCACAAAAAGAATGTTTCCAAACTGCTCAATCAAAAGACAGTTTCAACTTTGGGAGATGAATGCACACATCCCAAAGAGATATCTCAGAATGCTTCTGTCTTTTTTTTTTATGTGAAGATATCTCCTTTTTCACCATAGGCCTCAAAGTGCTCTAAATATCCATTTGCAGATTCAACAAAAAGAGCGTATCAAACTTGCTCAATCAAAAGAAAGTTTCAACTTGGTGGGATGAATGCACACATAACAAATAAGTTTCACGGAATGCTTGTGCCTAGTTTTTATGTGAAGATACTTCCATTTTCACCATAGGCTTCAAAGCACTCCAAATATAAATTTGCAGATTCTACAAAAACACTGTTTCCAAACTGCTCAATACAAAGAATGGCTCAACTCAGTCAGATGAATGAACACATGGCAACGTAATTCTTGAGAATGCTTCTGTTGAGTTTTTAGTTGAAGATATTTCTTTTTTCAACACAGGCCTCAAAGCGATCCGAATATCCATTTGCAGATTCTACAAAAAAGACTGTTTCCAAACTGCTAAATCAAAAGAAATATTCAAATCCATGAGATGAAAGCCCACATCAAAAAGAATTTTCTCAGAATGCTTCTGTCTAGTTTTTATGTGAAGATATTTCCTATTGAACCATAGGCCATAAAGGGCTCACAAATATCCCTCTGCAGATTCTATGGAAAGACTGTTTCCAAACTGCTCAATCAAAAGAAAGTTTCAACTCTGTTAGATGAATGCACAAATCACAACGAAGTTTCTCTGAATGCTTCTGTCTAATTTTTATGTGAAGATATTTCTTTTTCACCATAGGCCTCAAACAGCTCGGAAATATCCCTTTGCAAATTGTACAAAAAGACTGTTTCCAAACTGCTCAGTCAAAAGAAAGGTTCAACTCTGTGAGATGAATGCAGGCATCACAAAGAAGTTTCTCAAAATGCTGCTGTCTAGTTTTTATGTGAAGATATTTCCTTTTTCACCATAAGCCTTAAACCAGTCACAAATATCCCTCTGCAGACCCTACAAAAAGACTGTTTCCAAACTGTTCCATCAAAAGTAAGGTTCAACTCTGTGAGATGAATGCACACATTACAAAGAAGTTTCTCAAAATGCTTCTGTCAAGTTTTTTTGTGAAGATATTTCCTTTTTCAACACAGGCCTCAAAACGCTCCTAGTATACATTTGCAGACACTACAAAAAGACTGTTTCCAAACTGCTCAATCAAAAGAAAAGTTCAACTGCATGAAATGAAAGCCCACATCACAAAGCAGTTTCTCAGAATGCTTCTGCCAAGTTTTTATGTGAAGACATTTCATTTTTCACCATAGACCTCAAAGCACTCCAAATATCCATTTACAGATTTTACAAAAAGAGTGTTTCCAACCTGCTCAATCAAAAGAAAACTTCAACTCTGTGAGTTGAATGCACACATCCCAAAGATGTTTCTCAGTGTGCTTCTGTCTATTTTTTATGTGATGATATTTCCTTTTTCACCATAGGCCTTAAACCGGTCAGAAATATCCCTCTGCAGATACTACAACAAGACTGTTTCCAAACTGCTGCATCAAAAGAAATGTTTCTACTTTGTGAGATGAATGCAAACATTGCAAAGAAGTTTGTAAGAATGTTTCTCTCTATTTTTTATGTGAAGATATTTCTTTTCCACCATAGGCCTCAAACGGCTCAGAAATATCCCTTTGCACATTGTACAAAAGGACTGTTTCCAAACTGCTCAATCAAAAGAAAGGTTCAACACTGTGAGATGAATGCACCATCACAAAGAAGTTTCTCCGAATGTTTCCATCTCGTTTTTTTGTGAAGATATTTCCTTTTTTACCATAGGCTTCAAAGCGCTCCAAATATCCATTTGCAGATTCCACAAAAAGAGTGTTTCCGACCAGCTGAATCAAAAGAAATATTCAACTCTGTGAGATGATAGCATATATCACACAAAGTTTCTCAGAAATCTTCCTTCTAGTTTTTATGTGAAGATATTTCTTTTTCACCATGGGCCTCAAACAGTTCTGAAACAATCCTTTGCACATTGTACAAAAAGACTGTTTCCAAACTTCTCAGTCAAAAGAAAGGTTCAACTCTGTGATATGAATGCACACATCAAAAAGAAGTTTCTCAGAATGCTTCCGTCTAGTTTTTATGTGAAGATATTTCCTTTTTCACCATAGGCTTCAAAGTGCTCCAAATATCCATTTGCAGATTCCACAAAAAGAAGGTTTCCAGCCAGCTCAATCAAAAGAAATGTTCAATTCAGTGAGATGATAGCATATATCACAAAAAGTTTTTCAGAAATATTCTGTCCAGTTTTTATATGAAGATATTTCCTATTTCACCATTGGCCATAAAGGGCTCACAAATATCCCGTGCACATTCTATGATAAGACTGTTTCCAAACTGCTCATTGAAAAGAAAGCTTCAACAATGTGAGATGAATGCACACATTACAAAAAAGTTTCTCAGAATGCTTCTGTCTAGTTTTTATGTGAAGATATTTCCTTTTTCAGCATAGGCCTTAAACATGTCACAAATATCCATCTCCAGATACTACAAAAAGACTGTTTCCAAACTTCTCCATGAAAAGAAAGGTTCAACTCTGTGAGATGAATGCACACATTACAAAGAAGTTTCTCAGAATGCTTCTGTGTAGTTTCTATATGTAGATATTTCCTTTTTCACCATAGACCTCAAAGCACTCCAAGTATACATTTGCAGATTCTACAAAAGGACTGTCTCCAAACTGCTCAATCAAAAGAAATGTTCAACTCTGTGAGATGAAAGCACACACCACAAAGAATTTCCTTCGAATGCTTCTGTCTAGTTTTTATGTGAAGATATTTCCTTTTTCACCATAGACCTCAAAGCACTCCAAATATCGATTTGCAGATTCTACAAAAAGAGTGTTTCCAAACTACTCAATCAAAAGAAAGGTTCAGCTGCATTAAATGAAAACACGCATCACAAAGAAGTCTCTCAGAATGATTCTGTTTAGTTTTTACATGAAGATATTTCCTTTTTCACCAAAGGCCTCAAAGACCACCAAATATCCATTTGCAGATTCTAAGAAAAGAGTGTTTCCAATGTGGTCAATCAAAAGAAGGGTTCAACACCATGAGAAGAAACACACATCACAAAGAAGTTTCTCAGAATGCTTCTGTCTAGTTCTTATGTGTAGATATTTCCTTTTTTACCATAGGGGTCTTAAACCAATCAGAAATATCCCTCTACAGATACTACAAAAAACTGTTTCCAAAGTGCACCATAAAAAGAAATGTTCAACTCAGTGAGATAAATGCACATATTACAAAGAAGTTTCTCAGTATGGTTCTGTCTAGTATTTATGTGAAGATATTACCTTTTTCTCTATAGAACTCAAAATGCTCCAAATATCAATTTGCAGATTCTGCAAACAGACCGTTTCCAATCTGCTCAATGAAAATAAATGTTCAAATCTGTGAGATGAAAGCATACGTCACAAAGAAGTTTCTCAAAAAAGTTCTGTCTTGTTTTTATGTTAAGATATTTCCTATTTCACCATAGGCCATAAAGAGCTCACAAATATCCCTCTGCAGATTCTACGAAAAGACTTTTTCCAAACTGCTCAATGAAAAGAAAATTTCATCTCTGGTAGATGAATGCACACATCACAAAGAAGTTGCTCAGAATGCTTCTGTCTAGTTGTTATATGAAGATATTTCTTTTTCACCATAGGCCTCAAATGGCTCGGAAATATCCCTTTGGAGATTGTAGAAAAAGATTGTTTCCAAACTGCTCAATGAAAAGAAAGGTTCAACTCTGTGAAATGAATATAGGCATTACAAACAAGTTTGTCAGAATGCTTCAGTCTGATTTTTGTGTGAATATATTTCCTTTTGCAACATGGGCCCCAAAGCTCTCCAAGTATCCATTAACAGATACTACAAAAAGACTGTTTCCAAACTTCTCAATAAAAAGAAATGTTCAACTCTGTGAGATGAATGCACACATCACAAGGAAGTTTCTCAGAATGCTTCTGTCTACTTTTTATTTGAAGATATTTCCTTTGTCACCATATGCCACAAAGAGCTCCAAATATCCATTTGCAGATTCAATAAAAAGACTGTTTCCAAACTGCTCAATCAAAGGAAAGTTTCTGCTCTGTGTGATGAAAGCATACATCACAAAGAAGTTTCTCTGAAAGTTTCTGTGTAGTTTTTAGGTGAAGTTATTTCCTATTTCCCCATGGGCCTCAAAGGGCTCACAAATGTCCCTTTGCCAATTCTACAAAAATAATGTTTCCAAACTGCTCAATCAAAAGTAATGTTCAAATCTTGAGATTAATGCTCATATCATAAAGAAGTTTCCCAGAATGCTTGTGTGTAGTTTTTCTGTGAAGATATTTTCATTTAGACCATAGGCCTCAAAGCCCTCCAAATATCTGTTTGCAGATTATAGAAAAAGAGTTTTTCCAAAAGGCTCAATCAAAAGAAAGGTTCAATTCTGTGAGATGAACGCACACATCACAAAGAAGTTTCTCAGAATGGTTCTGTCTAGTTTTTATGTGAATGCATTTCATTTTTTAGCAGAGGCCCTAAACTGGTCACAAATAAGGCTCTTCAGATAGTACAAAAAGACTGTTTACAAAGTGCTCAAGCAAAAGAAAGTTTCAACTCTGTGAGATGAATGCACACATCACAAAGTAGTTTATCAGAATGCTTCTGTCTACTTTTCGTGTGAAGATATTTCCTTTTTAACCATAGGCCTCAGAGTGCTCCAAATATCCATTTTCAGATTCTACAAAAAGACTATTTTGAAAATGCTCAATCAAAAGAAAGGTTCAATTCTGTGAGATGAAAGCATACATCACAAAGAAGTTTCTCAGAAAGCTTCTGTCTAGTTTTTATGTGAAGATATTTCCTGTTTCACCATAGTCCATCAAGGGCTCAAAAATAACACTGTGCAGATTCTACGAAAAGACTGTTTCCAAACTGCTCAATCGAAAGATAGGTTCAACTCTGTGAGATGAATGCACACTTCACAAAGAAGTTTATCAGAATGCTTCTGTCTAGTTTTTATGTGACGATATTTCTTTTTCAGCATAGGCATCAAATGGCTCGGAAATATCATATTGCAGATTTTACAAAAAGACTATTTCCAAATGAATCAATGAAAAGTAAAGTTCAACACAGTGAGATAAATGCAGTCATTACAAAGAATTTTCTCAGAATGCTTCTATTTTTTGTGTAAAGATAACTCCTTTTTCAACATAAGCCTCAAAGCACTCCAAATATCCATTTTCAGATTCAAAAAAAGGAGTGTTTCCAACCTGCTGAATCAAAAGAAAGTTTCAACTCGGTGAGATAAAAGCAAACATCACAAAGAAGTTTCTCAGAATGCTTATGTCTAGTTTTTATGCGAAGATATTTCCATTTTCACCATAGGCCTTATACCAGTCACAAATACCCCTCTGCAGATACTACAAAAAGACTGTTTCCAAACTGCTCCATCAAAAGAAAGCTTCAAATCTGTGAGATGAATGAACACGTCACAAAGAATTTTCTCAGAATGCTTCTGTCAACTTTTTATGTGAAGATATTTCCTTTTTCACCATAGGCCTCAAAGCACTCGAAATATCCATTTAAAAAAAATACTACAGAAAGACTGTTTCCAAACGGATCAATCAAAAGAAAGGTTCAACTCTGTGAGATAAATGAATACATCAAAAAGAAGTTTCTCAGAATTCTTCTCCCTGGTTATTATGTGAAGGTATTTCCATTAACAACATAGGCCTCAAACCACTCCAAATATCCATTTCTAGATAGTACAAGAAGACTGTTTCCAAACTGCTCAATCAAAAGAAAGTTTCAAGACTGTGAGGTGAATGCAAACATCCAAAGAAGTTTCTCAGAATGCTTCTGTCTAGTTTTAATGTCAAGATATTTCCTTTTCAACCATAGGCCCCAAAGCACTCCAAATATCCACTTGGAGATTCTACAAAAGGAGTGTTTCAGAACTGCTCAGTGAAAGGAAAGTTTAAACTCTGTGAAATGAATGAACACATCACAAGGAAGTTTCTCAGAATGCTTCTCTCTAGTTTTTATGTGAAGATATTTCCTTTTTCACCATAGGCATCCAAGTGTTCCAAATATCCATTTGCAGATACTACAAAAATTCTGTTTTCAAACTGCTCAATAAAAGAAAGGTTCAACTCTGTGAGACGAATGCACACATCACAAAGAAGTTTCTCAGAAAGTTTCTGTCTAGTTTTTATGTGAAGATATTTCCTGTTTCCCCATAGGCCTCAATGGTCTCACAAATATCCCTTTGCAGTTTCTACAAAACGACTGTTTGCAAACTGTTCAATAAAAAGAAAATTTCAACTGTGTGAGATGAATGCACACATCACAAAGAAGTCTGTCAGAATGCTTCTTTCTAGTTTTTATGTGAAGATATTTCCTTTTCCACAATAGGCCTCAAAGCGCTCCAAATATCGACTTGCAGATTCTACAAAAAGAGTGTTTCAAAAGTGCTCAGTCAACAGAATGGTTGAATGTGAGATGAATGCACATATCTCAAAGAAGTTTCTCAATCAGTTTCTGTCTAGTTTTTATGTGAATATATTTCCTATTACCCCATAGGCCTCAAAGGGCTCACAAATACCACTTGGTCGATACTACAAAAAGAGTGTTTCAAAACTGCTCAATCAAAAGAAAGGTTCATCTCTGTTAGACGAATGCACACAACACCAAGCAGTTTCACAGAATACTTCTGTCTAGTTTTTATGTGATGATATTTCCTTTCTCACCAAAGGCCACAAAGTGCTCCAAATATCCACTTGCAGATTCTCCAAAAAGAGTGTTTCAAAACTGCAGAATCAAAAGAAAGTTTCAACTCTGTGAGATGAATTCACACATCACAAAGAAGTTTCTCAGAATGCTTCTGTCTAGTTTTTCTGTGAAGATATTTCATTTTTCACCATAGGCCTTAAAGCACTCAAAATATCCACTTGCAGTTTCTGCAAAAAGGCTATTTCCAAACTGCTCAATCAAAAAAAAAAAAGGTTCAACTCTGTGAGATGAAAGCAAACATCACAAAGATGTTTCTCAGAAAATTTCTGTCTAGTTTTTACGTGAAGATATTTCCTATTTCCCCGAAGTCCTCAATGGGCTCACAAATATCCCATTGCAGATTTTACAAAACGACTCTTTCCAAATTGCTCAATCAAAAGAAATTTTCAACACTCTGAGAGGAATGCACACATCACAAAAAGTTTCTCAGAATGCTTCTGTCTAGTTTTTATATGGAGATATTCCTTTTCTACTATAGGCCTCAAAGCGCTGCAAATATCCACCTACAGATTCTAGAAAAAGAGTGTTTCAAAACTGCTCAATCAAAAGAACTGTTGAAATCTGTGAGATGAATGCACCCATCACAAAGAAGTTTCTCAGAATGCTTCTGTCTAGTTTTTGTGTGAAGATATTTCCTTTTTCACCATAAGCCTCAAAGCCCTCCAAATACTTATTTGTAGATATTACAAAAAGACAGTTTCCTAATTGCTCAATCAAAAGAAAGGTTCAACTATGTGAGATGAATGCACACATCACAGAGTAGTTTCTCAGAATGCTTCTGTCTAGCTTAATGTGAAGATATTTCCTTTTTCACCATAGGCCTCAAAGCGCTGCAAATATCCATTTGCCTATATTAGAAAAAGATTGTTTCCAAACTGCTCATTCAAAAGAAAGGTTCAACTCTATGAGATGAATGGACACACCACTAAGAAGTTTCTGAGAATGGCTTTGTCTAGTTTTTATGTGGAAATATTCCCTTTTTCACACTAGGCAGAAAACGTTCCAATTATTGACATGCAGATTCTACAAAAAGACTGTTCCAAACTGATCAATCAAAAGAAAGTTTCAACTCTGTGAGATGAAAGCTCACATCATAAAGAAGTTTCTGAGAAAATTTCTATCCAGTTTTTATGTGAAGATATTTCCTATTTCACTATAGGCCTCAGTGGGCTCACAAATATCCCTTTGCATATACTACAAAACAACTGTTTCCGGAAAGCTCAATCAAAAGTAATGTTCAACTCTCTGAGATGAATGTAAACATCACAAAGAAGTTTCTCAGAATGCTTCTGTCTAGTTTTTATGTGAAGACATATTTTCCAACATAGGCCTCAAAGTGCTCCAAATATCCACTTGCAGATTCTACAAAAAGAGTGTTTCAAAACTGCTCAATCAAAAAGAAGTTAAACTCTGTGAGATAAATGCACACATTACAAAGAAGTTTCTCAGAATACTTCTGTCTAGTTTTTATGTGAAGATATTTCCTTTTTCACCATAGGCCACAAAGTGCTCCAAATACCCATTTGCAGATATTACAAAAGACTGTTTCCAAACTGCACAATTAAAAGAAAGTTTCAAATTTGTGAGATGAAAGCACACATCACAAGGAAGTTTCTCAGAAAGTATCTTTCTAGTTTTTATGTGAAGATATTTCCTATTTCCCCATAAGACTGTAAGGGCTCAAAAATATCCCCTGGCAGAATCTACAAAAATTGTGTTTCAAAACTGCTCAAAGAAAATAAAGGTTCAACTTCATGAGATGAATGCAGACATCACAAAGAAGTTTCTCAGAATGCTTCTGTCTAGTTTTTATGTGAAGATATTTCCTTTCTCATCAAAGGCCACAAAGCGCTCCACATATGCACTTGCAGATTCTACAGAAAGAGTGTTTCAAAACTGCTCAATCAAAGAAAGTTTCAACTTGTTGAGATGAATGCATAGATTACAAACATGTTTCTCAGAACCCTTTTGTCTAGCTTTTATATGAAGATGTTTCCTATTTCTCTATAGGCCTCAATGTATTCAAAAATATCCCTTTGTAGATTCTACGAAAATAGTGTTTCAAAACTGCTCAATCAAAAGAAAAGGTCAACACTGTGAGGTGAATGCACCCATCACAAAGAAGTTTCTCAGAATGCTTCTCTCTAGTTTTTATGGGAATATATTTCCTTTTCCACAAAAGGCCACAAAGCGCTCCAAATATACATTTGCAGATACTACAAGAAGACTTTTTCTAAACTGCTCAATCAAAAGAAAGGTTCAGATATGTGAGATGAATGCACACATCAAAAAGAAGTTTCTCAGAAAGCCTCTGTCTAGTTCTTATGTGAAGATATTTTCTTTTTCACCATAGGCCCCAAAGCGCTCCAAATATCCATTTGGAGATATTACAAAAGACTGTTTCCAAGCAGCTCAATCAAAGGAAATTTTAAACTCTCTGAGATGAATGCAAACATCAAGAGAAGTATTTGAGAATGCTTCTGTCTAGTTTTTATGTGAAGATATTATCTTTTTCGCCATAGGCCTCAAAGCACTCAAAATATCCACTTAAATATTCTACAAAAGACTGCCACCAAAATGCTGAATCAAAAGAAAGTTTCAACTCTGGGAGATGAAAGAACAAATCACAAAAAAAGTTTCTCAGAAAGATTCTGTCTAGTTTTTATGTGAAATATTTCCTAATTCCCTATGGGCCTCACTGGTCTCAGAAATATCCCTTTGCAGATTCTAAAAACCGAATGTTTCCTAATTGCTTAATCAAAGGTAATGTTCAACTCTGTGAGATGAATGCACACATAACAAAGAAGTTTCTCAAAATGCTTCTGTCTAGTTTTTATGGGAAGATAAATCCTTTTCCACTGTACACCACAAAGTGCTAAAAATATACACTTGCAGATTCTACAAAAAGAGTGTTCAAAACTGCTCAATGAACAGAATATTTCAACTGTGTGAGATGAATGCACACATCACAAAGAAGTTTCTCAGAATGCTTCTGTCTAGTTTTTATGTGAAGATATTTCCTTTATCACCAAAGGTCTGAAAGAGCTCCATATATCCACTTGGAGATTCTAGAAAAAGACTGTTTTCAAACTGCTCAATCAAAAGAAAGTTTCATCTCTGTGAGATGAAAGCACACATCACAAGGAAGTTTCTCAGAATGATTCTGTATAGTTTTTATATGAAGATATTTTATTTTCCACCATAGGCCACAAAGTGCTCCAAATATCCACTTGCAGATCCTACAAAAACACTGTTTCCAACCTCCTGGATTAAAAGAAAGTTTCAACTCTGTGAGAAGAAAGCACACATCACAAAGATGTTTCTCAGAAACTTTCTGTCTAGTTTTTATATGAAGATATTTCCTATTTCCCCATAGGACTCAAAAGGCTCACAAATATCCCTTTGCAGATTCTTCAAAACGACTGTTTCCAAACTGCTCAATGAAAAGAAATTTTCAAGACTGTGAGATGAATGCACACATCACAAAGAAGTTTCTCAGAATGCATCTGACTAGTTTTTATATGAAGATATTTCCTTTTCCACCATAGACCTCAAAGCGCTCCAAGCATCCACTTGCAGATTCTTCAAAAAGAGTGTATCAAAACTACTCAATCAATCGAGACTTTAAACTGTGTGAGGTGAATGCACACATCACAAAGTGGTTTCTCATAATGCGTCTTTCTAGTTTTTATGTGAAGATATTTCCTTTTTTGCCATAGGCCTCCAACCGCTCCAAATATGCATTTGCAGATACTACAAAAAGACTGTTTGCAAACTGGTCCATCAAAAGGAAGTTACAAATCTGTGAGATGAATGCACACATCCCAAAGTAGTTTCTCACAATGTTTCTCTCAAGTTTTATGTGAAGGTATTTCCTTTCTCACCATAGGCCTCATAGCTCTCCATATATCCATTTGCAGATACTGCAAAGAGAGTGTTTCCAAACTGCTTGATCAAAAGAAAGTTTTAACATTGTGAAATGAAGACACACATCACAAAGAAGTTTCTCAGAAAGTTTCTGCCTAGTTTTTATGTGAAGATATTTCCTATTTACCCTAAACCTCAATGGTTTCACCATTATCCCTTTGCAGATTCTACAAAACTATTGTTTCCAAAAAGCTCAAGCAAAAGAAAGTTACAACTCTGTGAGATGAATGCAAACATCACAAAGAAGTTTCTCAGAAGGATTCTATCTAGTTTTTATATGAAGATATTTCCTTTTCTACCACAGGCCTCAAAGCCCTCCATGTATCCACTTGCAGATTCTACAAAAAGAGTGTTTCAAAACTGCTCAATCTAAAGAAAGTTTCAAATCTGTGAGATGAATGCACACATCACAAAGAAGTTTTCAGAATGCTTCTGTCTAGTTTTTATGTGAATATATTTCCTTTTTCACCAAAGGCTTCAAAGTGTTCAAAATATCCATTTGCAGATATTACAAAAAGACTCTTTCCAAAATGCTAAATCAAAAGAAAGTTTCAATTTTGTGAGATGAATGCACAGGTGACAAAGAAGTTTCCAACAATTCTTCTTTCTGTTTTTGATGAGAAGATATTTCATTTTCCACCAGAGGCCACAAAGAGCTCCAAATATCCACTTGCACATTCTACAGAAAGACTGGTTCCATAATGCTCAATCAAAAGAAAGATTCAACTCTGTGAAACGAAATCACACATCACAAAGATATTTCTCAGAAAGTTTCTGTCTAGTTTTTATGTGAAGATATTTCCTATTTCCCCATAGGCCTCAAAGGGCTGACAAATATCCCTTTGCAGATTCTACAAAATGACTGTTCCAAAACAGCTCAATAAAAGGAAAGTTTTAACTCTCTGGGATGAATGCACACATCACAAAGAAGTTTCTCAGAATTCTTCTGTCCAGTTTTACGTGAAGATAGGACCTTTTCCACCATGGGCCTCAAAGCGTTCCAACTCTCCATTTGAAGATACTATAAATAGAGTGTTTCAAAACTGCTCAATCAAAAGAAATTTTCAACTCTGTTGGATAAATGTACACAACACGAAGAAGTTTCTTGGAATGCTTCTGTCTAGTTTTTATGGGAAGATATCTCCTTTTTCACCATAGGCCTCAAAGCACTCCAAATATCCATTTCTAGATAGTACAAGAAGACTGTTTCCAAACTGCTCAATCAAAAGAAAGTTTCAAGACTGTGAGGTGAATGCAAACATCCAAAGAACTTTCTCAGAATGCTTCTGTCTAGTTTTTATGTGAAGACTTTTTTTTCACCATAGGCCTCAAAGCGCTTCAAATATCCATTTGTACATATAATAAAAGTCTGTTTCCTAACTGCTCAAAGAAAAGAAAGATTCAACTCTGTGAGATTAATGCACACATCACAAAGAGGTTTCTCATAATGCTTCTGTCTAGTTTTAATGTGAAGATATTTCTTTTTTCACCAATGGCCTCAAAGTGGTCCAAATATCCACTTGCAGATTCTACATAAAGACTGTTTCCAAACTGCCAAATCAAAAGAAAGTTCAAATCTGTGAGATGAATGAGCACATCACAAAGATGTTTCTCAGAATGCTTCTTTCCAGTTTTTATGTGAAGATATTCCTGTTCCTCCACAGGCCTCAAAGGACTCCAAATATCCACTTGCGGACGCTACAAAAAGAATGTTTCAAAACTGTTCAATTAAAAGAAAGGTTCAGCTCTGTGTGATGAATGCACACATCACAAAGAAGTTTCTCAGAATGGCTCTGGCTAGTTTTTATATGGAGATAATTCCTTTTTCACCATAGGCCACAAAGCGCTCCAAATATCCACTTACATATGCTACCAAAAGAGTGTTTCAAAACTGCTCAAAGGAAAGGTTCAACTCTGTGAGATGAAGGCACACATCTCATGGGAGTTTCTCAGAATGCTTCTGTATAGTTTTTATGGGAAGCTGTTTCCTTTTTCACCACTGGCCTCAAAGCGGTCCAAGTATCAATTTGCAGATACTACAAGAAGACTGTTTCCAAACTGCTCAATCAAAAGAAAGGTTCAAGTCTGTGAGATGAATCCACACATCCAAAGAAGTTTCCCAGAATGCTTCTGCCTAGCTTTTTTTGTGAAGATATATCGTTTTACACCATTGGCCTCAAACCGCTCCAAATATCAACTTGCAGATTCTATAAAAAGAGTGTTTCAAAACTGCTCAATAAAAAGAAAGGTTCAACTCTCTGAGATGAATGCACACATCACAGGGAAGTTTCTCAGAATGCGTCTGTCTAGTTCTTATGTGAAGATATTTACTTTTCCCCAGAGTTTCAAAGTGCTCCAAATATCCATTTGCAGATACTCCAAAAAGACTGTTTCCAAACTGCTAAATCAAAAGAGAGGTTCAACTTTATGAGATGAATGCACACATCACAAAGAAGTTTCTCAGAATGCTTCTATCTACTTTTTATGTGAAGATATTTCCTTTGTCACCATAGGCCTCAAAGCGCTCCAAATATCTACTTGCAGATTTTACAAAAAGACTGTTTCCAAACTGCTCAATCAAAAGAAAGTTTCAACTCTGAGAGATGAAAGCACACATCAAAAGGAGTTTCTCAGAAAGTTTCTGTCTGGTTTTTATGTGAAGATATTTTCTACTTCCCCATGGACCTCAATGGGTTCACAAATATCCCTTTGCAGATTCTACAAAAAGACTGTTTCCAAACTGCTCAATCAAAAGAAATTTTCAACAGTGTACGATGAATGCACACATCAAAAGTAGTTTCTCAGAATGCCTCTGTCTAGTTTTTATGTGAAGATATTTTCTTCTCCCCTAGAGGCCGAAATGCACTCCAAATATACACTTGCAGATCCTAAAAAAAAAGTGTTTCAAAACTGCTCAATCAAATGAAAGATTCAACTCTTTGAGTTGAATGCACACATCACAAAGAACTTTCTCAGAATGCTTCTGTCTAGTATTTAGTTGAAGATATTTTCTTTTCCACCATAGTCCGCAAAGCACTCCAAATATCCACTTGTAGATTCCACAAAAAGAATGTTTGAAAACTGCTTAATCAAAAGAACCATTCAACCCTGTGAGATGACTGTACACATCACAAAGAAGTTTCTCAGAATGCTTCTTTCTAGTTATTATTTGAATATATTTCCTCTTCCACCTTAGGCCTGAAAGCGCTCCAAATATCCGCCTCCAGATTCCACAAAAAGAGTGTTTCAAAACTGCTCAATGAAAAGAAAGGTTGAACTCTGTGAGTTGAATGCAACTATCACAAGGAAGTTTGTCAGAATGTTTCTGTCCAGATTTTATGTAAAGATATTTCCTTTTCCACCATATGTCACAAAGCATTCCAAATAACCACTTGCAGATTTTACAAAAAGAGTGTTTGAAAACTGCTCAATCAAAAGAGAGGTTCAACACTGTGAGTTGAATGAACACATCACAAAGAAGTTTCTCAGAATGCTTCAGTCTAGTTTCTATGTGATGATATTTCATCTTTCAGCATAGGCATCAAATATTAATTTGCAGATGCTGAAAAAAGACTGCTTAAAACTTCTCAATCAAAAGCAAGTTTCAAATCTTTGAGTTGAATACACACATCACAAAGAAGTTTCTCAGAGTGCTTCTGTCTAGATTTTATGTGAGGATATTTCCTTTTGAACCATAGGCCTCAAAGCGCTCCAAATATCCACTTGCAGATTCTACAAAAAGAGTGCTTCAAAACTGCTCAATCCAAAGAGAGGTTCAACTCTGTTAGTTGAATGCACACATCACAAAGATGTTTCTCAGAATGGTTCTGTCTAATTTTTCTGTGAATATATTTCCTTTTCCACTTTCAGCCTCAAAGCGCTCCAAATATACACTTTCAGATTCTACAAAAAGAGTGTTTCAAAACTGCTGAATCAAAAGAAAATTTCAACACTGTGAGATGAATGCACAAATTACAAAGAAGTTTCTCAGAATGTTTCTATCCAATTTTTGTGTGAAGATAATTCCTTTTCAACTATAAGCCTCAAAACTCTCCAAATATCCATTTGCAGATACTTCAAAAAGAGTGTTTCGAAACTGCTCATTCAAAAGAAAGGTTCAACACTGGGAGTTGAATGCACACATCACAAAGATGTTTCTCAGAATGCTTTTGTCTAGTTTTTATGTGAAGATATTTCCTTTTCCACTATAAGTCTCAAAGCACTACAAATATCCACTTGCAGATTATACAAAAAGAGTGTTTCAAAACTGCTCAATCAAAAGAAAATTTCAACTCTGTGAGATGAATGCATACATCACGAAGAAGTTTCTCAGAATGCTTCTGTCTAGTTTTTATGTGAAGATATTTCCTTTTCCACTAGAGGGCACAAATCGCTCCAAATATCAACTTGCAGATTCTACAAAAAGAGTGTTTCAAAACTGCTCATTCAAAAGAGAGGTTCAACTCTGTGAGTTGAATGCACACATCACAAAGAAGTTTCTCAGAATGCTTCTGTCTAGTTTTTATGTGAAGATATTTCCTTTTCCACTAGAGGGCACAAAGCGCTCCAAATATCAACTTGCAGATTCTACAAAAAGAGTGTTTCAAAACTGCTCATTCAAAAGAGAGGTTCAACTCTGTGAGTTGAATGCACACATCACAGAGTAGTTTCTCAGAATGCTTCTGTCTAGTTTTTATGTGAAGATATTTCCTTTTCCACTAGAGGGCACAAAGCGCTCCAAATATCAACTTGCAGATTCTACAAAAAGAGTGTTTCAAAACTGCTCATTCAAAAGAGAGGTTCAACTCTGTGAGTTGAATGCACACATCACAGAGTAGTTTCTCAGAATGCTTCTGTCTAGTTTTTATGGGAAGATATTTCCTTTTCCACCATAGACCTCAAATTGCCCAAATATCCACCTGCAGATTCTTCAAAAAGAGTGTTTCAAAACTGCTCAATGAAAAGAGAGGGTCAACTCTGTGAGTTCAATGCACACATCACAAAGTAGTTTCTCAAAATGCTTCTGTCTAGTTTCTATGTAAACATATTTCCTTTTCCACCATAGGCCTCAAGGCACTCCAAATATCCATTTGCAGATACTACAGAAAGACTGTTTAAAAACTGCTCCATCAAAAGAAAGTTTCAACTCTGTGAGTGGGATGCACACAACAGAAATAAGTTTCTCAGAATGCTTCTGTCTAGTTTTTATGTGAAGATATTTCCTTTTCCACCGTAGGCCTCAAAGAGATCAAAATATCCACTTGCAGATTCTAGAAAAAGAGTGTTTCAAAACTGCTCAATCAAAAGAGAAGTTCAGCTCAGTTAGCTGAAAGCACACATCATGAAGGAGTTTCTCACAATGCTTCTGTCTAGTTTTTATGTGAAGGTATTAACTTTTCCCCTATAGGCCCTAAAGTGTTCCAAATATCCATTTGCAGATACTACAAAATGACTGTTTCCAAGCTGCTCCATCAAAAGAAAGGTTCAACTCTGTGAACTGAATGCACACATCACAGAAAAATATCTCAGAAATCGTCGGTATAGTTTGTGTGTGGTGATATGTCCTTTTCCACTAGGTTCCACAAAGCTCTCCAAGTATCCATTTGCAGATACTAAAAAAAGACTGTTTCCAAACTGCTGAATCAAAAGAAAGGTTCAACTCCGTGAGTTGAACGTACACATCACAAAGATGTTTCTCAGAATGCTTATCTCTAGTTTTTATATGAAGATATTTCCTTTTTCATCATAGGCTTCATAGTGCTCCAAATATCCACCTGCAGATTCTATAAAAAGAGTGTTTCAAAACTTCTCAATTAAAAGAAAGGTTCCACTCTGTGAGATGAATGCACCCTTCACAAAGAAGCTTCTCAGAATCTTTCTGACTAGTTTTTATGTGAAGATATTTTGTTTTAAATCATAGGCCTCAAAGCGATCCAAATGTCCACTTGCAGATTCTGTAAAAAGAGCGTTTCAAAACTGCTCAGTCAAAGGAAATGTTCCACACCGTGAGATGAATGCACACATCACAAAGAAGTTTCTCAGAATGCTTCTGTCTAGTTTTTATGTAAAGATATTTCCTTTTCCATTATAGGCCTCAAATCGCTCCAAGTATCCTCTTGCAGATTCTGCAAATGAGTGTTTCAAAACTGCTCAACTCGAAAAAAGTTTCAACTCTGTGAGACGAATGCAAACATCACAAATAAGTTTCTCAGAATGCTTTCTTCTAGTTTTCATGTGAAGATATTTCCTTTTCCAGCATTTGCTTCAAGGCACTCCAAATATCCAACTCCAGATTCTACAAAAAGTGTGTTTCAAATCTGCTCAATCAAAAGTATGTGAGAAGAATGGACTCATCAGAAAGAAGTTTCTCAGATTTCTTCTGCATAGATTTTATGTGGAGATATTTCCTTTTCCACTATTGACTGCAAAGTGCTCCAAATTTCCACTTGGAGATTTCACAAAAAGAGTATTTCAAAACTGCTCAATCAAAAGAAATGTTCATCTCTGTGAGATGAATGCACACATCACAAAGAAGTTTCTCAGAATGCTTCTGTGTAGTTTTTCTGTGAAGATATTTCCTTTTCCACTATAGGCCTCAAATTGCTCCAAATATCCACCTGCAGATTCTACAAAAAGAGTGTTTCAGAACTGCTCAATCAAAAGAAACCTTCAACTCTTTGAGATAAATACATACAACACAAAGAAATTTCTCAGAATGCTTCTGTCTAGTTTTTATGTGAAGATATTTTCTTTTCCAGTATAGGCTGCAAGTGTTCCAAATATCCTCCTGCAGTTTCTACCAAGAGTGTGTTTGAAAACTGCTGAATCAAAAGAAAGGTTCCGCTCTGTGAGATGAATATACACATCACAAAAAAATTTTTCAGAGTGTTTCCGTCTAGTTCTTATGTGAAGATATTTCCTTTTCCACCATAGGACTCAAAGCGCTCCAAATATCCACTTGCAGATACTACAAAATGACTGTTTCAAACTGCTAAACCAAAAGAAAGGTTCAACTCAGTGAGATGAATGCACATATCACAAAGAAGTTCCTCACAATGCTTCTGTCTAGTTTTCATGTGAAGATATTTCCTTTTTCAGGATAGGCCTCAAAAAGCTCCAAATATCCACTTGCGGATTCTGCAAAAAGAGTGTTTCAGAACTACTCAATCCAAAGAAGCCTTCAACTCTTTGAGATAAATACATACATCACAAAGAAGTTTCTCAGAATGCTTCTGTCTAATTTTTGTGTGAAGATATTTCCTATTTCACCATAGAACATCAAGGTTTCACAAATATCCCTTTGCAGATTCTACAAAAGGATTCTTTCCAAGCTGCTCAATCAAAAGAGAGGTTCAACTCTGTGAGATGAATGGATGCATCACAAAGAAGTTTCTCAGAATGCTTCTGTCTAGTTTTTATGTGCAGATATTTCCTTTTTCACAATAGGCCTTAAACCACTCACAAGTATCCCTCTGCAGATACTACAAAAGGACTCTTTCTAAACTTATCCATCAAATAAATTTTCAACTCTGTCAGATGAATGCACACATCACAAAGAAAATTCTCAGAATGCTTCTTTCTAGTTTTTAAGTGAAGATATTTCCTATTTCGCCATAGGCCTCAATGGGTTCCCAAATATCCCTTTGCAGATGATTGTACAAAAAGACTTTTTCGAAACTGCTCAATGCAAAGAAAGTTTTAACTGTGTGAGATAAATGCAGGCATCAAAAAGTTTGTCAGAATGCTTCTGTCTAGTTTTATGTGAAGATATTTCCTTTTTTCACCGTAGGCCTCAAAGTGCTCCAAATGTGCATTTGTAGATTCTACAAAAAGACTCTTTCCAAACTGCTCAGTGAAAAGGAACCTTCAAACCAGGAAGATGAAATCATATATCACAAAGAAGTTTCTCAGAAAGCTTCTGTCTAGATTTTTTGTGAAGATATTCTCTATTTCACCATAGGCCATCAAGGTCTCACAAATATCCCTTTGTAGATTCTACAAAAGGACTCTTTCCAAACTGCTCAATCAAAATAAAGGTTCGACTCTCTGAGATGAATGCACATATCACATAGAAGTTTCTCAGAATGCTTTAGTCTAGTATTTATGTGAAGATATTTTCTTTTTCACCATAGGCCTTAAACTGCTCACAAATATCCCTGTGCAGATACTGTAATAAGTCTCTTTCCAAACTGCTCCATCAAAGAATGTTTCAACTCTGTGAGATGAATGTACACGTCACAAAGGAGTTTCTCAGAATATTTCTGTCTATACTTGATTTGAAGATATTTCCTTTTTCACCATAAGCCTCAAAGTGCTCCAAATATCCATTTATAAATTCTACAAAAAGACTGTTTCCAAACTCCTCAAACAAAAGGAAGTTTCAACTCTGAGACTTGAAAGCATACATCACAAAGGAGGTTCTCAGAAAGGTTCTGTCTAGTTTTTATGTGAGTGTATTTCCTATTTCACAATAGGCCATAAAGGGCTCACAAATATCCCTTTGCAGATTCTACAAAAGGACTCTTTCCAAACTGCTCAATCAAAATAAAGGTTCGACTCTCTGAGATGAATGCACATATCACTTAGAAGTTTCTCAGAATGCTTTAGTCTAGTTTTTATATGAAGATATTTTCGTTTTCACCATAGGCCTTAAACTGCTCACAAATATCCCTCTGCAGATACTGTAATAAGTCTCTTTCCAAACTGCTCCATCAAAGAATGTTTCAACTCTGTGAGATGAATGTACACATCACAAAGGAGTTTCTCAGAATATTTCTGTCTATGTTTAATTTGAAGATATTTCCTTTTTCACCATTAGCCTCAAAGCGCTCCAAATATCCATTTATAAATTCTACAAAAAGACTGTTTCCAAACTCCTCAAACAAAAGGAAGTTTCAACTCTGAGACTTGAAAGCATACATCACAAAGAAGGTTCTCAGAAAAGTTCTGTCTAGTTTTTATGTGAGTGTATTTCCTATTTCACAATAGGCCATAAAGGGCTCACAAATATCCCTTTGCAGGTTCTATGAAAATACTCTTTCTAAACTGCTCATTCAAAAAAGATTCAACCCTGTGAGATGAATGGATACATCACAAAGAAGTTTCCCTGAATGCTTCTGTCTAGTTTTTACGTGAAGACATTTCTTTTTCGCAATAGGCCTCAAATGGCTCAGGAATATCCCTATGCAGAATGTACAAAAAGGTGCTTTCCAAACTGTTCAATCAAAGCACAGTTTCAACACTGTGAGATGAACGCACACATCACAAAGTCGTTTCTCAGAATACTTCTGTCTACTTTTTATGTGAAGATATTTCCTGTTTCTCAATAGGCCCTAAAGGGATCTCAATTATACCTTTGCAGATTCTACGAAAAGACTGTTTCCATATTACTCACTGAAAAGTGAAGTTCAATTCTGTGAGATGAATGCACACATCACTAAGAAGTTTTTCAGAATGCTTCTGTCTAGTTTTTATGTGAAGATATTTCTTTTTCACCTTAGTCCTCCAAAGGCTCGGAAATGTCTCTTTGCAGATTGTACAAAAAGACTTTACAAACTGCTAATTCAAAAGAAAGATTCAACTATGTGAGATGAATGCACACATCACAAAGAAGTTTCTCATAATTCTTCTGTCTAGTTTTTATGTGAAGATATTTCCTTTTTCACTACAGGCCTCAAAGTCCTCCAAATATCCATTTGCAGGTTCTACAAAAAGACTGTTTCCAAACTGCTCAAGGAAAAGAAACGTTCAAATCAGGGAGATGAAAACATACATCACAAATAAGTTTCTCAGAAAGCTTATTTCTAGTTTTTCTATGAAGATATTTTCCTTATTTCACCATAGGCCATCAAGGGCTCACAAATATCCTTTTGCAAATTCTACAAAAGGACTCTTTCCATACTGCTCCATCAAAAGAAATGTTCAACTCTGTGAGATGAATGCACACATTACAGAAGAGTTCATCTGAATGCTTCTATCTAGTTTTTATGTGGAGATATTTCCTATTTCTCTGTAGGCCTCAATGGTCTCACAAATATCCCTTTGCAGATTCTACAAAAGGACTGTTTCCAAACTGTTCAAACAAAACAAAGGTTCAACTCTGTGAGATGAATGCACATCACAAAGTTTCTCAGAATGCTTCTGTGTAGTTTTTATGTGAAGATATTTCCTTTTTCACCATAGGCCTTAAACCGCTCACAAATATGCCTCTGCATGTACTAGAAAAAGTCTCTCTCCAAACTGCTCCATCAAAAGACTGGTTCAACTTTGTGAGATAAATGCACACATCACAAAGGAGTTTCTCAGAATGCTTCTGTCTAGTTTTTATTTGAAGATATTTCCTTTTTCACCATAGGTCTCAAACCACTCCAAATATCCATTTGCAGATTCTACAAAAAGACTGTTACCAAACTGCTCAAACAAATGAAAGGTTCAACTCTGTGAGATTAATACATACATCACAAAGAAGTTTCTCAAAATACTTCTGTCTAGTTTTTATGTGAAGATATTTCTTTTTCACAATAGGCCTGAAACGGCTCAGAAATATACCTTTTCAGAATGTACAAAAAGACTGTTTCCAAACTGCTTGACTGCTTGATCCAAACAAATGTTCAACTCTGTGAGGTGAATGCAGACAAAACAAAGATGTTTCTCACAATGCTTCTGTCTAATTTTTATGTGATGATATTTCCTTTTTCACCATAGGCCTCAAAGCGATCCAAATATCCATTTGCAGATTCTACAAAAAGACTGTTTCCAAATTGCTCATTCCAAAGAAAGTTTCAACTCTGGGAGATGAAAGCATACATCACAGAGAAGTTTCCCAGAAGGTTTCTGTCTATTTTTTGTGTGAACACATTTCCTATTTCACCATATGCCATAAAGGGCTCAAAAATATCCCAGGGCTGATTCTTCAAAAGGACGGTTTCCAAAGTGCTCAATCAAAAGTAACGTTCAACTCTGTGAGGTGAATGCACAGATCACAAGGAAGTTTCTCAGAATGTTTCTGTCTAGTTTTTATGTGAAGATATTTCCTTTTTCACCATAAGCCTCAAAGCGCTCCAAATATCCATTTGCAGATTCTACAAAAAGAGTGTTTCCCAACTGCTCAATGAAAAGAAATGTTCAATTCTGTGAGCTGAATGCACACATCACAAAGCAGTTTCTCAGAATGTTTCTGTCTAGTTTTTATGTGAAGATACTTCTTTTTCACCATAGGCCTCAAACGGCTTTGAAATATCCTTTTGCATGTTGTACAAAAATACTCTTTCTAAACTGCTCAATCAAAAGAAATTTCCAACTCTGTGAGATGAATGCACACATCACAGAGAAGTTTCACAGAAAGTTTCTGTAAAGTTTTTATGTTAATATATTTCCTATTTCACCCTAGACCATAAAGGGCTCACAAATATCCCTTTGCAGATTCTACAAAAGGACTCTTTCCAAACTGCTCAATCAAAAGATATGTTTAACTCTGTGAGATGAAAGCACACATCACAAAGAAGTTTCTCTGAATTCTTCTGTCTAGTTTTTATGTGAAGATATTTCGTTTTTCACCACAGGCCTTAAACCACTCACAAATATCCCTCTGCAGATACTACAAAAAGACTGTTTCCAAACTTCTCCATCAAAAGCAAACTTAATCTCCATGAGATGAATGCACACTTCACAAAGGAGTTTCTCAGAATATTTTGGTTTACTTTTTATTTGAAGATATTTCCTGTTTCACCATAGGCCTCAAAGTGCTCCAAATATCCATTTGGAGATTCTACAAAAAGACTGTTTCCAAACTGCTGAATCAAAAGAAAGTTTCAACACTGCGAGTTGAAAGCATACATCACCAAGAAGTTTCTCTGAAAGCTTCTTTCTAGTTTTCATATGAAGATATTTCCTATTTCACAATAGTCCATAAGGGGCTCACAAATATCCCTTTGCAGATTGTATGAAAAGACTGTTTCCAAATTGGTCAATCAAAAGAAAGGTTCAACTCTGTGAGATGAATGGACACATCACAAAGAAGTTTCTCAGAATGCTTCTGTCTAGTTTTTATGTGAAGATATTTGTTTTTCACCATAAGCCTAAAAAGGCTCAGAAATATCCCTTTGCAGGGTGTACAAAAAGACTGTTTCCAAGCTGCTCAATCAAAACCAAGCTTCAACTCTTTGAGATGAATGCAGACATCATAAAGAAGTTTCTCAAAATTCTTCTGTCTAATTTTTTTTTGTGAAGATATTTCCTTTTTTACCATAGGTCTCAAAGCACTCCAAATATCCATTTGCAGATTCTACAAAAGACTGTTTCCAACTGCTCATTCCAAAGAAAGTTTCAACTCTGTGAGATGAAAGCATACATCACAGAGAGGTTTCTCAGAAGGCTTCTGTCTAGTTTTTATGTGAAGATATTTCCTATTTCACCATACACAATAACGGTTTCACAAATATCCCTTTGCAGATTCTACAAAGGGCTCTTTCCAAACTGTTCAATCAAAGCAAAGGTGCAACTCTGTGAGATGAATGCACACATCACAAAGAAGTTTCTCAGAATGCTTCTGTCTAGTTTTTATGTGAAGATATTTCCTTTTCCACTGTAGGATGCAAAACTCTCAAAATATCCACTTGCAGATTCTACAAAAAGAGTGTTTCAAAACTCATCAATACAAAGAGAGTTTCAACTCCATGAGATGACTGCAGACATCATAAAGAAGTTTCTCAGAATGCTTCTGTCTAGTTTTTATGTGAAGTTATTTTCTTTTCCACTATAGGTCTCTGAGCACTCCAAATATCCACTTGCAGAATCTACAAAAACAGTGTTTCAAAACTGCTCAATCAAAAGAAAGGTTCAGCTCTGTGAGATGAATGCACACATCACAAAGAAGTTTCTCAGAATGCTTCTGTCTAGTTTTAATGTGAAGATATTTCCTTTTCCACTGTCGGCATCAAAGATTTGCAGATACTACAAAAAGACTGTTTTCAAACAGCTCAATCAAAGGAAAGGTTCATGTCTGTGAGCTGAATGCACAAATCACAAAGAAGTTTCTGATAATGCTTCTGTCTAGTTTTTATGTGAAGATATTTCCTTTTCCACCATAGACCTCAAAGCGCTCCCAATATCCACTTGCAGATTCCACTAAAATAGTGTTTCAAAACTGCTCAATCATAAGAAAGGTTCAACTCGGTGAGATGAATGCACCCATCATAAAGAAGTTTCTCAGAATTCTTCTGTCTAGTTTTTAATGTGAAGATATTTTCTTTTCCCCATAGGATGCAAAGCGCTCCAAATATCCACTTGCAGATTCTACAAAAAGAGTGTTTCCAAACTGCTCACTCAAAAGAAAGTTTCAACTCTGTGCATTCAATGCATACACCACAAAGCAGTTTCTCAGCATGCTTCTGTCTAGTTTTTATGTGAAGATATTTTCTTTTCCACCACAGGCCCCAAAGCTCTCCAAATATCCACTTGCAGATTCTCAAAAAGAGTGTTTCAAAACAGTTCAATCAAAAGAAAGTTTCAACTCTGTGAGATGAATGCAGACATCACAAATTTTCTCAGAATGCTTTTGCGTAGTTTTTATGGGAAGGTATTTCCTTTCCCACAATAGGCCTCAAACCACTCCAATTATCCACTTGCAGATTCTACAAAAAGACTGTTTCAAAACTGTTCAATCAAAAGAATGATTCATCTGTGTGAGGCGAACGCACACATCCAAAGAAGTTTTTCAGAATGCTTCTGTGTAGTTTTTATGTGAAGATATTTCCTTTTCCACTATAGGCCACAAAGCACTTCAAGTATGCACTTGAAGATTCTACAAAAAGAGTGTTTCAAAACTGCTCAATGCAAAGAAAGATTCAGCTCTGTGACATGAATGCACACATCACAAAGAAGTTTCTCAGAATATTTCTGTCTAGTTTCTTTTGTGCAGATATTTCCTTTTCCACTATAGGCCACAAAGTGCTCGAAAAATCCCCTTGCAGATTCTTAAAAAAGAGTGTTTCAAAACTGCTCAACCAAAAGAAAGGTCGAACTCTGTGAGTCGAATGCACACGTGACAAAGTGGTTTCCCAGAATGAGTCTGTATAGTTTTTTTTGTGAAGATATTTCCTTTTCCTCTATAGGCCGCAAAGCGCTGCAAATATCCACTTTCAAATTGTACAAAAATAGTGTTTCCAAACTTCTGAATCAAAGGAAAATGTTCAAATCAGTGAGATGAATGCACACATCACAAAGAAGTTGTGCAGAATGATTCTGTCTAGTTTTTATGTGAAGATACTTCCTATTTCACAATAGGGCATAAACAACTCACAAATATCCCTTTGCAGATTCTACGAAAAGACTGTTTCCAAACTGATCAATGAAAAGAAACATTCAACACTGTGAGATGAAACATACGTCACAAAGAAGTTTCTCAGAATGCTTCTGTCTAGTTTTTATGTCAACATACTTCTTTTTCACCATAGGCCTCAAAAGGCTCGGAAATATCCCTTTACTGATTTTACAAAAAGACTGTTTCCAAAACGCTCAAGCAAAAGAAAGTTTCAGTTCTGTGAGATGAATGCGTACATCACAAAGAAGTTTCTCAGAATCCTCTCTGTCTAGTTATTATGTAAAGATATTTCCTTTATCACAATAGGACATACAGGGCTCACTAATATCCATTTGTAGATTCTATGGAAAGACTGTTTGCAAACTGCTCAATCAAAACAAAGGTTCAAATCTGTGAGATGAATGCACACATCACAAAGAAGTTTCTCAGAATGCTTTGGTCTAGTTTTTATGTGAAGATACTTCTTTTTCACCGCAGGCCTCAAATGGCTCGGAAATATCCCTTTGCAGATTTTACAAAAAGAATGTTTCCAAACTGCTGAAACAAAAGAAATTTTCAACTATGTGAGATGAATACACACATCAATAATAGTTTCACAGAAATCTTCTGTTTAGCTTTTTTGTGAAGATATTTCCTATTTGACCTAGGCCATAATGGGCTCACAAATATCCCTTTGCAAATTCTACAAAAGGACTCTTTCCGAACTGCTCAGTCAAAGGAAAGTTTCAACTCTGTGAAATGAATGCACACATCACAAAGGGGTTTCTCTGAATGCTTCTGTCTAGTGTTTATGTGAAGATATTTCCTTTTTCACAATAGGCCTTAAACCACTCACAAATATCCCTCTGCAGATACCACAAAAAGACTGTTTCCAAACTGCTTCATCAAAAGAAAGTTTTAACACTGTGAGATGAATGCACACATCACAAAGGAGTTTCTCAGAATGTTTTTGTCTAGTTTTCATGTGAAGATATTTCCTTTTTCACCAAAGGCCTCAAAGCGATCCAAATATCGATTTACAGATTCTTCAAAAAGACTGTTTTCAAACTGCCCAGTTGAAAGAAAGGTTGAACTCTGTGAGATGAATGCACACATCACAAAGAAGTTTCTCAGAAAGCTTCTGTTTATTTTTTTCCTGAAGATATTTCCTTGTTCACAAGAGGCCTCAAAGCACTCCAAATAATCATTTGCAGATTCTACATAAAGAGTGTTTCCAAACTGTTCAATCAAAAGAAAGTTTCTATTCTGTGAGATGAATGCCCACATCACAAAGAAGTTTCTCAGAATACTTCTGTCTACTTTTTATGTGAAGATATTTCTTTTTCACCACAGGCCTAAAACGGCTCAGAAATATCCCTTTGCAGATTCTACAATAAGACTCTTTCCAAACTATTCAATCAAAAGAAAGTTTCAACTCTATGAGTTGAATATAGACATCACAAAGAAGTTGCTCACAATGTTTCCATCGAGTTTTTATGTGAAGATATTTCCTTTTTCACCATAGGCATCAAAGTGCTCCAAATATCCATTTACAGATTCTATAAAAAGACCGTTTCCAAACTGCTCCCCCAAAAGAAACGTTCAACTCTGTGAGATGAATGCACACATCACAAATAAGTTTCTCAGAATGCTTCTGTCTAGTTTTTATGAGAAGGTATTTCCTTTTTCACCACAGGCCTCCAAGCGCTCCTTATATCTATTTGCAGATTCTACAAAAAGACTTTTTCCAACCTGCTCAGTCAAAAGAAATGTTCAAATCTGTGAGTTGAAAACATACATCCCAAAGAAGTTTCTCAGAAAGCTTTCATTTAGTTTTTAGGTGAACATATTTCCTTTTTCACCATAGGCCACAAAGCGGTCCAAATACTCATTTGCATATTCTACAAAAAGAGTGTTTCCAAACTGCTCAATCAAAACAAAAGTTCATCTCTGTGAGATGAATGCACACATCACAAAGAACTTTCCCAGAATGCTTCTGTCTAGTTTTTATGTGAAGATACTTCCTATTTCACAATACAGCATAAACGACTCACAAATATCCCTTTGCAGATTCTATGAAAAGACGGTTTCCAAACTTCTCAATGAAAAGAAAGGTTCAACTCTGTGAGATGAAACACACTTCACAAAGAAGTTTCTCAGAGTGCTTCTGTCAAGTTTTTATGTCAAGATACTTCTTTTTCACCATAGGCCTCAAATGCCTTGGAAATATCTCTTTGCTGATTTTACAAAAAGACTGTTTGCAAACTGCGGAACCAAAAGAAAAGTTCAGCTCTGTGAGAAAAATGCAGGCATCACAACGAAATTTCTCAGAATGCTTCTTTCTAGATTATATATGAAGATATTTCCTTTTTCACCATAGTACTCAAAGAGCTCCAAATATCCATTTGCAGACTCTACAAAAAGACAGTTTACAAACTGCTCAATCGAAAGAAAAGTTCAACTCTGTGAGATTAAAGCACACATCACAAAGTAGTTTCTCAGGAATGTTCTCTCTAGTTTTTATGAGAAGATATTTCCTATTTCACCATAGGTCAAAAAGGGCTCACAAATATCCCTGCGCAGTTTCTACAAAAAGACTGTTTCCAAAGTGGTCAATTAAAAGAAAGGTACAACACGGTGAGATGAATGCAAACATCACAAATAAGTTACTCAGAATCCATCTATCTAGTTTTTATGTCTAGATATTTCTTTTTCACCATAGGCCTCAAACAGCTCTGAAATATCCATTTACAGATTGTAGAAAAAGACTGCTTCCAATCTCCTCAATCAAAAGAAAGGTTAAACACTGTGAGATGAAGGTTGGCATCATGAAAAAGTTTCTCTGAATGCTTCTGTCTAGTTTTTATGTGAAGATATTTCCTATTTCATCATAGGCCTCAAAGCACTCCAAATATCCATTTGCAGATTCTACAAAAAGACTGTTTCCAAACTGCCCAACCAAAAGACAGGTTCAATTCTGGGAGATGAATGCACACAACCCAAAGAACTTTCTCAGAATGCTTTTGTCTTTTTTTTTAAGTGAAGATATCTCCTTTTCACCATAGACCTCAAAGCACTCCAAATATGCATTTGCAGATTCAACAAAAAGAGCATTCCCAAACTGCTCAATCAAAAGAAAGTTTCAACTCGGTGAAATGAATGTGCACATCACAATGAAGTTTCTCGGAATGCTTGTTTCTGGTTTTTATGTGAAGATATTTCCATTTTCACCATAGGCCTTATTCTGGTCAAAAATATCCTTCTGCAGATACTATAAAAAGACTCTTTCCAAACTGCTGCATCAAGAGAAATCTTCAAATCTGTGAAATGAATGCACACATCACAAAGGTGTTTCTCAGAATGCTTCTGTGTAGTTTTTATGAGAAGACATTTCCTTTTCCACAACAGGTCTCAAAGCATTACAAATATCCACACGCAGGTTGTACAAAAAGAGTGCTTCAAAACTGCTCAATCAAAAGAAAGGTTCAACTCTGTGAGATGAATGCACACATCACAAAGAAGTTTCTCAGAATGCTTCTGTCTAGTTTTTATGTGAAGATATTTCCTTTATCATCATAGGCCTCAAAGCACTCTAAATGTCCATTTGCAGATTCTAAAAAGACACTGTTCCCAAACTGCTCAATCAAAAGAAAGGTTCAAATCTGTGAGGTGAATGCACACATGACAAATAAGTTTCTCTGAACTCTTCACTCTAGTTTTTATATGAAGATATTTCCTTTTTCACAATAGGCCTCAAAGTGCTCAAAAATGTACCTTTGCAGATTCCAGAAAAGGTTGTTTCCAAACTGCTCAATCAAAAGAATGCTTCAAATCTGTGGGGTGAAGGCACACATCATGAAGGAATTACTTAGAAAGCTTCTATCTAGTTTTTAGGTGAAGATATATCCTTTTTCACAATAGGCCTCAAACAGCCTACATATATCCCTTTGCAGATTCCACAAAAAGACAGTTTCCAAATTGCTCAATCAATAGAATGGTTCAAATCTGTGATATGAATACACACATCACAATGAAGTTTCTCAGAAACCTTCTCTCTTGTTTTTATGTGAAGATATTTCCTTTTTCACAATATGCCTCAAAGCACTCACAAATATCCCTTTACAGATTCTCCAAAAAAGACTGTTTCTATACTGCTCAATCAAAACAAAGTTTCAAGTCTGTGAGATGAAGGCACACATCAGAAAGAAGTTTCTCAGAAATCTTCAATCTAGTTTTTATGTGAAGATATTTCCTTTTTCACCGTAACCCCCAAAGCATTCACAAATATCACTGCAGATTCTACAAAAAGTCCGTCTCCATACTGCTCAATCAAAAGAATGCTTTGACTCTCTGAGATAAATGCACACATCACAAATAAGTTTGTCAGAAAGCTTTTGTCTAATTTTTATGTGAATATATTTCCTTTTTCACCATAGGCCTCAGATCCCCTAGAAGTATCCCTTTGCAGATTCCACAAAAAGACTGTTTCCAAATTGCTCAATCAAAGCACAGTTTCAACTCTGTGAGATGAATGCACACATCACAAAGAAGTTTCTCTGAAAGCTTCTGTGTAGTTTTTATGTGAAGATATTTCCATTTTCTCCATAGCCCTCAAACCACTCACAAATATCCCTTACAGATTATACAAAAAGAGTGTTTCCAACCTGCTCAATCAAAAGAAAAGTTCTACTCTGTGAGATGAATTCACACATCACAAAGAAGTTTCTCAGAGGGCTTCTGTCTACTTTGTATGTGAAGAAATTTCCTTTTTCACCATAGGCCTAAAACCGCCTTTATATATCCTATTGCAGATCCTACAGAAAGACTCTTTCCAAACTGCTCAATCAAAAGTAAGCTTCAACTCCATGAGATGAATGCTCATATCACAAAAAGTTTCTCAGAAAGCTTCTGTCTTGTTTTTATATGAAGATATTTCCTTTTTCACTATATGACACAAAGCATTCACAAATATCACTTTGCAGATTCTACAAAAAGACTGTCTCCAAACTGCTCATTAAAAAGAATGGTTCAACTCTGTGACATGAATGAATACATCACAAAGAAACTTTTCAGAATGCTTCTCTGTAGTTTTTTTATGAATATATTTTCTTTCTCACAGCGGGCCTCAAACCTCTCACAAATATCCCTTTACAGATTCTCCAAAAAGACTGTTTCTCAACTGCTCAACCAAAAGAGATGTTCAACTCTGTGTGATGATGGCAGACATCACAAGGAAGTCTCTCAGAAAGCTTCTGTCTACTTTTTATGTGAAGATATTTCCTTTTTCACCACAGGCCTAAAACTGCCTTCATATACCCTTTGGAGATAATACAAAAAGACTGCTTCCAAACTGTTCAATTCAAAGAAAGTTTCAACATTTTGAGATGAATGCACACATCAAAAAGGCATTTCTCAGAAAGCTTCTGTCTAGTTTTTAAGTAAAGACATTTCATTTTTTCAAAATTGGCCACAAAGAGATCACAAATATCCCTTTACAGATTCTCCAAAAAGACTGTTTCCAACTTGCACAATCAAAAGAGATGTTCAACTCTGTGTGATGAATGCACACAACACAAAGAAGTTTCTCAGAAAGCGTCTGTCCAGATTTTATGAGTAGATATTTCCTGTTCCAATATAGGCCTCAAAGTGCTCCAAATATCCATCTGCAGATACTACAAAAAGCCTATTTCCAAACTGCTCAATCAAAAGAAATGTTCATGTCTGTGGGTTGAATGCACACATCACAAAGAAGTTTTTCAGAATGTCTTCTGTTTAGTTTTAATGTGAAAATATTCCTTTTTCCACCAGAGGACTCAAAGCTCTCCAAATATCCAATTGCAAATTCTACAATAAGAGAGTTTTGAAACTGCTCAATCAAAAGAAAACTTCAACTCTGTGAGATGAATGCACATATCACAAAGAAGTTTCTCAGAATACTTCTGTCTAGTTTTTGCGTGAAGATATTTGCTTTTCCACTGTAGGCTGCAAAGTGCTTCAAATATCCAATTGCACATTCTACAAAAAGAGTGTTTCAATACTGTTCTATCAAAAGAAAGTTTGAACACTGTGAGAAAAATCCACTCAAAACAAAGCAGTTTCTCAGAACTCTTCTGTCTAGTTTTTATGTGAATTTATTTCCTTTTCCACAAGAGGCTGCAAAGCGATCCAAATATCCACTTGAAGATACTACAAAAAGAGTATTTCAAAACTACTCAATCAAAAGAAAGGTTCAACTCTGTGAGCTGAATGCACACATCACAAAGAAGTTTCTCAGAATGCTTCTGTGTAGTTTTTCTGTGAAGATATTTCCTTTTCCACTATAGGCCTCAAATTGCTCCAAATATCCACCTGCAGATTCTACAAAAAGAGTGTTTCAAAACTGCTCAATCAAAAGAAAGGCTCTACTCTATGAGTTGAATGCACACATCACCAAGTTGTTTCTCAGAATGCTTCTGTCTAGCTTTTATGTGAAGGTATTTCCTTTTCAACCATAAGCCTCAAAGCACTCCAAATATCCACTTGCAGATTCTACAAAAAGAGTGTCTCAAAACTGCTCAAGCAAAAGATAGGTTCAGCTCTGTGTTTTGAATGCACACATCAATAAGAAGTTTCTCAGAATGATTCTGTCTGGTTTTTATGTGAAGATAATTCCTTTTCCTGTAAAGGCTTCAAATCGCTCCAAATATTCTTTTGCAGATACTACAAAATGACTGTTTCCAAGCTATTCAATCAAAAGAAAGATTCAACTCCGTGAGTTGAATTCACAAATCACCAAGAAGTTTCTCAGAATGCTTCTGTCTAGTTTTTATGTGAAGATATTTCCTTTTCCAACATAGGCCTCAAAGGGTTCCAAATATCCACCTGCAGAGTCTACAAACAAAGTGTTTCAAAACTGCTCAATCAAAAGAAATTTCAACTCTGTGAGATGACTGCACACATCAGGAGGAAGTTTCACAGAATGTTTCTGTCTAGTTTTTCTGTGAAGATATTTCCTTTTCCACTGTAAGCCACAAAGTGCTCCAAATATCCACTTGCAGGTTCTACAAAAAGAGTTTTTCAAAATTGTTCAATCAAAAGAAATATTCAACTCTGTGAGATGAATGCACTCATCACAAAGAGGTTTCTCAGAATGTTTCTGTCTATTTTCTATGTGAAGATATTTCCCTTTGCACTAGAGGCTGCAAAGCACTCCAAATATCCACATGCAGATTCTTCAAAAAGCATGTATCAAAACTGCTCAATGAAAGGAAAAGTTCAACTCTGTGAGTTGAATGCACACATCACAAAGAAGTTTTCAGAATGCTTCTGTCTAGTTTTTATTTGAAGATATTTCCCTTTACACTAGAGCCTGAAAAGAGCTCTACATATCCACTTGCAGATTCTACAAAAGGACTGTTTCAAAACTGCTCGGTCAGAAAAAGGTTGTACTCTGTGGGTTGAATGCACACATCACAAAGAAGTTTCTCACAATGCTTCAGTCTAGTTTTTAAGTGAAGATATTTCCTTACCCACCACAGGCCTCAAAGCTCTCCCAATATGCACCTGCAGATTCTACAAGAAGAGTGTTTCAAAACTGCTCAATCAAAAGAAAGTTTCAACTCTGTGAGTTGAAGGCACATATCACAAAGTAGTTTTGCAGAATGCTTCTGTCTAGTTTTTATGTGATGATATTTCCTTTTCCAGTAGAGACCTCAAAGTGCTCCAAATATCTACTTGTAGATTCTACAAAAAGTGTGTTTCAAAACTGCTCAATCAAAAGAAATGTTCAACTATGTGAGATGAATGCACACATCCAAAGAAGTTTCTCAGAATGTCTCTGTCTAGTTTTTATGTGAAAATGTTTCCTTTTCCACTTTAGGTCCCAAATTGCTCAAAATATCCATTGGCAGATAATACAAAAAGTGTGTTTCCAAAATGCTCAATCAAAAGAAATGTTTATGTCTGTGAGTACAGTGCACACATCACAAAGAAGTTTCTCAGAAATTCTTCTGTATATATATATTTTCTATTATTATACTTTAAGTTTTAAGGTACATGTGCACAATGTGCAGATTAGTTACTTATGTATACATGTGCCATAATGGTGTGTTGCACCCACTAACTCATCATCTAGCATTAGGAATATCTCCCAATGCTATTCCTCCCACTTCCCCCCACACCACAACAGTCCCCAGAGTGTGATGTTTCTCCTCCTGTGTCCATATGTTCTCATTGTTCAATTCCCACCTATGAGTGAGAATATGCAGTGTTTGGTTTTTTGTTCTTGTGGTAGTTTACTGAGAATGATGATTTCCAGTTTCATCCATGTCCCTACAAACGACATGAACGCATCATTTTTTATGGCTGCATAGTATTCCATGGTGTATATGTGCCACATTTTCTTAATCCAGTCTATCATTGTTGGACATTTGGGTTGGTTCCAAGTCTTTGCTATTGTGAATAGTGCTGCAATAAACATATGTGTGCATGTGTCTTTATAGCAACATGATTTATAATCCTTTGGGTATATATCCAGTAATGGGATGGCTGGGTCAAATGGTATTTCTAGTTCTAGATCCCTGAGGAATAGCCACACTGACTTCCAAAAAGGTTGAACTAGTTTACAGTCCCACCAACAGTGTAAAAGTGTTCCTTTTTCTCCACATCCTCTCCAGCACCTGTTGTTTCCTGACTTTTTGATGATTGCCATTCTAACTAATGTGAGATGATATCTCATTGTGGTTTTGAATTGCATTTCTCTGATGGTCAGTGATGGTGAACATTTTTTCATATGTTTTTTGGCTGCACAAATGTCTTCTTTTGAGAATTGTCTGTTCATTTTCTGTGCTCACTTTTTGATGTGATTGTTTGTTTTTCTCTTGTAAATTTGTTTGAGTTCATGGTAGATTCTAGATATTAGCCCTTTGTCAGATGAGCAGGTTGCAAAAATTTTCTCCCATTTTGTAGGTTGCCTGTTCACTCTGATGGTAGTTTCTTTTGCTGTGTAGAGGCTCTTTAGTTTAATTAGATCCCATTTGTCAATTTTGGCTTTTGTTGCCATTGCTTTTGGTGTTTTAGAAATGAAGTCCTTGCCCATGCTTATGTCCTGAATGGTGATGCCTAGGTTTTCTTCTAGGGTTTTTATGGTTTTTGGTCTAATGTTTAAGTCTTTAATCCATCTTGAATTAATTTTTGTATAAGGCGTAAGAAAGGGATCAACTTTCAGCTTTTTACATATGGCTAGTCAGTTTTCCCAGCACCATTTATTAAATAGGGAATCCTTTCCCCATTGCTTGTTTTTCTCAGGTGTATCAAAGATCAGATAGTTGCAGATATGCAGCGTTATTTCTGAGGGCTCTGTTCTGTTCCATTGATCCATATCTCTGTTTTGATACCAGTACCATGCTATTGTGGTTACTGTGGCCTTGTAGTATAGTTTGAAGTCAGGTAGGGTGATGCCTCCAACTTCGTTCTTTTGGCTTAGGATTGACTTGATGGTGTGGGATCTTTTTTGGTTCCATATAAACTTTAAAGTAGTTTTTTCCAATTCTGTGAAGAAAGTCATTGGTAGCTTGATGGGGATGGCATTGAATCTGTAAATTAACTTGGGCAGTATTGTCATTTTCACGATATTGATTCTTCCTACCCATGAGCATGGAATGTTCTTCCATTTGTTTGTATCCTCTTTTAATTCCTTAAGCAGTGGTTTGTAGTTCTCCTTGAAGAGGTCCTTCACATCCCTTGTAAGTTGGATTCCTAGGTATTTTATTCTCTTTGAAGCAATTGTCAATGGGAGTTCACTCATGATTTGGCTCTCTGTTTGCTATTTGTGTATAAGAATGCTTGTGATTTTGGTACATTGATTTTGTATCCTGAGACTTTGCTGAAGTTGCTTATCAGCTTAAGGAGATTTTGGGCTGAGACAATGGGGTTTTCCAGATATACAATCATGTCGTCTGCAAACAGGGACAATTTGACTCCCCTTTTCCTAATTGAATACCCTTTATTTCCTTCTCCTGCCTAATTGCCCTGGCCAGAACTTCCAACACTATGTTGAATAGGAGTGGTTTGGGAGGGCATCCCTGTCTTGTGCCAGTTTTCAAAGGGAATGCTTCCAGTTTTTCCCATTCAGTATGATATTGGCTGTGGGTTTGTCATAGATAGCTCTTATTATTTTGAGATACGTCCCATCAATGCCTAATTTCTTGAGAGTTTTTAGCATGAAGCGTTGTTGAATTTTGTCAAAGGCCTTTGCTGCATCTATTGAGATAATTATGTGATTTTTGTCTTTGGTTCTGTTTATATGCTGGATTACATTTATTGATTTGAATATATATAACCAGCCTTGCATCCCAGGGATGAAGCCCACTTGATCATGGTGGATAAGCTTTTTGATGTGCTGCTGGATTCATTTTGCCAGTATTTTATTGAGGATTTTTGCATCAATGTTCATCAAGGATATTGGTCCAAAATTCTGTTTTTTGGTTGTGTCTCTGCCCGGCTTTGGTATCAGGATGATGCTGGCCTCATAAAATGAGTTAGGGAGGATTCCCTCTTTTTCTATTGATTGGAATAGTTTCAGAAGGAATGGTACCAATTCCTCATTTTACCTCTGGTAGAATTCGGCTGTGAATCCATCTGGTCCTGGACTCTTTTTGGTTGGTAAGCTATTGATTATTGCCACAATTTCAGATTCTGTTATTGGTCTATTCAGAGATTCAACTTCTTCCTGTTTTAGTCTTGGGAGAGTGTATGTGTTGAGGAATTTATCCATTTCCTCTAGAGTTTCTAGTTTATTTGCGTAGATGTGTTTGCAGTAATCTCTGATGGTAGTTTGTATTTTTGAGTGATTGGTAGTGATATTCCCTTTATCATTTTTTATTGTGTCTATTTGATTCTTCTCTCTTTTTTTCTTTTTTATTCTTGCTAGCAGTCTATCAATTTTGTTGATACTTTAAAAACACCAGGTTCTGGATTCATTAATTTTTTGAAGGGTTTTTTGTGTCTCTATTTCCTTCAGTTCTGCTCTGATTTTAGTTATTTCTTGTCTTCTACTAGCTTTTGAATGTATTTGCTCTTCCTTTTCTAGTTCTTTTAATTGTGATATTAGGGTGTCAATTTTGGTTCTTTCCTGCTTTCTCTTGTGGGCATTTAGTGCTATAAATCAACAAAGTTGAAATGAAGGAAAAAATGTTAAGGGCAGCCAGAGAGAAAGGTCGGGTCACCCACAAAGGGAAGTCCACCAGACTAACAGGGGATCTCTCAGCAGAAACTCTACAAGCCAGAAGAGATTGGGCGCCAATATTACACATTCTGAAAGAAAATAATTTTCAACCCAGAATTTCAAATACAGCCAAATTAAGCTTCATAAATGAAGGAGAAATAAAATCCTTTACTGACAAGCAAATGCTGAGAGATTTTGTCATTACCATGCTTGCCCTAAAAGAGCTCCTGAAGGAAGGCCTAAATATGGAAAGGAAGAACTGGTACCAGCCGCTGCAAAATCATGTCACAATGTAAAGACCATCAAGAGTATGAAGAAACTGCATCAACTAACGGGCAAAATCACCAGCAAACATCATAATGACAGGATCAAATTCACATATAACAATATTAACTTTAAATGTAAAGGGACTAAATGCTCCAATTAAAAGACACAGATCATCAAATTGGATAAAGAGTCAAGACCCATCAGTGTGCTGTATTCAGGAAACCCATCTCACATGCAGAGATGCAAATAGGCTTAAAATAAAAGGATGGAGGAAGATCTATGAAGCAAATGGAAAACAAAAAAAGGCAGGGGTTGCAATCCTAGTCCCTGATAAAACAGACTTTATACCAACAAAAATCAAAAGAGGCAAGGCCATTACATAATGGTAAAGGGATCAATTCAACAAGAAGAGCTAAGTATACTAAATATATACACCCAATACAGGAGCACCCAGATTCATAAAGCAAGTCCTGAGTGACCTATGAAGAGACTTAGACTCCCACACAATAATAATGGGAGACTTTAATGCCCCACTGTCAATTTTAGACAGATCAACGAGACAGAGAGTTAACAAGGATACCCAGGAATTGAACTCAGCTCTGCACCAAGCGGTCCTAATAGACATCTACAGAACTCTCCACCTCAAATGAATATATTATACACTTTTTTCAGCACCACACCACGCTTATTCCAAAATTGACCACATACTTGGAAGTAAAGCTCTCCTCAGCAAATGTAAAAGAACAGAAATTATAACAAACTATCTCTCAGAACATAGTGCAATCAAACTAGAACTCAGGATTATGAAACTCACTCAAAACCGCTCAACTACAGGGAAACTGAACAACCTGCTCCTGAATGACTACTGGGTACATAACGAAATGAAGGCAGAAATAAAGATGTTCTTTGAAACCAATGAGAACAAAGACACAACATACCAGAATCTCTGGGACGCATTCAAAGCAGTGTGTAGAGGGAAATTTATAGCACTAAATGCCCACAAGAGAAAGCAGGAAAGATCCAAAATTGACACCCTAACATCACAATTAAAAGAACTAGAAAAGCAAGAGCAAACACATTCAAAAGCTAGCAGAAGGCAAGAAATAACTAAAATCAGAGCAGAACTGAAGGAAATAGAGACACAAAAACCTTTCAGAAAATTAATGAATCCAGGAGCTGGTTTTTTGAAAGGATCAACAAAATTTATAGACTGCTAGCAAGACTAATAAAGAAAAAAAGAGAGAAGAATTAAATAGACGCAATAAAAACTGATAAAGGGGATATCACCACCAATCCATCAGAAATACAAACCACCATCAGAGAAAAATACAAACACCTCTATGCAAATAAACTGGAAACTCTAGAAGAAATGGATAAATTCCTTGACACATACACTGTCCCAAGACTAAACCAGGAAGAAGATGAATCTCTGAATAGACCAATAACAGGATCTGAAATTGTGGCAATAATCAATAGCTTACGAACCAAAAAGAGTCCAGGATCAGATGGATTCACATCGAATTTTACCAGAGGTAAAAGGAGGAACTGGTATCATTCCTTCTGAAACTATTCCAATCAATAGAAAAAGAGGAAATCCTATCTAACTCATTTGATGAGGCCAGCAGCATCCTGATACCAAAGCCGGGCAGAGACACAACTAAAAAAGAGAATTTGACACCAATATCCTTGATGAACATTGATGCAAAAATCCTAAAGAAAATACTGGGAAACCGAATCCAGCAGCACATCAAAAAGCTTGTCCACCATGATCAAGTATGCTTCATTCCTGGGATGCAAGGCTAGTTCAATATGTGCAAATCAATAAATGTAATCCAGCATATAAACTGAACCAAAGACAAAAACCACATGATTATCTCAATAGATGTAGAAAAGGCCTTTGACAAAATTCAACAACACTTCGTGCTAAAAATTCTCAAGAAATTAGGTATTGATGGGACGTATCTCAAAATAATAAGAGCTATCTATGACAAACCCACAGCCAATATCATACTGAATGGGCAAAAACTGGAAGCATTCCCTTTGAAAACTGGCACAAGACAGGGATGCCCTCTCTCACCACTCCTATTCAACATAGGTTGGAAGTTCTGGCCAGGTCAATTAGGCAGGAGAAGGAAATAAAGGGTATTCAATTAGGAAAAGAGGAAGTCAAATTGTCCCTGTTTGCAGATGACATGATTGTATATCTAGAAAACCCCATTGCCTGAGCCCCAAATCTCCTTAAGCTGATAAGCAACTTCAGCAAATTCTCAGGATACAAAATAAATGTACCAAAATCACAAGCATTCTTATAGACCAACAACAGACAAACAGAGAGCCAAATCATGAGTGAACTCCCATTCACAATTGCTTCAAAGAGAATAAAATACCTAGGAATCCAACTTACAAGGGACGTGAAGGACCTCTTCAAGGAGAACTACAAACCACTGCTCAATGAAATAAAAGAGGATACAAACAAATGGAAGAACATTCCATGCTCATGGGTAGGAATAATCAATATCTTGAAAACGGCAATACTGACTAAGGCAATTTACAGATTCAATGACATCCCCATCGAGCTACGAATGACTTTCCTCACAGAATTGGAAAAAACTACTTTACAGTTCATATGGGACCAAAAAAGATCCCACATCACCAAGTCAATCCTAAGCCAAAAGAACAAAGATGGAGGCATCACACTACCTGACTTCAAACTATACTACAAGGCTACAGTAACCAAAACAGCATGTTACTTGTACCAACACAGAGATATAGATCAATGGAACAGAACAGAGCCCTCAGAAATAACACCACATATCTTCAACTATCTGATCTTTGACATACCTGAGAAAAACAAGGAATGGGGAAAGGATTCCCTATTTAATAAATGGTGCTGAGAAAACTGACTAGCCACATGTAGAAAGCTGAAACTGGATCCCTTCCTTACACTTTATACAAAAATTAATTCAAGATTGATTAAAGACTTAAACACTAGAACTAAAACCATAAAAACCCTAGAAGAAATCCTAGGCATTACCACTCAGGACATAGGCATGGGCAAGGACTTCATGTCTAAAACACCAAAAGCATTGGCAACAAAAGCCAAAATTGACAAATGGGATCTAATTAAACTAAAGAGCTTCTGCACAGCAAAAGAAACTACCATCAGAGTGAACAGGCAACCTACAAAATGGAAGAAAATTTTCACAACCTACTCGTCTGACAAAGGGCTAATATCCTGAATCTACAATGAACTCTAACAAATTTATAAGAAAAAAACAAACAACCTCATCAAAAAATCGGCGAAGGACATGAACAGACGCTTCTCAAAAGAAGACATTTGTGCAGCCAAAAAACATATGAAAAAATGTTCACCATCACTGGTTATCAGAGAAATGCAAATCAAAAGCACAATGAGATACGATCTCACACCTGTTAGAATGGCAATCATTAAAAAGTCATCAAACAACAGGTGCTGGAGAGGATTTGGAGAAACAGGAACACTTTTGCACTGTTGGTGGGACTGTAAACTAGTTCAACGTTTGTGGAAGTCAGTGTGGTGAGTCCTCAGGGATCTAGTACTAGAAATACCATTTGACCCAGTCATCCCATTACTGGGTACATACCCGAAGGGCTATAAATCATGATGATATAAAGACACATGTACACATATGTTTATTGAGGCACTATTCACAATAGCAAAGACGTGGAACCAACCCAAATGTCCAACAATGATAGACTGGATTAAGAAATTGTGGCATGTATACACCATGGAATACTATGCAGCCATAAAAAACAATGAGTTCATGTCCTTTGTACGGACATGGATGAAATTGGAAATCATCATTCTCAGTAAAGTATTTCAAGAACAAAATACCAAACACAGCATATTCTCACTCATAGGTGGGAATTGAAGAAAGAGCATATGGACACAGGAAGGGGAACATCACACTCTGGGGACTGTTGTGTGGTGGGGGGAGGGGTTAGGCATAGCTTTAGGAGATATACCTAATGCTAAATCACGAGTTAATGGGTGCAGTACACCAGCATGGCACATATATATATTTGTAACTAACCTGCACATTGTGCACATATACCCTAAAACTAAAAGTATAATAATAACAAAATAAAAAAAATAAAATATTGTATTAAATATATATAAAAATAAAGTTAGATTTACAAACTCTTACAAAAATTTGACAAAATAATTTTATGTTGGCTAAATCTAATAAACAAATTAGCTTCTATTTAAAAAAGAAAAGAAATGTTCAACTCTGTGAGTTGAAAGCACACATCACAAAAACTTTCTCAGAATGCCTCCGTATAGTTTTCATGTGAAGATATGTCCTTTTCCACCTTAGGCCTCAAAGCAATCCAAATCTAGATTTTCAGATTCTACATAAAGATTGTTTCAAAACAGCTCAATCAAAAGAAAGGTTCAACTCTGTGAGATGAATGCACACATCACAAAGAGGTTTCTCGTAATGCTTCTGTGTAGTTTTCATATGAAGGTATTACCTTTTACACTAGATGCCGAAAGGCACTCCAAATATACACTTGCAGATTCTACAAAAAGAGTGTTTCAAAACTGGCCAATCAAAAGAAATGTTCAACTCTGGGACATGAATGCACACATCAAGAAGAAATTTCTCATAATGCTTTTGTCTAATTTTTATGTGAAGATATTTCCTTTTCCACTATAGATCTCAAAGCACTCCAAATATCCACTTGCAGATACTTCAAAAAGACTGTTTCCAAACTGCTGAATCAAAGGAAAACTTCAACTCTGTAAGTAGTATGCACACATCACAAAGAAGTTTCTCATAATGCTTTTGTCTAATTTTTATATGAAGATATTTCCTTTTCCAATAGCGGTCTCAAAGCGATCAACATATACATTAGAACATACTAAAAAAAACTCTTTCCAAACAGCTCCATCAAAAGATAGGTTCAACTCTGTGAGTTGAATGCACTCATCAAAAACAAGCTTCTCAGAATGCTTCTGTCTAGTTTTTACATAAAGATATTTCCTTTATCAATAGGCCTCAAATCGCTCCAAATATCCACTTGCAGATTCTACAAAAAGAGAGTTTCAAAACTACTCAATCAAAAGAAAGATTCAACTCTGTGAAATGAATGCACACATAACAATGCAGTTTCTCAGAATGCTTCTGTCTAGTTTTTATGTGAAGATATTTCCTTCTCCATTATAGGCCACAAAGCGCTCTAAATATCCATTTGTAGTTTCTACAAAAAGAGTGTTTCAAAACTTCTCAAACAAAAAAAATGTTCAACTCTGTGGGATGAATGCACACATCACAAAGTAGTTTCTCAGATGCTTCTGTATAGTTTTTATGTGAAGATATTTCCTTTTCCACTATATGGCTCAAAGTGCTCCAAATATCGATTTGAAGATACTACAAAAAAATTTTTTCCAAACTGGTCAATCAAAACAATGGTTCAACATTGTGAGTTGAATGCACTCATGACAAAAAAGTTTCTCAGAATGCTTCTGTCTAGTTTTTGTGAAGATATTTCCATTTTCACCAAGTGCCTCAAATCTCCCCAAATATCCATCTGCACATTCTACAAAAAGAGTGTTTCAAAACAGCCCAATCGAAAGAAAAGTTCAACCTTGTGAGATGAATGCACACATCAAAAAGAAGTTTCTCAGAATGTTTCAGTATAGTTTTCATGTGAAGATATTTCCTTTTCCACTATCGGCCGCAAAGCGCTTCAAATATCCATCTGCAGATTGTACAAAAAATTTTTTCAATACTGCAAATCAAAAGAAAGATTCAGCTCTGTGACACGAATACCACATCACAAGGAAGTTTCCTAGAATGCTTCTGGCTAGTTTTTATGTGAAGATATTTCCTTTTCCACCAGAGTCCTCAAAGCGCTCCAAATATTCATTTGCAGTTACTACAAAAAGTCTGATTCCAATCTCCTCAATCAAAAGAAAAGTTCTGCTTTGTGAGTTGAATGCACACATAAAAAAGAAGTTTCTCAGAATGTTTCTGTACTGTTTTTATGTGAAGTTATTTCCTTTTCCACTAAAGGGCTCAAAGCACTCCAAATATCCATTTGCCGATACTACAAAAAGACTGTTTCCAAACTGCTCCATCAAAAGAATTGTTCAACTCTGTGAGTTAAATGCACTCATCACAAAGAAGTTTCTTAGAATGCTTCTGTCTAGTTTGTATGTGAAGATATTTCCTTTTCCACCCTAGGCCTCAAAGTGCTCGAAATATACATTTGCAGATACTACAAAAAGACTGTTTCCAAACTGCTCAATCAAAAGAAAAGTTCAACTTGTGAGTTGAATGCACACTTGACAAATAAGATTTTCAGAATGCTTCTGTCTAGTTTTTATGTGAAGATATTTCCTTTTCCACCATAAGCCTCACAGAGCTCCAAATAACCACTTGCAGATACTACAAAAAGAGTGTTCCAAATCTGCCCAAGCAAAATAAAGGTTCAATTCTGTGAGATGAATACACACATCACAAAGAAGATTCTGAGAGGGCTTCTGTCTAGTTTTTATGTGAAGATATTTCCTTTTCTACCATAGGCCTCAAAGCGCTAAAACTATAAATTAGAACATACTAAAAAAGACTCTTTCCAAACTGCTCCATCAAAAGAAATATTCAGCTCTGTGAGTTGAATGCACACATCACAAAGAAGTTTCTTAGAATGCTTTTGTCTAGTTTTCATGTGAAGATATTTCCTTTTCCAACAAAGGCCTCAAATCACTCCAAATATCCACTTGCAGATTCTACAAAAAGTGTGTTTCAAATCTGCTCAATCAAAAGCAAGGTTGAACTCTGTGAGATGAATGAACACATCACAAAAACGTTTCTCAGAATGCTTTTGGCCAGTATTTATGTGAAGATATTTCCTTTTCCACCATAGGTGGAAAAGCGCTCCAAAAACCCACTTGTAGATTCTACAAAAAGAGTGTCTCAAAACTGCTCAATCAAAAACAGGTTTAAGTGTGCGGGATGAATGCACACATCACAAATAAGTTTATCAGAATACTTCTGTCTAGTTTTTATGGGAAGATATTTACATATCCACTACAGGCCTCAAAACATTCCAAATATCCATTTGCAGATACTACAAAAAAACTGTTTCCAAATTGCTCAATCAAACGAAAAGTTCAACTCTGTGAGTTGAATACACACATCACTAAGCAGTGTCTCAGAATGCTTCTGTCTAGTTTTTATGTAAAGATATTTCCTTTTCCAACATAAGCCTCAGAACGCTCCAAATATCCACTTGCAAATCCTGCAAAAACAGTGTTTCAAAACTGCTCAATCAAAACAAAGGTTCAACTCTGTGATATGAATGCACACATCTCAAAGAAGTTTCTCAGAATGCTTCTGTCTGGTTTGTAAATGAAGATATTTTCTTTTCCAATATAGCACTCAAAGCACTTCAAATATCCATTTGCATATACTACAAAAAGACTTTCCAAACTGCTCAATCAAAGGAAAGATTCAACTCTGTGAGTTGAATGCACACAAAGAAGTTTCTCAGAACGCTTCTGTCTAGTTTTTATGTGAAGATATTTCCTTTTCCACCGTATTCCACAAAGCACTCCAAATATCCACTTGCAGATTATACAAAAAGAGTGTTTCAAAACTGCTCAATCAAAAGAAAGTTTCAACACCGTGAGATGAATGTACACATCACAAACCAGTTTCTCAGAATGCTTCTGTCTAGTTTTTATATGAAGATGTTTCCTTTCCCACTATACACATCAAAGCGCTCCAAATATCCACTTGCAAATACGACAAAAATACTCTTTCCAAACTCGTCAATCAAAAGAAATGTTCAACTCTGTGAGTTGAATGCACACATGACAATGAAGTTTCTAAGAATACTTCTGTCTAGCATTCATGTGAAGATAGTTCATTATACAGAATATGCCTCAAAGTACTCCAAATATCCACTTGCAATTTCTACAAAAAGTCTGTTTCAAACTGCTTAATCAAAAGAAATGTTCAGCTCTGTGAAATGAATGTGCACATCACAAAGAAGTTTCTCGGAATGCTTGTGTCTTGTTTTTATGTGAAGATATTTCCATTTTCACCACAGGCCTTATACCAGTCACAAATATCCCTCTACAGATACTACAAAAAGACTGTTTCCAAACTGCTCCATAAAAAGAAACCTTTAAATATCTGAGATAAATGCACACATCACAAAGAAGTTTCTGAGAATGGTTCTGTCTGGTTTTTATGTGAAGATATTTCCTTTTCAACTATAGGCCGCAAAGCGCTCCAAATATCCCCTTGCAGATCCTACAAAAACAGTGTTTCGAAAATGTTCAATGAAAAGAAATGTTCAACTCTGTGAAGTGAATGCACACATCACAAATAAGTTTCTGAGACTGCTTCTGTATAGTTGTTATGTGAAGATATTTCCCTTCCCACCTTATTTCTCAAAGCTCTCCAAATATCCATTTGCAGATGGTACAAAAAGACTTTTTCCAAACTGCTCAATCAAAAGAAAGGTGCAACTCCGTGAGTTAAATGCACACATCACAAAGAAGTTTGTCAGAATGCTTCTGTCTAGCTTTTATGTGAAGATATTTCCTTTTCCCCTGTAGGCCTCAAAGGGCACCAAATATCCACCTGCAGATTCTACAAAAAGAGTGTTTCAAAACTGCCTAGTCAAAAGAAAGGTTCAACTCTGTGACATGAATGCACATATCACAAAGAAGTTTCTCATAATGCTTTTGTCTAATTTTTATTTGAATGTATTTTCTTTTACACTATAGAACTCAAAGCGCTCCAAATATGCATTTGAGCATACTAAAAAAACTCTTTCCAAAATGCTCCATCAAAGGAAATATGCAACTCTGTGAGTTGAATGCACACATCACAAAGAAATTTCCCAGAATGCTTCTATCTAGTTTTTATGTGAAGATATTTCCTTTCCCACTATAGGCCTCAAAGCCCTCCAAATATCCACTTGCAGATACTAGAAAAAGACTTTTCCAAACTGCACAATCAAAAGATAGGTTCAACTCTGTAAGTTGTATGCACTCATCACAAAGAAGTTTCTCACAATGCTTTTGTCTAATTTTTACTTGAAGATATTTCCTTTTCCATTAGGGCCCTCAAAGCAATCAAAATATACATTAGAACATACTAAAAAAGACTCCTTGAAAACTGCTCCATCAAAAGAAAGGTGCACCTCTGTGAGTTGAATGCGCACATCACAATGAAATTTCACAGAATGCTTCTGTCTAGTTTTTATGTGAAAATATTTCATTTTTCACCATAGGCCCCAAAGTGTTCAAAATATCCCCTTGAAGATTCTGCAAATAGAGTGCTTCAATCCTGCTCTATTAAAAGAAAGATTCAACTCTATGAAATGAATGCACATATCACAAAAATTTTGTCACAATGCTTCTGTCTGGTTTTTATGTGAAGATATTTCCTTTTCCACTACAGACCGCAAAGCCCTCAAAATATGCACTTGTAGATTCTACAAAAAGTGTGTTTCAAAACTGCTCAATCAAAACAAATATTCAAATTCCTGAGTTGAATGCACACATCACAAAGCAGTTTCTCAGAATGCTTCTGTTTAGTTTTTATGTGAAGTTATTTGCTTTTCCACTATAGGGTTCAAAGCGCTCCAAATATCCATTAGCCGATACTACAAAAGACTGTTTCCAAACTGCTCAATGAAAAGAATGGTTCAACTTTGTCAGTTGAGTGCACTTATCACAAAGAAGTTTCTCAGAATGCTTCTCTCTAGTTTTCATGTGAAGATATCTCCTTTTCCACCACAGGACTCAAAGCGATCCAAATATCCATTTGTAGGTTCTGCAAAAAGAGTGTTTCAAAACTGCTCAAAAAAAACAAAGGTTTAACTCTGTGACATGAATGCACACATCACAAAGAAGTTTCTCTGAATACTTCCTTCTAATTTTTTTTTTTTAATACTTTAAGTTTTAGGGTACATGTGCACATTGTGCAGGTTAGTTACATAGTTATACATGTGCCATGCTGGTGTGCTACACCCACTAACTCGTCATCTAGCATTAGGTATATCTCCCAATGCTATCCCTCCCCTCTCCCCCCACCCCACAACAGTCCCCAGATTGTGATATTTCCCTTCCTGTGTCCATGTGATCTCATTGTTCAATTCCCACCTATGAGTGAGAATATACGCTGTTTCGTTTTTTGTTCTTGAGATAGTTTACTGAGAATGATGATTTCCAATTTCATCCATGTCCCTACAAAGGACATGAGCTCATCATTTTTTATGGCTGCATAGTATTCCATGGTGAATATGTGCCACATTTTCTTAATCCAGTCTATCGTTGTTGGACATTTGGGTTGGTTCCAAATCTTCACTATTGTGAATAATGCCACAATAAACATACTTGTTCATGTGTCTTTATAGCAGCATGATTTATAGTCCTTTGGGTATATACCCAGTAATGGAGTGGCTGGGTCAAATGGTATTTCTAGTTCTAGATCCCTGAGGAATCGCCACACTGACTTCCACAATGGTCGAACTAGTTTACAGTCCCACCAACAGTGTAAAAGTGTTCCTATTTCTCCACATCCTCTCCAGCAACTGTTGTTTCCTTACTTTTTAATGATTGCCATTCTAACTGGCATGAGATGGTATCTCATTGTGGTTTTGATTTGCATTTCTCTGATGGTCAGTGATGATGGTCATTTTTTCAAGTGTTTTTTGACTGCATAAATGTCTTCTTTTGAGAAGTGTCTGTTCATGTCTTAGCCCACTTTTTGATGGGGTTGTTTTTTTCTTGTAAATTTGTTTGAGTTCATTGTAGATTCTGGATATTAGCCCTTTGTCAGATGAGTAGGTTGCAAAAATTTTCTCCCATGTTGTAGGTTGCCTGTTCACCCTGATGGTAGCTTCTTTTGTTGTGCAGAAGCTCTTTAGTTTAATTAGATCCCGTTTGTCAATTTTGTCTGTTGTTGCCATTGCTTTTGGTGTTTTAGACATGAAGTCCTTGCCCATGCCTATGTCCTGAATGGTAATGCCTAGGTTTTCTCCTAGGGTTTTTATGGTTTCAGGTCTAACATTTAAGTCTTTAATCCATCTTGAATTGATGTTTGTATAAGGTGTAAGGAAGGGATCCAGTTTCAGCTTTCTACATATGGCTAGTCAGTTTTCCCAGCACCATTTATTAAATAGGGAATCCTTTCCCCATTGCTTGTTTTTCTCAGGTTTGTCAAAGATCAGATAGTTGTAGATATGTGGTATTATTTCTGAGGGCTCTGTTCTTTTCCATTGATCTATATCTCTGTGTTGGTACCAGTAACATGCTGTTTTGGTTACTGTAGCCTTGTAGTATAGTTTGAAGTCAGGTAGTGTGATGACTCCAGCTTTGTTCTTTTGGCTTAGGATTGACTTGGTGATGTGGGCTCTTTTTTGGTTCCATATAAACTTTAAAGTAGTTTTTTCCAATTCTGTGAAGAAAGTCATTGGTAGCTTATTGGGGATGGCACTGAATCTGTCAATTACCTTGAGCAGTATGGCCATTTTCATGATATTGATTCTTCCTACCCATGAGCATGGAATGTTCTTCCATTTGTTTGTATCTTCTTTTATTTCCTTGAGCAGTGGTTTGTAGTTCTCCTTGAAGAAGTCCTTCACATCTGTTGTAAGTTGGATTCCTAGGTATTTTATTCTCTTTGAAGCAATTGTCAATGGCAGTTCACTCACGATTTGGCTCTCTGTTTGTTGTTGGTGTGTAAGAATGCTTGGGATTTTGGTACATTGATTTTGTATCCTGAGACTTTGCTGAATTTGCTTATCAGCTTAAGGAGATTTTGGGCTGAGACGATGGGGTTTTCTAGATATACAATCATGTCATCTGCAAACTGGGACAATTTGGCTTCCACTTTTCCTAATTGAATACCCTTTATTTCCTTCTCCTGCCTAATTGCCCTGGCCAGAACTTCCAACACTATGTTGAACAGGAGTGGTGAGAGAGGGCATCCCTGTCTTGTGCCAGGTTTCAAAGGGAATACTTCCAGTTTTTGCCCATTCAGTATGATATTGGCTGTGGGTTTGTCATAGATAGCTCTTATTATTTTGAAATATGTCCCACCAATACCTAATTTATTGAGATCTTTTAGCATGAAGCATTGTTGAATTTTGTCAAAGACCTTTTCTGCATCTATTGAGATAATCATGTGTTTTTTGTCTTTGGCTCTGTTTATATTCTGGATTACATTTATTGATTTGCGTATATTGAACCAGCCTTGCATACCAGGGATGAAACTCCCTTGATCATGATGAATAAGCTTTTTGATGTGCTGCTGGATTTGATTTGCCAGTATTTTATTGAGGATTTTTGCATCAATGTTCATCAAGGATATTGGTCTAAAATTATCTTTTTTTGTTGTGTCTCTGCCTTGCTTTGGTATCAGAATGATGCTGGCCTCATAAAAAGAGTTAGGGAGGATTCCCTCTTTTTCTATTGATTGGAATAGTTTCAGAAGGAATGGTACCAGTTCCTCCTTGTACCTCTGGTAGAACTCTACTGTGAATCCATCTGGTCCTAGACTCTTTTTGGTTGGTAAGCTATTGATTATTGCCACAATTTCAGATCCTGTTATTGGTCTATTCAGAGATTCAACTTCTTCCTGGTTTAGTCTTGGGAGAGTGCATGTGTTGAGGAATTTATCCATTTCTTCTAGATTTTCTAGTTTATTTGCATAGAGGTGTTTGTAGTATTTTCTGATGGTAGTTTGTATGTCTGTGGGATTGGTGGTGATATCCCCTTTATCATTTTTTATTGTGTCTATTTGTTTCTTATCTCTTTTTTTCTTTATTAGTCTTGCTAGCGGTCCATCAATTTTGTTGATCCTTTCAAAAAACCAGCTCCTGTATGCATTAATTTTTTGAAGGGTTTTTTATGTCTGTAATTCCTTCATTTCTGCTCTGATTTTAGTTATTTCTTGCCTTCTTCTAGTTTTTGAAGGTGTTTGCTCTTGCTTTTCTAGTTCTTTTAATTGTGATTTTAGGATGTCAATTTTGGATCTTTCCTGCTTTCTCTTGTGGGCATTTAGTGATATAAATTTCCCTCTACACACTGCTTTTAATGCGTCCCAGAGATTCTGGTATGTTGTGTCTTTTTCTTGTTGGTTTCAAAGAACATCTTTATTTCTGCCTTCATTTCGTTATGTACCCAGTAGTCATTCAGGAGCAGGTTTTTCAGTTTCCATGTAATTGAGCAGTTTTGAGTGAGATTCTTAATCCTGAGTTCTTGTTTGATTGCCCTGTTGTCTGAGAGATAGTTTGTTATAATTTCTGTTCTTTTACATTTGCTGAGGAGAGCTTTACTTCCAAGTATGTGGTCAATTTTGGAATAGGTGTGGTGTGGTGCTGAAAGAAATGTATATTCTGTTGATTTGAGGTGGAGAGTTCTGTAGATGTCTATTAAGTCCGCTTGGTGCAGAGCTGAGTTCAATTCCTGGATATCCTTGTTAACTTTCTGTCTCATTGATCTGTCTAATGGTGACAGTGGGGTGTTAAAGTCTCCCATTATTAATGTGTGGGCATCTAAGTCTCTTCACAGGTCACTGAGGACTTGCTTTATGAGTCTGGGTACTCCTGTATTGGGTGCATATACATTTAGGATAGTTAGTTCTTCTTGTTGAATTGATCCCTTTACCATTATGTAATGGTCTTCTTTGTTGGTTTAAAGTCTATTTTATCAGAGACTAGGATTGCAACCCCTGCCTTTTTTTGTTTTCCATTTGCTTGGTAGATCTTCCTCCATCCTTTTATTTTGAGCCTATGTGTGTCTCTGCACATGAGATGTGTTTCCTGAATACAGCACACTGATGGGTCTTGACTATCCAATTTGCCAGTCTGTGTCTTTTAATTGGAGCATTTACTCCATTTACATTTAAAGTTAATATTTTTATGTGTGAATTTGATCCTGTCATTATGATGTTAGCTGGTTATTTTGCTCATTAGTTGATGCAGTTTTTTCCTAGTCTTGATGGTCTTTACATTTTGGCATGATTTTGTGGCGGCTGGTACCAGTTGTTCCTTTCCATGTTTATCGCTTCCTTCAGGAACTCTTTTAGGGCAGGCCTGGTGGTGACAAAATCTCTCAGCATTTGCTTGTCTGTAAAGTATTTTATTTCTCCTTCACTTATGAAGCTTAGTTTGGCTGGATATGAAATTCTGTGTTGCAAATACTTTTCTTTAAGAATGTTGAATTTTGGCCCCCACTCTCTTCTGGCTTGTAGGGTTTCTGCCAAGAGATCTGCTGTTAGTCTGATGGACTTCCCTTTAAGGGTATCCCGACCTTTCTCTCTGGCTGCCCTTAACATTTTTTCCTTCATTTCAACTTTGGTGAATCTGACAATTATGTGTCTTGGAGTTGCTCTTCTCGAGGAGTATCTTTGTGGCGTTCTCTGTATTTCCTCAATCTGAACATTGGCCTGCCTTGCTAGATTGGGGAAGTTCTCCTGGATAATATCCTTCAGAGTGTTTTCCAACTTGGTTCCGTTCTCCCGTCACTTTCAGGTACACCAATCAGATGTAGATTTCGTCTTTCCCCTAGTCCCATATTTCTTGGAGGCTTTGCTCATTTCTTTTAATTCTTTTTTCTCTAAACTTCCCTTCTCGCTTCATTTCATTCATTTCATCTTCCACCACTGTTACCCTTTCTCCCAGTTGATTGCATCAGCTCCTGGGGCTTCTGCATTCTTCATGTAGTTCTCGAGCCTTGGTTTTCAGCTCCATCAGCTCCTTTAAGCACTTCTCTGTATTGGTTATTCTAGTTATACATTCTTCTAAATTTTTTTCAAAGTTTTCAACTTCTTTGCCGTTGTTTTGAATGTCCTCCCGGAGCTCAGAGTAATTTGATCGTCTGAAGCCTTCTTCTCTCAGCTCGTCAAAGTCATTCTCCATCCAGCTTTTTTCCATTGCTGGTGAGGAACTGTGTTCCTTTGGAGGAGGAGAGGTGCTCTGCTTTTTATAGTTTCCAGTTTTTCTTTTCTGTTTCTTCCCCATCTTTGTGTTTTTATCTACTTTTGGTCTTTGATGATGGTGATGTACAGATGGGTTTTTGGTGTGGATGTCCTTTCTGTTTGTTAGTTTTCCTTCTAACAGACAGGACCCTCAGCTGCAGGTCTGTTGGAATACCCTGCTCTGTGAAGTGTCAGTGTGCCCCTGCTGGGGGGTGCCTCCCAGTTAGGCTGCTTGGGGGTCAGGGGTCAGGGGCCCACTTGAGGAAGCAGTCTGCCTGTTCTCAGATCTCCAGCTGCGTGCTGGGAGAACCACTGCTCTCTTCAAATCCATCAGACAGGGACATTTAAGTCTGCAGAGGTTACTGCTGTCTTTTTGTTTGTCTGTGCTCTGCCCCCAGAAGTGGAGCCTATAGAGGCAGGCAGGCCTCCTTGAGCTGTGGTGGGCTCCACCCAGTTCGAGCTTCCTGGCTGCTTTGTTTACCTAAGCACGCCTGGGCAATGGCGGGTGCCCCTCCCCCAGCCTCACTGCCACCTTGCAGTTTGATCTCAGACTGCTGTGCTAGCAATCAGCGAGACTGTGGGCGTAGGACCCTCCTAGCCAGGTGTGGGATATAATCTCCTTGTGTGCCATTTTTTAAGTCCATCAGAAAAGCACAGTATTCGGGTGGGAGTGACCGGATTTTCCAGGTGCCGTCCATCACCCCTTTCTTTGACTCGGAAAGGGAACTCCCTGACCCCTTGCACTTCCCAAGTGAGGCAATGTCTTGCCCTGCTTCAGCTTACTCATGGTCCATGCACCCACTGGGCTGCACCCACTCTCTAGCACTCCCTAGTGAGATGAACCCGGTACCTCAGATGGAAATGCAGAAATCACCGTCTTCTGCATTGCTCACCCTGGGAGCTGTAGATTGGAGCTGTTCCTATTTGGCCATCTTGGCTCCTCCTTCCTTCTAGTTTTTATGTGAAGATATTTCCTTTTCCACTATAGGCCACAAAGTGCACCAAATATCCACTTGCAGATTATATAAAAATAATGTTTCAAGACTAATCAGTCAAAAGAAAGTTTGAACTCTTTGAATTGAATGCACACATCTCAAAGATGTTTCTTATAATGCTTCTGTGTAGTTTTTATGTGAAGATATTTCCTTTTCCACCATGGGCCTCAAAGAGCTCCAAATATCCAATGGCAGATTCTACAAAGACTGATTCCAAACAGCTCAATCAAAAGAAATTTTCAACTCTGTGAAATGAATGCACTCATCACAAAGAAATTTCTGAGAATGCTTCTGTGTAGTTTTTATGTGTAGATATTTCCTTTTCCAAAATAGGCCTCAAAGCGCTCCAAATATCCACTTGCAGATACTTTAAAAAGAGTGTTTTAAAAGTGCTCAATCAAAAGAAATGTTCAACTCTGTGTGTTGAATGCACACATCACAAAGAAGATTCTGAGAATGCTTCTATGTAGTTTACATGTGTAGATATTTCCTTTTCCAGAATAGGCCTCTAAGTGCTCAAAATATCCACTTGTAGATTATACAAAAAGATTGTTTCAAAACTACTCAATCAAAAGAAAGGTTCAAATATCTGAGATTAATTCACACATCATAAAGAAGTCCTCAGAATGCTTCTTTGTTGTTGATATGTGGAGATATTTCCTTTTCCACAATGGGCTACAAGGCTCTCCAAATATCCACTTGCAGATTCTACAAAAAGAGTGTTTGAAACTGCTGAATCAAAAGAAAGTTTCAACTGTGTGAGGTGAATGCACTCATCACAAAGAAGTTTCTCAGAATGCTTCTGTGTAGTTTTTATGTGAACTTATTTACTTTTCCAAAATAGGCTGTAAAGGGCTCAAAATATCCACTTGCAGTTTCTACAAAAACAAAGTTTCAAAGCTGGTCAATTGAAAGATATATTCACCTCTGTGGGTTGAATGTACACATCACAAAGAGTTTCTCAGAGTGCTTCTGTGTAGTTTTTATGTGAAGATATTTTATTTTCCACAGTAGCCATCAAAGTGTTTCAAGTTTCCACTTTCAGACACTTCAAAAAGAGTGTTTCAAAACTTCTCAATCAAAAGACAGGTTCAACGCTGTGAGATGAATGCACACAACACAGAGAAGTTTCTCAGAATGCTTCTGTGTAGTTTTTATGTGAAGATATTTCCTTTTCCACAATAGGCCTCAAAGCACTCCAGATATCGACTTGAAGACTCTACAAAAAGAGTGTTTCCAAACTGCTCAATCAAAAGAAAGGTTCAACACTGTGTCATGAATGCACACATCACAAAGAAGTTTCTCAGAACGCTTCTGGGTAGTTTTTCTGTGAAAAGATTTCCTTTTCCACAATAGGCCTCAAAGCGCTTCATTTTCCACCTGCAAATTCTGTAAAAAGAGTGTTCACAATCTGCTCAATCAAAATAAAGGTTCAACACTGTGAGATGAATGCACATATCACAAAGAAGTTTCTCAGAATGTTTCTCTGTAGTTTTTATGTAAAGATATTTCCTTTTCCAAAATAGGTAGCCAAGGGCTTCAAATATCCAATTGCAGATTCCACAAAAAAAGAGAGAATCAAAACTGCTATATCAAAAGAAAAGTTCAACTCTGTGAGTGGTATGCAGACATCACAAAGAAGCTTTTCAGAATGCTTCTGTGTGGTTTTCGCGTGAAGATATTTCCTTTTCCCCAAAGGCGTCAAAGCACTCCAATAAAACATTGCAGATTCTACAAACAGAGTGTTTGTAAACTGCTTAATGATAAGAAAGGTTCAATTCTGTGAGTTGAATGCACACATCACAAAGAAGTTGCTCGGAATGCTTCTGTGTAGTTTTTATGTGACGAGATTTCCTTTTCCACCATAGGCCACAAAGCGCTCCAATTATCCACTTGCAGATACTACAAAAAGAGTGTTTCCAACTGTTCAAATAAAAGAAAGTTTCAACTTCATAAGATGATTGCACACATCACAAAGTAGTTTCTCAGAATGCTTCTGTGTAGTTTTTATGTGAAGATATTTCCTTTTCCATGATAGGCCTCAAAGCACTCAAAATATCCACTTGGAGATTCCGAAAAAAGAGTGTTTCCAAACTGCTCTGTCAAAAGAAAGGTTCAACTCTGTGAGATGAATGCACACAACACAAAGAAGTTCCTCAAAAGCTTCTGTGCAGTTTTTATGTGAAGAGATTTTGTTTTCCACAATAGGTCTCAAAGTGCTCCAAATACCCACTTGCCGATTCTACAAGAAGGGTGTTTCAAAAATGCTCAATCAAATAAATTTTCAACTCTGTGAGAAGAATGCACACATCTCAGAGAAGTTTCTCACAATGCTTCTGTGTAGTTTTTACGTGAAGATATTTGCTCTTCCACCCTAGGCCGCAAATGGCTCCAAATATCCACTTGCAGATCCTACAAAAAGAGAGGTTCAAAACTGCTCTATCAAAAGATAGGTTCACCTCTCTGAGTTGAATGCACACATCACAAAGAAGTTTCTCAGAATGCTTCTGTGTCATTTTTATGTGAAGATATTTCCTTTTCCATTACAGTCCTCAAAGCTCTCCATATTTTCAGTTGCACATTCTACAAAAAGAGTGATTCCAAACTGCTCAATCAAAAGATAGGTTCAGCACTGTGAGATGAATGCAAACATCATGAAGAACTTTCTCAAAATGCTTCTGTGTAGTTTTTATGTGAAGATATTTCCTTTCCACAATAGGCCTCAAAACGCTCCAAATATTCACTTGCAGATACTACAAAAAGAGTCTTTCAAAACTGCTCAATCAAAAGAAAGTTTCAACTCTGTAAGATGAATGCACTCATCAGAAAGAAGTTTCTCAGAATGCTTCTGTGTAGTTTTTATGTGAACTTATTTCCTTTTCCAAAAAGGCAGGAAAGGGCTCAAAATATCCACTTGCAGATTCTACAAAAACAGAGATTCAAAACTTGTCAATCAAAAGATAGATTCACCTCTGTGAGTTGAATGCACACATCACGAAGAGTTTCTCAGAATGCGTCTGTGTAGTTTTTATGTGAAGATATTTCCTTTTCCACAATAGGCATCAAAGCCCTTCAAGTTTCCAATTGCAGATTCTTCAAAAAGAGTTTTTCAAAACTACTGAATCAAAAGACAGGTTCAACGCTGTGAGATGAATGCACACATCACAGAGAAGTTTCTCAGAATGCTTTGTGTAATTTTTATGTGAGGATATATCCTTTTCCACCATATGAATCAAAACGCTCCCAATATCCACTTGCAGACTCTACAAAAAGAGTGTTTCCAAACTACTCAATCAAAAGAAAGGTTCAACTCTGTGTCATGAATGCACACATCACAAAGAAGTTTCTCAGAACGCTTCTGGGTACTTTTTCTGTGAAAATATTTTCTCTTCCACAATAGTCCTCAAAGTGCTTCAAGTTTCCACTTTCATATTCTTTAAAAAAGCGTGTTCGAAATCTGCTCAATCAAAATAAAGGTTCAACACTGTGAGATGAATGCACCCATCACAAAGAAGTCTCTCAGAATGTTTCTATATAGTTTTTAGGTGAAGATATTTCCTTTTCCAAAATAGGCAGCAAAGGAATCAAAATATGCACTTGCAGATTCCGCAAAAATAGACATTCAAAGCTGCTCAATCCAAAGATAGGTTCAACTCTGTGTGTGGAATGCACACATCAGAAAGAAGTTTCTCAGAATGCTTCTCTGTAGTTTTTATGTGAACATATTTCCTTTTCCAAAATAGATAGCCAAGGGCTCCAAATATCCAATTGCAGATTCCACAAAAAGAGAGAATCAATACTGCTCAATCAAAAGAAAGGTTCAACTCTGTGAGTGGAATGCACACATCACAAAGAAGTTTCTCAGAATGCTTCTGTGTGGTTTTCATGTGAAGTTATTTCCTTTTCCCCAATAGGCCTCAAAGCACTCCAAAAATACATTGCAGATTTTACAAAAAGAGTGTTTGCAAACTGCTCAATCAAAAGAAAGTTCCAACTCTGTGAGATGAATGCACACATCACAAAGAAGTTGCTCAGAATACTTCAGTGTAGTTTTCATATGAATAGATTTCCTTTTCCACCATAGGCCACAAAGCACTCCAAGTATCCACTTGCAGATACTACAAAAAGATGTTTCCAACTGCTCAAATAAAAGGAAGGTTCAACTTTGTGAGATGAATGCACACACCACAAAGTAGTTTCTCAGAATGCTTCTGTGTAGTTTTTATGTGAAGGTATTTCCTTTTCCATGATAGACCTGAAAGCACTCCAGATATCTTCTTGGAGATTCTAAGAAAACAGTGTTTCCAAACTGCTCTATCAAAAGAAATGTTCAACTCTGTGAGATGAATGCACACAATACAAAGAAGTTTCTGAGAAAGCTTCTGTGTAGTTTTTCTGTGAAGATAGTTTGTTTTCCACAATAGGTCTCAAAGTTCTCCAAATAGCAGCCTGCTGATTCTACAAAAAGGGTTTTTCAAAAATGCTCAATCAATGAAAGTTTCAACTCTGTGAGAAGAATGCACACATCTCAGAGAATTTTCTCACAATGCTTCTGTGTAGTTTTTATGTGAAGATATTTGCTTTTCCACCTTAGGCAGCAAATGGCTCCAAATATCCAATTACAGATTCTAAAAAAAGAGAGTTTCAAAGCTGCTCTATCAAAAGATATGTTCACATCTGTGAGTTGAATGCACACATCACAAAGAAGTTTCTCAGAATGCTTCTGTGTCATTTTTATGTGAAGATATTTCCTTTTCCACCACTGGCCTCAAAGCTCTCCAAATTTCCACTTGCACATTTTACAAAAAGAGAGTTTCAAAACTGCTCTATCAAAAGATAGGTTCAAGTCTGTGAGATGAATGCAAACATCACAAATAACTTTCTCAAAATGCTTCTTTGTAGTTTTTATGTGAAGATATTTCCTTTTCCACAATAGGCCTCAAAGCACTCCAAATATTCACTTGCAGATACTACAAATAGAGTGTTTCAAAACTGCTCAATCAAAATAAAGTTTCAACTCTGTGAGATGAATGCACACATCAGAAAGAAGTTTCTCAGAATGCTTCTGTGTAGTTTTTATGTTAACTTATTTCCTTTTACAAAATAGGCAGGAAAGGGCTCCAAATATCCAGTTGCAGATTCTACAGAAACAGAAATTCATAACTGATCAATCAAAAGATACATTCAACTATGTGAGTTGAATGCACACATCACAAAGGAGTTTCTAAGAATGCTTCCATGTAGTTTTTTTGTGAAGATGTTTCCTTTTCCAAAATAGGCCTCAAAGCGCTCCAAATATTCACTTGCAGATACTATAAATAGAGTGTTTCAAAACTGCTCAATCAAAATATGTTCAAGTCTGTGAGTTGAAGGCACACATCACAGAGAAGTTTCTCAGAATGCTTCTGTGCAGTTTTTAAATGAAGATATTTCCTTTTCCACCTTATACCTCAAAGTGCTCCAAATATCCACTTGCAGATTCTACAAAAACAGTGTTCCAAACTGAATCAAAAGAAAGGTTCAACTCTGTGACATGAATGCACTCATCACAACAAAGTTTCTCAGAATGGTTCTGTGTACTTTTCCTGTGAAGATATTTCCTTTTCCACAATAGGCCTCAAAACACTGCAATTATCCACATGCAGATTCTATAAAAAGTGTGTTTCAAATCCACACAATCAGAATAAAAGTTCAAAAGTGTGAGATAAATGCACACATCAGAAAGAAGTTTCTCAGAATGCTTCTGTGTATTTTTTTTGTGAAGATATTTCGTTTTCCAAAATATGCAGCAAAGGGCTCCAAATATCCACAAAAAGAGAGATTCAAAACTGCTCAATCAAAAGATAGGTTCAACTCTGTGAGTGGAATGCAGACATCACAAAGAAGTTTCTCAGAATTCTTCTGTGTAGTTTTTATGGGAAGATATTTCCTTTTCCACCATAGGCCTCAATGCGCTCCAAATATCCAGTTGCAGATTCTACAAAAAGAGTGTTTTCAAACTGCGCAATCAAAAGAAAGGGTCAACTCTGGGAGATAAATGCACACGTCACAAAGAAGTTTCTTAGAATGCTTCTGTGTAGTTTTTATGTGAACTTATTTCCTATTCCAAAATAGACCGAAATGGGCTCCAAATATGTACATACAGATTCTACAAAAAGAGAGATTCAAAACTGCTCAATCAAAAGAAAGATTCAGCTCTGTGAGTTGAATGCACACAGAACAAAGAAGTTTCTCAGAATGCTTCTGTTTAGTTTTTATGTGAAGATATTTCCTTTTCCACCATAAGCCCCAAAGCACTCCTAATATCCACTTGGAGATTCTACAAAAGACTGTTTCCAAACTGTTCAGTCAAAAGAAAGGCTCAACCCTGTGAGATGAATGCACACAAAACAAAAAAGTTTCTCAGAATGTTTCCATTTAGGATTTTTGTGAAGATATTTCCTTTTCCACAAAACGTCCCAAAGTAGTCCAAATATCCACCTGTCGATTATACAAAAAGAGTGTTTCAAAACTGCTCAATCAAAAGAAAATTTCAACTCTGTGAGATCAATGCACACATCATGAAGAAGTTTCTCAGAATCCTTCTGTGTTGTTTTTATGTGAAGATATTTCCTTTTCCATAATAGGACTCAAAGCGCTCCAAATATCCACTTGCAGATCCTATAAAAAGAGTGCTTCAAAACTGCTCTATCTAAAGAAAGTTTTGATTCTGTGGGATGAATGCACACATCACAAAGAAGTTTCTCAGAATGCTTCTGTGTAGTTTTTCTGTGAACTTATTTCCTTTTCCATGATAGGCCTCAAAGCACTCTAAATATCGACTTGGAGATTCTAAAAAAAGAGTGTTTCCAAACTGCTCTATCAAAAGAAAGGTTCAACACTGTGACATGAATGCACACTTCAAAAAGGAGTTTCTCAGAAAGCTTCTGTGTAGTTTTTCTGTGTAGATATTTCGTTTTCCACAATATGTCTCAGAGTGCTCCAAATATCCACCTGCCAATTCTACAAAAAGTGTGTTTCAAAAATGCTCAATCCAAAGAAAGTTTCAACTCTGTGAGAAGAATGCACACATCTCAGAGAAGTTTCTCAGAATGCTTCTGTGTAGTTTTTCTGTGAACTTATTTCCTTTTCCATGATAGGCCTCAAAGCACTCCAAATATCCACTTGGAGATTCTAAAAAAAGAGTGTTTCCAAACTGCTCTATCAAAAGAAAGGTTCAACACTGTGACATGAATGCACACTGAACAAAGGAGTTTCTCAGAAAGCTTCTGTGTAGTTTTTCTGTGTAGATATTTCGTTTTCCACAATATTTCTCAAAGTCCTCCAAATATCCACCTGCCAAGTCTACAAAAAGCGTGTTTCAAAAATGCTCAAACCAAAGAAAGTTTCAACTCTGTGAGAAGAATGCACACATCTCAGAGAAGTTTCTCAGAATGCTTCTGTGTAGCTTTTATGTGAAGATATTTCCCTTTCCAAAATAGGCTGCAAAGGTCTATATATATCCACTTGCAGATTCTACAAGAAGAGATTTAAAACCACTCAATCAAAAGAAAGGATCAACTCTGTGAGGTGAATGCACACATCACAAAGAAGTTTCTCAGAATGCATCAGTGTAGTTTTTCTGTAAAGATATTTCCTTTTCCACAGTAAGCCTCAAAGTGCTTCAATTATCCACTTGTAGATACTATAAAAAGAGTGTTTCAAATCTGCTAAATGAAAATAAAGGTTCAACACTGTGAGATGAATGCACACATCAGAAAGAAGTTTCTCAGAATGCTTCTGTGTAGTTTTTAGGTGAAGATATTACATTTTCCAAAATAGGCAGCAAAGGAATCAAAATATCCACTTGCAGATATTCTAAAAATAGACATTCAAAGCTGCTCAACCCAAAGATAGGTTCAACTCTGTGAGAGGAATGCACACATCACAAAGAAGTTTCTCAGAATGCTTCTCTGTAGTTTTTATGTGAAGATATTTCCTTTCCCACCACAGGCCCTAAAGCGCTCCAAATATCCACTTAGAGATTCCACAAAAAAAGTGTTTCAAAACTGCTGAATCAAAAGAAAGGTTCAACAAAGTGAGATGAATGGACACATCACAAAGAAGTTTCTTAGAATGCTTCCCTGTAGTACTTATGTGAAGATATTTCCTTTTCTACAATATGCCTCAAAGCACTTGAAATATCCACTTGTAGGTGCTACAAAAAGAGTGTATCCAAACTGTTCAATCAAAAGAAAGGTTCAACTCCGTTATATGAATGGACACATCACAAAGAAGTTTCTGAGAATGATTCTGTGTAGTTTTAATGTGAAGATATTTCATTTTCCACCATAGGCCTCAAAGTGCAGAAATTATCCACTTGCAGATACCTCAAAAACTGTGTTTCAAAGCTGCTCAATCAAAAGAAAGTTTCAACTATGTGAGATGAATGCACACATCATAAAGGAGTTTCTGAGAATTGTTCTGTTTAGTTTTTATGTGAAGATATTTCCTTTTCCACATTAGGCCAAAAAGTGCTTCAAATATTCACTTGCAGATTCCATTAAAAGAGTGTTTCATAACTGCTCAATCAAAAGAAATGTTCAAGTCTGTGAGATGAAGGCAAACATCACAAATAAGTTTCTCAGAATGCTTCTGTGTAGTTTTTATGTGAACATATTTCCTTTTCCACCATAGGCACCAAAGCGCTCCAAATATCCACTTTCAGATTCTACAAAAAGAGTGTTTCCAAACTGCCCAATGAAAAGAAATGTTCAACTCTGTGAGATGAATGCACACATCACAAAGCATTTTCTGAGAATGCTTCTGTGTAGTATTTATGTGAAGATATTTCCTTTTCCACAACAGAACTCAAAGCGCTTCAAATATCCACTTGCAGGTTCTACAAAAGGAGTGTTTCCAAACTGCTCAATCAAAAAATAGTTTCAAATCTTTGAGATGAATGCACACATCACAAAGAAGTTTCTCAGAATGGTTCCATGCATTTTTTATGTGAAGATATTTCCTTTTCCATCATAGGCCTCAAATCACTCCAAATATCCCTTGCAGATTCTACAAAACGAGTGTTTCCAATGTGCTCAATCAAAAGAAAGGTTCAACTCTGTGAGATGAATGCACACATCACAATGAAGTATCTCAAAATGCTTCTGTGTAGTTTTTATGTGAAGATATTTCCTTTTCCAATATAGGGCTCAAAGTGCTCCAAATATCCACTTGCAGACTCTACAAAAAGAGTTTCTCTAAACTGCTCAATCAAAAGAAAGGTTCAAGTCTGTCAGATGAATGCACACATCTCAAAGAAGTTTCTCAGAATGCTTCTGTGTAATTTTTATTTGAAGATAATTTCTTTTCCACCATAGGCCTCAAAGTACTGAAAATATCCACTTGCAGATTCCACAAAAAGAGGGCTTCAAACCGCTCAATCAAAAGAAAGTTCAACTCTGTGAGATGAATGCACATATTCCAAAGAAGTTTCTCAGAATACTTCCGTGTCGTTTTTATGTGAAGATATTTCCTTTTCCACAATAGGCCTCAAAGTGCTACAAATATCCAATTTCAGATTCCACAAAAAGAGTGTTTCAAAACTGCTCAATCAAAAGAAAGGTTCAACTGTGTGATATGAATGCCCACATCACAACGTAATTTCTGAGAATTGTTCTGTACAGTTTCTATGTGAAGATATTTCCTTTTCCACAATAGGCCTCAAAAGGCATCAAATATCCACTTGCAGATTCTATAAAAAGTGTGTTTCACAACTCCTCAATCAAAAGAAACATACAACCCTGTGAGATGAATGCACCCATCACAAAGAAGTTTCTCAGAGTACTTCTGTGTGGTTTTTATGGGAAGATCTTTCCTTTTCCACAATAGGCCTAAAAGCAATTCAAATATCCCCTTGCAGATTCTATAAAAAGAGTGTTTCCAAACTGCTTAATCATAAGAAAGGTTCAACTCTTTGAGATCAATGCACACATCACAAAGAAGTTTCTGAGAATGCTTCTGTGTAGTTTTTATGAGATGATAATTCCTTTTCCACAATAGGCCTCAAAGCTCTACAAATATCCAATTGCAGATTCCTCAAAAAGAGTGTTTCCAAACTGCACAATCAATATAAAGGATCAACTCTGTGAGATAAATGCACACATCACAAAGTAGTTTCTTAGAATGCTTCTTTGTAGTTTTTATGTGAACTTATTTCCATTTCCAAAATAGACTGCAATGGGCTCCAAATATGCACATGCAGATTCTACAAAAAGAGAGATTCAAAACTACTCAATCCAAACAAATATTCAACACTGTGAGATGAATGCACACATCCAAAGAAGTTTCTCACAATGCTTCAGTGAAGTTTTTCTGTGAAGATATTTCCTTTTCCAAAATAGGCCTCAAAGCGCTCCATATATCCACTTGCAGATTCTACATAAAGATTGTTTGAAAACTCCTCAGCAAAAAGAAAGGTTCCACTCTGTGAGATGAATGCACACATCACAAAGAACTTTTGCAGAATTCTTCTGTATAGTTCTTATGTGAAGATATTTCCTTTTCCACAGTAGGCCTCAAAATGTACAAAATATCAACTTGCAGATTCTATAAAAAGCGTGTTTCAAAATTGCTCAATCAAAAGAATGTTTCAACTCTGTGAGACGAATGCAGACATCACAAAGAAGTTTCTGAGAATGCTTCTGTGTAGTTTTTATGTGAAGATATTTCCTTTTCCTCAATAGGCCTCAAAGCGCTCCAAATATCCACTTGCAGATCGTATAAAAAGAGTGTTTCGTAAAAGCTCAATCAAAAGAAAGGTTCAACTTTGTGAATTGAATGCACACATCACAAATAAGTTTCCCCAAATGCTTCTGAGTAGATTTTATGTGAAGATATTTCTTTTTCCACCCTAGGCCTCAAAGTGCTCCAAATATCCACTTGCAGATTCTACAAAAAGAGTGCTTCAAAACTGCTCAATTAAAAGAAAGTTTCAACTCTGTGAGATGAATACACACATCACAAAGAAGTTTCTGAGAATGCTTCTGTATAGTTTTTAAATGAAAATGTTTCCTTTTCCACTATAGACCTCAAAGCACTCCAGATATCCAGTTGCGGATTCTACAAAAAGAGTGTTTAAAAACTGCTCAATCCAAAGAAAGTTTCAACTCTGTGAGATGAAGGCACACATCACAAAGATGTTTCTCAGAATACTTTTGTGTAATTTTTATGTGAATATATTTCCTTTTCTGCAGTAGGCCTCAAAGCTCTCCAAATATGAACTTGCAGATTGTACAAAAAGAGTGTTTCCAAACGGCTCAATTGAAGGAAAGTTTCAACTCTGTGAGATGAATGCCCACATCACAAAGAAGTTTCGAGAATGCTTCTGTGTAGCTTTTATATGAAGATATTTCCTTTTCCACAATTGGCCTCAAAGCGCTACAAATATCCACCTGCAGATTCTTCAAAAGAGTGTTTCCAAACTGCTAAATAAAAAGAAAGGTTCAACTCTGTGAGATGAATGCAAACTTCACAAAGAAGTTTCTCAAAATGCTTCTGTGTAGTTTTTATGTGAAGATATTTCCTTTTCCACAATAGGCTTCAAAGCGCTCCCAATATCCACTTGAAGATTCTACAAACAGAGTGATTCCAAACACCTCAATCAAAAGAAAGTATGAACTCTGTGAGATGAATGCCCACATCACAAAGAAGTTCCTCAGAATTCTTCTGTGTAATTTTTATGTGAAGATATTTCCTTTTCCATCATAGGCCTAAAAGTGCTCCAAATATCCAAATGCAGATTCTACAAAGAGAGTGATTCCAAACTGCTCAATCAAAAGAAATATTCAACTCTGTGAGGTGAATGAACACATCACAAAGATGTTTCTCAGAATGCTTCTATGTAGTTTTTATGTGAAGATATTTCCTTTTCCACATTAGGCCTCAAAGCACTTCAAATGTCCACTTGGAGATTTTATAAAAAGAGTGTTTCCAAACTACACAATCAAAAGAAAGGATAAACTCTGTGAGATGAATGCACACATCGGAAAGAAGTTTTTGAGAATTCTTCTTTGTAGTTTTTATGTGAACTTATTCCTTTTCCGAAATAGACCGCAATGGTCTCCAAATATGCACATGCAGATTCTACAAAAAGAGAGATTCAAAACTGCTGAATCAAGACAAAGGTTCAACTCTGTGGAATGAATGCACACATCACAAAGAAGTTTCTCAGAATGTTTCGGTGTAGTTTTTCTGTGAAGATATTTCCTTTTCCACAGTAGGCCTCAAAGCGCTTCATTTATCCACTTGTAGATACTATAAAAAGAGTGTTTCAAATCTGCTCAATCAAAATAAATATTCAACACTGTGAGATGAATGCACACACATGAGAAAGAAGTTTCTCAGAATGCTTGTGTGTAATTTTTATATTAAGATATTTCCTTTTCCACAATAGGCATCAAAGCGCTTCAAGTACCCACGTGCAGATTCTTCAAAAAGAGTGTTTCAAAACTGCTCAATCAAAAGAAAGGATCAACTCTGTGAGATGAATGCACACATCACAAAGAAGTTTCTCAGAATGATTCTGTGTAGTTTTTATGTGAATTTATTTCCTTTTGCAAAAAAGACCGCTACGGGTTCCAAATATCCACATGCAGATTCTACAAAAAGAGTGTTTCAAAACTGCTCTATCAAAAGAAATGCTCAGCTCTGTGAGTTGAATGCACACATCACAAAGAAGTTTCTGAGAATGCTTTTGTTCTTGTTTTTATGTAGAGATATTTCCTTTTCCACCATAGGCCTCAAAGTGCTCCAAGTATCCAATTGGAGCTTCTACAAAAAGAGTGTTTCCAAACTGCTCAATCAAAAGAAAGGTTCAGCTTTGTGAGTTGAATGCATACAAAACAAAGAAGTTTCTCAGAATGCTTCTATTTAGTTTTTATGTGAAGATATTTTTTTTTCCCAATAGGTCTCAAAGTGCTCCAAATATCCACCTGCCAATTCTACAAAAACAATGTTTCAAAACTGCTCAAGCAAAAGAAAGTTTCAACTCTGTGAGATGAATGCACACATCACAAGGAAGTTTCTCAGAATGCTTCTATGTTGTTTTTATGTGAAGACATTTGCTTTTCCACAATATGCCGCAAATGGCTCTAAATATCCACTTGCAGATTCTACAAAAAGAGAGTTTCAAAACTGCTCAATCAAAAGAAATGTTCAACTCTGTGAGCTGAATGTACACTTCAAAAAGAAGTTTCTCCGAATGCTTCTGTGTAGTTTTTATGTGAAAATATTTCCGATTCCACTATAGGCCTCACAGCACTCCAAATATTCATTGCAGATACAACAAAACAGTGTTTTGAAACTGCTCAATCAAAAGAAAGGTTCTACTCTGAGAGATGAATGCACACATCACAAAGATGCTTCTGAGAATGCTTTTGTGTAGTTTTTAAGTGAAGATATTTCTTTTTATTCAATAGGCCTCAAAGCGCTTCGAATATCCACTTACAGATTCTATAAAAAGAGTGTTTCAAAACTGGTCTACCAAAAGAAATGTTCAACTCTGTGAGTTGAATGCACACATCACAATGAAGTTTCTGAGAGTGCTTCTGTGTCGTTTCTAAGTGAATATATTTCCTTTTCCAGATTAGGCCTCAAAACGTTTCAAATATCCACTTGCAGATTCTGTAAAAACAATGTATCAAAACTGCTGAATCAAAAGAAATGTTCAACTCTGTGAATTGAATGCACACATCACAAAGAAGTCTCTCAGAATGCTTCTCTGATGTTTTTATATGAAGATATTTCCTTTTCTACTATAGGCGTCAAAGTGCTCCTTATATCCACTTGCAGATTCTACAAAAAGAGGGTTTCCAAACTGCTCAAACAAAAAAAAAGGTTTTACTCTGTGAAATGAATGCACACATTGCAAATAAGTTTCTCAGAATGCTTCTGTGTAGTTTTTATGTGAAGATATTTGCTTTTCCACAATAGTCCTCAAAGCGCTCAAACCATCCACTTTCAGGTTCTACAAAAAGAGTGTTCCAAACAGCTGAATCAAAGAAAGGTTCAACTCTGTGACAGGAATGCACACATCACAAATAATTTTCTCAGAATGCTTCCGTGTATTTTTCTGTGAGGATATTTCCTTTTCCATCATAGGCATCAAAGCGCTTCAATTATCCACTTGCAGCTTCTATAAAAAGAGTGTTTCAAAACTGCTAAATCAAAATAAATTTTCAACACAGTGAGATGAATGCACACATCACAAAGAAGTTCCTCAGAATTCTTCTGTGTAGTTTTTATGTGAAGATAATTCCTTTTCCAAAATAGGCAGCAATGGGCTCGAAATATCCACTTGCAGATTTCACAAAAATACAGATTCAAAACTGCTCAATCAAAAGATAGGTTCAACTCTGTGAGTGGAATGCACACATCACAAAGAAGTTTCTCAGAATACTTCAGTGTAATTTTTATGTGAAGATATTTCCTTTTCCACCATAGGACTCAATGCGCTCCCAATATCTAGTTGCAGATTCTACAAAAAAGAGTGTTTCCAAACTGCTCAATCAAAAGAAAGGATTAACTCTGTGAGGTGAATGCACACAACACAAAGAAGTTTCTCAGAACGCTTCGGTGTAGTTTTTATGTGAAGATATTTCCTTTTCCACAATAGGCCTCAAAGCGTTCCATATATCCACTTGCAGATTTTACAAAAAGAGTGTTTCCAAACTGCTGAATCAAAAGAAAGGTTCAACTCTGTGAGATGAATGCAAACATCACAAAGAATTTTCTCAGAATGCTTCTGTGTAGTTTTGACGTGAAGATATTTCCTTTTCCACATTAGGTGTCGAAACGTTCCAAATATTTATTTGCATATTCCACAAAAAGGGTGTTTCAAAACTGCTCACTCAAAAGAAAGTTTCAACTCTGGGAGATGAATTCGCACATCACCAAGAAGTTTCTCAAAATGCTTCTGTGTAGTTTCTATGGGAAGATATTTCATTTTCACCATAGGCAGCAAACGGCTCCAAATATCCACTTCAGATTCTACAAAAAGAGAGTTTCAAATCTGCTCTATCAAAAGAAAAGTTCAATTCTGTGAGTTGCAGTTTTTATGAGAAGATATTTCTCTTTCCACAGTCAGCCTCAAAGGGCTACAAATTTCCAATTGCAGAATCTGTAAATTGAGTGTTTCAAAACTGCTCAATCAAAAGACATGTTCATCTCTGTGACATGAATGCAAACATCACAAAGAAGTTTCTCAGAATGCTTCTGGGCAGTTTTTATGTGAAGATATTTCCTTTTCCACAATAGGCCTTAAAGCGCTCCAAATATACATTGCAGATACTACAAAAACCGTGTTTTGAAACTGCTCAATCAAAAGAAAGGTTCAAGTCTGAGAGATGAATGCACACATCACAAAGATGCTTCTGGGAATGCTTCCGTGTAGTTTTAAAGGGAAGATATTTTCTTTTCCACCACAGGCCTCAAAGCGCTCCAAATTTCCACTTGCAGATTCTACAAAAAGAGTATTTCCAAACTGCTCAATAAAAAAAATGTTTCAACTCTGTGAGATGAATGCGAACATCACAAAGAACTTTCTCAAAATGCTTCTGTGGAGTTTTTATGTGAAGATATTTCCTTTTCCACAATAGGCCCCAAAGCGTTCCAAATATCCACTTGCAGATTCTACAAAAAGAGGGTTTACAAACTACTCTCTCAAAAGAAAGGTTGTATTCTGTGAGATGAATACACACAACACAAAGAAGCTTCTCAGAAAGCTTCTGTGTTGTTTTTATGTGAAGATGTCATTTTCCACAATAGGTCTCAAAATGCTCCAAATATCCACCTGCCATTCTACAAAATGGGTGTTTAAAAACTGCTCAATGAAAAAAAGTTTCAACTCTGTGAGTTGAATGCACACATCTCAAAGAAGTTTCTGAGAATCCTTCTGTGTAATTTTTATGTGAAGACATTTCCTTTTCCTCCATAGGCCTCAAAATTTTCCAAATATCCACTTGTAGATTCTACAAAAAGAGAGTTTTAAAACTGCTCAATCAAAAGAAAGTTTCAACTCTGTGAGATGAATGCACACATCACAAAGAAGTTTCTGAGAATGCTTCTGTGTAGTTTTTAAGTGAAGATATTTCATTTTTCCAAAATAGGCCTCAAAGCATTCCAAATATCCACTTGCATATTCTTCAAAAACAGTGTTTCCAAACTGCTCAATCAAAGAAAGGTTTAATTTTGTGAGATGAATGCACCTATCACAGAGAAGTTTCTGAAAATGTCTCTATGTAGTTTTTATGTGAAGATATTTCCTTTTCCACAATAGGCCACAACGCACTTCAAAAATCCACTTGTAGATTTTATAAAAAGAGTGTTTCAAAACTACTCAATCAAAAGAAAGTTTCAACTCTGTGAGGTGAATGCACACATCACAAAGAAGTTTCTCAGAATGCTTCCATGTAATTTTTATATGAAGTTATTTCCTTTTCCACCATAGGCCTCAAAAGCTCCAAATATCCACTTGCATATTCTACAAAAAGATTGTTTCAAAACTGCTAAATCAAAAGAAAGGTTCATCTCCATGAGATGAATGCACACGTCACAAAGAAGTTTCTCAGAATTCTTCTGTGTCGTTTTAATGTGAAGATATTTCCTTTTCCACCACAGGTCTCAAAGTGCTCCAAATTTCCACGTGCAGATTCTACAAAAAGAGTACTTCCAAACTGCTCAATAAAAAAAAGGTTCAACTCTGTGAGATGAATGAGAACATCACAAAGAACTTTCTCAAAATGCTTCTATGTAGTTTTTATGTGAAGATATTTCCTTTTCCACAATAGACCTCAAAGCGTTCCAAATATTCACTTGCAGATTCTACAAAAAGAGTGTTTCCAAACTGCTCTATCAAAAGAAAGGTTTAATTCTGTGAGATGAATGCACACATCACAAAGAAGTTTCTGAAAATGCTTCTGTGTAGTTTTTACTTGAAGATATTTCCTTTTCCACAATAGGCCTCAAAGCACTTCAAATATCCACTTGCAGATTTTATAAAAAGAGTGTTTCAAAACTACTCAATCAAAAGAAAGGTTCAAATCTGTGAGTTGAATGCACACATCACAAAGAAGTTTCTCAGAATGCTTCAATATAGTTTTTATGTGAAGTTATTTCCTTTTCCACCATAGGCCCCAAATGATCCAAATATCCACTTGCATATTCTAAAAAAAGATTGTTTCCAAACTGCTAAATCAAAAGAAAGGTTCAACTCTGTGAGATGAATGCACGGGTGGCAAAGAGGTTTCTCTGAATGCTTCTGTGTAGTTATTATGTGAAGATATTTCCTTTTCCACACTAGGCCTCAAAGCTCTCCAAATATCCACTTGCAGATTCTACAAAAAGCGGTTTCCAAACTGTTCAATCAAAAGAAAGGTTCAACTATGTGAGATGAGTGCACACATCACAAAGAAGTTTGTCAGAATGCTTCTGTGTAGATTTTATGTGAAGATATTTCCTTTTGCACAAGCAGGCCTCAAAGCACTGCAAATTTCCATTGCAGATTCTGCAAAAAGAGTGTTTCCAAACTGCTCAATCAAAAGGAAGGTTTAACTCTGTGAGATGAATGCACACCTCACAAAGAAGTTTTTCAGAATGCCTCTGTATAGTGTTTATGTGAACATACTTCCTTTTCCACCATAGGCCTCAAAGTGCTCCAAATATCCAGCTGCAGAAAATACAAAAAGAGTGTTTCCAAACTGCTCAATCAAAAGGAAGGTACAACCCTGTGAGATAAATGCACAGATCACAAAGAAGTTTCTCAGAATCCTTCTGTGTAGTTTTTATGTGAAGATATTTCCTTTTCCACAGTAAGCCCCAAAGCGCTTCAAATATCTACTTTCAGATTCTATTAAAAGAGTGTTTCAATAGTTCTCATTCAAAAGAAGGGTTCAACTCTGTGAGATGAATGCACACATCACAAAAGAGTTCCTCAGAATGCTTCTGTGTAGTTTTTATGTGAAGATATATTTTTTTCCACAATAGGCCTCAAAGCGCTTCAAGTATCCACTTGCAGATTCTACAAAGAGTGTTTCCAAACTGCTCAATGAATAACAATGTTCTTCGCTGTGGGATGAATGGAGACATCACAAAGAAGTTTCTCAGACTGCTTTTGTGTAGTTTTTATGTGAAGATATTTTCTTGTCCACTATATGAGTCAAATGAGTATAAATATCCACTTGCAGATTCTTAAAAAAGAGAGTTTCAAAACTGCTCTATCAAAAGATAGGTTCAACTCTGTGAGTTAAATGCACACATCATAAAGAAGTTTCTCAAAATGCTTCTGTGTAGTTTTATGGGAAGATATTTCCTTTTCCACAATATTTCTCAAAACGCTTAAAATATCCACTTGCAGATTCTATAAAAGGAGTGTTACAAAACTGCTCAATCAAAAGAAAGTTTCAACTCTGTGAGTTGAATGCACGCATCAGAAAGAAGTTTCTCATTATGATTCTGTGCGGTTTTTATGTGAAGATATTTTATTCCACAATAGGCCTCAAAGCGCTCAAAATATCCACATGCAGATTCTAAAAAAAGAGTGTTTACAAACTGCTCAATCAAAAGTAATGTTAAACCCTGTGAGATGAATGCACACCTCACAAAGAAATTTCTCAGAAAGCTTCTGTGTAGTTTTTATTTGAAGATATTTCCTGTTCCACAAAAGGCCTCAAAGCACTTCAAATATCCACTTCCAGATTCTACAAAAAGTGCGTTTCAAAACTGCTCAATCAACAGAAATATTCAAAACTGTGAGATGAATGCACACATCACAACGAAGTTCTCAGAATGCTTCTGTGTAATTTTAATGTGAAGATATTTCCTTTTACACATTAGGCCTCAAAACGTTCCAAATATTTATTTGCAGATTCTACAAAAAGAGTGTTTCAAAACTGCTCAGTTGAAAGAAAGTTGCAACTCTGTGAGATGAATTCACACATCACCAAGAAGTTTCTCAAAATTATTCTGTGTAGTTTTTATGGGAAGATATTTCCTTTTCCACCATAGGCCACAAATGACTCCGCATGTCCACTTGCAGATTCTACAGAAAGAAAGATTCAAAACTGCTCTATCAAAAGAAACGTTCAATTCTGTGAGTTGCAGTTTTTATGAGAAGATATTTCCTTTTCCACAGTAGGCCTCAAAGGGCTCAAAATTTCCAATTGCAGAATGTATAAAACGAGTGTTTCAAAACTGCTCAATCAAAAGAAATGTTCAACTCTGTGACATGAATTCACACATCACAAATAGGTTTCTCAGAATGCTTCTGTGTAGTTTTTATGTGAAGATATTTCCTTTCCACAATAGGCCTCAAAGCACTTCAAGTTTCCACTTGCAGATGCTGCAAAAAGAGTGTTTTCAAAGTGCTCAATCAAAAAAAAGTTTCACCACTGTGAGATGAATGCAGACATCACAAAGAAGTTTCTCAGAATGCTTCTGTGTATTTTTTATGTGAACTTATTTCCTTTTCCAAAATAGGCCAGAAAGGTCTTCAATATATACTTGTAGATTCTACAAAAACAGAGATTCAAACTGCTTAATCAAAAGGTAGATTCAACTCTGTGAGTTGAATGCGCACATCACAAAGAAGTTTCTAAGAATGCTTCTGTGTAATTTTTATGTGAAGATATTTCCTTTTCCACCATAGGCCACAAATAGCTCAAAATATCCACTTTCAGATTCTACAAAAGGAGTGTTTCCAAACTGTTCCTTCAAAAGAAAGGTTCACCTCTGTGAAATGAATGGACACATCACAAAGAAGTTTCTCAGAATGCTTCTGTGTAGTTTTTATGTGAAGGTATTTCCTTTTCCACAATAGGCCTCAAAGCTCTCCAAATATACACTTGCAGATTCTACAAAAAGTGTGTTTCCAAACTGCTCAATCAAAAGAAAAGTTTAACTCTGTGAGACGAATGCACACATCAAAAAGTAGTTTCTCAGAATGCTTCAGAGTAGTTTTTACGTGAAGATATTTCCTTTTCCACCACAGGCCTAACAACACTCCAAATATCCACTTGGAGATTCTGCAAAAAGACTGTTTCCAAACTGCTCAATCAAAAGAAAGGTTCAACTCTGTGACATGAATGTGCACATCAAAAAGAAGTTTATCAGAATCCTTCTTTGTAGTTTTTATGTGAAGATATTTCCTTTTCCACCATACTCCGCTAAGGGCTCCAAATATCCATTCACAGATTCAGCAAAAAGAGAGATTCAAAAGTGCGCAATCAAAAGATAGATTCAACTATGTGAGTTGAATGCACATATCAGAAAGAAGTTTCTGAGAATGCTTCTGTGTAGTTTCTAAGTGACGATATTTCCTTTTCCACCACAGGCCTCAAAGTGCTCCAAATATCCACTAGCAGATTCTACAAAAAGAGTGTTTCCAAACTGCTCAATTGAAAGAAAGTTCAAACCTTTCAGATGACTGCACACATCTCAAAGAAGTTTCTCAGAATGCTTCCGTGTAACTTTTAAGTGAAGATATTTCTCTTTCCAAAATAGGCAGCAAAGGTCTCCAAATATCCAACTGAAGATTTTACAAAAAGAAAGATTCAAAACTGCTCAATCAAAAGAAAGCTTCAACCCTGTGATATGAATGCACACATCACAAAGAAGTTTCTCAGAATGCTTCTGTGTAGTTTTCGCGTGAAGACATTTCCTTTTCCAAAATAGGCCTCAAAGGGCTTCAAATATGCACTTGCAGATTCTATAAAAAGAGTGTTTCAGAACTGCTCAATCAAAAGAAATGTTCAACTCTGTGAGATGAATGCACACATCACACAGAAGTTTCTCAGAATGCTTCTGTGTTGTTTTTATGTGAAGATATTTCCTTTTCCACAATATTCCGCTAAGAGCTCCAAATATCCATTCGCAGATTCAATAAAAAGAGAGTTTCAAAAGTGCTCAACGAAAAGACAGATTCAATTAAGTGAGTTGAGTGCAGACATTACAAAGTAGTTTCTCTGAATACTTCTGTGTAGTTTTTATGTGAATATATTTCCTTTTCCACAATAGGCTTCAAAGCACTCCAAATATCCACTTGCAGATTCTACAAGGAGAGTGTTTCCAAACGGCTGAATCAAAAGAATGTTCAACACTGTGAGATGAATGCGCACATCAAAAAGAAGTTTATCAGAATCCTTCTGTGTAGTTTTTATGTGAAGATATTTCCTTTTCCACCATACTCCACTAAGGCCTCTAAATATCCATTTGCAGATTCAGCAAAAAGAGAGATTCAAAAGTGCGCAATCAAAAGATAGATTCAACCATGTGAGTTGAATGCACACATCACAAAGAAGTTTCTCAGAATGCTTCTGTGTAGTTTTTAAGTGACGATATTTCCTTTTCCACCATAGGCCTCAAAGAGCTCCAAATATCCACTAGCAGATTCTACAGAAAGAGTGTTTCCAAAATGCTCAATTGAAAGAAAGTTCAAATCTTTGAGATGACTGCACACATCACAAAGAAGTTTCTCAGAATGCTTCTGTGTAACTTTTTTGTGAAGATATTTCTCTTTCCAAAACAGGCCGCAAAGGTCTCCAAATATCCAATTGAAGATTCTACAAAAAGAAAGATTCAAAACTGCTCAATCAAAAGAAAGCTTCAACCCTGTGATATGAATGCACACACCACAAAGAAGTTTCTCAGAATGCTTTGGTGTAGTTTTTATGTAAACATATTTCCTTGTCCACCATAGGCCTCAAAGCGCTCCAAATATCTACTTGCAGATTCTACAAAAAGAGTGTTTCCAAACTGCTCAATCAAAAGAAATGTTCAACTCTGTGAGATGAATGCAAAAACACAAAGAATTTTCTCAGCAATCTTCTGTTTAGTTTTGATGTGAAGATATTTCCTTTTCACCATAAGACTCAAAGCGCTCCAAACATCCACTTACAGATTCTACAAAAAGAGTGTTTAAAAACTGGTCAATCAAAAGAAAGGTTCAACCCCGTGAGACAAATGTATACATCACAGAGAAGTTTCTCTGAATCCTTCTGTGCCGTTTTTATGTGAAGATATTTGCTTTTCCACAATACACCAAAAAGCACTCCATATATCCACTTGTGGACTCTACAAATGAACGTTTCCAATCTGCTCAATTAAAAGAAAAGTTCAACACTGTGAGATGAATGCACACATCACAAACACGTTTCTGAGATTGTTTTTGTGTCGTTTTTATGTGAATATATTTCCTTTTCCAGAATAGGCCTCAAAGCGCTTCAAATATCCACTTGCAAATTCTATAAAAAGAGTGTATCAAAATTGCTGAATCCAAAGAAACGTTCAAATCTGTGAGTTGAATGCGCACATCACAAAGAAGTTTCTCAGAATGCTTCTGCGTAGTTTTATATGAAGATATTTCCTTTTCTACCATAAGCGTCAAAGCCCTCCCAATATCCACTTGCAGATTCTAAAAAAAGATTGTTTCAAAACTGCTCAAACAAAAGAAAGGTTCTACTCTGTGAGATGAATGCACACATCTCAAAGAAGTTTCTAAGAATGCTTCTGTGTAGTTTTTATATGGAGATATTTCCTTTTCCAACCAAGGCCTCAAAGCGATCCAAATATATGCCTGCAGATTCTACAAAAAGAGTGTTTCCAAACTGCTCAATCAAAAGAGTGATTCAACTCAATGACATGAATGCACACATCCAAAAGAAGTTTCTCAGAATGCCTCTGTGTAGTTTTTATGTCATGATATTTCCTTTTCCAAAATAGGCCTCAAAGCGCTTTAATTATCCACTGGCAGATTGTATAAAAAGAGTGTTTCCAAACTGCTCAATGAAAAAAAAAGATTCACATCTGTGAGGTGAATGCACACATCACAAAGAAATTTCTCAGAAAGCTTCTGTGTAGTTTTCATGTGAAGATATTTTGTTTTCTACCATATTCCGCTAAGGGCTCCAAATATCCATTTGCAGATTCAACAAAAAGAGTGTTTCAAAACTGCTCAATCAAAAGATAGGTTCAACTATGTGATATGAATGCACATATCACGAAGAAGTTTCCCAGAATGCTTCTGTCTAGTTTTTATGTGAAGATATTTCTCTTTCCAAAATACGCCTCAAAGCGCTCCAAATATCCCCTTGCATATTCTAGAAAAAGAGTGTTTCAAAACCGCTCTACCAAAAGAAAGGTTCAACTCTGTGAGTTGAATGCACTCATCACAGAGAAGTTTCTGAGAATGTTTCTGTCCAGTTTTTATGTGAATATAATCCCGTTTCCAATGAAGGCCTCTAAGCAGTCCAAATGTCCACTTGCAGATATAAAGAAAAGAGTGTTTCAAAACTGCTCTAAGAAAAGTTGTGTTCAACTCTGTGTGCTGAATGCAAACATCACAAAGATGTTTCTGAGAATGCTTCTGTCTAGTTTTTATGTGAAGATATTTCCTTTTCCACCATAGGCCTCCAAGCTCTCCAAATGTCCACTTGCAGATACTAGAAAAAGAGTGTTTCAAAACTGCTCTATCAAAAGAAAGGTTCAACTCTGTGAGTTGAATGCACACATCACAGAGAAGTTTCTGAGAATGCTTCTGTCTAGTTTTTATGTGAAGATATTCCCATTTCCAAAGAAGGCCTCTAAGCAGTCCAAATATCCATTTGTAGATATAAACAAAAGAGTGTTTCAAAACTGCTTTATGAAAAGGTATGTTCAACTCTGTGTGTTGAATATAAACATCACAAAGAAGTTTCTGAAAATTGTTCTGTCTAGTTTCTACTTGAAGATATTACCTTTGCCACCATAGGACTCAAATCTCTCCAAATGTCCGCTTACAGATTCAACGAATAGAGTGTTTCAAAACTGCTCTATCAAAAGAAAGGTTTAACTCTGTGAGTTGAAGGCATGCATCCCAAAGAAGTTTCTGAGAATGCTTCTATCTAGTTTTTATGTCAAGATATTTCCTTTTCCACCTTAGGCTTCAGAGCTCTCCAAATGTCCACTTGCAGATTCTACAAAAAGAGTGTTTCAAAACTGCTCTATCAAAAGAAAGGTTCAACCCCGTGAGTTGAATGAACACATCACAAAGAAGTTTCTATGAATGATTCTGTATAATTTTTATGTGACGATATTCCCGTTTCCAATGGAGGCTTCAAAGCAGTAAAAATATTCACTTGTAGATTCTACGAAAAGAGTGTTTCAAAACTGCTCTATGGAAAGTTACGTTCAACTCTGTGATTTGACTGCAAACAAGACAAAGAAGTTTCTGAGAATGCTTCTGTCTAGTTTTTGTGTGAAGATATACCCGTTTCCAACGAACACCTCAAAGAAGTTCAAATATACACTTGCAGATTCTACGAAAAGAGTGTTTCAAAACTGCTCTAGGAAAAGGTATCTTCAACTCCGTGAGTTGAAAGCAAATATCGCAATGAAGTTTCTGAGAAGGATTCTGTCTACTGTTTATGTGTAGGTATTTCTTTTTCCACCATTGGCCTCAAAACTCTCCAAATATCCACTTGCAGAGAGTACAAAAAGAGTGTTTCAAAACTGCTCTATGAAAAGAAAGGTTCAAATCTGTGAGTTTAATGCACACATCACAAAGAAGTTTCTGAGAATGCTTATATCTAGTTTTTGTGTGAAGATATTCCCGTTTCCAACAAAAGCCTCAAAGCAGTCCAAATATCCCATTGCACATTCTACGAAAGGGTGTTTCAAAAGAGCTCTATGAAAAGGTATCTTCAAATCTGTGAGTTGAATGCACACATCACAAAGAAGTTTCTGAGAATGGTTCTGTCTAGTTTTTATTTGAAGATATTTCCTTTTCCACCGTATGCCTCAAAGATCTCCCAATGTCCCCTTGCAGATTCTAAAAATAGTGTTTCAAAACTGCTCTATCAAAAGAAAGGTACAAATCAGTGAATTGAATGCACACTTCACAAAGAACTTTCTGAGAATGCTTCTGTCTAGTTTTTATGTGAAGATATTCCAGTTTCCAACGAAGGCCTCAAAGCAGTCCAAATGTTCACTTGCAGATTCTACGAAAAGAGTGTTTCAAGACTGCTCTATGAAAAGCTATCTTCAACTCTGTGAGTTGAATGCAAACAACACAAAGAGGTTTCTGAGAAGGCTACTGTCTAGTTTTTATGTGTAGATATTTCTTTTTCCACCATTGGCCTCAAAACTCTCCAAATGTCCACATGCAGATTGTCAAAAAGGGTGTTTCAAAACTGCTCTATCAAAAGAAAGATTCAAATCTGTGAGCTGAATGAACACATTACAAAGAAGTTCCGGAGAGTGCTTCTGTCTACTTTTTATGTGAAGATATTCCCGTTTCCAACAAAGCCACAAAGCAGTCCAAATGTCCACTTGCAGATTTTACGAAAAGAGTGTTTCAAAACTGCTCTATGGAAAGGTATCTTCAACTCTGTGAGGTGAATGCAAACATCACAAAGAAGTTTCTGAGAATGCTTCTGTCTAGTTTTTATGTGAAGATATACCCGTTTCCAGTGAAGGCCTCAAAGCAGTCCAAATATCCACTTACAGATTCTATGAAAAGAGTGCTTCAAACGGCTCTTTGAAAATGTATCTTCAACTCTGTGAGTTGAATGCACACATCACAAAGAAGTTTCTGAGAATGCTTCTGTCTAATTTTTATGTGTAGATATTCACTTTTCCACCATAGGCCTCAAGGCTCTCCAAATGTCCACTTGCAGATTCTACAAAAAGAGTGTTTCAAAAGTCCTCTATCAAAAGAAAGGTTCCACTCTGTGAGTTGAATGCACACACCAAAAAGAAGTTTCTGAGAATGCTTCTGTCTAGTTTTTATGTGAAGATATTCCGGTTTCCAACGACTGCCTCAAAGCAGTCCAATTATTCACTTGCAGATTCTATAAAAAGAGTGTTTCAAAACTGCTCTATGAAAAGTATCTTCAGCTCTGTGAGTTGAATGCAAATATCGTAAAGAATTTTCTGTGAATGCTTCTGTCTAGTTTTATGTGTACATATTTCCTTTTCCACCATAGGCCTCAAAGCTCTCCAAATTCCCATTTGTAGATTCTACAAAAGAGTGTTTCAGAACTGTTCTATAAAAGAAAGGTTCAACTCTGTGAGTTGAATGCACACATCACAAAGCAGTTTCCTTTTTTTTAATTTATTTTTTATTATTATACTTCAAGTTTTAGGGTACATGTGCACATTGTGCAGGTTAGTTACATATGTATACATTTGCCATGCTGGTGCGCTGCACCCACTAACTCGTCATCCAGCATTAGGTGCATCTCCCAATGCTATCCCTCCCCCCTACCCCCAACCCAAAACAGTTCCCAGAGTGTGATATTCCCCTTCCTGTAAGTTTCTGAGAATGCTTCCATATAGTTTTTATGTGAAGATATTCCCATTCAACGAAGGCCTCAAAGCAGTCCAAATATCCACTTGTACAGTCTGAGAAAAGAAGGTTTCAAAACTGCTCTATGAAAAGATATGTTCAACTCTCTGAGTTGAATGAAAACATCACAAAGAAGTTCCTGAGAATGTTCTGTCTAATTTTTATGTGTGGATATTTCCTTTTCCACCATAGGGCTCAAAGCACTCCAAATGTCCACTTGCAGATTCTACAAAAAGAGTGCTTCAAAACTGCTCTATCAAAAGAGAGGTTCCACACTGTGGGTTGAACGCACACATCACAAAGAAGTTTCTGAGAATTCTGAATAGATTTTATGTGAAGATATTCCCATTTCCAACGAAGGCCTCAAAGCTGTCCAAAACATCCACTTGCAGATACTATGAAAAGAGAGTTTCAAAACTGCTCTATGAAAAGGTATCCTCTTTTGAGAAGTGCCTGTTCATGTCCTTCGCCCACTTTTTGATGGGGTTGTTTGTTTTTTTCTTGTAAATTTGTTTGAGTTCACTGTAGATTCTGGATATTAGCCCTTTGTCAGATGAGTAGGTTGCGAAAATTTTCTCCCATGTTGTAGGTTGCCTATTCACTCTGATGGTAGTTTCTTTTGCTGTGCAGAAGCTCTTTAGTTTAATTAGATCCCATTTGTCAATTTTGGCTTTTGTTGCCATTGCTTTTGGTGTTTTGGACATGAAGTCCTTGCCCACGCCTATGTCCTGAATGGTAATGCCTAGGTTTTCTTCTAGGGTTTTTATGGTTTTAGGTCTAACGTTTAAATCTTTAATCCGTCTTGAATTGATTTTTGTATAAGGTGTAAGGAAGGGATCCAGTTTCAGCTTTCTCCATATGGCTAGCCAGTTTTCCCAGCACCATTTATTAAATAGGGAATCCTTTCCCCATTGCTTGTTTTTCTCAGGTTTGTCAAAGATCAGATAGTTGTAGGTAAGCGGCGTTATTTCTGAGGGCTCTATTCTGTTCCATTGATCTATATTTCTGTTTTGGTACCAGTACCATGCTGTTTTGGTTACTGTAGCCTTGTAGTATAGTTTGAAGTCAGGTAGTGTGATGCCTCCAGCTTTGTCCTTTAATGCTCATCATCACTGGCCATCAGAGAAATGCAAATCAAAACCACTATGAGATATCATCTCACACCAGTTAGAATGGCAATCATTCAAAAGTCAGGAAACAACAGGTGCTGGAGAGGATGTGGAGAAATAGGAACACTTTTACACTGTTGGTGGGACTGTAAACTAGTTCAACCATTGTGGAAGTCAGTGTGGAGATTCCTCAGGGATCTAGAACTAGAAATACCATTTGACCCAGCCATCCCATTACTGGGTATATACCCAAATGACTATAAATCATGCTGCTATAAAGACACATGCACACGTATGTTTATTGCGGCATTATTCACAATAGCAAAGACTTGGAACCAAGCCAAATGTCCAACAATGATAGACTGGATTAAGAAAATGTGGCACATATACACCATGGAATACTATGCAGCCATAAAAAATGATGAGTTCATATCCTTTGTAGGGACATGGATGAAATTGGAAACCATCATTCTCAGCAAACTATCGCAAGAACAAAAAACCAAACACCGCATATTCTCACTCATAGGTGGGAATTGAACAATGAGATCACATGGACACAGGAAGGGGAATATCGCACTCTGGAGACTGTGGTGGGGTGGAGGGAGGGGGGCGGGATAGCTTTGGGAGATATACCTAATGCTAGATGACGAGTTAGTGGGTGCAGCGCATCAGCATGGCACATGTATACATATGTAACTAACCTGCACAATGTGCACATGTACCCTAAAACTTAAAGTATAATAAAAAAAAAAAAAGAAAAGAAAAGGTATCCTCAACTCTGTGTGGTGAATGCTAGCATCCCAAGAAGTTTCTGAGAATGCTTCTGTCTAGTTTTTATGTGTAGATATTTCCTTTTCCACCATAGGCCTCAAAGCTGTCCAAAGGTCAACTTGAAGATTCTACAAAAGTGTGTTTCAAAACTGCTCTATCAAAAGAAAGGTTCAACTCTGTGAGTTGAATGCACACATCACAAAGAAGATTCTGAGAAGTCTTCTGTCTAGTGTTTATATGTAGGTATTCCAGTTTCAAACGAAGGTCTCAAAGCAGTCCAAATATTCACTTGCAGATTCTACGAAAAGAGTGTTTCAAAACTGCTCTAGGAAAAGGTATCTTCAACTTTGTGAGTTGAATGCAAATATTGCAAAGAAGTTTCTGAGAAGGAGTCTGTCTAGTGTTTATGTGTAGGTATTTCTTTTTCCACCATTGGCCTCAAAACTCTCCAAATGTCCACTTGCAGATACTACAAAAAGAGTGTTTCAAAATTGCTCTATGAAAAGAAAGGTTCAAATCTGTGAGTGAAATGCTCACATCACAAAAAAGTTTCTGAGAATGCTTCTGTATAGTTCTCATGTAAAGATAATCCAGTTTCCAATGAAGACCTCAGAGCAGTCCAAATATCCAATTGCACATTCTATGAAAAGAGTGTTTCAAAACAGCTCTATGAAAAGGTATCTTCAAATCAGTCAGTTGAATGCACACATCACAAAGATGTTTCTGAGAATGATTCTGTCTAGCTTTTATGTGAAGATATTTCCTTTTCCACTGTAGGCCTCAAAGCTCTCCCAATGTCCCCTTGCAGATTCTAAAAATAGTGTTTCAAAACTGCTCTATCAAAAGAAAGGTACAAATCAGTGAATTGAATGCACACTTCACAAAGAACTTTCTGAGAATGCTTCTGTCTAGTTTTTATGTGAAGATATTCCAGTTTCCAATGAAGACCTCAAAGCAGTCCAAATATTCACTTGCAGATTCTACGAAAAGAGTGTTTCAAGACTGCTCTTTGAAAAGCTATCTTCAACTCTGTGAGTTGAATGCAAACAACACAAAGAAGCTTCTGAGAAGGCTTCTGTCTAGTTTTTATGTGCAGATATTTCTTTTTCCACCATTGGCCTGAAAACACTCCATATGTCCACTTGCAGATTGTAGAAAAATGGTGTTTAAAAACTGCTCTATCAAAAGAAAGGTATACATCTGTGAGTTAAATGCACACATTACAAAGAAGTTTCTGAGAATGCTTCTGTCTAATTTTTATGTGAAGATATTCCCGTTTCCAACAAAGCCACAAAGCAGTCCAAATGTCCACTTGCAGATTTTATGAAAAGAGTGTTTCAAAACTGCTCTATGAAAAGAAATCTTCAATTCTTTGAGGAGAATGCAAACATTATAAAGAAGTTTCTGAGAATGATTCTGTCTAGTTTTTATGTGAAAATATACCCGTTTCCAGTGAAGGCCTCAAAGCAATCCAAATATCCACTTGCAGATACTACGAAAAGAGTGTTTCAATACTGCTCTTTGAAAAGGTATCTTCAACTCTGTGAGTTGAATGCACACATCACAAAGAAGTGTCTGAGAAGGCTTCTGTCTGATTTTTATGTGTAGATATTTCCTTTTCCACCATAGGCCTCAAGGCTCTCCAAATATCCACTTGCAGATTCTACCAAAAGAGCGTTTCAAAAATTCTCTATGAAAAGAAAGGTTCAAGTCTGTGAGTTGAATGCACACATCACAAAGAAGTTTCTGAGAATGTTTCTGAATAGTTTTTATATGAAGATATTCCCGTTTCCAACGAAGGTCTCAAAGCAGTCCAAATATTCACTTGCAGATTCTATGAAAAGAGTTTTTCAAAACTGCTCTATGAAAAGCTATGTTCAACTCTGTGAATTGAACGCAAACATCAAAAAGAAGTTTCCGAGAATGCTTCTGTCTAGTTTTTATGTGAAAATATTTCCTTTTGCACGATCGGCCTGAAGGGTCTCCAAATGTCCACTTGCATATTCCAAAAATAATGTTTCAAAACTGCTCTATGAATAGAAAGGTACAAATTTGTGAGTTGAATGCACACATCAGAAAGAAGTTTCTGACAATGCTTCTGTCTAGTTTTTCTGTGAAGATATACCCGTTTCCATTGAAGGCCTCAAAGCAGTCCAAATATCCACTTGCATATGCTATGAAAAGAGTGTTTCAAAACTGCTCTTTAAAAAGGTGTCTTCAACTCTGTGAGTTGAATGCAAACATCACAAAGAAGTTTATGAGAATGCTTCTGTCTAGTTTTTATGTGTAGATATTTCATTTTCCACCCTAGGCCTCAAAGATCTCCAAATATCCACTTGCAGATTCTACAAAAAGAGTGTTCCAAAACTGCTCTATCAAAAGAAAGGATCAAATCTGTGAATTGAATGCACACATCACAAAGAAGTTTCTGAGAATTCTTCTGAATAGATTTTATGTGAAGATATTCCCATTTCCAACGAAGGCCTCAAAGCAGTCCAAACATCCACTTGCAGATACTTTGAAAAGAGTGTTCCAAAACTGCTCTATGAAAAGGTATCTTCAACTCTGTGAGGTGAATGCTAGCATCACAAAGAAGTTTCTGAGAATGCTTCTGTCTAGTTTTTATGTGTAGATATTTCCTTTTCCACCATAGGCCTCAAAGCTGTCTGAAGGTCCACTTAAAGATTCTACAAAAAGTGTGTTTCAAAACTGCTCTATCGAAAGGTTCAACTCTGTGAGTTGAATGCACACATCACAAAGAAGTTTCTGAGAAGACTTCTGTCCAGTGTTTATGTGTGGGTATTCCAGTTTCAAACGAAGGTCTCAAAGCAGTCCAAATATTCACTTGCAGATTCTACGAAAAGAGTGTTTCAAAACTGCTCTATGAGAAGATATCTTCAACTCTGTGAGTTGAATGCAAGCATCACAAAGAAGTTTCTGAGAAGGATTCTGTCTAGCGTTTATGTGTAGGTATTTCTTTTTCCACCATTGGCCTCAAAACTCTCCAAATGTCCACTTGCAGATACTACAAAAAGAGTGTTTCAAAACTGCTCTTTAAAAAGGTGTCTTCAACTCTGTGAGTTGAATGCAAACATCACAAAGAAGTTTATGAGAATGCTTCTGTCTAGTTTTTATGTGTAGATATTTCCTTTTCCACCATAGGCCTCAAAGCTGTCTGAAGGTCCACTTAAAGATTCTACAAAAAGTGTGTTTCAAAACTGCTCTATCGAAAGGTTCAACTCTGTGAGTTGAATGCACACATCACAAAGAAGTTTCTGAGAAGACTTCTGTCCAGTGTTTATGTGTAGGTATTCCAGTTTCAAACGAAGGTCTCAAAGCAGTCCAAATATTCACTTGCAGATTCTACGAAAAGAGTGTTTCAAAACTGCTCTATGAGAAGATATCTCCAACTCTGTGAGTTGAATGCAAGCATCACAAAGAAGTTTCTGAGAAGGATTCTGTCTAGCGTTTATGTGTAGGTATTTCTTTTTCCACCATTGGCCTCAAAACTCTCCAAATGTCCACTTGCAGATACTACAAAAAGAGTGTTTCAAAACTGCTCTATGAAAAGAAAGGTTCAAATCTGTGAGTGCAATGCTCACATCACAAAGAAGTTTCTGAGAATGTTTCTGTATAGTTCTTATGTAAAGATAATCCCGTTTCCAATGAAGGCCTCAAAGCAGTCCAAATATCCAATTGCACATTCTACGAAAAGAGTGTTTCAAAACAGCTCTATGAAAAGGTATCTTCAAATCAGTCAGTTGAATGCACACATCACAAAGATGTTTCTGAGAATGATTCTGTCTAGTTTTTATGTGAAGATATTTCCTTTTCCACTGTAGGCCTCAAAGCTCTCCCAATGTCCCCTTGCAGATTCTAAAAATAGTGTTTCAAAACTGCTGTATCAAAAGAAAGGTATAAATCAGTGAATTGAATGCACACTTCACAAGGAACTTTCTGAGAATGCTTCTGTCTAGTTTTTATGTGAAGATATTCCAGTTTCCAACGAAGGCCTCAAAGCAGTCCAAATATTCACTTGCAGATTCTACAAAAAGAGTGTTTCAAGACTGCTCTTTGAAAAGGTATCTTCAACTCTGTGAGTTGAATGCAAACAACACAAAGAAGTTTCTGAGCATGCCTCTGTCTAGTTTTTATGTGTAGATATTTCTTTTTCCACTATTTGGCTCAAAACACTCCAAATGTCCACTTGCAGATTGTACAAAAAGGGTGTTTCAATACTGCTTTATCAAAAGAAAGATTCACATCTGTGAGTTGAATGCACACATTACAAAGAAGTTTCTGAGAATGCTTCTGTCTAATTTTTATGTGAAGATATTCCCGTTTCCAACAAAGCCACAAAGCCGTCCAAATATCCACTTGCAGATTTTACGAAAAGAGTTTCAAAACTGCTTTATGAAAAGAAATCATGAACTCTGTGAGATGAATGCAAACATAACAAAAAAGTTTCTGAGAATGCATCTGTCTAGTTTTTATGTGAAGATATACCCGTTTCCAGTGAAAGCCTCAAAGCAGTCCAAATATCCACTTGCAGATACTGCGAAAAGAGTGTTTCAAAACTGCTCTTTGAAAAGGTATCTTCAACTCTGTGAGTTGAATGCACACATCACAAAGAAGTGTCGGAGAATGCTTCTGTCTAATTTTTATGTGTAGATATTTCATTTTCCACCATAGGCCTCAGGGCTCTCCAAATGTCCACTTGCAGATTCTACAAAAGTGTGTTTCAAAAGTCCTCTATCAGAAGAAAGGTTCAACTCTGTGAGTTGAATGCACACATCACAAAGAAGTTTCTGAGAATGCTGCTCTCTAGTTTTTATGTGAACATATTCCGGTTTCCAACGAAGGCCTCCAAGCAGTCCACATATCCACTTACAGATTCTATGAAATGAGTGTTTCAAAACTGCTCTATGAAAAGCTATCTTCAGCTCTTTGAGTTGAATGCAAACATCACAAAGAAGTTTCTGAGAATGCTTCTGTCTAGTTTTTACGTGTATATATTTCCTTTTCTACTGTAGGCCTCAAAACTCTCCAAATGTCCACTTGATGATCCACAAAAAGAGTGTTTCAAAACAGCTCTATCAAAAGAAAGGTTCAACTCCGTGAGTTGAATAAACACATCACAAAGAAGTTTCTGAGAATGCTTTCGTCTAGTTTTTATGTGAACATATTCCCGTTTCCAACGAAGGCCTCAAAGCAGTCCAAATATCCACTTGCAGATTGTAAGAAAAGAGTGTTTCAAAACTGCTCTATGAAAAGGGTTGGTCAACTCTGTGAGTTGAATGCAAACATCACAAAGAAGTTTCTTAGAATGCTTCTGTCTGGTTTTAATGTGAAGATACTTCCTTTTCCACCATAGGCCTCAAAGCTTTCCAAATGTCCGCATGCAGATTCTATAAAAAGAGTGTTGAAAAACTGCTCTATCAAAAGAGAAGTACAAGTCTGTGAGTTGTGTGCACATATCACAAAGAAGTTTCTGAGAATGCTTCTTTCTAGTTTTTATGTGAAGATATATCCTTTTCCAAAGAAGGCCTCAAAGCAGTCCAAATATCCTCTTGCTGATACTACGACAAGAGAGTTTCAAAACTGCTCTATGAAAAGGTACTTTCCGCTCTGTAAGTTGAATGCAAACATCATAAAGATGTTTCTGGGAATGCTTCTGTCTAGTTTTTATGTGAAAATATTTCCTTTTCCACCATAGGCCACAAAGATCTGCAAATGTCCACTTGCAGATTCTACAAAAAGAGTGTTTCAAAACTGCTCTATCAAAAGAAAGGTTCAAACATGTGAGTTGAATGCATACAACACAAAGAAGTTTCTGAGAACTCTTCTGTCTAGTTTTTATGTGAAGATATATCCTTTTCCAAAGAAGGCCTAAGAGCAGTCCAAATATCCACTTGCGGATTCTACGAAAAGAGTTTTTCAAAACTGCTCTATGAAAAGGTAATTTCAACTCTGTGAGTTGAATGCAAACACCACAAAGAAGTTTCTGAGAATGCTTCTGTCTAGTTTTTATGTGTAGATATTTCCTTTTCTACCATATGCCTCAAAACTCTCCACATGTCCACTTGCAGATTCTACAAAAAGAGCGTTTGAAAACTGCTCTATCAAAAGAAAGGTTCAACTCTGTGTGTTGAATGCACACATCTTAAAGAAGTTCCTGAGAATGCTTCTGTGTAGTTTTTATGAGAAGATATTCCCGTTTACAACGAAGACCTCAAAGCAGTCCAAATATCCACTTGTAGATTCTATCAAAAGAGTGTTTCAACACTGCTGTATGAAAAAGTATCTTCAACTCTGTCAGTTGAATGCAAACATCAAAAAGAAGTCTCTGAGAATGCTTCTGTCTATTTTTTATGTGAAGATATATCCTTCTCCAATTATAGGCTTCTAAGCTCTCCAAATGTCCACTTGCATATTCTCCAAAAAGAGTGTTTCAAAACTCCTCTATCAAAAGAAAGCCTCAACTCTGTGAGTTGAGTGCAGAGATTACAAAGAAGTTTGTGAGAATGCTTATGTCTAGTTTTTATATGAAGACATTTCCTTTTCCACCATAGGCTTCAAGGCTTTCCAAATGTCCACTTGCAGATTGTACAAAAAGTGTGTTTCAAAACTGCTCTATCAAAAGAGAGCTTCAATTCTGTGAGTTGAATGCACACATCAAAAAGAAGTTTCTGAGAATGCTTTCGTATCGTTTTTATGTGGAGATATTCCCGTTTTTAACAAAGGCATCAAAGCAGTCCAAATTGCAGATTCTCTACGAAAAGAGGGTTTTAAAACAGCTCTATGAAAGGGTATCTTCAACTCTCTTAGTTGAATGCAAACATCATGAAGAAGTTTCTGAGAATGCTTGTGTCCAGATTATATGTGTACATATTTCCTTTTCCACCATAGGCCTTAAATCTCTCCAAATGTCCACTTGCAGATCCTACAAAAAGAGTATTTCAAAACTGCTCTATCAAAAGAAATGCTCAACTCTTTGAGTTGAATGCACACATCACAAAGAAGTTTCTTAGAATGCTTCCGTCTAGCTTTTATGTGAAGATATTTCCTTTTCCAACGAAGACCTCAAAGCAGTCCAATTATACACTTGCAGATTCTACGAAAATAGTGTTTCAAAACTGCTCTATGAAAAGGTATCTTCAACTCTGTGAGTTGAATGCAAACATCAAAAAGTAGATTCTGAGAATGCTTCTGTCTAGTTTTTATGTGCATATATTTTCTTTTACATGGTAGGCCTCAAAGCTCTCCAAATTTCCACATGCAGAGTCTACAAAAAATGTGTTTTAAAACTGCTCTATCAAAAGAAATGTTCAACTCTCTGAGTTGAATGCACACATCACAAAGAAATTTCTGAGAATGCTTCTGTCTAATTTTTACGTGAAGATATTCCCGTTTCCAACGAAGTGCTCAAAGCAGTCCAAATATCCACTTGCAGATTCTACGAAAAGAGTGTTTAAAAACTACTCTATGAAAAGGTATGTTCAACTCTGTGTGTTGATGGCAAACATCACAAAGAAGTTTCTGAGAATGTTTCTGTATAGTTTTTATGTTAACATATTTCCTTTTCCACCATGGATCTAAAAGCTCTAATTATGTCCACTTTCAGATCCTACAAAAATGTGTTTCAAAACTGCTCTAACAAAAGAAAGGTTCAACTCTGTGAGTTGAATGCAAACATCACAGAGAAGTTTCTGAGAATGCTTCTGTCTAGTTTTTATGTGAAGATATTTCCTTTCCACCATAGGACTCAAAGCTCTCCAAATGTCCACTTGCAGATTCTACAAAAAGAGTGTTTCAAAACTCCTCTAACAAAAGAATGGTTCAACTCTGTGAGTTGAATACAAACATCACAAATAAGTTTCTGAGAATGCTTCTGTCTAGTTTTTATGTGTTGATGTTCTCGTTTCCAACGAAGGCCACAAAGCAGTCCAAATATCCACATGCAGATTCTATGAAAAGAGTGCTTCAAAACTGCTCTATGAACAGGTATCTTCAATTCTGTGAGTTGAATGCAAACATCATAAAGAAGTTTCTAAGAATGCTTTTGTCGAGGTTTTATGTGTAGATATTTCCTTTTGCACCATAGGCCTCAAAGCTTTCCAAATGTCCAAATGCAGATTCTACAAAAAGAGTGTTTCAAAACAGCTCTATCAAAACAATGGTTCAAATCTGTTAGTTGAATGTGCACATCACAAAGAAGTTTCTGAGAATGCTTCTGTCTAGTTTTTATATGAAGATATTCCCGTTTCCAATGAAGTCCTTAAAGCTTTCCAAATATCCACTTGCAGATTCTACGAAAACACTGTCTCAAAACTGCTCTAGGAAAAGGTATGTTCAACTCTGTGAGTTGAAAGCAAACATCACAAAGAAATTTCTCAGAATGCTTCTGTCTAATTTTTATATGAAGATATTTCCTTTTCCACCATAGGCCTCAAAGCTCTCCAAATATCCCCTTGCAGATTCTACAAAAAGAGTGTTTCACAACTGCTCTATCAAAAGAAAGGTTCAACTCTCTGAGTTTAATCCCCTCATAACAAAATTTCTGAGAATGTTTCTGTCTAGTTTTTATGTGAAGATATTCCCGTTACCAACGAAGGCCTTAATGCAGTCAAACTCCTCAGATTATACGAAAAGACTGTTTCAAATCTGCTCTATGAAAAGGTATCTTCAAATCTGTGAGTTGAATGCAAACTTCACAAAGTAATTTCTGAGAATGCTTCTGTCTAGTTTTTATGTGTAGATATGTAATTTTCCAACATAGGCCTCAAATCTCACCAAATATCCACTTGCAGATCTTATATAAAGATTTTTTCAAAACTACTCTATCAAAAGAAAGGTTCAACTCTGTGAGTTGAATGCACACATCAAAAAGAAGTTTCTGAGAATTCTTCTATCTAGTTTTATATGAAGAAAACCCATTTCCAATGAAGGCCTCAAAGAGGTCCCAATATCCACTTGCAGAGTCTACAAAAAGAGGGTTTCAAAACTGCTCTATCAAGATGAATGTTCAACTCTGTGAGTGAAATGCAAACATCACAATGTAGTGTCTGAGAATGCTTCTGTCTAGTTTTTATGTGAAGTTACTTCCTGTTCCACCATAGGCCTCAAAGTGCTCAAAATATGCACTTGCCGATTCTACAAAAAACCGTTTCAAAACTGCTCTATGAAAAGGCAGGTTCAATTCTGTCAGTTCAACGCACACATCACAAAGAAGTTTCTGAGAATGCTTCTGTCTAGTTTTTCTGTGAATCCATTCCCATTTCCACCGAAGGACTCATAGCGGTAGAAATATCCACTTGCAGATTCTACAAAAAGAGTGTTTCAAAACTGCTCTATCAAAAGAAAGGTTCAACTCTGATAGTTGAATGCAAACAACACAAAGAATTTTCTGAGAATGCTTCTGTCTAGTTTTTATATGAAGATATTTGATTTTCTACCATAGGCCTCAAAGTACTTGCAGTATCCACTTACGGATCCTACAAAAAGAGTGTTTCAAAACTGCTTTCTAAAAAGCAAGCTTCAACTATGTGAGCTGAAAGCACACATCACAAAGAAGTTTCTGAGAATGCTTCTGTCTAATTTTTATTTGAAGATATTTCCTTTTCTACCATAGGCCTCAAAACGCTGCAAATATCCATTTGCAGATTCTACAAAAGAGTGTTTCAAAACTTCTCTATCAAAAGAAAGTTTCGACTCTGTGGGTTTAACGTACACACCATGAAGAAGTTTCTGAAAATGCTTCTGTCTAATTTTTAAGTGAGGATAATCCCGTTTCCAAAGAAAGCCTCAAAGCAGTCCAAATATCCCCCTGCAGATACTACAAAAACAGTGTTTCAAAACTGCTCCATCAAAAGAAACATTCACCTCTGTGAATTGAATGCACACAGTAGAAAGAAGTTTCTGAGAATGCTTCTGTCTAGTTTTCATATGAAGATATTTGCTGTTCTACCATAGGCCTCAAAGCGATGCAAATATCCACGTGCAGATTCTATAAATACACTGTTTCAAAACTGCTCTATCAAAAGGAAAGTTCAACTCTGTGAGTTGTATGCACATATCAAAAAGAAGTCTCTGAGAATGCTTCTGTCTACAATCTATGTGAAGATATTTCCCTTACCACCCCAGGCCCTAAAGCGCTCCAAATGTCCCCTTGCAGATTCTACAAACCCAGTGTTGCAAAACTGCTCTATCAAAAGAAAGATTCGAATCTGTGATTTGAGTGCACACATCGCAAAGAAGTTTCTGAGAATGCTGCTGTCTAGTTTTAATGTGAAGATATTTCCTTTTCCAACACATGCCTCCAAGCCGTCAAAATTTCTAATTGCAGATTCTCCAAAAGGGTGTTTCAAAACTGCTCTATCAAAAGGAAGGTTCAACTCTGTGGGTTGAATGCACACAACACAAAGAAGTTTCTGAGACTTCTTCTGTCTATTTTATATATGAGGATATTCCCATTTCCAGCTAAATACTCAAAGCTGTCCAAATATCCACTTGCAAATTCTATAAGTAGACAGTATCAAAACTGATCTATGAAAAGGAATGTTCAAATCTGTGAGTTGAATGCACGCATCAGAAAGATGTTACTGAGAATGCTTCTGTCTAGTTTTCATGTGCAGATATTCCCGTTTCCACCGAAGGCTTCAAAGCCGTCAAAATATGCACTTGCAGATCCTACAAAAAGAGTGTTTCAAAACTGCTCTATCAAAAGGAATGTCCTACGCTTGAGTTCAATGCACACATCAAAATGTTGTTTCTGAGAATGCTCTGTCTAGTTTTTATTTGAAGATATTACCTTTTCTACCGTAATCCTCAAAACACTCAAAATATCCAATTGCAGATCCTACAAAAAGAGTGTTTCAAAACTGCTCTATCAAAAGGAAGGTTCAATTCTCTGGTTTGAATGCACACATCACAAAGAAGTTTCTCAGAATGCTTCTATGTAGTTTTTTGGTGAAGATATTCCCGTTTCCACAGAAATCCTCAAAGCTGCCAAATATCCAATTGCAGAGCCTTCAAAAAGAGTGTTTCAAAACTCCACTATCATAAGGAAGGTTCAACACTGTGAATTCAATGCACACATCACAAAGAAGTTTCTGACAACGCTTCTGTCTAGTTTTTATTTGAAGATATTCCCGTTTCCAACGAAGGCCTGAAAGCAGTCCAAATATCCACTTGCAGATTCTACAAAAACAGTGCTTCAATACTACTCTATCAAAAGGAAGGTTCAACTCTGTGAGTTGAATGACCACATCACAAAGTCATTTCTGAGAATGCTTCTGTCTAGTTTTTTATGAAGACATTTCCTTTTCTACCATAGGCGTCAAAGCTCTCCAAATGTCCACTTGCAATTTCTACAAAAAGAGTGTTTCAAAACTGCTCTATCAAAAGTAAGGTTTCATTCTGTGAGTTGAATGCACACATGACAAAGAAGTTTCCGAAAATGCTTCTGTCTAGTTTTTATGTGAGAATATTCCCGTTTCCAACAAAGGCCTCAAAGCGATCCAAATATCCATTAGCAGATTCTCCAAAAAGAGTGTTTCAAAACTGCTCTATCAAAAGAAAGGTTCACCTCTGTGAATTCGATTCACACATCACAAAGTAGTTTCTGAGAATGCTTCTGTCTAGTTTTTATGTGAAGATACTTGCTTTTCTACCATAGGCCTCAAAGCGCTCCAAATATCCACTTGCAGATTCCACAAAAAGAGTGTTTCAAAACTGTTCTATCAAAAGGAAGGTTCAAGTGTGTGAGTTGAGTGCACACATCACAAAGTAGTTTCTGAGAATGCTTCTGTCTAGTATTTATGTGAAGATATTCCGGTTTCCACCATAGGCCTCAAAGTGCACCAAATATCCACCTGCAGATTCTGCAAAAAGAGTGTTTCCAAATTGCTCTATGAAAAGAAAGGTTCAACTCTGTGAGTTTAATGCACACATCATCATCACAAAGTAGTTTCTGAGAATGATTCTGTCTAGTTATTGGAAAATATACCCGTTTCCAATGAAGGCCTCAAAGCGCTCCAAATATCCACTTTCATATTCTGCAAAAAGAGTGTTTCAAAAGAGCTCTATCAAGAGGAATGTTCAACTGTGTGAGTTGAATGCACACATCACAAAGAAATTTCTGAGAATGCCTCTGTCTGGTTTTTAGGTGAAGATATTCCCTGTTCCACAAAAGGCCTCAATGCTGCCAAATATCCACTTGCAGAATCTACAAAAAGAGGGTTTCAAAACTGCTCTATGAAAAAAAAGTTTCAACTCTGTGAGTTGAATGCACACACCACAAAGAAGTTTGTGAGAATGCTTCTGTCTGGTTTTTATTTGAAGATATTCCATTTCCAACGATGACCTCAAAGCAGTCCAAATATCCGCTTGCAGATTCTACAAAACGAGTGTTTAAAACTGCTCTATCAAAACGAAGGTTCAATTCTTTGACTTGAATGGACACATCACAAAGAGTTTTCTGAGAAGGCTTCTATCTAGTCTGTACGTGAACATACTTCCTTTTGCACCACAGACCTCAAAGCCCTACAAATGTCCACTTGCAGATTCTACAATAAGAGTGTTTGAAAACTGCTCTATCAAAAGTAAGTTTAACTCTGAGTTGAATGCACACATCACCAAGAAGTTTCTTAGAATCCTTCTGTCTAGTTTCTATGTGAAGATATTTCCTTTTCCACCACAGGCCTTAAAGCGATCCAAATGTCCACTTGCAGATTCTACAAAAAGAGTGTTTCACAACTGCTCTATCAAAAGGAAGGTTCAACTCTGTGCATTGAATGCACACATCACAAAGAAGTTTCTGAGAACGCTTCTGTCTACTTTTTATATGAAGATATTTGCTTTTCTACCATAGGCCTCAAAGGGCTCCAAATATCCACTTGCAGGTTCTACAAAAAGAGTGTTTCAAAAGTGCTCTATCAAAAAGAAAGTTCAACTCTGTGAGTTGAATGCACACATCACAGAGAAATTTCTGAGAATGCTACTGTCTAGTTTTTAGGTGAAGTTATTCCCGTTTCCAATGAAGGCCTCAAATCTGTCCAAATATCTACTTGCAGATTCTACAGAAAGAGTGTTTCAAAACTGCCCTATCAAAAGGAAGGTTCAACACTGTGGATTGAATGCACAGATCACAAAGAAGTTTCTGACAATGCTTCTTTCTAGTTTTTATTTAAAGATATGCCTGATTCCAACGAAGGCCTCAAAGCTGTCCAAAAATCCACTTGCAGACTCTACAAAAAGAGTGTTTCAAAACTGCTCTATCAAAAGGAATGTTCAACTCTGTGAGGTGAATGCACACATCACAAATAAGTTTCTGAGAATGCTTCTGTCTAGTTTCTATGTGAAGATATTTCCTTTTCCACCACAGGCCTCAAAGCCCTCCAAATGTCCACCAGGAGATTCTACAAAAACAGAGTTTCAAAACTCCTCTATCAAAAGGAAGGTTCACCTCTGTGAGCCGAATGCACACATCACAAAGCAGTTTCTGAGAATTCTTCTGTCTAGTTTTATATGAAGACACTTCCTTTTCTACCATAGGCCTCGAGGAGCTCCAAACATCCACTTGCAGACCCTACAAAAAGAGTGTTTCAAAACTGCTCGATCAAAAGTAATGTTCAACTCTGTGAGTGGAATGCACACACCAAAAACAAGTTTCTGAAAATGCTTCTATCTGCTTTTTATGTGAGAATATTCCGGTTTCCAGTGAAGGACTCAAAGCGGTCCAAATATCCACTTGCAAATTCTCCAAAAAGAGTGTTTCAAAACTGCGCTATCACAAGAAAGGTTCACCTCTGTTAGTTGAATGCCCACATAACAAAGTACTTTCTGAGAATGCTTCTGTCTAGTTCTTATGTGAAAGTATCTGCTTTTACACCACATTCCTCAAAGCGCTCCAAATATCCACTTGCAGATTCTACAAAAAGTGTATTTCCAAACTGCTCTATCAAAAAGAATGTTCAACTCTGCGAGTTGAATGCACACATCAGAAATAAGTTTCTGAAAATTCTTCTGTCTAGTTTTCATGTGAGAATATTCCCATTTCCAACGAAGGCCTCAAAGCGCTGCAAATATCCTCTTGCAGATTCTCAAAAAAGAGTGTTTCAAAACTGCTCTATGAAGAGAAAAGGTCACCTTTGTGAGTTCAATGCTCACATAACAAGGTACTTTTTGAGAATGCTACTTTCTTGTTTATATGTGAAGATATATATTTCCTTTTCTACCACAGGCTGAAAAGAGCTGCAAATATCTGCTTGCGGATTCTACAAAAAGAGTGTTTCAAAATTGCTCTATCAAAAGGAAGGTTCAAATCTGAGAGTTCAATGCATACATCACAAAGAAGTTTCTGAGAATGCTTCTGTCTACTTTTTATATGAAGATATTTCCTTTTCTATGCTAGGCCTCAAAGCACTCCAAATATCTACTTGTAGATTCTACATAAAGAGTGTTTCAATACTACTCTATCAAAAGGAAGGTTCAACTCTATGAGTGGAATAAACACATCACAAAGAAGTTTCTGAGAACGCTTCTGTCTAATTTTTAGGTGACGATATTCCCGTTACCACAGAAGGCATCAAAGCTGCCAAATATCCACTGGCAGATACTACAAAAATAGTGTTTCAAACTGCTCTATTAAAAGGAAGGTTCAACTCTGTGAGTTGAATGCACACATCTCAAAGGTGTTTCTGAAAATGCTTCTGCATAGTTTTTAAGTAAGGATATTCCCGTTTCCAACGAATGCCTCAAAGCAGTCCAAATATCCCCTTACAGAATTTACAAAAAGAGTTTTTCAAAACTGCTCTATCAAAACAAAGTTCATCTCTGTGAGTTTAATGTACACATCACAAAGAAGTTTCTGAGAATGCTTCTGTCTAGATTTATTTGAAGTTATACCGGTTTCCAAAGAAGGCCTCAAAGGGGTCGAAATATCCACTTGCATATTCTACAAAAAGAGTTTTTCAAAACTGCTCTATCAAAACAAAGGTTCCCCTCTGTGAGTTGAATGCACACATCTCAAGGTAGTTTCTGGGAATGCTTCTGTCTTGATTTATTTAAAGTTATACCCGTTTCCAACGAAGGCCTCAAAGCGGTCCAAATATCCACTTGCAGATTCTACAAAAAGAGTGTTTCAAAACTGCTCTATCAAGAGGAATGTTCAACTCTGTGAGTTGAATGCAAATATCACAAAGTTGTTTCTGACAGTGCTTCTGTCTAGTTTTTATTTAAAGATATTCTCATTTCCCACGAAGGCTTCAAAGCCCTCCAAGTTTACACCTACAGATTCTCCAAAAAAAGTGTTTCAAAACTGCTGTATGAAAACGAAGGTTCAACACTGTGAGTTGAATGTACACATCACAAAGAAGTTTCTGAGAATGCTTCTGTCTAGTTTTTATTTGAAGATATTCCCGTTTCCAATGAAGGCCTCAAAGCAGTCCACATATCCACTTGCAGATTCTACAAAAAGAGTGTTTCAAAACTGTTCTATGAAAAGGAAGGTTCATCTCTGTGAATTGAATGCACACATCACAAAGAGGTTACTGAGAATGCTTCGGTCTAGTTTCTATGTGAAGATATTTCCTTTTCCACCACAAACCTGATAGCCCTCCAACTGTCCACTTGCACATGCTACAAAAAGAGTGTTTCACTACTGCTCTAGCGAAAGTAATGTTCAACTCTGTGAGTTGAATGCACTCATCTCAAAGAAGTTTCTGAAAATGTTTCTGTCTGGTTTTTATGTGAGAATGCTCCCGTTTCCAATGAAGCCCTCAATTCAGTCAAAATATCCACTTACAGATACTGCAAAAAGAGTGTTTCAAAACTACTCTATCCAAAGAAAGTTTCACCTCTGTGAGTTGAATGCACACATCACAAAGTACTTTCTGAGAGTGCTTCTGCCTAATTTTTATGTGAAGATGTTTGTTTTTCCACCATAGGCATCAAAGAGCTCCAAATATCCACTTGCAGATTCTACGAAAGGAGTGTTTCAAAACTGCTGTATAGAAGAAAGGTTCAACTCTCTGTATTGAATGCACACATCTCAAATAAATTTCTGAGAATGCTTCTGTCTAATTTCTATGGGAAGATATTTCCTTTTCCACCACAGGCCTTAAAGGGCTCCATATGTCCACTTGCACATTCTCCAAATGAGTGTTTCAAAACTGCGCTATCAAAAGAAAGTTTCGGCTCTGAGTTGAATGCACGCATCACAAAGAAGTTTCTCAGAAAGCTTCTGTCTAGTTTTTATATGAAGATATTTGCCTTTTTACCATAGCCCTCAAAGCGCTCCAAATATCCACTGGAAGATTCTAAGATAAGTGTTTCAAAACTGCTTTATCAAAACGAAGGTTCAACTCTCTTAGTTGAATGCACACATCACAGAGAAGTTTCTGAGAATGTTTCTGTCTAGTATTCATTTGAAGATATGCCCGTTTCCAATGAAGACCTCAAAGCGGTACAAATGTCCACTTGCAGATTGTACAAAGGAGTGTTTCAAAACTGCTCTATCAAAAGAAAGTCTTGACTCTGTAAGTTGAATGCACAAATCACAAAGAAGTTTCTGAGAATGCTTCTGTCTATTTTTTATATGAAGATATTTCATTTTTCACTAGAGGCCTCAAAGTGCTCCAAATATCCACTTGCAGATTCTAAAAAAAGAGTGTTTCAAAAGTGATCTATCAAAAGGAATGTTCAACTCTTTGAGTTGAATGCACACATCACAAAAATTTCTGAGAATGCTTCTCTCTAGTTTTTAGGTGAAGATACACCCTTTTCAACAGATGGCCTCAAAGCTGCCAAATATCCACTGGCAGATTCTACAAAAAGAGTGTTTCAATCTGCTCTATCAAAAGTAATGTTCAACTCTGTGTGTTGAATGCACATATTACAAAGAAATTTCTGAAAATGCTTCTGTCTAGTTTTTATGTGAGAATATTCCCGTTTCCAATGAAGACCTCAAAGTGGTCCAAATATGCACTTGCAGATTCTCCAAAAGGAGTGTTTCAAAACTGCTGTTTCAAAAGAAAAGTTCACCTCTGTGAGTTGAATGCACACATCACAAAGTACTTTCTGAGAATGCTTCTGTCTAGTTTTTATGTGAAGATGTTTGCTTTTCTACCATATGCCTCAACGCACTCGAAATATCCACTTGTAGATTCAACAAAAATAGTGTTTTAAAAGTGCTCTATCTAAAGGATGGTTCAACTCCGTGAGTTGTATGCACACATAACAAATAAATTTCTGAGAATGCTTTTGTCTAGTTTTTAGGTGAAGATATTGCCGTTTCCAACGAAGGCCACAAAGCTGTCCAAATATCCAATTGCAGATCTTACAAAAAGAGTGTTTCAAAACTGTTCTATAAAAAGGAAATTTCAAATCTGTGAGTTGAATGCACACATCAAAAAGAAGTTTCTGAGAATGCTTCTGTCTAGTTTTTATTCGAGGATACTCCCGTTTCCAACAAAGGCCTCAAAGCAGTCCAAATATCCACTTGCAGATTCTACAAAAAGAGTGTTTCAAAACTTCTCTACCAAAAAGTAGGTTCAACCCTTTGAGTTGAATGCACACATTACTAAGAAGTTTCTGAGAATGCCTTTGTCTAGTTTTCCTATGAAGATATTTCCTTTTTCACCTTATGCCTCAAAGCTGTCCAAGTGTCCACTTGCAGATTCTAAAAATAGAGGGTTTCACAACTGCTCTATCAAAAGAAAGGTTCAACTCTGTGAGTTAAATGCACACATCACAAAGTGGTTTCTGAGAATGCTTCTGTCTAGCCTCTATGTGAAGACATTTCCTATTTCACCACTGGATTTAAGTGGTCCAAATGTCCACTTGCAGATTCTACAAAAACAGTGTTTCAAAGCTGCTATATCAAAAGAACGTTTCATCTCTGTTTGGTGAATGCACACATCACAGAGAGGTTTCTGAGAATGCTTCTGTCTAGTCTCTATGTGAAGATATTTCCTTTTCCACCACAGGCCCCAAAGCCCTCCAAATATCCACTTCCAGATTCTACAAAAAGGGTGTTTCAAAATTGCTCTATGAAAAGGTATGTTCAGCTCTGTGAGTTGAATGCAAACATCACAAAGAAGTTTCTCATAATGCTTCTGTCTACTTTCTATGTGAAGATATTTCCTTTTCCACAACAGGCCTTAATGTGCTCCAAATGTCAACTTGCAGATTCTATAAAAAGAGTGTTTCAAAACTGCTCTATCAAAAGAAAAGTTCTACTATGTGATTTGAATGCACACATCACAAAGGGGATTCTGAGAATGCTTCCGTCTAGTTTTTATATGAAGATATTTCCTTTTCTACCATAGGCCTCAAAGCACTCCAAATATCCACTTGCAGATTCTACAAAAAAAGTGTTTCAAAAGTGCTTTATCAAAAGGAATATTCAAGTCTTTGTGTTGAATGCACACATCACAAAGAAATTTCTGAGAATGCTTCCCTCTAGTTTTTAGGTGAAGATACTCCCTTTTCCACAGAAGGCCTCAAAGCCATCAAATATCCAATTGTAGATTCTACAAAAAGAGTGTTTCCATACTGCTCTATCAAAAGAATGGTTCAACACCATGAGTTGAATGAGCACATCACAAAGAAGTTTGTGAGAATGCTTCTGTCTAGTTTTATATGAAGGTATTTGCTTTTCTACCATAAGCCTCAAACTGCTCCAATATCCACTTGCAGATTCTACAAAGAGAGTGTTTGAAAACGGCTCTATCAAAAGTAAGGTTCAACTCTCTGAGTTGAATGCACAGATCACAAAGAGGTTTCTGAGAATACTTCTGTCTAGTTTCTATGTGAAGATATTTCCTTTTCTACCATATGCCTCAAAGAGCTCCAAATATCCACTTGCAGATTCTTCAAAACAGTGTTTCAAAACTGCTCTATCAAAAGGAAGATTCAATTCTGTGAGTTGAATGCACACAGCACAAAGAAGTTTCTGAAAATGCTTCTGTCTAGTTTTTAAGTGTGGATATTCCCGTTTCCAACACAGGCCTCAAAGCCCTCCAAATGTCCATTTGCAGATACTACTAAAAGAGTGTTTTAAGACTACCCTTTCAACAGTAATGTTCAAACCTGTGAGTTGAATACACACATCATAAAGTACTTTCTGAGAATGCTTCTGTCTAGTTTTTATTTGAAGATATTCCTGTTTGCAACGCAGGTCTCAAAGCTGCCTAAAAATATACACTTGCATATTATACAGAAAGAGAGTTTCAAAACTGCTCTATCGAAGGAATGTTCATCTTTTTGAGTTGAATGCACACATCAGAAAGAAGTTTCTGAGAATGCTTCTGTCTTGTTTTTATATGAAGATATTTGCTTTTCTATGACAGGCCTCAAAGAACTCCAAATATCCACTTGCAAATTATGCAAAAAGAGGGTTTCAAAAGTGCTCTATCAAAAGAAATGTTCAATTCTCTGAGTTGAATGCACACAATACAAAGAAATTTCTGAGAATGCTTCTATCTAGTTTTTAGGTGAAGATATTCCCGTTTCCAATGAAGGCCTCTAATCTGTCCAAATATCCACTTGCGGATTCTACAAAAAGAGAATTTCAAAACTGGTCTACCAAAAGGATGGTTCATATCTGTGAGATGAATGAGCAGATATCAAAGAAATTTCTGTGAATGCTTCTGTCTTATTTTTATTTCAATATATTCACATTTCCAACAAAGACCTCAAATCAGTCAAAATATCCACTTGCAGGTTCTACAAAAACAGTTATTCAAAACTGCTCTATCAAAAGGAAGTTTCTATTCTGTGAGTTGAATGCACAAATCACTAAAGTTTCTCGGAATTCTTCTGTCAAGTTATTTGAAGAAGTTCCCGTTTCCAACGAAAGCCTCAAAGCGGTCTAAATATCCACTTGCAGATTCTACAAAAAGAGTGTTTCAAAACTGCTCTATGAAAAGCATTGTTCAACTCTGTGAGTTGAATGCACACATCACAAAGAAGTTTCTGAAAATGCTTCTGTCTAGGTTTTATTTGAAGATATTTCCTTTTCTACCCTAGGCCTCCAAGCGCTCCAAATATCCACTTGCAGATTCTACAAAAAGAGTGTTTCAAAACTACTCTATCCAAAGTAATGTTCAACTCTGTGAGTTGAATGCACCCATCACAAAGAAGTTTCTGAAAATGCTTCTGTCTAGTTTTCGTGTGAGAATATACCCGTTTCCAATGAAGGCCTCCAAGCTGCACCAATATTCACTTGCAGATTCTCCAAATAGAGTGTTTCAAAACTTCTCTATGAAAAGAAAGGTTCACCTCTGTGAGTTGAATGCACACATCACAAACTACTTTCTGAGAAAGCTTCTGTCTAGTTTTTATGTGAAGATATTTGCTTTTCTACCATAGACCTCAAAGCAGTCCAAATCTTCACTTGCAGATGGTCCAAAAGAGTGTTTCAAAATTACTCTATAAAAAGGCAGGTTAAACTCTGGGAGTTGAATGTACACATCACAAAGAAGTTTCTGAGAATGTTTCTGTGTAGTTTCTATTTGAAGATATTTATTTTTCCACCAAAGGCCTTAAAGCGCTCCAAATGTCAACTTGCCAATACTACAAAAAGAGTGTCTCAAAACTGTTCTATCAAAAGAAAGGTTCGACTCTGTGAGGGGAATGCATACATCACAAAGACATTTCTGAGAATTCTTCTGTCCAGTTTTTAGGTGAAGATATTCCCGTTTCCAACGAAGGCCTCAAAACTATCCAAATATCCACTTGCAGATTCTATAAAATGAGTGTATCAAAACTGTTCTATCAAAAGGCAGTTTCAACTTGGTAAGTTGAATGCACACATCACAAAGAAGTATCTTAGAATGCTTCTGTCTAGTTTTTATTTGAAGATATTCCCGTTTCCAATGAGGGCCTCAAAGCGTTCCAAATACCCACTTGCAAATTACACAAAAAGAGTGTTTCAAAACTGCTCTATCAAAAGGAAGGTTCAACTCTGTGAGCTGAATGCACACACCACAAGAGGTTTCTGAGAATGGTTCTGTCTAGTTTCTATGTGAAAATATTTCCTTTTCCACCACAGTTCTCAAAACCCTCCAAATGTCCACTTACAGACTCTACAAAAAGAGTGCCTCAACATTGTGCTATAAAAAGGAAGTTTCAAATCTGTGAGTTGAATGCACACATCAGAAAGAAGCTTCTGAGAATGCTTCTGTCTTGTTTTTATTCGAAGATAATCCCGATTCCAACGAAGGCCTCATAGCAGTCCATATATCCACTTGCTGATTCTACAACTGTTTCAAAACTTCTCTATCAAAAAAAAGTTCAACTCTGTGAGTTGAATGAACAGATCACAAATAAGTTTCTGAGAATGCTTCTGTCTAGGTTTTATTTCAAGATATTCCCTTTTCCAACGAAGGCCTCAAAGCAATCCAAATATCCACTTGCAGATTCTTCAAAAGCAGTGTTTCAAAACTACTCTATCAAAAGGAAGGTTCAATTCTGTAGAGTTGAATGCACAAATCACGAAGAATTTTCTGAGAATGCGTCTGTCTAGTTATTTGAATTCATTCCTGGTTCCAAAGAAGGTTTCAAAGCAGTCAAAATATTGACTTCCAGATTCTACAAAAAGAGTGTTTCAAAACTGCTCTATCAAAAGGAAGGTTCAACTCTATGAGGTGAATGCACACATCATAAAGAAGTTTCTGAGAATTCTTCTGTCTAGTCTCTATGTGAAGATCTTACCTTTTCCACCTCAGGCTTCAAATCCCTCCAAATGTCCACTAGCAGATTCCACAAAAAGAGTGTTTCAAAACTGTTCTATTAAGAGGAAAGTGCAA